>NC_056747.1:159948577-160689340 GCF_019279795.1 Protopterus annectens | reverse complement strand
ACCAAATCCAAAAAAAAAAGAACATACAAATAAATCGAAAATTCCCCCATACCTCTAAAGCTTTAAAAAAAATCCAAATGATCATAAGGTATAGTAAAACTTTCTGTAAGTGTGCCGACCAATTAACGAATATTTGTAAAAGAAAAGACGCATAACAAGTCTAAGCAGCATTTAATAATTAAGACAGTGATGAGCCTTTTCTACCGATTGCAAAAAACAAGCCTGTATCAATATAGGCTGCATTTCTCCTCAATGATTAACTAGTAAAACAAACATTGCCAGCTCGGTCCATCCCTTTACTAGGGGATTCCAAACCATGCCAAAGTCTAAAACAACTGCACATCATAGTCCTCATCAAAGCACAACCCGGGGCAACAACTAAGCACTTCACTACCAAGCCACAACTTCACATAATGCATAAAAATGACGACCACCACCCAAACGGCTACTAACCAACAACTTAAACAATCCCCAAAACAAAAAAAAATAAACAACTGAATAAACCAACGCAACTATTTATAATTTCTTAAAACATTAGCCTTTGGAGCCATATTGAAAAAGGCACTAATGCATCTTTCCAGTTTATCAGCACGTACCAAAAATAGCTGATAAAAGTACAATTAGCCTATGGTAACTGCTGACAAACTGCAGCCAATAAACAAATTAACCTTGTGTTCATATGTAAACTTTTTAAAGATAACATGCATATAAAGCTTTAATTTTATTTGCAAGGCTGTCAGATCTGCATTACTTCTACAGGATTCACTCCCCTTGTTGAGACTGAAAAAGTTCTCAGACCAGCCAGTTTTTGCAGACCAAAAAGGGAAATAGGCAAATAACGTTGTCTAAACTGACTCAGATCTGAGAATATGATATGGAAAAAGTACACACAATATATCTCAAGCACTTAACAAAATAATCACCACTTAATGCTGCCATAAAATATATACTTTGATGACTGTTAATTGCACTGTGCTTTACCCTGTACATAACGACCTTACCAGGAGGAAAAGAAGGTAGATGCTGAGCCGAGCTGAATGGGAAGTTCTGGTAGTGCCGAAAATAAAATAGAGGATCCAGTAGCAGGTAAAATCTCCAATTCTTTGCAGAAAGAAAGGAAATACCTGTTGCTGGACCCTATTTTTATTAGGGGAAAAGAAAAGGAATTTAGGTTGGGAGTTAAGGTGTTATGCAAATGGTGGCTTGGATTGCAAGTATCGAATTGGCTGCCACCACTTGCTTAATCAAGAACTTTTAAAGCGGATTTTCTACAAGAACTTCAATGTGAACTTAATGTAAAAACACGCTGAATCGTAACTATATAAGGTAAATTAAACATTCGGTTACGATTTCAGTGTGTTTTACATTAAGGTGAACTACAAATCTGCAGTACACTTGCTCTCACTTGTGGAAGGCACTCGGGGGGGGGGGGGTAACAGCTTGCAATTTGTATCTTCTCATGGTGTGCTCGGGTTTAAGCACACAGGCACCATGAGAAGGTACTCAGGTTAATTAGTTAGAGCCTCCACTATGATGTGGATATGTAGGTGGTCCTGATGTGTAGCCTTCCACTTCTAGGAACTACTTTGTGCCGCATGTCTCAAGTAAAAAAAAAAAAAAAAAAAAATATGCAAGTAAAAATAGCAGAGACTGATAGCACAGAGGATTAAAGTTATGTGCTGTTAATGAGCTGCATCCCAGGGGTAAGTGTCATTTTCTCTTTACCTACAATGTGACTCTGAGTATGTCACATAACTAGACATTACTGTTTGGCATTTGTAATATTGGGCAAGGCTCCTTATTGGTCTCTTTGGCTTTCATGCCTTCCTCAAAAATGTTGATACTGGAGCCAGGAAACTATTTATCAGAGTGCTGCAGTGCCATATGAGCCATGCAGATTTGCAAGTAGTGCATGTAGAAAACTTGTGGTAGTACTTCTGTTTAACAATTGCAGAACCCAGTGTCACTCCCACACCATGTAACAATCTCCAAGAACCCTGTGGCTGTATCCATGAGATTTTAGATATTTTAGAACTGTTTTGTACATATACAATGTAAGATGCCTCACACACAAAAATTGAGAAAAGGGTGAGGGGCAGAAAAAAAAAAGCGAGTATGGTATAAGAAAAAAATTACAGTAACAATGTTCTTGCAAAACATGGTCTTTGAATTTTAATAAAGTTCTCTAATCTGTATTAGTGTTTGTTCAATACTGGAACACAGCTAGTGAGTGGCAAAATAATTTATTTAGAAAAAAGTTTTTGAGCAACTGGAGTTAGCTGCTTAGAGACCACCAATGTTAAATGATTATGTCCAATAATTGTATTTTGAAACAGAACACAGTGCAGCAAATTCATTTTTGGCAGATCCAATGCCGTGTATTTTTTTTTTGTTCTTCTTTCGGCTTTTCCCGGTTAAGGGTCGCCACAGCTGAACTCTGGTCCGCTAATGATTGGCAGTAGATTTTTTACGGGTGCCGAGGTGCCAGATCAATGCCCAACCTTCAGCAAAGGCACACCCATTCTATGCATGCCTTTCAAATGCCACTCGACAGCAGGGAGGACATGCAGACTCCACACAGAAGGCGCTCCAGCCGAGAATCGAACGGGAGAACCTCTTGCTGTGAGGCAACAACGCTACTGCTGCACCACCGTGGCTTCCAAGGCCATGTCTTGTGTACATCCTCAAATGATGAGTTATCTGAATCCAGCATAAGCCACTCCTTCCGATTTTTGGATCTGAAGCTCAGGCTCTTTCTCTTATCCATAACCCCTCAGAAGCTGATTGACCCCAGTTCTGATTTGCCGTTTTAATGCTACTGACGTGGATATCCAAGTCTGAGTTTTTCGAGGGTTTTCTCTGAGCTGTCAAATGTCATATTTTTGTAGCCTTTTCAGCATAGGCTTCTTCACTACTTGTTCTGTTTTTTAACCATTTTAAAAAATTGCTGTTTTCTTCCCGTTTCATATTTTTCTTCTCTGAGGGCTTTAGGTTGATTTACTACAACTGTTAGTATTGTTGGTATCACTGTTTCCAATTTTAAGTGTTTTTACTTCCGGTCATTTTTGCTGCAGTAGGCATTAAAGGTTTGCAACGAGTTTTTCTTGTCTTTATCATGTTCCATTAAAACAAAAAGACATATGAACACAGACTTTATGTAATACCTCTTATTGAACCAACATAAGTTTTGCATTTACTTGACCTTTAAACTGGCATGAATCCTTCATCAGGAGTTAAGCTATTGATAAATATAGTGCTTAATTATCCACTTATACCTAGAAAGAGAAGCACATCCTTTATTTTCAATTGGCTAAAAAGAAAAAAAAAATCTTGGAAAAAAAATGCTGTTTATGCTACATCTTGGAGAAAGACACTTTGTATGTGCAAGTGTGTGTGCGTGAGTGTGTGTGTGTGTATGAGAGCAAGACTGAAACTGTAGAACAGGGTAACAGCATGCTATAAAAATCGAAGCTTATCATGTTAAATTAGAGTTGTTCATTTAGCAGATAAGATAACACTGAGTGGTTTGATATTTAATGAGAAAATCTCAAAACTAGAGATGTGTAAGGAGATTAATTCAATCCAGAGAAGGAAAACAAGAATTTGTAATTTGTTAGTTTAAGTCTGTCTGAATAAGCAGACTTTGAGATAAAGGTTTTGGTTAAAAGAAAATATGAATTAGCAGGGACTACCAAAACAATAAGATGTTATGTGATCCTATCTCGCCTACATTCTGACTGATGGGTTCGGAGCCGATCCCTCGGCTCCAACTCTGCACGCTTATGCCAAAGAGCGAAGTCTCTTATTGGCTGAGCTTACTATATCCCAGGATGCACCACTACCAGTCCCCCAGATCTCGTTTGCCGCTAACTAGCAAAGACGTGGTCTCGAGCTGGCTGAGCTAAGTAGTGTTTTTCACTAACTTTTTCTGTCAGGAATTTTCTATTTCTATAACAAAAAGCTGTTTTAACAGCTCTACCGTACTTTTTGTGTGTGACTGGTATTTTTTGTGGAAAATTTTGTGTGTGATTGTGTTTGTTCTGACTAGAGGCCCCCTTGAATTGAAGGGCCTTTCCCTGTCAGTCAATTTCTTTTCAAATCCTTAGGGATTCTAGGATCCCCTTTAGTTATTTTTTCTGTAGTTGTCGGACTGTCAATCTTAATCAGCAACCGTAAGCTAATCATTGTAGTGACAGTCAATTAAAAAAAAAAAAAAAAAAACAGTGTGTTTTTCTGTGATACAGTTACTGAATTTGTTGCTATAATGTCTCAGGCTCCTAGGCCTTCGGGCTTTAAGAAGTGCACTAAGTGCAGTTTTAAAATGTCAATCACAGATGACCACTCTCTCTGTGTATATTGTTTGGGCGCCAAACATTTGCAGGAGTCCTGCAGCGTGTGTCACACGTTTTCCTCGAGGGTCCTCCAAGAGAGGAAAAATAAACTTATTTTGAAAGGCCTTATAAAACCCTCTTTTGAAGAAGCATTAGCGTCCTCTCCTTCTCCTGCTAAAGAAAGGCGGCTCCGACCAGTCCGTCGGACCCGACCGCCAAAAGACATAGGCAGGCTTCTCCTTCGGCTCCACGGACTTCGGAGCCGAGGGCGAACGGTCTGCCTCGATGCCTCCAGTCTCGACTCCTCTGGGTTCGGAGCCGACGGCTGGGGCATCGAGAGGCGGGTCACCTTCATCGGCTCCACTGATCTCGGAGCCGATGAAGGTTGTCCGCCAGACACTTCCTCCTCGGCGTCGAAGTCCTCTTCGCACCGATGGAAATTGGTTTGTGCACTCCTTCGGCGCCGATAGTTATCGAGTCGCCTCGAGCCGGGTCCCCTAGTCCCTTGGAGCCGTTGGAGAGACCTACTCGAACCCGTTCGGTCTCCTCCAGGTCATCGAGGATGTCAGATTCGGACATAGACAGGGTGCTCCAAAGACTGTTCCAGTCCCCAGTCTTTCAAAAATTTGTTTCGCTCCAACCCAATTGGCTTCGAGCCGATAGCCCACTCCATTGCCATTCCTCCGACCGCCTGCTCCGCCGGAGCAGGTGCTGATGGAGCCAGTGGGGATCCTAGGGTCGGCTCCGACCCTTACTCCAACCCCGGCCTTCGGGTCCGAGTTTAGCACGCGGACTTCTTCGGCCAGACCCGGGGGTGACGTTTCGGGACCTATGCTGTCGGTTCCGAGCCTCCCTCTCGGTGCTTCGGCCGCGGGACTTCCGTCTGCTATCATGGCTCGGGACCGACACTCCCAGGATTCTGGGGGTCCGGCTTTCAGAGCTATGAGGAGTGCCTTGGCCAAGTCTTCTTCGGCCATCTCTACGGCTTTACCGGCACCTTCCCAGAGATAGACTCAAAATTGATGCGAATCTTCCTTCCTACCGAAAGGATACAGACCCTTCCCTGGGTCTTTGGCAGTTCCCCTGTCTCTAGGCAGCGGAGCCCCGGGGCCTGAGGTTACCCCCACCGGGGGTTCCCCTCCTCCTGAGGGTTCTTCGGAGTTGTCTTCGGAAGAGCCCCCAAGGAAGAGATCGTGCAAGAGGAAGCACGTGGACTCCCCCGACGAGTCTCTTACATCGGACACTGATCTTGATGATGCGGAGGGGTCCCCAAAGTCGTCCTCGGATGATGTCTCATTTGCAGACATTCTAGAAATCCTTAAGCAACGAGGCGGCTGGAATTCCAAACCCCCTTCCGTTGATGAGTCAGTGTTTCTCAAGGCCTTCGGCTCAGCCCTCCGCCTCCTGGGTGTCTCCGCCCTACGAGCTCCTGGATTTGGTTTGTCGGAGGGCGTGGGAACATCCAGATACTGTGGAACCAGTGCCTTCTCGCCCTAACAAATTTTTGTCTGCCCCACCCGAGAAGGAGTTCTTGACGAAAGGCGTGGCTGTAGATGCCATGGTGGTGGCATCTGCTACCCAGCAGGACGTGGCAGAGGCTTCAACGTCCGCCCATCCTCCTAATAAGGAGTCTAGGAGCATGGACCGGTACGGGAAGCGCACCCTGACTTCAGCGGCCTTTACTCTGAGGTCCCTGAATTATTTGGCACATTTCACCAGACTACAGAGGGATCTGGTCAAGGAGCTCTCAGACTCCCTTTCAGGTAACCTACCTGAGCAGCTATCCCAGTCGGTTAGCTCTCAGTTGGCTATCCTTACCTCGATTTCTAACTCGTCCATGAGGCTCATTTCATATGCGGCCGAAGGGGCGGGCAGAGCGCAGGCACAGGCGTGGCTCACGGAGACAAGCCTGGCTCCGCTTGTGTCATTTCGGAGGCCTTCAAGTCTTCCTTTGCCGACGCTCCCTTTGATGGGTCCTCTTTGTTTGGACCCAAGGTAAAAGACACTCTTACCCGCTGTGAGCAGGAGGGAAAGACTTTATCTGCCGTAGGAGCACGTTATTCCACTCCCTTTCGGCCTTATCCCAAGGCTAAAAGAGGAGGGAAGATGTGGTTCCGCAAATCACAGAAATTCTTTCCCCAACAGCAGGAAGATTCCCCTTCCAGAGGCAGAGGACGGGGAAATTATTCTGGGAGATGCCGTCCCAGAGGCGGCAGAGGCCCCCGCAACACTGGAGACCGCGAGTCCTTTCGTGGCTCTTCAGCCTCCCACACTCCATGAGGGATTGCCCGGCTGTGTTGCTCCGGAGCCAGTCGGGTGCCGTTTTGCCAAGAACCTAAAAGCCTGGGAGTCTATTACTCAGGACAGATGGGTGCTTCGGATTATTGCCGGAGGTTGCACCATTCCCTTCACACACTCACCCCCACCGTCCAAAAAAATCCCGGACCCACCACCCAGTCAAAGGGAAATTGCAGCCGTAGAAGCTTCAAAGCTGCTAGAAAAAGGAGTCGTCCAACCGGTCCCCACAGACCAGATCGGATCCGGAAACTACTCAAGGTTCTTTTTAGTTCCAAAAAAGACAGGGGACCTGAGACCCATATTGGATCTCAGCAAACTAAACCAGTCCGTCATGAAGTCCAAATTCCGAATGGTCACTTTACAATCCATTCTCCCATTGTTGGAGAAAGATGTTTGGATGTGCTCCATAGATCTCAAGGACGCCTATTATCACATACCGATACATCAGGCGTCCAGGAGGTATCTGCGCTTCAGCCTGGGAGACAGTCATTTCCAATTTTGTGCTCTGCCCTTTGGTCTCACCACAGCCCCAGGGTGTTCACCAAGTGTTTGGCAGTAGTGACTGCTCACCTGAGGAGTCTCAGATTCCAAGTGTTTCCCTATCTGGACGACTGGCTCCTGACTGCCACCACCAGGCATCTACTACTAGAGAACCTACAAGCCACCATCTCCTGGGTGCTTCCCTGGGAATTACATTCAACTGGTCAAAGTCTGTCTTGCTGCCTTCTCAGCGCATAAGATTCATAGGAGCAGAGATAGACTCAAAATTGATGCGAATCTTCCTTCCTACCGAAAGGATACAAACATTACAAGGTCAAGTCCGAGCCCTGCTTCTAAGATCCAAAGCCCCAGCCAGGTTGGTCCTGCAACTTTTAGGTTCAATGTCTGCCACGGTTCTCCTAGTTCCTCTGGCAAGATTGCACATGAGAATTCTTCAGTGGCTGTTATCGACACAATGGTCCTTTCAGGATCTAACCCTCAATCATCACATACTGATTACAGAAACGTGCAAACGGGACCTCCGCTGGTGGCTTCTGCCATCCAATCTGAATCAGGGAAGACATTTTGTTATGCCCCCTCCGTAGCCACCTTGACGACGGATGCCTCCCAGACGGGTGGGGGCATTGTCTGGGCAGGTCAGTTCAGGGATCTTGGCTTCCAAACGAAACCTTTCTCCATATCAATGTGTTGGAAATGAGGGCTGTACTTCTGTCCCTACAAGCCCTCCACAACTTTCTCCCTCAAGGCATTATCGCTATCCACACAGACAACATGTCGGTGGTCTGGTATCTAAACAAACAAGGAGGGACCAGATCTTACCCCCTTTGCAGAGAGGCCATGAGGGTGTGGGAATGGGCAGTGGCTACCAACCGCTTCCTGGTAGCGACCCACATTCCAGGAAAATCCAATGTATTGGCAGACAGACTGAGCAGGACTATTCTTTCTCCTCACGAGTGGTCCCTGAACGAAGCTGTAGCAGCTCAGATTTTCAAAGATGGGGATTCCGTGCTGCGACCTGTTTGCAACACCACAAAACACGAAGTGCAAAGGTTCTTTTCCTTGACCCACGTCAAGGGAAGCAGCTACGGATGCTCTAGTCCAACCTTGGCCAACAGGACTGCTTTACGCTTTCCCTCCGGTTCCACTCCTTCCCAAAGTCATCCAGAAAGCTTCCCAATTGAGGTCCACAATGATTCTAATTGCTTCGTACTGGCCTCGTCAGGTATGGTTCCCCTACCTACAGAAATATGCTCTGGACGGTCCCTGGTTTTTGGATCTAACTCCGGACCTTCTGATTCATCAGTCGGGACAACAGCACCAGTCCCTTCACACTTTGAAATTAGCAGCTTGGCTCCTCCACTTCCGACTTTAGTCAGAAATCACACCTTGGACCCTGAAGTTATTCACATTTTATCTTCAGCCCACAAACCCACCACTAAGAAATTGTATCACAGTAAGTGGAAGAGGTTTGCTATCTGGGCTCAACTCAGAGGCTTAGACCCTATTACTGCCCGATACCAGAGGTCTTGAAATTTTTAACATCCTTGTTTAATCAAGGATCTTCAGTCTCTACTATTAAGGTCCAACTAGCAGCTATCTCCAAATTTCACGAATCCATAGACCCACCGTTGATGAGTAGCAGATTATGTAAAACTTTCATGAAAGGTGCTGTGCTTTTAAGACCCCCAGTTTTTCATCCTGCGCCTCCGTGGGATCTTGATTTGGTACTTAGTGCCTTAACATCTTCCCCTTTTGAACCGGCTGCTACATGTGAGTTGAAATATCTGTCTTGGAAAACTGCCTTCTTAATTGCAATTATCTCTGCAAGAAGAGTTTCAGAACTTCAAGCCCTATCTATCAAACCACCGTACTTGATTTTTCACAAGGACAGAGTATCACTTAGGCCTAATCCATCTTTTGTTCCAAAAGTTTGTTCTAATCTCTGTCTCCAACAATCTCTAGAGCTACCAGTTTTCTTTCCAAAATTTTCAAACAAAGCGGAATACACCTTGCATAAGTTAGATGTTCACAGGCAATTGCGCTTCTATCTAGACAGGACTCAACAGATTCGAAAAACAGACCAATTGTTTGTGTCCTTTTCAGATAATAAACTGGGTAAAACCATCACTAAAGCTACTATTGCCAAATGGATTAGAGATTGCATAACTCAGGCTTATTCCTCTTCAAATAAGCAACTTACAACATCTGTCAAAGCTCACTCTACTAGAGCTATGGCTACCTCTATTGCATTTCATTCCAAGCTCGCTATTTCTGAGATTTGTGCTGCGGCTACTTGGTCCAACCCGCACACTTTCATTTCCCACTATAAATTGGATGTGGCATCTAAAGGGCGAGCATCATTTGGTTCCACGGTACTCAGGAGTGTTTTCCAGTGAGCCACCCAGGATTCAGGTGCTAGGGATGCTGTCCCATCAGTCAGAATGTAGGCGAGATAGGATCACATACCATCTTTTAGTTATGTACTCACCATAACTTCAGATGTTTGGGATCCATCTCGCCTACATTCCTAATACCCACCCTCCTTCCCCCTGCCTTGGAGATCAGAAGAGATTGAACGGTTTGAGTTCTACTGTTTTTATCTTGTTTCATCTGACGATGTTATATAAGCAGTGCGTGTGTGTGTGCGTGTATGCAGACAAACTAGATCTGGGGGACTGGTAGTGGTGCATTCTGGGATATAGTAAGCTCAGCCAATAAGAGACTTCGCTCTTTGGCATAAGCGTGCCGAGTCGGAGCCGAGGGATCGGCTCCGAACCCATCAGTCAGAATGTAGGCGAGATGGATCCCAAACATCTGAAGTTATGGTGAGTACATAACTATAAGATAACAGGATTTGAATGTATGGATATTGTATACAGCTAGTACTTTACACAGGCTGTGGTTTAGCCAACTGAGAGAAAGGAGAGAGAGAAAAAAAATGGTATTATGTTAGCCTAAGGTTCTGAAGGACAGCAGAATTGGATGACGTTTTGATCTGATGTTAATCTTCGTTCATTCCTTACTGATGGGTTATCAGTTCCGTCCTGTGAACTGAGCCAGCCAAATATCAATCTCGCGTCAACCAAAAGCTCTCAAGCCAAGTTTCTACCCAGAATGCTCTGCTCCCTGTTACCTTAGATCTCGTTTGTTGCTTTGCTGTACAGCCATGTCAAGCCACTCCCTTCAACTAAGTGTCTAATTTTTTGAAAGTTTTATAGACAGTTTCTACTTTAAAGTTTTTCAAACAGTTTTTGATAATATTCTTCTACCCTATCGCATATTTAAGAGTCTCTCCCTTTAGTCTATTTCTCTTTAGTACCTTTTTCTTACCTTTGAGGTCATTCCTCATTACCATCGTTGGTAATCCTTCTTCCTTCTCTCTTCTTACCCTTTTGGGTAGCTTTTCCTCTTCCTTTTGGTACTGTTCTTCTCCACATCATTATGTCGGATAAGAAAAGTAATGTTGGTTTTAAGCAGTGTAAGAATTGCGGCCGTAAGTTACTGCTTTCCAGTGGCCATGACTTGTGTGTCTATTGTTTGAATGTCTCCCACCTTGCTGTGGATCCCCCGTGTGGGATTTGTAGAAATGTTTCGACCAAGACTCTTAACGAGAGAAAGAACAAATTAATCTTGAAAGGTCTTCTCAAATCTCCTTTCTGTGAGGCTATTTCTAGATCAGAGGGCTCACCCCCTCCTGCTAAACCTCGCAAGAGGCGTTCTTCCGCTTCCAGGTTGCTCACTTCATCTCCCTCTGGAGATTGTAGGGAGTCAGCTCATAAGAAGGTGAAATTGACTATTACTTTGGTGCTGCCATCTGTAACCCTGTCTGATCCAGGCTCGGCACCCCCCAAACTGATTCTTCCTGCAGCAATGTCCTCCTTATCGACACTAGCACAGGAGTTCCCGGTGCAGACAATTAAGCCTCCAACAGTTCCGTCACAGCCCTTACCGGCAATGTCCATGCAGGTACAGTCCCCTTCGGCACCATTGGTACAATCCCCTTCGGCTTCGAGTATGACGTTACTGTCCTCCACGGTGCAGACAGTTTTGACACCAACATGTTCGTCGGTACATTCCTTTTTGGCATCGTTATTGTTACCAGTGTAGACACTTTCCTCGACGGCACCGTACCCATCGGTGCAGACATTTGCTTTTACGGTGCAGACCTCTTCGACTTCTGTGGCGCTGATGTCGGCACAGACTACTTCCACACTGTTCTCTTCGGTGCAGACGTCCTCAGTTCGGGGCTCTGCACCTCTCGAATTAGCAAGGGCTAAGTACTCTCCTTCCTTGGATCCATTCATTGGTAGCTAATACAGTCCTTTCTAGAAAGTCCAGAATCACCCTCGGGTCTCTCTCTGAGCATGATGTGTTGCGACTTGTTGACCAGTTGCTTGTGGCCAGAGGTCTGTCTCAACCGTTGAAATCCACGTTCCCTCCTTCAGGTGAACGCACATCTCCTCAAACTTCAACGTACACCCCTCCATCTACTTCCACCCAAGTATTGAAGCTCATTACTCTGACAGCAGCTTCCTTTCCTCCAACTCCAATAGTAGATATCACTTTGGATCTGGAGTCATCCTTGTGGCCCTAGATGCACTGGGCATCGGGCTCTTCTCAGGCCAGAGGCTGTGCCATGGGGAATGGCATTCTTGGCTCCACACTGATTTTTTTCTATGGCACCCTCCAGGAATCCTCCCTGTTTCACACTTCACAGCCCTCTTGAGACTCCTGGTCAGTGTGGGGTGTGACCCCAGTTCCGAGGTTGTCATGCTCTGTTCCCAGCTCCCATCCCACCTTGGGCAGGCTGGCTTTCCAGGCCATGGAGAGGGTGCTTGCCTCTGCTGGCAAAACCCCACATGGAGTCTTCTTCCCCCCCTCTGTGCCGCAACTTTCACAAGCCACAACCGCTAGATACTGGGCACAAGGGCCTCAGATTTCTCCTCCACAGGAGATCCCCTCTTTGCAGTCTTCACCAGAACCTCCCACTGAGGAAGTACCCCGCAAAGCATCATGCAAGAGGAAGCACATGGACTCCACTTGAGTCCGTCGTCTGAAGATACAGACTTTGATGACGGGGAACGGTCTCCACGATCACGTCTGATGAGGTGTCCTTTGGTGACATCCTCTACATCCTTAGGCAGAGGGGTGACTGGAAGTCCTCTAATCCTTCCAATGAGGAATCCGTATTTCTGCAGGCCTTCGTGCCCAGTACCCTACCTCCTAGGTTACCCTGCTGGCCGATGAGCTCATCTAGTTCATCGTCCAGCACGCATGGAAGGCTTTTTACACCCTGGAAGTGATACCACGGAGGCCTGATAAAATCTTATCGCCCTCAGCTGCGCATCCCCATTCATCACAAGTTCTTCCCGTAGATGCCATGGTGGTGGCAGCTGCAACTAAGAAGGATTTTGCAGAAGAGAGCCAAACTGTCCCATCCGCCCAACAAGGAGTCCTGGGCAATAGACAGACTAGGGAAGCATGTGTTTGCTTCATCGACCTTCGCCGTAAGGTCTTTGAACTATCTGGCACACTTTACCAGGCTTCAGAGGGATCTTATCAACCAACTCTCTGCAACGTTGGCAAGAGCTGTTTCTGATGAGGTCCGTGACAATGTGGCTTCTCAGATAGCCACCCTAGAGTCCATTTCCAACTCTTGCATGCAAGACCCTATCTGCCGTTTGTGTCAGACACTCCACTCCTCAACAATTCTACTCCAGAAATCAGAGGAGTGGGAAGATGTGGCACAGGAAATCACAGAGCTCTTTCTGGGACGCACGTGCTGAGTTCTCCAATAGAGGCAGAGGGGGAAACTCCAATGGAAGATGCTCTTTTCGGGGCAGACGAGGTCCACGAAACTGGGATTCCAGAGATTCTTTCTGTGGCTAAACCCTATCAGCGTTCCTCAAACAGTACCTGACTGCTCTCCTCTGGAAGCGGTCGGGGGTAATTTTTCCATGTACCCCGCTGCCTGGCAAAATATAACCACCGACTCTTGGGTACAGTGGATAATATCCAGGGGTTATCACATCCCCTTCCATCTTTCTACAGTCTCCTCTAGAGTATTACCCGACGTTCCACCCAGTCAAAGGGAAGCAGCAGCACACAAAATCCAAAAGCTGCTACAAAAAAAGTCATCCAGATGGTCCCCCCAGACCAGATAGGATCCAGTTTTTACTCTAGATTCTTTTTAGTGCCAAAAAAGAGGAGACTGGAGACCAATTCTGGCTCTTGGCACACTGAACAAATTTGTAAAAACAGAGAAATTCCAGATGCTTACAATTCAGTCTATCCTTCCTTTTCTGGAAGACTATGATTGGGTGTGCTCTGTAGATCTTCGAGATGCGTATTACCACATAAAAATGGACAAACACTCAAGATAACTCCGCTTCTGCATAGGAGCTAGTCAGTACCAATTTTGAGCTCTGCCCTTCGGTCTCTGTGCAGTCCCCAGAGTGTTCGCCAAATGCATGGCAGTGATTATCGCTCACTTGCAACTTCAACGATTCCAGGCATTTCCATATCTAGACGATTGGCTTCTCACCGCCCCCACCACACGCTTACTGGAAGAAGCCCTGCACTACACTTTCCTCACAGCACAAAGCCTGGGAATCACTATAAACTGGGAGAAATCCAACACGACACCAGCTCAGTCTTTAGAATTTATAGGGGTACTGTTGGACACGAGAAATTGCACAGCATCTCTTCTAGACCACATGCTTCAAAGAATAAGGCAACATGTTCAACCACTGCCATGTCACCACAAATCCCCTGCTCTATACTCCAACTCTTGGGATCAATGGCAGCCTCGATCACCATTGTTCCTCTAGCCAGATTCCACATGAGGCTTCTTCAGTGGTTACTTCTCACTCAGTGGTACCCTCTCCAACATCCTTTGTCTTTTCAGATAACTAACTCAGAGAGGCAAGCAAGATTTACTCTGGTGGACATCTCGAATCCCCAACATTGGTCTTGCCCCTTCAGCCCCCATCAACCAAAAGCCACAGTGACCACAGACGCTTCCCTGATAGGGTTGTGGGGGCTATGTCTGGGAAACTCTGTCCAAGGCATCTGGTTAAAGACTGAGGCCCTTTTGCATATTCATGTCCTGGAACTGAGGGCTGTGCTACTAGCGTTGCAAGCATTTCATTCCATCCTTCCATCAAGGACTGTTGCGATCCAATCAGACAACATGTCAGTGGTCTGGTACAGCAACAAGCAAGGGGGCACCAGATCTTACCCATTATGCCGAGAGGCCTTGAGAATATGGCAATTGGCGATAGCTTCCAGCCGCTTTCCAATTGCACCGCACATTCCCGGGAGCTCCAACGTGATAGCAGACAAATTGAGCAGATGCATTCTACAACCTCATGAGTGGTCCCTCAACCCTATGATAGCGGCAAGAATCTTCAACTGTTGGGGCCAGCCTTGCTGCGACCTGTTCGCCTCCCCAACCAACTACAAGTGCAGCAACTATTTTGCCCTGATCCCCTGTCTGGGACAGTCACTGAGAGACACTGTAGTCCACACTTGGCCCTCGGGTCTACTTTATGCTTATCCTCCTCTTCTCCTCATCTCCCAATTTCTGAAGAAAGCACAACCGTTGAAAAGCAAAGTGATAGTCCTTGCTCATTTTTGGCCTCGACAAGTCTGGTTCCTCCTCTTCTGGCCTCACCTGCTAGATCATCCGTGGATCCTCAATCCATTCCCAACATTGATCTCCCATCCGCAGTGTCTGACTCACCCCAATCTAGCAACCCTGAAACTGACAGCTACTCCTCTTCCAATGATTGCCAGGTAGGAAAACCTCTCATCCCCTGTGCGCAATATTCTTATTGCATCTCATAAATCGTCCACCAGACTAATCTATCTCAATAAATGGAAAAGGTTTTCTCTATGGGCAGCGAATAGGCAATTTAGACCCCTTGTCAGCCCCAGTTTTGGTGGTTTTGGATTACGTATCACATCTTTTCCACTCTGGGATGTCTGCCTCTACTACTCGTGTGCATTTAGCTGCCATTTCAGATTTCCACATTGGTTTTCAGGATTTTTCGCTTATGTCACACAGATTTTGTAAAACTTTCTTGAATGGGGTTATCCACTTAAAACCTCCCTTTAGAGAACCGGTACAACCTTGGGATTTGGCTTTGGTTTTGCAAGCTCTAACAGCTTCCCCTTTTGAACCTGCATCTTCATGTGATGTAAAATATCTCTCTTGGAAAACTTTGTTTCTGATTGCAATTACATCGGCCAGATGCTTGTCAGAACTTCAAGCCTTGTGCATCAAATCTCCCTATCTTCTCTTCCATAAGGATTAGGGTATCACTGAGAGCTAATTCTTCCTTTTTACCAAAAGTGGTGTCAGAGCGGTCTGTCATCCAATCTGTTGACCTTCCAATGTTCTTTACTAACCACTCTAATAAGGGAGAGTATTGCCTGCACCCCGTGGATGTTCATAGGCAAGTACGATTTTATCTGGACAGAACAAAGTCTACCCGTAAGTCAGACCAACTGTTCCTGGCTTTTTCTGAACCGAGACAAAGTCATCCTGTCTCAAAAGTTACATTGGCTTCATGGTTGAGAAATTGTATTACCTTTATCTACAACAAAAACAATGTCACCTTGCCTCACAGAGTGAAAGCACATTCTACAAGGTCTATGGCAACTTCAGCAGCTTTCCATACTAAGGCTTCTCTCAATGATATTTGCTCAGCTGCGACTTGAGCCAAACCTCATACCTTTATTCTTCATTACAAATTGGACTTGGCCTCCAGAGGTAGAGCTTCTTTTGGCTCCATGGTGCTCAGGAATGTCCTTCCATGAGGGCCACCCAGGAATATAGGTAGCTGGGAACTCTGTCCCATCAGTAAGGAATGAGTGAAGGTTAACAACATCATATAAAGAAGTTATGTCTTACCATAATGTTCCATCTGTGTTGTTGATCTTCGTTCATTCATTACTTCCCACCCTCTGTCCTCTTCCAGAGGTTCCTGGTTGATCTCGTATACTCCTTTATTGTGTATATCTGTTATGACCAAAGGTAGCCTCTACTTTTATCTGCCAACTTGCAAACTCAGAGGTAACAAGGAGCAGAGCATTCTGGGTAGGACCTTGGCTTGAGAGTTTTTGGCTGACTCGAGCTTGATATTTGGCTGGATTCCGAGCACAGAACTGATAACTCATCAGTAATGAATGAATGAAGATCAACAACACAGATAGAACGTTATGGTAAGACAGAACTTTTTATACTTATAAAACTGTTTGAACGTTAAGACCTTACTTACTGTTGAGTTTTTGGTTACTAATATTCTGGCCAGAATGTTGCCTTATGGGAAAGTAAATATTCTCTTGTCAAGAGTAAAATACAGTTGGTAAAACATGCACCCTCAATAATAAGTTACTGGTAATAATCTGAAATAGTCAACAGTGTGATTTCTGAGAAAATTCATTATAAATCATGCTGCACCAGCAGAAAATGTATAGTTCTTGTTCAGTATACAGTTATTTAAAATCTTTTGTCAGAAGTTAAAGTGCCTCCTCTTTAGTGGGGAAAATGTTTTTACTCGAGACATTTTCTACTCCACAGGAAAGCAGCAGGTTGGAGGCCTTTTTGGACTTATCCAAACTAAATATCTTTCTAAAGATTTTATGCTTCAAAATGCTCTCCATTCAAATTATTTTGCCTATTTTTTAACTCTTCTGGTTACTCTGGGTTTTTAAAGGATGTTACTTATACATACCTATCCACAAAAGTGACATTAAATATTCAAGATTCTCTGTCTTTGACTCTCACTGTCGATTTACTTTTTTACTCCTGTGAACTTTCTACAGCAGCGAGGATATTCAGAAAATGCCTTGCATCGGTTATAGTTTTCCGAAGATACCAAAAAATTCTTATCTGTCCATATCTGAAAAAGTGTCTGAACCAAAGTACTACTAATTCAGACCTTGGTCTTTTTTATGAATCTCCTTCAGAATCCAAGTATCTTACGTTGCCTTTTCCATCCATGCCTCAATGGTTGGATTATCAAATCCAGCTAGCATCTGACTTTGGCCACTCTTAGACTTTTGGATGCATTGCTCAGGCTCCTTCCCTTACCCATAACCTCCTGCAAGGAAAGAGTTACCCCGGATATCATTTGCTATGGACTCTTGTCTCCTTTCATCTGGCTGGGGTTTTTGAAATACGTAGAATTTCTGTAGTGGCTTTTCTCTTTTTTTTCAATGAGGTTTATCCTCTGCTCTTATTTTTCTTTCCCTTTTGTGCCTTCCCTTCCCAAAAAAATAAATAAATAAAACTTTTAGGATATATTTTTATACATGCAGTATCCTTACTCTATTTTCTTTGCTCACTGGCACACTTTCTTAGGAACCTTTGTAGTTAGTGTTAATTATTCTTCCTTAGTGTACTAGTTATTCATTTAGCATTTAAAGTATTCATCTCTAGTGTAGTAGTTATAGTAGACTGCAGGTAGTTTGTAGTTCATGTGTTTAGTTGGTCAGTGATGCCAGATAAACGTTCTGGTTTAAAAAATGTGTGGCTTGCAGTGGCTAGGTTCCCAACTCAGACAACACCGTTGGATCATAGGAAGTTACTAGGCTATTGGTCCTGAGGCCCTTATAAGCCAAGCCAAGAGTTTATCCCATGTATAGACAAATCAGCACCCGATGCCCCTGTCCAGCAGGGACATGGGTGGAATCCCAGGATGTATTTTCTATTTCCCATCCAGTTATCCAGGTTGTGCTTAAAAAGGGGTAAAGAGTTACTCTGCTTGACATGGAGAGGGAGTCTGTTCCACAGATTGGGGAGTCTCTGGGATGCAAGCCTGTCCCACCAACAAGTCCTATTGATGTCAGAGACCAGGTTGAGGCTGCGTGTGCAGGTTACTCAAGTGGAGCTTGATATGCAGCAGTCCCATGAAGGCGGGGTCTGAGATTGCTTTGCATGGCAGACAGAGGCCACCTCTGAGGAGTCTGTATGAAACAGAGTAGAGGGATAGGATTTTTAGCCTATCTGTGTTTGGTAGATTTTTGAGGCCCTGGATTCTCCTGATGAGGAAACTCTGTGGTCTCTCTGGCTGCTGCATTATGTAGTGTTTGGACATAGAGCTCTTGTGGAGAGGACAAATAAACTTGTTATCAAGGGGCTACTCCCTACCTCTGTGGAATAATTTTTCCCTTCTCATTCCTCTACTTCCTCTGCTGTTTCTCTTCCAGCTAAAAAGTCTGTGGAAAAAACAAGAGTTGATAAAAACCATGATAAAGCCAAGGAAAAAGAGAAGTCTAAGGAACCAAAAAAGCAGTCCCTGAATTATTCTCCTCCTTTGGCTCCTACCCTGAAAATTTCTAAGCCTTCAGAAAAGACTTTTGTCGGAATTTATACTCAATGAATCTGCTGCACCTCCCTTGCTGAAGCTATGTTTTTTTTTCCTTTTGTTTTCATTTGATATAAGAAACATCGTTATTAAATCATTATCCTGATGCATTACCTGCTCGAAAGGCCTTAAATCTAATAAGCGACATCAACTAAACCTGATGGAGAGACAGGTTTGTCTCCCAGAGGCTGCCCTATCTCTGGAATAGACTTCCCGTACATGTCAGAGTACCTTGCTGACCCTCTTCAAGTGCAGCCTTGAGCGGATGGGAAACAAATTTTTCCCAGGGTTCCACCTTTGTCTCTCATTGACATGGGCTACAGATGCTGACTGAGGTTTCTTTTTTGGGGATAAACTCTTGGCTAGGCTTGTAGGGGCCGCAGTGCCATTAGCCTATTAACCTCCTATGATTCTGTGTATGAGAAAGGCCATGTTACATTTATATAAATGACAATAAACCATAGCGAGACCATCTCAGTTGCAAACATTATACATTACAATCCGTGCCAACACAGTTGTAGCTGCAAACATTATACATCACTTTTAACACATTAAGTCATTGTTAGTCAATAATTACACAGCTCATTCAAATCCTGCCTTCTTTTAAACCTCATTCCTCCTCTGCATGTATTAATCCCACACTTCCCGATGTCCTTCAAGAATGCAACTGCAGTCATAACATGTGGGTTGTCCTGCCTCAGGCAGCCCTCGGTCGGCCGGATTCCAAAGTCTGGGTCCGACGTCGGCTGATGTCGCATTTCTCTCTGACGTCAGAGCGGCTGGAGTACATAAGCATCAGCCGACGCCATTTTCTTCAGTCTTTCTTGCCGCACGGTGCCCGAAGCAGAAGCAGTTCGCAAGTGCCGGTCGGTCAGCTCCTGTATTCTACGATACCGAAGTCATCAAAAAAGCTAAGTACCCCGTTGGGGACCTTTTCTTGCCTCAGCTGATGTCAGAAATTACTGAAAAGTTAACAATTGTCTTTCTTGTGGTAAACAAATACCTCATAAGGATTTCCACTCTTACTGTCTCCCTTGCCTGGGCCCAGACCACGACGTCTCGGCCTGTGTAGCCTGTGCTCACTTCAACAAGCGCACTCAGGCGCCGGGCGGAGTTCGCTGAAGATTTTTTCGGCGATAATTTTGCTTACACCATGCCGTCGGATCTTCCGACATCGCAAACGCCCAAAAAGCGAAAAGACCGGGACCGACATCCTCGGCCTGCATCTACCACCGACTCCACGCCAAAACCTAGCGCGAGTGCTCCGGTTCCCTCTGAGACGGTCTCTCCACCGCTCCGAACCGAAGACACCGCAGTACCGACTCCGATTCCAGACATTACTCCGACGCCAGTTATAGATTTTCCTCCGGATACCGAAACCGAGGAAATGCCCGAGACCATTGCTGTAGACAAGGTCACTCCTGCACGTGGAGCTGCCAGGCCCCCTATGGCCATGTCTATTAAGGCCTACACTAGGGCTAAGGCAGCCAGCAAAACCAAGCATATTACTTCTAAACCCTTACCTCAGCCGACTCCAGAGACACAAATTATGTCCATGGCTGCTGATTTGATTTCCATGATTAGAGGTTCACAGGCCCATCCTGAGAGAGGATCCCAGCCTCCTCCTGATAAAAGGCCCCGGATTGAACCCTCTGTCCCTACACATTCAGATGAAGAATCTGAGGGCTCTGTCCACTCTGACAGCCAGGAAGAGCTCTTCCAGACCTATGAGAACTCGGATGCAGAAGATTCCATCCCCTCGGCCTTCCCTCCTGAGGATATTTCTTTTGGGGAAGTTCTGCACACCATGAGGGAACATTTCAAGTGGCAAGGTCAGGAATATTCTGATTCTTGGAAACGCCTTAGGACTTTCCTTAAGAAGCCTCAGCACAGGCCCTTAGCTATTCCTCCTGTACTTGATGTTCTGGATGATTTGTATTCTGACTCTAGTGCTACCCCTGATTCTCTTCCTCCTGCTCCAGCCAAGCCAGACAGGTATTACAGGGTCCCAGAAACTCATTCCCATTTATTCAGGGCCCACACTGCTGATTTGGAAACTATTTCACAGGGGCCTAAAGGAGTTTCAGCCTCCACCTCAAAAAAATCCTTTGCCCTCCAACAGGGAAGCTAGGTCATTAGAGAGATGGGGCAAAAAGGTTTACACATCCACTACCTTTTCTATGAGAGCTTTAAATTGCCTTTTCCATATGTTACAATATCAGGATTATCTGTTAGAAGATTTACAAAAAACATTAGCCACTCCTGAGCCTTTAGAGAGGAAGACTTTGCAGGAAGCTGTACATAACACTCAGCAAGTAAGCAATCACTTCCTGCAGTGTGGATATGATGCACTGGAAGCTTCATGTAGGGCAGCTATGACAGGGGCAGTCATTCGTAGACATGCTTGGTTAAAAGATCAACCTGTACCAGATCATGTAAAAGCAAAACTTCTGGATGCACCTTTGGAAAAGAACAAGCTTTTTGGTGCAAATGCTAAGGATGTGTTAAAGACCATCGAAGAAAAAGCAAAATCAGTCCAGACTGTGAAAGATTTCCTCCAGGTTCAACCCCCCCAGATTCAGTAGGAATTGGCCTTCAAAAAACTGGTCCTTTCCTAATCTAGAAAAGTTTCAAAGGGGTAAGAACAGACGTGGCCGAGGAAGAGGCCAATACAGAGGCCCTTACAGGGGACGACAATGGCAGCCAGGAAACCAAAGAAGTGACGCAGGGGTTTCACCTGCCCCACAACCACAATCTCAATGACTTTCCTCTACTACCGCCTACCAGGGAACAACTGGAAGCTCCCTTGGGCGGGAAATTATCTCTGTTTGCAGAGAACTGGCACAGACTGACAAAGGACAAATGGATTTTGGACATTATAGACCGAGGGTACAGGTTTCATTTTCATACCTTACCAAGAAAACAAGGCATGCCAAACCTGCCACAAAAGTAGAGGACAGAGGCTGTCAAGCAAATCACTCTGCTGATTAGGATGAAAGCAATAGAAAGAGTTCCACAACAAGAACAAGACCAGGGGTTTTACTCAAGACTGTTCCTTGTTCCAAGAAAAGAATCTCAATGGAGACCAATACTGGACTTGTCCGCATTAAACACCTTTCTCATAGTACCAAAGTTCAAAATGCTGACTCTACAGCAACTCCTTCCCATGCTGGGCAAGGGGTTGTGGCTGATTACTCTGGACCTCAAGGAGGCATACCTGCATGTCCCTATCAGACACAGCTGCAGAAGATACCTCAGATTTCTTGCAGGGCCAGAGCATTATCAATTCTCAGCATTGCCATTTGGCTTATCTACTGCACCCGGAGTATTTACAAAATGCCTGGCTTCAGTAATTGCTTATTGCAGGCTCCAGGGTATACAAATTTACCCGTACCTGGACGACTGCCTCATACAAGCGGACGACAAATTGATGTTGACAAAAAACCTGGATTATGTCATACGATTACTTCAAGCTCTGGGATACACAGTCAACTTCCAAAAGTCAAGACTGCAGCCATCCCAGCAAATAATCTTCTTAGGAGCCAAACTAGACACAGCCTCTCAGATGGCTTACCTGACAGAAGACAAGCAGGAGAAGTTAACTCATTACTTCAAAGGTCTAGCAAAACTCACCCAGATGACTGCAAGGAGATTCCTACAGGCCCTGGGTTACATGGCATCCTGCATTCTCCTGGTTCCATTCGCAAGACTACACATGAGAAAGCTTCAATGGTACCTAAAAAGCATTTGGTCTCAACACAGCAACAACTTGGAGACAATCATACCACTCATTCCATGCCTACAAAAGGAATTCCTATGGTGGGCCTCGGTGAGCCAGGCAAACACAGGTATGTCATTCAGAAGACCACAGATAACACAGACCATGACTACAGACGCCTCAGACCTTGGATGGGGGGTGCACATGGAAGGCAGGTGTATACAAGGACAATGGTCTCCAAAGGAAACACATCTGCATATAAACCAAAAGGAAATGCTGGCAGTAATGCATGCCATCGAGGCCTTTCAACACCAACTCCAGCAAGGCCATTTAATGATACGGACAGACAACACCACTGTGATGTGGTACATAAACAAGCAAGGGGGCACCCACTCTTACCCTCTTTGCAGACTGACAGTGCAGCTTTGGGAGAAATCACTGAGCCTAAACATCCAGTTGCAATCCCAGTTTGTTCCAGGAAAAGACAATGTGTTGGCGGACAGCCTAAGCAGGAATTTCACAGATCCACACGAGTGGAGGTTACATCCGAAGGCCTTCAGACAACTCACTTCGACATGGGGCAAGCCAGAAGTGGACCTATTTGCCTCTCACCTCAACCATCTTCTACCAAAATTCTGCACAAGGACATACCATCCAAAAGCTTGGAAAATAGATTCTCTCTCATTCAACTGGAACTCCCTAGCAATCTGTGCATTCCCACCTCTGCCACTGATGACCTCAGTATTACTAAAGATCAAAGCAGAGAAACCCAAGGGAATCATAATAGCTCCGGACTGGCCAAGACAACACTGGTACCCACTACTACGGAGCATATGTCACACCAGGAGGTGGGCCCTTCCCCAGTGGCCTCTACTTTTGACTCAACACAATTTCGAAACACTGCATCCAAATCTTCAGACACTGCAGCTAACAGCCTGGGAGATCGCATAAATAACTTCAGCTTATCTCTCTCCAAGGAAGTTCAGCGGATACTAACAGAGGCTCGAAGACCATCCACCAGAAAGGTTTACTTAGCAAAGTGGAAAAGATTCAGCATTTGGAATACCAGCAAGGGACATGATGCATCATTGTTGAACATCCCTCTCATCTTGGAATATTTGGCAGATATGTTAAAGAACGGTCTCTCATATTCTTCCATAAAGATACATGCATCTGCTATTTCAGCTAGATACAACACTGATCCTCCTGTTTTTTCTCACCCCTTACTAAGGCAATTCCTCAGGGGAATCGAGAACATTAAGCCACCAAGAAAGGCCCCGGTGCCAGCTTGGGACCTCAATTTTGTCTTAGAAAAACTGACCCTACCTCCTTTTGAGCCAGCAGCTTCAGTTGACTTGCAATTTCTCTCATGGAAGACAGCTTTCTTGTTGGCAATTACTTCAGCAAGAAGGGTTTCGGAGCTACAAGCCCTAATGGCAATACCACCCTTTATTATTTTTCACAGAGACAGGGTCTCATTAAGGACCAACCCTACTTTTATGCCAAAGGTGGTATCTAGGGTTTCTTTAAATCAAGCCATTCATCTGCCTGCTTTCTTCCCCAATCCTGAGAATAAGGGGGAAAGACTGTTACATACCTTGGACATTCACAGACAACTTCGATACTACCTGTACAGAACCAAGGTCAGTAGGAAGTCTGAACAACTTTTTGTAGCTTACGCCCCTGCAGTCCAAGGAAAAGCAATTTCAAAACAGACTATTTCTAAATGGATTGGACATTGCATCAGATTCTGTTATTCCTTTCATGGAAAGACTGTTCCAGCCAATGTCAGACCACATTCCACCAGAGCTACAGCCACCTCTACAGCATTCTTAAGAGGGGTGCCTACCAAGGACATTCTAGAAGCTGCTACATGGAGCTCCGTGCATACATTCTCCAAACACTACAATCTCCCTCTATACTCCAGATCCAGAGCAGGCTTTGCTTCGGCGGTCCTGCAAGGTTTGATTGCCACACCATCTTTTTCCTAGAGCATTCCTCCTCCCCCAGCTAAGCTATGGTATTCTACCCACGTTATGACTGCAGTTGCATTCTTAAAGGACATAGTACAGTTTTGTACCTACCATAAATGTAGATGTCCGATAGACATGTAACTGCAGTCGGATTTTCCCTCCCTCCATACCCTTCTATGCCTAGGGTCCACTCCTATCCCTGTTACTCTTAGCTGGGGATATCTGTTATGGTGTATTTGTTTTATTGCTCAATTATTTGTTTGGAATTTTGTTTTTGTCTTCCAATTTGATTACAGCCTTCCTTGGAGGGCACCTGGCATCTGAGGCAAGAAACACTGAAGAAAATGGCGTCGGCTGATGCTTATGTACTCCAGCCGCTCTGACGTCGGAGAGAAATGCGACATCAGCCGACGTCGGACCCAGACTTTGGAATCCGGCCGACCGAGGGCTGCCTGAGGCAGGACAACCCACATGTTATGACTGCAGTTGCATGTCTTTCGGACATCTACATTTATGGTAGGTACAAAACTGTACTTTTTTCCTATGTAATTTGCTCCTGTCCATGTCTAAATATCCCAGTCCCAGTTGTTTTAACTCTGTTACTATCTTCACTACTTCTAGTAAAGTTTGTTTAGTCTTTGTTTTCCATTTTCTAACAATTGATTTTTGGTAGCCATCATAATTACTCAGCAAGGCCTTACTACATCTAGACATTTCTGAGTTTGTATCGTAGCTCAAATAAATCCTTTCCCTAGTCACTCCCAACTTGCTCACCCAGCATGTCTGACAGAACAATCTGCATGGAATCTTTAAAGTTTACCAACTCATTACATTTCCAGAAAATGTGTTCCCAGTTACTCTCTCTGCCCGAACAAACCTCCAACATTTGTCTGCCTAAGGAAAAATTTTTTTGAAGTCTGCTTGAGGTTTAAAAATACTTATGTAAGCAATTCCAGGCAAAGATCCGAAATCTTCTAGATTTTGTTGCTTATTTGGGAGACATACATAATACCCCCACTTGTTTATTTGTGAATTACTTATCTAATCTTTCTTCCGAACCTCCTCTGATTGATTCTTATAGTTGTGCAATATTTTATATTCTGTACCAATTATTCCGTTCTTAATGGCAACTTCTGTTCTACATTCTTCTAAGAAACTCTACCAGTGCTGGCCTTTCATTTAGGACCATCCTACTTCTTTCTCTGCCTATCTTCTGAATTCAGTCCTTGATAAGGAAGGGAATCTTTAGCATGCAGTCCAAATAATTTCTAGGCATCTAACCATTCTATTACCTTTCCCTCTCTAATTACTTGCTCCCAATACCTTGGTTCCTTTTCCAGTTTTCTCCAGTAAATTTCCACCCCTTCTTGCCTATTGTTTGTATCCCTAATTGCAGTCATCCCTATCGGCAGAATCTCCAAACTCCATTACTGTGCTTGCCTAGTTCCTAGAAGACCTTCTGCTACTGTATGAATATAATATTCTGTTTGATTATTCTCCATAAAAGTCTGCATCTAAAATCCCAGTCTCTCCCTGTTACTTGAGCTTCCCTCCGTTTCATCATCTCTTTCGACTTTGAATTATAGTTTTCTGCTTGTACTTTGTATAGGAGCCGTAACTATGTTGCTCTGAAATACCCCTTCAACTCAGGTAATCCCAATCCACCTTGTTTATTGGAAGAATAAGCTTATCCCTCTTGACTCTTGCAGTCTTCCCCTCCCAGATAAAATCCTTCAGCTTTTTATTAATTGATGTCCACAGCTTCTCTTCTGGTTGATATAACTTTGTCTGACCACTGTATAAGTCTAAAGGGACTAAAAATATTTTAACTGTTTGTAAAAACATTTTAACTGTTTGCAGCTTACTTTCAATATACATATAACAAAGCATGTTAGGTAGTCCAATCTCACCTTCATTTTTACATATGGGTTCAGAGCCGATCCTCTGCTCCGACTCTGCTGATTTTCATGCTCGAAGACTTCTGGTTGGCTCGTGGCTAAGCAGGTATCCCATGGTGCACTAGTGCAATCCCCAGATCTCGTTTGCCGCGTCGAGTTCGGATGTGCTTCTCTTGGCTCTGGCTAAGTTTATGCAAATTTTCATTATTCTAGTATCCTTTGAATAGTTATTGAATATATACATCATTGAAACTTTATTGTCTTGTGATTGTTGTGTGACCTTTTTAGTGGTATCCTGTGTACCAGTAGTTAGGCGCAATTGCACTTTACCTAAACAGTTAGTTTTGGCGGTTTCACCTTTTTCTTGTTATCTACAGTTAGGATTTACCTAAATTGCCTTGTGGTCTTGTGTGACTAGTATAGTAGTCTCCTGTTTTTTCAGTAGTTAGACGCACTTGCGTTTTTCCTTGTCTAGAGAATTAGTTTGGCGAGTTTACCGTTTTTGATCAATAGGGGCTCCTATTGATTATTTCCTGTCAAGCGATTATTGTTGACTGGTGGTCTTTAGCGGGGACCCGCTAAAATATTTATTTCTTATAGTTGTTAATTGCTACCCTTGAGCTTGTGTGTGTTGTGCTTCTTGGTCTGTTTAATTTAGAAGACCTGTTTCTTCACAGGGCTAGGCCCGTTTAACTTAGAGGAGTTAGTCCTCGTGTTGCTTCCACTGTAGTTTATTTAAAATACACCTGAGACGTCAGGGATTCCAGGTGTTTCTGTATTTGGACGACTGGCTCCTGACCGCCCCCACCAGGCATCTGCTTCTCCAAAACAGGGACATTACCATTCAGTTTTGTGCTCAACTAGGGATCTCCATAAATTGGGAAAAATCTGCATTACTGCCCTCGCAATCTGAGATTTTTATAGGCGCAGAGGTAGACACAGTGGATATGACAGTTCGTCGAATTGCCGAAAGAGCACAAAACCTCATCTCACAAGTTCAGCGACTTCTCCCACTTCGGAAGGTTAAAGCAAAGTGGATTCTTCAACTTCTTGGAATGATGGCCTCAACCATTCTGTTAATACCTGTAGCCAGGTTGCATATGAGAATCCTTCAATGGCTTCTGTTCTCCCAGTGGTCGTTCAGTATCTACCGCTGAATCATTCTATTCTGCTGTCAGAATCATGCAAAAAGGACCTTCGTTGGTGGATAGCCCCCAACAATTTGTTCACGGGAGCTCCCTTTGTGCTTGCCCAACCCATTGCCACTGTGACCACGAATGCCTCCCAGGTCGGGGGGGGGGGGGCATTATCTGGGCAGAACGGTCCACGGAACATGGCAAGAACATGAGGCTCATCTGCATATCAACGTTCTGGAGATGAGAGCAGTGCTTCTGGCCTTGCAAGCACTTCAGAACCTTCTTCCTCCAGGGATGATTGTGATACAATCGGACATGTCGGTTGTATGATATATCAACAAACAGGGCAGTACCATATCTTACCCACTCTGTCGAGAGGCCATGCGAGTTTGGGAATGGGCAATTTCTTCCCAGCGCTTTCTGGTGGCAATGCACATTCCGGGGACAACCAACGTGATAGCCAACAAGCTGACCTGGGCAATCCTGCTGCCCCACGAGTGGGCTCTGAAATGGGAAATAGTGGAACAGATTTTCCTAAAATGGGGACAACTTTGCGACCTTTTTGCCAGTCCAGTCATTGCCAAGTGCAGCAGTTATTTTTCCCCAATTCCCCCTCTGGGGGAAGCACCCAGAGATGCTCTGGTACACGATTGGCCCACAGGACTTCTCTATGCCTTCCCTCCATTCCCTCTTATCACCAAAGTGATACAGAAAGCCAACCGACTGGGAAGCAAGTTGATCCTTATTTGTTCCTTACTGGCCTCATCAGGTCTGGTTCCCCTTCCTCGAGCCTTGTCTCCTGGACGATCCTTGGATCTTGGACCCAGTTCCAGATCTATTGACCCACATGTCGAATTCACTACACCCCTCTCTCCGCACCCTCAAATTGACAGCTTGGCTGATCCAGTTCCATCTCTAGTCAGGCTTCATGATGTTTCATCATCAATGTCCCATATTCTTTTATCCTCACACAAACCATCAACCAGAAGACTGTATGACAGCAAGTATGGTGGCTATTTCACAGTTTTATTTGGGATCTCCAAATGTTAACCTTATGTCGCATAAGTTATGTAAAACCTTCTTGAGAGGAGCTGCCCTGCTGAGACCACCTTTACAGGAACCTGTGGCGTCTTGGGACTTAAATTTTGTGTTGTCCAAACTAACATCCCCTCCTTTTGAACCGTCTCATTCAGCTTCCTTAAAGTACTTGTCTTGGAAGACTGTGTTTTTGGTAGCTATTACATGAGCCAGACGTGTTTCTGAGCTACATGCCCCGTCTATTAAACCACCTTATTTAGTTTTTCATAAAGACAGGGTTTCTTTACGTACCAATCCATTTGTTCCCAACGTTTGTTCTTCTGCCACATTGAATTAGTCCATTGAACTCCCAGTCTTCTTTCCCAATCATAGCCATGCAGCAGAATACCATTTTCACCAGTTGGATGTTCACAGACACCTGCGTTTCTATTTGCAATGGACCAAAGAATTTCGTAAGTCAGACCAGTTGTTCGTTTCCTTTTCTGATTCCAGATTGGGTTTGCCAGTTTCTAAGGTGACATTGTCTAACTGGATTTCGAGTTGCATAGCTTTCATCTACTGCTTAGAGGTCAGACCCTTACCCTACATGATCAAGGCTCACTCTACCAGGTCTCTGTCTACCTCTGCGGCCTTCCAAGCCAGGGTACCAATTGATCACATCTGTGCAGCAACTATGTGGGCTATCCCTCACACCTTTATTACTCATTATAAGTTGGATCTGGCTTCTAGGGGTTGCGCATCTTTTGGTTCCATGGTGCTCTGGAGTATCTTCCAATGAGCCACCCAAGAATAAGGCACTAGGGACTCTTTCCCATATGTAAAAATGAAGGTGAGATTGGACTACCTAACATAAAGAAGATGTCCTTCAAGGATGCATCTGCAGTCCTTACAAATGGGTTGTCCTGTCGTCAGGCAGCCCCTCGGTCGGCCGGATTCCAAAGTCTGGGTCCGGCTTCGGCTGGTGTCGCGCTTCACCCGACGTCATAGCTGCAGTTCTTCGGGTATAAAGGCATCAGCCGACGCCATTTTCCCCAGTCTTTCTTGCCGCGTGGCGCCCGAAGCAGAAGCTGTTCGCAAGTGCCGGTTGGTCAGAACCATAGATTACTACATACCGAATACTACTTCGAAGACTTCTAAAAAGCTAAGTACCCCATTGGGGACTCTTTCTTGCCTCAGCCGATGTCAGAAAAAGTGAATAACTGTTTAACTTGTGGGAAACAGATACCTCATAAAGATTTCCACTCTTACTGCTTACCTTGTTTAGGCCCAGACCACGACGTAGCAGCTTGTCTAGCCTGTGCTTCTTTTAACCGACGGACGCTTAGACGTCGGTCGGAATTTGCAGAACAGTTTTTTGGCTCTGATTTTGCTTATATCATGCCGTCGGATCCTCCGACTTCACAAATAACCAAAAACGCAGGAAAAGGACCGACACTCGGGTCCACGGTTTCGCCGAAACCGCGGTTAAGCCAACCACGAGTGTCTCGGTTTCGCTGAAACCGAGCAAGCGTTCTTCCCCAGCCAAAACATGCCTTCTACCGAGGCCTCTTCTAACCTGGTGGAATCGGCTTCTGAAATCCAACCTGCAGTTGCGGTTTCTCAGGAATTATCAGACACTATTCCCTTGGATATTTCAACCCCTGCACGTGGAGCTGCTAGGCCTCCTGCAGCCATGTCTATTAAGGCCTTTGCCAGGGCTAAAGCAGCTAAAGCTTCAAAAACGGTGCCTGACAAGCCCCCCTCTCACAGGCCCAGCACCAGTTCCCATATGCTTTCTTTGGCTGAGGATCTCATTTCTTTAATTCGTGGATCCCAGCCTCATCCAGACAGGACCTCTCATCCACCTCCAGAGAAGAGGCCTAGAGCAGAGCCCCCAGAGCCAGTATCCACAGATGATTCCTCTGATGACTCAGAACATACAGACCCTCCTGAGGCTCCTTATTCCCCTTACGAAGACTCTGATGCTGAAGAGTCCATTCCTTCAGCCTCTCCACCTGAGGAATTTTCCTTTGGGGAAACCTTGCATGCTAGGAGGGAACAATTTCAGTGGCAGGGCCAAGATTTCTCAGACTCCAGAAAAAGGCTTAGAACCTTTCTACATTTGCCACAGCATAGGCCCTTAGCTATACCTCCAGTTCTCTCTGTTGTAGATGATGCATTTAATGATGCTTGCACTGCTCCTGATTCATTACCTCCGCCCCCTGCTAAGGGCGATAGGTGCTACAGGGCCGCGGACACTCATCACCATCTATACAAGGCTCCTTTTGCAGATCCAGAGACTATCTCCCAGGGCCGTAAAGCTGTAGCAACTACATCTACTAAAAACCCCCTCCCCTCTGAAAGGGAATCCAGGTCCTTAGAGAGATGGGGTAAAAAAGTTTACACCTCTGCTACTTTGTCAGCTAGGGCTTTGAACTGCCAATTTCACATGATTCAATATCAAGAGTTTATGCTAGACCAGTTAACTAAAAAGCTGTCCTCTGAAGAATCTTTAGATAAGAAATATGTTCAGGAATTGGTACATAACATACAGCAGGTTAGTAACCATTCTTTAAAATGTGGCTATGATGCACTGGAGGCTTCCTTTAGATCAGCCATGACTGGCACAGTTATCAGGAGACATGCATGGTTGAAAGAGCAGACATTACCAGACCATGTCAAATCAAAGCTTTTAGATGCACCCATGGACAAAGTCAATTTATTTGGTTCCCCTGCACAGCAGGTACTAAAAAAGATGGAAGAGAAGGCGAAATCTGTACAAACAGTGAAAGATTTCTTACAGGTTCAACCTCCAAGGTTTAGCAGGAACTGGCCCTCCAAGAATTGGTCCTTTCCGGAGTCCTCTAAGGCACAGAGAGGCAGGAATAGGCGTTCAAGAGGCAGAAACCAATCCAGGGGTGCCTACAGGGGACGCCAGTGGCAAGGTAACAACCAGCGAGGCACAGACGCAGCCACCACCACTACAACAACACAATCACAGTGACTTGGCTTTGGCACCGCCTACCAGGGAACAACTGGAAGCACCCTTAGGCGGAAAGCTAACCTTATTTTCAAAGAACTGGCATTGCATCACAAGGGAAAAATGGATTTTGCAAACTATAGACCAAGGTTACAGGTTCCATTTCCATACTCTACCAAGAAAGAGAGGAATGCCGAACCTACCACCAACTCAAAAGGCAGAAGCTGTAAAGCAAATATCTCAATTATTAAGAATGAGAGCTGTGGAAAAGGTACCATCTATGGAACAAGGAAAGGGATTTTACTCCAGACTCTTCCTGCTACCAAGAAAAGAGAGCAAATGGAGGCCTATTCTCGACCTGTCCGCTTTAAACACATTCCTCATTGTTCCAAAATTCAAAATGCTGACCCTACAGCAGCTTCTTCCCATGCTGGGCAAGGAGTCTTGGCTGGTAACTCTAGATCTCAAGGAGGCATACCTGCATGTCCCCATACGACCAAATTGCAGAAGATACCTCAGATTTCTTGCAGGATCAGAGCATTATCAATTCTCAGCATTGCCCTTTGGCTTATCTACTGCGCCCAGAGTGTTCACGAAATGCCTGGCATCAGTAATTGCTCATTGCAGACTTCAGGGAATCCAAATTTACCCCTACCTGGACGACTGCCTGATACAAGCGGACAACAAAAGCAAGCTAACAGAAGACTTACAAAGAGTCATTTACCTGCTGCAAGCCCTGGGATATACAGTCAATATAAAAAAGTCAAGGCTGATTCCATCCCAAAGAATAACCTTTCTGGGTGTGGAGCTGGACACATCAAAACAAATGGCATTCCTAACTACAGAAAAGAAAGAGCAACTACCTCTCTACTTCTTGGCATTAACAAAGCAGAACCATCTAACTGCAAAAAAAGTACTGCAAGCCCTAGGCTTCATGGCATCCTGCATAATTCTGGTCCCTCATGCCAGACTGCATATGAGAAAGCTACAGTGGTACCTAAAGAATTTGTGGTCTCAACACAAGCACAGCCTAGAAACCAAAATTCCAATAATCCCATGCCTGAAGCAAGAGTTCCTATGGTGGGCTCAGGCCTGTCAATCAAACACAGGATTGCCCTTCTGCAACAGTCAACCAAGCCAAACCATCACGACAGATGCCTCAGACCTCGGTTGGGGGGCACACATGCTGGACAAGTGCATACAAGGCTTATGGACTCAAGACCAGCTGCGCCTGCACATAAATCTAAAGGAAATGCTGGCAGTAAAATTGGCAATCCAGTCATTCAGACCATTTCTCCAAGAAGGTCAGTTGATGATAAGGACAGACAACACCACAGTTATGTGGTACATCAACAAACAGGGAGGCACACATTCATACCCTCTATGCCGGCTGGCACTGGACCTATGGAATGTGGCTCTGAGCTACAACATTCAGTTACAAGCAATTTTGTTCCGGAAAAGAAAACATTGTAGCAGACATATTAAGCAGAACTACCACGGATGCCCACGAATGGATGCTGCATCCGACATCTTCAAAGCCATCACAAGAGAATGGGGATTACCACAAATAGACTTATTTGCATCCCCACTCAATCATCAGCTAAAGAAATTCTGCACAAGGACGTACCACCCACTTGCTTGGAAGGTGGACTCCTATCTTCAGTTGGAAAACCTGACAGCATATGATTCCCACCACTTCCTTTGATGCACAAGGTGCTTTTGAAGATCAAAGAGGAACGCCCAAGGATCATTCGATAGCTCCAGACTGGCCAAGGCAACATTGGTACCCATTGCTGAGGAGCATGTCTCGGGAACAAATATGGGCACTACCCTGATCCCATTACTGTTAACACAGAACAACTACAACATCCTGCATCCAAACCTGAAAACTCTGCAGCTAACTGCCTGGAACATTACATAAGAACAATTAACCCAAATTTATCCCAAAGGGTTAAAGACATAATCCTTGAGGCTCGTAGACCTTCGACAAGAAAGAATTATGCAGCAAAATGGAAAAGATATCTCATTTGGAGTACTGCAAAGGGAGAAGATGTGGCACTGGTAAACATAGCCAACATCCTGGAGTACTTGGCAGAGCTCTTCCATACAGGCCTGTCCTATTCTTCCATCAAGATACATGCATCAGCTATTTCAGCAGAATACAGCTTGATCCTCCTGTCTTCTCACATCCTCTGCTCAGGCAGTTTCTGAGAGGAATTAAAAATGTAAAACCTCCCAGGAAACCACCATTGCCAGCATGGGACTTGAACTTTGTGCTAGAAAATTGACACTCCCCTTTCAACCAGCAGCAACAGCAGAATTACAATACTTATCCTGAAGACTGCTTTCCTGCTAGCAATCACCTCAGCAAGAAGGGTCTCTGAACTACAGGCATTAATGGCAGTGCAACCCTTCCTGATCTTCCATCAAGACAGAGTGTCCATGAGAACAAATCCTACATTTATGCCTAAGGTGGTATCCATAGTGTCTTTAAATCAGGCTATCCACCTACCTACATTCTTCCCCAACCCACAGAACAGGGGAGAAAGACTGTTGCATACCTTGGATGTACATAGACAATTACGCTACTACCTGGACAGGACCAAGTCCAATAGAAAACTGACCAGCTGCTGGTAGCATATGCAACAGGAAAGGAAGGAAAGCCAATTTCAAAACAGACAATCTCCAAATGGATAGGAAATTGCATTAGATTTTGTTACTCCTACCATGGAAAGAAAACTCCAGAGAACATCAGGCCTCACTCCACAAGGGCTACAGCCACTACCACAGCTTTCTTACGAGGAGTGGCTACCAAGGACATTATAGAGGCTGCTACTTGGACCTCCGTGCATACATTTGCCAAGCATTACAATTTACCTTTATACTCTAGATCCCAAGCAGGTTTTGCCACTGCTGTTTTGCAAGGGATCCTAACTACACCATAATCTCTCCTTTTTCCTCCTCCCCTAGTTTAGCTATGGTATTCTACCCATTTGTAAGGACTGCAGATGCATCCTTGAAGGACATAGTACAGTTTTGTACCTACCATAAATGTAGATGTCCGATAGGAATGCATCTGCAGTCAGGATTACCCACCCACCTTCCTCTCTGTGGTACTCCTAGGGTATTTGCCATCCTTCAGCTAGCTTAGGGGGGATCTATTATGGTGTATTTGTTTGTATATATGTACATACATGCTTATTTTATGTGTTTGCTCTCTACTATTTGGAAACATTGGCATTTATCCAAATTTAGCCATCCAAGAGGGCACCTGGCATCTGGGGCAAGAAACACTGAGGAAAATGGCGTCGGCTAATGCCTTTATACCCGAAGAACTGCAGCTATGACGTCGGGTGAAGCGCGACACCAGCCGAAGCCGGACCCAGACTTTGGAATCCGGCCGACCGAGGGGCTGCCTGATGACAGGACAACCCATTTGTAAGGACTGCAGATGCATTCCTATCAGATATCTACATTTATGGTAGGTACAAAACTGTACTTTATGTACTCACCATAACGTTCCATGTTGGTTGTCCATCTCACCCTTCATTTTTACCAACCCTCCCTCCTGCCCCCATCTTGGAAGATCTGGAGGTAATAATATAAATTTCCTAGTTGGCGACCCCTTAGTATTGGTTTGTTGGTTAAGGGTTTCCTTCTTTCTATCACTAGTGAGCAGCAAACAAGATCTGGGGATTGCACTGGTGCACCATGGGATACCTGCTTAGCTACGAGCCAACCAGAAGTCTTCGAGCTTGAAAATCAGCCCAGTCGGAGCCGAGGATCGGCTCCGAACCCATATGTAAAATGAAGGGTGAGATGGACTACCAACATGGAACGTCATGGTGAGTACATAACTTATTTTTTTATTTGCTCAGTTTTTGTATTATCTTTTTTTTATTCTCTTCCTGTGTATCCTTATCTGCCACACCAGTATCATTTTTAATCCATACTTGCTACTTCATTTTTTCATGTCCCCCATAAATATGAATATTGCTGAATCAGATTGTCTGTGGGTAAATGATTTACCACTCTTGCTTTTGTTTTTGCTTCATTTTGTAACCAGAAAGGTATGAAACTTTCTCATTATGTTCCACAACACTAATGTCTCTTTCTGGTTTTGCCAGATATAAAATAATGTCATCTGCAAACAGAGCCAGCTTTTCTTGATTACCATACCAATTATATCCTTGAATTTCTGAATTCATTATTTTCTGTGCCAGTGGTTCTAAATATAATGTAAATAACAAAGGAGAAAGAGTACACCCCTGTCTGGTTTCCCTGCTCAAGCAGAGATTATCAGAGAGGACTCCACTCACTTTAATCCTTCATATATCTTCCTAATCAACCTTATAATTTTATCAGGGAATGCAGATGTTTCCATTGCTCTGTTCATAAAAACCCAGCTTACTCTGTCAAATGTTTTCTCTGCATCAAGACCAATTATCAGCAATGGTATTTTCTTACATTTTGCTTCCCTCTGGATCATCACTGTTCTGCTTGTTTTCATGTTTGCCTCCCCTCCACAAAACCACATTGATCCATATCTACCAATGTTGGCATCACTTTTGCCATTCTTTTAGCCATTATAGACATGAACCCTTTATAATCGTGATTTAGTATTGAAACGGGCCTATATGAAGCTGGATCTGATGGATCTTTACCCTCTCTAGGTAGTACAGCTACTACTGCTTTCTTCCATGATCTTGTTACTTCTCCTTCTCTTAAAATACTGTTAAACAAAACCTTCAAGATCTTAGTTTTTTTCCCTCCTAGCTTCCAAACTTCCACAAGAATATTGTTTAATCCTGGAGATTTTCCCATAGATTGGTTACACATCACCGCCTATCCTGTTAGTAATTTAGCCTCTTCTCCCTCTAGCCATAGCATATTTAATTCTTCCATAAAAATTTTCATTTGTACCTTTTCTTGATTTCCATATTTCTCAGCTTTATACAGAATTTCATGGAATTTATGAAATATTTCTAATACTTCTACAGGTCCCTAGTTATTTTCCACATGATAAGCTCCCTCAGCTTGGCGACAGCCCTTTCTACTTTGTTGTCTGAGTCGTTGTGCTAAACGTTTTTGTGTGGTAGAGTTATCAAAAAGCTGCTTAACAGTGATCTTTCTGAACTCATGCATATTAGTGAGGTAGTCCCTTATTTTTTGTTTAGCATTCTGTAGTTGCTTCTTTTCTTGTTCTGTGAGATTTTCCTTATTTTGCAATACTTCAATATTTGTCCAGCCCTTTAAATAATTTGTTACTTTTTAACCATATCTCCCTTTCTTTTATTTCCACCCTGTTTTTTTTAAGTTCCATTTTAATTTTATCCCACTCTCTAGTTATATTTTCTGTCCTATCTAATAGCTCCTGAATAATTTCCACTACCCATTCCTTAAATTCTCCTCTTTTCAACAGGTGGGAAAGCACCAGTGTATTGATTTTATTTCATTACCCTGTGTTTTTATTTTTGTTATTATATTAGCACATGGTCTGAAATAGTTATTGGGTACATATCAAGACCTTAAATTAAATGCACATGTTCCTGTGAAATCTAAATTTTAACTAGCCTAGACCAATTTTTGTATCTTGGGGAATAATATGTAAATTTGCTCCGAATTCCTAGTACTGGATTCATATCTTCATCTTCCATGCCAAATATTTTCAGAAATTTCTTTAAAAATCTACCCTCTTTTGTTATATTTCCCTTTCTGGGCCTTGCAGACATATCACTGTTTCAAATCAAATTCTAGTCCCCACCTATAAGTAATATTCCTTGCTGAAAGCTGATTATTTCTCCCAGAATTTTTTAGCGCTGTTAAGACAAGTATTATGGTGGAGTATAAATACATGCTAGTGTAATCCTCCTCCCTTGACAAGTAGCCCCATTGTACTACAAATCTACCATTGTTGTCTTTTTTCATGTTCTATTAGTATTGGAGCTCCTCTTACAATTAATATAACTACTCCTTTCTTCCTTTGCCCCCATGTATTCTGCTGAATAACCATCCCAAAAACCTTTCTTTATCAAATTCACATGTTCAGTTCTTTCCAAGTGTGTCTCCTGTAGCATAGCTATTTGCACTCTACATTTTTAATACAGTTCACTACTCTTTCTTTTTGATTTTATCTGAGAAACCATTAATGGTTAAAGACATTATAGGAAGAATCATATTCTTGAGGGATTTTTATTCCAACCTTTTATGTACAACAGCTTTTTAAGTGTCTAGTTCCAGCTTTTTTTTTACATGCATATGCTGTTTGACAGGTTAATTTTTTTATACAACTGTTTCTTGTCATTTCCATTTCAGCCTGTCACATCTAGCAGAACTTTCTCATGTTCTGTTGCCCTATCTTGCCTTCATTCTTACTGGATGGGTTCGGAGCCGGTCCTCTGCTTTGACTTGGCCAAATACACTAGCTCGAAGTCTCTAACTTGGCTCGTGGTAGAAGGTATCCCTTCATGCAGTGGTGTAATTCCTCAGATGTCGTTTGCCGGTTTATGAGTTCGGATGCTTCTTTTCTCTTCTTGGATGTGGTTAAGTCCTTTAAAAAGCTTCTTTTTTTCTACTTTTGACAGAGTATTTTTAACTTTAATTATTGCTTAGTAGTTAGTAGTTTTCTCTATTTAACTGTGTGCTGTGCTTTTGAGAGCTGTTTATCTTCATGTGTGCTTTTAGTGGCCGCCATCACTTGCAAGGCCTTTTTGTTTTATTCCCGTTTTTGGTAGTGGTGTAGTTTAGTGCTAAGGTAGAAGTTAGCTTTTATACTTGGATTAGTTTGTTTCAGTTAGAGAGCTAATTTTCCCTGTTGTATTCCTCTCGCTCACAACTCTACTAGGTCTGTTTAAGTTAGAGGGCCTAGTGCCCATTTAATTTAGAGGGCAGAGTTGTTCCCCTTGTTACTGTCTTGGAGACGTGTTTAAAGTGTGGTAATACTGCTTTAGACAACTCTCCTGATGAGTCCATCACCTGTTATACTGACCTCGAGGAATCAGAAGGGTTCCCACGGTCGTCCTCTGAAGATATCTCCTTTGCATTTATCCTAGACTAGAGATCCTGAAACAGAGAGGCGGTTGGAAATCCATCAACCCTTCTGATGAGTCAGTGTACCTGAAGGCTTTTGGATCTCAACCTTCAGCCTCCAGGGTGTCTCTGCCTTTCGATGAGCTACTGGACTTGGTTAGTCGAAAGGCGTGGGAGTCACCAGGCAGTATGTAACCAGTCCCTCGGAGGCCAAATAAGTTCTTGTCAGCACCTGCTGAAAAAGAATTTCTGACAGGAGTATCTGTAGATGCTATGGTGGTGGCAACAGCCACCAAGAAGGAACTCTCTGAAACGTCCTCTTCTGTCCATCCACCGAACATGGACTCATGGATGATGGACAGATATGGGAAGCATGTTTTTTCGTCTGCGACATTTTCCTTCGGATCGCTGAACTGTCTTTCACACTTTGCGAGGCTACAAGAAGATCTCCTGAAGGAGTTAGGAGATACTCTCCAAGGTTCATTGGTTGCGGGGGTATCAGAAAAGGTCACATCTCAGTTGTCTACCTTAAATTCCATCATTAACTCCTCCATGAAACTAATATCCTATGCTGCAGATGGAGCAAGCAGGGCAGGGGGTTCCGGAGTTTCCCTGAGGAGGTAGTCCTGGATGCTCTTGTGCAACTTTGCAGATGACTTCGTCTACCTTTACCAATACCCCTTTTGATGGTTCCTCACTTTTTGGACCTAAGGTCAAGGACACACTCACCAGATGCGAGCAGGAAGGTAAAACTCTCTCTGCCATTGGGATACGCTTTTCTGTTCCTTCAAGACCTTATCCAGAAGGTCAGAAGAGTGGGAAAATGTGGTTCAAAAGATCCCAGGAAGTTTTTCAAGATGCACGAGGAGAATCCTTCCCCAGGGGCAGAGGGGGGAGGTAATAATGGTAGACGCCGTCCTAGAGGCAGATAGGGTCCCCAAAACCAGGGTGACCATGATTCCTTTCGCAGCCGGCCCTACCAGTGCACCTGAAAGGAGGCCCATCTGCTCTACTCTGGAGGTAGTCAGGGGGCACATTTCTTTGTAACCAGAAGCCTGGCAAGCTATCACAAGAGACAAGGGGGTACAAAGCATAATATCCAGAAGCTATTCCATTCCTTTTTGCCATCCTGCCCCACAGATCAGAACAATCCCAGTTGTTTCACCCAGTCAAAGGGAACAAGCAACTGTAAAAATTCAAAAGTTGCTAGGCAATATAGTCGTGCAAGAATTCCCAGAGACCAAATAGGATTCGGAACTTACTCAAGATTCTTTTAGTGCCAAAAAGAACAGGGGACTGGAGACCCATTTTGGATCTCAACAAGCAAAACGAATCTGTGAAGAAGTCCAACTTCCGATTGGTGACACTGCAGTCGATTCTTCCCTTTTTAGGGAAAGACAATTGGATGGGCTCAATAGACTTCCAAGATGCGTACTACCACATAAAAATGGACAGAGCATCAAGGAGTCACTTACGCTTTCGGCTGGGAGCCAGTCATTTCCAGTTTTGAGCTCTGCCCTTTGGTCTTACTACAGCTCCCAGAGTGTTCACCAAATGCATGGCAGTAGTCATGGCTCACTTGAGAAGTCTGGGATTCCAAGTGTTTCAGTTTCTAGACGACTGGCTCCTTACTGCCACCACCAATCAATCTACTTCAACAGGTGAGGGACACCACTCTTCAAGCTTGCTCCCAGTTAGGGATTACAATCAATTTACAAAAATCTGCCTTGTTGCCCTGTCAACATATTGCATTCAAAGGTGCAGATCTCGACACCGTCTCCGTGATGGCCTGACTTCCATAGGACAGGGTTTCTGTTCTCAGACAAATAGTCAACCTGTTACCCAGAAGCAAAGTGAAGGCAAAGACAATTTTGATACTCCTAGGGACCATGGCTTCAACGATCACCTTAGTTCCCCTAACCAGAATGCATATGAGAATTCATCAATGTCTTCTATTTGCTCCATGGTCATTGCAAGAACTTCCCATGTCTCACCTAGTCAGGATCACAGACTCATGCAAAAAAGATCTCTTATGGTGGCTTCAGTCTGACCAGGTGACCATAGGAAGATCCTCTGTCCCACAACTACCTGTAGCTACAGTGACCATGGATGCCTCACAGGTGGGGTGGTGGGGTCATTATTGGGAAGGATGGTCCAAGGTACATGGCAAGAGCACAAGGCCTATCTGCACATCAGTGTCCTAGAGATTAGAGCAGTGCTCTTTGCATTGCAGGCACTCCAGGACTCTCTTCTACTAAGAACTATTGCGATGCAGTCAGACAATGTCTGTAGTCTGGTACATAAGCAAGCAGGAACCAGATCATACCCCCTTTGTTGAGAGCACTAAGAGTATGGCAGTGGGCAATTTCTTCCCAATGTTTTCTGATAGCAACGCACATCCCGGGGAAATCCAGCGTGATAGTGGTCAAGCTCAGCAGGATTATTTTAATCCCTCACGAGTGGTCTCTTAACCAAATCATAGCAGAAGAGATCTTCCAAAAATGGGGCCAACCTTGCTGCAATCTTTATGACACTCCCATGAATGCCAAATGCAGCAGCTATTTTGCCCTAATCTCCTTTTTGGGGGAGACACCGAGTAACAAAGTAATTCGCAATTGGCCCTCGGGACTTCTGTATGCTTTCCCCTCATACCCAAAGTCATCCAGAAAGTGAAATGTTTGGGAAGCAGGCTGATTCTCATTACCCCCTGCTGGCCTTGTCAGATTTGGTTCCTTTTCTTTTGCCTCACCTACAGGAGAAGCCCTGGGTTCTGGACCCAGTTCCAGACCTTCTGACTTGCATGTCCAGAACTCTTCATCCTGCTCTCCAAACCCTCAGTTTAACAGCATGGCTGCTCCACTTCCAAACTTAGTCAGGCTTCAAGACTTTACGCCTGCAGTAAAGTACATTTTGGTATCCTCTTACAAGTCTTCGACAAAGTTGTATGCTAGTAAATGAAAGAGGTTCTCTACTGAGCAAAAGGGGAAAAACATTGACCCTTTCTCTGCCATCAATCAGTTCAGTTTTGGAACTTTTCCAGCAAGGTTCTGTGGCAGCTACAATTGTCCAACTAGCTGCAATATCTAATTTCCACATTTGCGAATATACTCCTAACCTGATATCACACATTGTGTAAAGCATTTCTAAAAAGCACTTGGCAAAGGCACTTTCTAAAAGGCACCAAGGATATTCACACCTCCAGGCTAGTTGCCCAACACAATGCATCTGAAAGTCTCCAGGTGCAACTAACACTAGGTAAGACTGCAATCCAAATTGTAGCTTGCTACAGATCCCCATCCATGCCCCAAGATTCTCACTACACCTTTCTAAACATACTGGAAAATATTAAGATACAGCCAAACACCCTAATACTGGGTGATTTGAACTACCCTGCCATTAATTGGGAAAACTACTCTGGTACCAACTAATTTTCCCAATGGTTCTTGGAATTCATAAATTCCAATGCCCTGGATCAACTAAACCATTGTCCCACCAGGGGCTCCAATATCCTAGACCTGGTCATTACCAACATGGGAGAAAGATGTTCCACACCAGTGGTCACCCCCTCATTGGTCAGGTCTGACCATAAGCAAATCACCCTTGACATCCACATCCCACCCCCACCCCCCAGTAAGGAAACCTCCTTAAAAAACTTCTCCAAAGCCAACTTCAAGCTACTGAAGTCAGAAGTGACAAACTTCACAACACCCACGCAGACGGGATTTGGAAGTTCGACTGCAGAATCCTACACTAAGACACTGTACGAGCACATCCACTCGTGCATGAATCATGCCATCCCAAATAGAACCAAGATGCTCTTCTCCAAAAAAAGGAAGCCAATCTGGTGGTCCCTTGCTATAAACAAACTATACAACAGAAGGAAGAAACTGTTGCAAAAGAGAGGAAAATCCCAGGATGCAAAAAACTCCCTCACCAGCCTCAGTAAGAAGCCGAGATCCCTCATAAAATCCTCAAAAGCTAGTTATGAAAATAAAATTGCCAAAGATTCCAAAGACAACCACAAGGCATTCTATAGTTATGTCAGGAATCTAAATGGCAATGCTCAGATCTGCTCTGAGTTACAACAGAATGGCATTAAATATACTGATCCAAGGATATTGCCAATATCCTGGCAGATCGATTTAGTGCTAACTTCACCCCACTCTCACCCCCTAAAGGGCCCATCACAATACCAAAAGATTGCCAAATTCCGATAATCACGGCCACACAGGTAGAAACCGCACTCTCCAAAGCTACGAATACAGCATCCATGGGACCAGATGACATCCCAGGCTGTGTACTACATGAACTACAAAATGAACTGGCACCTTACCTAAATGTGATGTTTAATCATAGCCTCACCTCAGGCTTCGTGCCCACTGAGTGGCACATAGCTGCAGTTATCCCGCTCCACAAGGGAGGATGCACCTTGGATCCCGGGAACTACCGTCCCATCAGTCTGACAAGCCTGATTTGCAAGGGCATGGAATGCAGTATCATGGAACTTATAAACAAAGACATTGGCAACCTTCAAACACTAGACCCCACCCAGTTTGGGTTTGTGAACGGCCGATCTTGTCTCCTGAATCTGATTGACTTCTTCGAATCAGTCTCCAGAGCTGTGGACGAGGGTAAGGCAGTCCACACAGCCTATCTGGACCTCGCCAAGGCCTTCGACACCATCCCCCACTCTGGAATCATAGATGAACTTACTAAGCTGTGCATAAATCCCTACCTCACTCGATGGGTTGCTAACTGGCTTGCTGACAGAACCCAGACAGTAAAGGTAGCCGACTCCAAATCCAGCTCCAGACAAGTGACAAGTGGAATACCTCAGGGTTCAGTCCTGGGACCACTCTTGTTTGGCATCTACTTCTCTGAAATACAGGCCAGCACTAAGGGACTCTGGCTAACAAAGTTTGCAGATGACTGCAAACTGGGAGCCATTATTGAATCCCCAAATGATGTGGATATTCTACAAAAGGGCCTTACAGAAACAGATGTCTGGTGCCAGAGCCATGGGCTCAAGCTTAATGCCAAGAAATGTATAGTTATCCCCTTTGGAAAAAAACATGAACCCATGAATTACCACATAGGTGGCAGGACACTAAGCATCGAAAGTGTGATGAGGGACTTAGGGACACAGGTGTACAGTGGTCTCACTTTCGATAACCACATTGCCACAAGTCAGGAAATCCTTCTATGTGGCACACCTCATCACCAAAGGCTTTTCATGCAGAAAAAAGGAGGTCATTGTCCCACTGTACTAATCCCTCATTAGACCCATTATAGAGTATAATGCCCCGTTTGGTATGTACCTCACAAGACATCTGCAACAGCTTGAAAGGCCACAGAAATACCTCACTAAAAGAATCACAGGCCTTTTCTGAAGCCATATACTGACCATCTAAAAAAAACTCCAGCTATACTCTGTGGCATATCGTCTACTCGGAGACGATCTCTGCTTAACATACAAGGCCATGTCAAACCCTGAGCTGTTGGACATGTTCCACTTAAAGAAATCCCAATCCCTCAGAGCCACACGCTCCAGGGATCTAAACCTTGTCATCACAATGAAAAAAACATGCTGGAGGGATAGGTTCCTGACCCAGAGACTCCCCATACTCTGGAATAGACTGCCCATACATATCAAGCAGAGCGCCTCTTTGGCCCTCTTCAAAAGGAACCTTGATGATTGGATGGGAGAGAGGAAATTCACCCCGGGGATCATGTCAGCCACCCTGCTAGACAGGGGCCTGAAGAAGTAAATATTGTGGGAAGAAATATCCAGGGAATTGTTATGGCTAGGCTTGCATAGGCCGTAGGGCCGATAGCCTAGTACCAACCTATGAACTTGTTTATTGAGACCTCCCATTAAAGAGCCTCTTCCTCCATGGGATTTGAATTTTGTCATGACTCACCTAACTTTACCTCTTTCCGAGCCCTCATCATCTTGTGATCTCAAATTCTTGTCTTGGAAGACTATTCTCCTGGTAGCCATTACATCTGCAAGAAGAGTCTCAGAATTGCAAGCTCTGTCCTTCAAGCCACCATACCTGATTTTCCATAGAGATAGAGTATCACTAAGTACTAACCCATCCTTCATGCCAAAAGTTTGTTCCCAAAGCAATCTAAATCAATCTATTGAGCTCCCAGTGTTTTTTTCCCAATCATAGCAACAAGGCAGAGTACAAACTTTACCAATTGGATATGCATAGACAGCTTAGGTTTTATCTGCACAGAACTAAAGATTTCAAAAAAACAGATCAATTGTTAATTTCCTTTTCTGAAGCAAAAAAAGGGCATGCCAGTTTCAAAAATTACCTTTTCAAATTGGCTCTCAAATTGCATTACCTTCATATACTCCTCAGATTACAAGAATTTACCATTCAAAGTTAAGGGCCACTCGACCAGAGTGTTAGCAACATCCTCTGCTTACCTGGCCAGATTGTCAATGGACAGTACTTGTGCTGCTGCTACGTCGGCAACTCCTCATACATATATTACTCATTACAAAATCGATTTGGCCTCCATGGACAGGGCCTCCTTTGGTTCCACTGTGCTCAAAGGTGTTCTTCCGTGAGCCACCGGGGGAAAAGGTGCTAGGGATGCTGTCCATTCCAGTAAGAATGATGGCGAAATAGGACAACATAACATAAAGAAGTTATGTACTTACCATAATGTTCCATGTTTGTTGTCCATCTCGCCATTCATTCTTATGCCTAAGCAGCAGAGAACTCCAAAGCAGACACCCAAGCAACTGCTACCCCAAAACAAAACACGTACAACACATAGCTCACAAAGCCAGTGTGCCGAACAGTCACAGCCCTTAAGGCTAAACACCACACCTGATACACTTGTAATAGGTGACTCTATCGTCAGGCACACTGACGTCCCACTCATCAGGCTGAACAAGGAGAAGGTCATGGTGAGCTGCCTGTTGGGCGTTAGGATCCGTCACATAACACAAGCACTCAGGTCACTCCAAGGCAAGTACAAATATGACTCGGTCATTGTCCATGCTGGTGTGAATGACCTGAGACTTACCTCCCTGGACTACATGAAAAGAGACATAGAGGAGCTCTCTGAGCATGTAGCCCAGGCCGGTATGACCCTGACCTTGAGTAGCATCTTACCCTCACCAAGAATGATGCCACAATATGAAGACAAGATGATCAATTTCAACAATTGGCTTAAGTATTGGTGTTATTCAAAGGGGATCCAATGCCTGTCAGCCTGGGATGACATGCTCGACAAGCCACGATGCTTCGCTAGGGACGGCTTGCACCTGTCACCCCTGGGCTTTCGGATATTGGCAAAGGCTCTTGCCACCCCCATAGTGCCTTTTTTAGGCAAGGCTCAAAAGATAAACCCACCTCCATAGGTATCACAAGGGATAAGAAACTGAGTAATGCTACTCAACGCCAGAAGTCTAAACCTCAAGATGCATGCACTCGAAACTCTCCTTAGCATGGAGAACATCGATATCTGTGCAGTAACAGAAACCTGGTTCAAGGCTCCCGAGAGCACCCCAGCAATACCAGGTTATACCTCATACCATGCTTTTCAGCCCCAAAACTTGGACCGAACCACAAAAGGAGGGGGAGTATCAATATTCATCAGATACCCACACCTCCAGGTTGGTGGCACAGCACGAAGCATTGGAGACTATCCATGTGCAACTAACAGTGGGTAAAACTGCCTTCCAGTTTATAGCCTGCTACAGACCACCCTCCCAAACCCAGGAACCCCACTCGGCCTTCCTGAGAACACTGGAAAATGTGAAGGTCTCTCCAAACACCATTATATTGGGCGACTTCAACTACCCAAACATAGACTGGGAGCATTACTCTAGCTCCAACTCCCTAGCCCAAAGGTTCCTAGAATTTATAAACTCAAATGCTATGGAACAACTTGTTACCACTCCCACAAGAGGGGAAAACATACTGGACCTGATCATCACCAGCATGGGGGCTCTATGCTCCAGACCAGAAGTGTATCCCTCACTGGTAAGATCAGAGCATAAACTAATCTCACTGGATATTCACATCCCGACCCCACCCCCTGCCCAGAAAACCACAGTGAAAAACGTCTCTAAAGCAAATTTCACACTCCTCAAAACCGAGGTGGAATCCTTCAAAGCCCCCGGGCCTGTGGAAAATACGGCCCAGATCGCAGAATCCTTTATAAACGCATTCTATGAACACCTTCAGGAATGCATGGATTATGCAATCCCAAATAAAACCAAGGCCCAATCCTCCAAAGGCAGGCGTCATGTCTGGTTGACCCCAGCCATAAACAAACTATACAATAGAAGGAGGAAGCTACTACATGACAGAGCAAAATCCCAAAAAGGGAAGACATCTATGATCAGTATTAGCAAAAAACTACAGGCACTCATAAAATCGTCTAAGGCCAGCTTCGAGAGAAAAATTGCACAGGACACTAAGTATAATCACAAGGCTTTTTTTAGTTATGTTAGGAACCTGGGTGGGAATTCCCAGATATGCTCAGAATTAGTCCAAAATGACAAAAAATACACCGAACCCACAGACATTGCCAACATCCTAGCTGACAGGTTCAGCGCAAACTTCTCCCCTCCCCACCAAAAGGGCAAATATCTATCCCAGCAGAGTGCTGCCCCCCTGACATCTCAGATGCTCAGGTAAGAGCCGCCCTCTCCAAAGCAAAAAAACACAGCATCAGTGGGACCAGACGGTGTCCGGGGCTGCGTCCTACATGAACTCCAAGAAGAGCTAAACCCAAACATAAAACTACTGTTCAATCTCAGCCTTACTACAGGATATGTACCCAAAGAGTGACGTACAGCAACAGTGGTCCCTCTCCACAAAGGTGGTGCCTCAACGGATCCTGGAAACTATCGCCCCATAAGCCTGACTAGCTTGGTCTACAAAGCTACGGAAAGGATCATCATGGACCTCATAAATAAAGATATCGGGGACCTACAGACACTGGATCCTACCCAGTTCGGCTTTGTTAAGGGCAGATCCTGCCTCTTAAACTTGGTCGATTTCTTTAAAACAGTCACCAAGGCCATTGACGAGGGGAAGGTGGTCCACACAGCCTACCTGGACCTCGCAAAAGCTTTCGATACAATACCCCACTCGGGCATTATAGATAAGCTCACCAGCTTAAATATAAACTCCTATGTCACTAGATGGGTTGTAAACTGGCTCAAGGACAGAACCCACATGGTTAGAATTGCTGGAGCCATGTCAGACTCCAAACCCAGTTACAAGTGGCGTCCCACAAGGCTCAGTCCTGGGACCTCTCTTGTTCGGTATATATTTCTCGGAGGTACAGGCCAACACGGAAGGACTGTGGCTGACCAAGTTCGCAGATGACTGCAAACTAGGTGCCATAATCGACTCCAGCCTACACAAGCATCCTACAAAAGGGCCTCATAGAAACAGACAACTGGTGCCAGAGCCATGACCTCAAGCTAAACGCCAAAAAGTGTATGGTCATCCCCTTTGGCAAAAGCAAAGTGCCCACAAATTACCACATAGGTGGTAATCCATTAAGTATGGAAGAAGTAATTAGGGACCTGGGGACCCAAGTTGATAGCAATCTCTCATTTGAAAACCACTTGGCCAAAGTGGTTAGAAAAACATTTTATATAGCCCACCTAATCATGAAGGGATTCACATCTAGATCAGGGGAGGTCATCGTGCCTCTTTACTCATCCCTCATCAGGCCCATAATTGAGTACAATGCCCCTTTTGGGATATACCTTACCAGACACCTGCGGCAACTGGAAAGACCCCAAAAGTACCTCACCAAGAGGATGAAAGGGCTCAAACAGATGCCATATGCTGCCCGGTTAAAGAAACTCCAGCTCTACTCAGTGGCATACTGCCTGCTCAGAGGCGATCTGTGCCTGACGTATAAAACCATGTCTTACCCGGAATTAATGGACATGCTGCACCTCAGAAAATCCAAATCCCATCGAGCTATGCGCTCGAGAGACTTGAACCTCAGCACTGAAATAAATAGGACATGCTGGAGGGACAGATTCATAACCCAGAGGCTCCCTTCACTTTGGAATAAAATCCCATTCCAGGTTAGGCAGAGTCCCTCATTGACTCTCTTCAAGAGAAATCTTGATGAGTGGATGGGAAATCATAGGTTTACCCCAGGTATCACTTCTGTGTCACTGTTAGACAGAGGCACAGTATACTAAGCTCGAAAAAGGGCATAGCAAAATTCATTTAAAATGGGTGGCGAAAGCCAAGCACACTCTGGCTAGGCTTATAAATGCCCTAGGGCAGATAGCCTAGTATGAACCTATGACCCTCCCACCTTCCCCTAACCAGAGACTCCTAGAGGACCTAGAGGTGAGGTTTTCCTTCCTTACTAAGGAGCAACTTTGTAGTGTTTTCCTTATTGTTTCTATACCTGCTGTATCATTGGTGGTTTTCACAGATTATTTATAGTTGGCAGCAAGTAAACAAGATCTGGGGAATTACACCACTGCATGATGGGATACCTTCCTGCCACGAGCCAAGTTAGAGACTTCGGGCTAGTGTATTCGGCCGAGTCAGAGCCGAGGATCGGCTCCGAACCCATCCAGTAAGAATGAATGGCTGGCGAGATGGGTAACAAACATGGAACGTTATGTTAAGTACATAACTTCTTTTTTTATTGAAAACCCTCAAATAAAAACGCAAACTCCCTTAAAACCTACTAACTTATTACACAAAACTATGTGCATCTTAAAATATTGAAGTTCTACCTCATTAATAGCAACGCAAGCTCCAAAGTGACAGCCACACACACAGACTTGAACTAAACATAAAGACGCACAATAAAGCCTGTGATTCTATTAAGTGTTTGGTTTTGCCTTGTCTTTATAGCGCTCCCAGCTGGGAAACACTTGAAAGCTTTCAGAAAATATTTTCTCCAAGCCATTTCTCTTTATCAGATTGTCTGCTGGTGACATGAAGGACTGTTTACAAGAAAAAGACCTTATATTATTCAGTTTTCTTTTTCATTAAGTTACTTTCTGTCAAAACCTAAAGCTAACACAGTCATTCCCATATGCAAGAATGAGAAAAAGCACACTAATGTGTCTTTTGTCATGCTGTTTTAACTAGAGCCCCCCCTTTTATTTATTTTTTATTTTTATTTTTTTTTTTACTTTGCAGTGCTTGCATTTTTTAAAACTAAACAAGGTGAAAGAGAGAAGGGAGAAAGAAACATACTAATAAACAGAAGCACTTATTTACATTAGTATCCCCATTACACTTAAAGTAATGAAAAAGACTTTATAACATGCAGAGAAAATCATGCACCACTTAAGTAATACTGTTAAGAAACAAATTGTTTTACTTAGTTAACTCCCTCTTCCCTTGTCCTATTTTTCTGAACAATTAATGACATGACTTATGGCATATGCTGTAGAGTCCCCTAAAAGTTTAGCAGAGTCCAAACAAGTCCAATATTTCCAAATTTTCTTGTTCTACCCTGCTTCACAAATATAATTATTGCTTTGTAATGCCACATTTGTCAGTTTCCAGGTTACTGATTTTAGTCTCCAAACGTTAATGACATGAAATAGGGCATATGCTGTAGAGTCCCCTATAAGTTTAACAAAGCCCTAGAAAGTCCAATATTTCCAGATTCTTTTTTTCTATTCCTGTTCATCTCTATCTCCCAAACCTTGTCTCTGCTTCATCTCCAGTGCATCCTCGATCCCTCTCTGTGCTTTTTCCCCTCTCTCTCTCAATCATTTTCCGTTGAAATATTGGAAAAGGTGTTACTGGCACAGTCTGTGTGTGGCCTTTATTACCAAGAGGACAAGAAGCAAAATCTCCGTTTCACAGCTCACTTTTTTATACAAATGTTTGTATTTCTTCATTATCATGTTCTTCAAAGAAATGTGTGTTCCTCCATGGAAAAATATTTTCAGAATAGCTGGGTACAGCAGTTTGAATCTCAGGCTTGCTTTTCGGCATGCCCTATATAATGGAATAAATTTATTTTGCTTCTACCTGATTTGCCATGAGTAGTCATTCTCAACAAATACTCTGCTGTCTCCCACTTTTAGTACTTTGTCCTCCTGCCACGGTTTTGCCAGAATCAACTCCTCCTGCTGGTAAGATTGCATTTGTTTCTGTTAAAGGTCTAGGTTGTTATTTCATGGCCAGGTTTTGAGCATACACACAGTGCCCTTTCACTTAATTGTTGTGGAATACCAGTCCAGTTGTACTTTCATAAAATTAATAGTCTGTTCCTTCCAGCTTCTCTGGTATAGCAGAAAATCTAAAGTTTTCTCTATGTGCTCTGTCCTCTAATTCAACATCTCTTGTGGCTTCTCATATTCAGATAGACTTTTTTTCACTTCAGCCTCTGAGTTTTGTATTTCTGTCACCTTATCTGATCTGTTCAAAGCATCTTATATTTTTTCCAGATTTTTGTTTGTGTTGATACACTCCAACCAGGTATGTGTGCAGCTGCTTTATGCTTTCCTCTAGATTACTGGAAGTCATATCTGGAACATGGCACTGCTTCTTTCTGAACTGCAGTACTTTTCCTAGTCTGTGTTTTTCCTCAACTTTTGTAGCTGATTTTTCTCCAGGTCCTTTATATTAATTTATTTACTGGCATCATGGCAGTGCACTTACTAGTCAGTTACTGAAATTTACCCAGAAATCTAGGTCCAGTGGCTTTCTGTGCTAAGTTTCTGTTTTCATACAGAGCGAGCCAGAATTAAGCTGTTACTCGATGTGAAGCCATTTTGGAAGTCCCATTTTTTTCCTTATTTGATTCCACTTAGGCTGTGGTCTCCCATCCCCGAAGACGAGCTTCCCATCAGATCTCTAGACCTTGCTCCATTGTTTCTTTACTCCATTTTGGTCCTCCAGTAGTCTGTCAGAAGTGGACTTTTGGACAGGAAGATGAGGAAGTTCCTTGGGACCCAAATTCAGCTGGGGATTCTCCTGAACCAACCCCATTCAGAGACGTGGGCTTAGTTTCATACCCTCATCAGATTATTTTGGTTTCCTTAATCCTTCCATTGGATTCCCTGCTGTTGGATCCAGGCTTTTCCAGGGGTATATCTGTCAGATCCAAAGACCTGGTCTTCGTTGACTGCAGCAGCATCTCTTATCTGTTCAACGTTGAGTGACTCGAACCTAGATGGATCTTTGAGTTGTGGTGTTGGTATCTTACCGATGAGACTGGGCTCAACTCCAAGGTTCTTTGAGCCCTTTCCCTTGGAGCATCTGTACTGTACAGCTTATCTACATGCCAGCTTTCGTGCAGAGCCAGGAGAGAGTTTAAGACTGATCGTTGTTGGGAGCTGTAGCTCCCTATAGGAGGGGTCTGTGCGCCTTTCTTGAGCTCTGCCTTCAAGGCTTTTAAGAGAGTGCTCTTTCTTTCTAGGGAGCAGACTTCCTTCTTGGGCTCTGATCCACCCCCCAAGGATTCCCTTGTTTCCTAATCGTGCTCTTTCTGTCCCTTCAGGACACCCACCCCCTAAAAGTCTTGAGCCCATCCACATCGAAGACCTTCATTCAACTTTTAAGTCTTTCCCAGAGCATCTCAGCGGTGAAGTTCATTAGAAGTATAATGTGTGAAAAGTGGCACATTGACTCCCCCAGGACTCCTTAAGATACTGACTTCGATGAGTGTGCTTAAGATACTGACTTCGATGAGGGTGGAGGGGTCCCCAGATCCCCCCATGAGGTCATCTCATTCAGTGCAATCCTGGAACTGCTCAGGCAGAAAGGATGATTGTTCTCAAAAACTCTGTCCCAAGAGGAGTTGGTATTTCTCAAGACTTTTCAGGCTGGCCTGTTTTTTTTCTTGGGTGGTCCCTCCCATAGATGAGATGACAGATTTAATCTCTAACCAGGCATGGAAATAATTGGACATGGCCAAACCAATCCCATGTAAATCTGACATTCCTAGTTTCCCAGAAAGGTCGTTCTTTTGGAGCACGGGTCCTGCCACTGATTTCATAATGGTGGCTGCGGCGGCCACCAAGAAGGAACTTGCTGAAGAAAGTTCCACTGTTTATCCCCCTAACAAGGATTTGTTTGTGCTGGGCATGCTTAGAAAGTAAATCTATGCTTCAGTGAACTTTGGTCTCAGGTTGCTGAATTATTTGGCACATATGTCATGCTGCTAGAGAGATTTGACCAAGGAGCTCTCCAAATCTCTCCCAGGGTCCCTATTCATCGAGGAGAGAATGTCTGACTTACAGTTAGCCACCCTTGAGTCCTGTTGATTCTCTATGTGCCTCATTTCCAATGTGACAGAAGATGCTTCTAGAACTATGGGCACTGGCATGAGTATTAGAGACGTGCATGGATGCACCACTGCAATTTTGTCCTGCATTTTAAGCAATCCTTTGTCAATGCCCCCTGTGATGGCTAGACACTTTTTTGTATCAGGATTTAGAGAGACGATCCAGGAGTGAACAAGACTGTAAAACCTTGTCTGCATTAGAGAGCTGGGTTTCTATCCCCACAGAGGACTTTCTCCAGAAACCGGAAGGGATGGAAGAAACTGTGGTTTTGCAATAGCGTTGCCACCCCTCCATTTTTTTTCCGGAGTGCCCGGAAATCAGTAGGGCACTCCGGTTCTCCGGTTCTTGCTGTCGGAGTCCGGAAATAGCGACGTCAGGCTCGTCAGCGCGTATTAAAAATAAAAAAAAAAAAACATTCCCGTCTTGGACTCTCGTTGATTGGCTGCTTGCTGCAGACGAGGCTCGTGCAGCAAGCAGCCAATCAACTCGTAGAGTTACTAGTCAAAGCCCGCGAATATTTATACATATAAAGCGGCGCTTCAGCTTCAGTTTTTACCTTTTACTTCTGTACTGTAAAAGGGTGCTTTAAGATCTGAAATTCTTGCTTGGACGTCTTCAGTGGATTGCCTGCTGCCTGGAAGGATTGCCTGCTGCCTGGAAGCCCTGCTGCCTGGAAGGATTGCCTTAGCCCTGCTGCTTGCCTTGCTTGCTGGAGTCTTGCCCTGGCTGGAGGAGAAGTGCTGTGGACTGGGTGGTGGTGTGTTCCCCTGCTTGCTGGCCCTTTAGCTGCCTGTTCTCTTCTGCTGCTGAGAGCTTGTTTTAGTAGCCCTGCTGCTGATTTTTCTGGAGGTAAGTGGAATTTTTTTAATGGATTAATTCTTTGAAATTAAGGTAGATTTTCAAAGATTAGTGTGACAAGGGGAATGAAATATTGCCAGCACAGCTACTAGTGAATTTGTTAAATATTAAATTTATATTAATTCACTAGCTGTGCTGGCACTATCTCATTCATTGATGGTGACAAGATGTATGTAACTATCTAGATGTTCAACATGTGGTGATTATTAACTAGAACAGTTTCTAATCTGGTTTTGGACTTGGTTGCAGTGAATATATAATGACTTCATGATTTGTATAAGATGCTGGGACTGTAGATTTGTCTTTCTAGTCTGTCATCACCGTGATGTTTACCTTGACCTGTGTTTCTTCCTAGGGTGTCTTTCTAGGGTGTACAGTCTTCGTATTATAGTGAGGCTTAAATGTAGCTTTTTTGTCTAGTTTGTCATCACAACTGTTTACCTTTTATCTGTGTTTTCTAGGGTATACCGTCTATACCAAAGCTTAGCTCATTTGATGTTACAGTGAATATATGATTACATGATTTGTATAGGACGCTTGGACTGTAGAACTGTCTTTTCTAGTCTATCATCACCGTGATGTTTACCTTGACCTGTGTTTCTTCCTAGGTGTCTTGGGTATATAGCAAGGCTTAATGTAGTTGCTTTTCTTTGGGACTGTCAATGTGAAATATCTCGTGGTTTTGAGCTTGTTACAGTGAATATACACAGGATATTTTCTAACGTTTTGTTGTGTAGATATTTAAGTTTTGAGACGACTTAAATATTTATTTAGTGACACTGGGCCACTACCTTGGCATTGGTCAAACTAGCAATGTTTATTACTATTGCACAGTAAGACTGAACACACTTTGTTAGGGCCTTAAAGTTGCTTATAAGGAGTAGCTGGCTGATTATGTTGTAGTCTGGGGAAAAGGGGGCATAGTTAGTAAACTTGTACCAGCCTTTCCCTTGTGTATATAAATCAGACCTCAAGTGTGTCTCAACTGCTTTAGCAGGGGCCCAAAGCACTGTTTGATAAATAGGGTGCTCGAGGTCTTCACTTGGCCACTATGCTCAACTCTAACTGTGCCAGTGGGAGGAGGTGGTGGTGAGGATCTGGAGTGGAAAAGGGGAGAAACCAGCCCCAAGTTGACTGGTCTCTGTGCTTTGCACTTAATATGGGGTGTTGCATCTGGAATTGTGGGGCTACGGAATTCATCTTTGTCTGCCCATACGGTCTCTTATCATTATGCAAGTTATTACTGTTGCAGCCAGAGGGTATTATGATTGCTGAGTTACATATTTCATGTTTATCATTGTGTCGGCCCACATTATGTCTTGTTTGTCTTTATGCAAGTTATTACAATTGTAGCCAGAGGGTATGATTGCTGAGCTGCCATGTATTTCATCTTTATCTTATCGGTCCACAGTATGCCTGAACTTTCTTGCTCTGTTCAGACTCAGCTGGATAACGTTTGCACTGGGTTCTACATAAAAGTAGAGGGTCTTAATTTGGTGCATTGCTGTAGTGTCTGACCCATGTGTTTTACACACAGTTGAATGCCTTCTGTGCATATTCTGCTGTCACACCAGGTTCATGTGTAACAGCTGCAAGTCCCTCAGACAGGAGTTGCTTCTGCCTTTCATTGCTTTACCTTCACTGTAATTTTTCATGAGGAGTCTCATTTTTTTTTCCCTATACCAACTTGGTAATACTAGGGTGTGAAAGTCTGGAGATTCACATGTGAATGTGAACTCTGGCTAGTGGCTACTGACTGACACAGGCCCACCAGGCACTGGTGTTGGTCACAAGTGTTTTGATTTTCTATTAATAGCTGATGTTAAGTTGTCAATCTCGCCTTCATTCTTGCTTGATGGGTTCGGAGCCGATCCTCGGCTCCGACTCGGCACTTGCTAAGCTCGAGAGTCACTTTTACCAGCTCGAGGCAGCCCCATATCCCATGATGCAAGGCGGTAAGTACCCAGATCTCGTTTGCCGCTTCGCTGATGAGGTCCTCCTTTTACCAGCTCCTGGTAAGTGATTTGCTACTTTGCTATTTTAGCCCCTTTTAACAAAAAAACCCTTAATTGTTAGTTTTATATTAGTTTTAAACCTTTTCTGACAGAAAATTCTCTGTCTCTTCTTACTTTTTTAGTCAGACTTTCACCCAACCCATCCCCCCCCTGTTAGGGTGTGTGTGTGTGTTTACTAGTTATACCCTTTGGTATATTTAATTTAATTTCTTTGACTGGTGTGTGTGTGTCAGTGTGTTTTTACACCATGTCTAAAGAAAGGGTCTCAGGCTTTAAGAAGTGTGACTCGTGCTGTCAGAAAATGTCTCTGACAGACGGTCACACTTCTTGCCTGTACTGTCTGGGGCCTCTTCACCTGCAGGACTCCTGTGCTATATGTCATTCTTTCAGCCAGAGAGTCCTGCAGGAAAGAAGAAATAAGCTGATTTTGAGGGGCCTTCTTAAGCCGGAGGGCTCTCCGGCTAAGTCGGCTCCATCCAAGACTTCTAAGTCTTCCAAGGCCCAGGCTTCTGTGTCCAAGCCTGCGGCCTCGGCTCCGACTCATTCAGAGTCGAGATCGGCTCGGCTGGAGCCGATTCTGGTTAACTAAACCTTCGGCACCGATGGCTATTGGTGCCGATTCTGGTTCGACCACCGATTGTCGGCTCGATCGGTTCCGACCACCATGTGGCTCAGGCATCGGTGTCGGCTCGATCGGCTCCGACACCGTTACTTTGTGGCTGTATCGGCTCCGGCTGGAGCCGATGCATCAGCTACCTGTCGGCTCCGATAAGTTGTCGGCTCCGACAGGTTCAATAGTTTCATCGGTTCCGATGGCTCCTTCGAGGAAGAGGTCTAGGTCTCCTTCCTTGGAGCCGATACTTCGGCTCGGCTTCACCTCTACTCGGAACGGAGCCATCGGAGCCGATCTTCAAGGTCATCCAGGCTTTCTGACCATGATTTAGAGAGAGTGGTCAGTAGATTACTTAAGTCACAGGCACTGGCCCAAATGTTACATAGCCCGTCTCAACAGGCGGCTATTGGTCCACACCCCATTGCAGTTCCTCCTTCAACTCTACCCCAGAGCTTGGAGTTGGAGTCTTCGAATGGTTACTGCTACGGCTGAGGGACAGATACCCCTTCTGTTCCTTCAGCCTCTACTCTTATCTCCTCTTGAGACCTTCCTTAGAGGGATTCGGTGGCGGGCTTCCATGGTCTCCTCTGAGGGGGTGAGTGGCATCGGACCCTTGTCCGAACCCGCTCTTCCTTGGAGCCTCGGCCTTGGTGAGCTCTGCTCCGACAGCTGCCTCGGAGACTTCCCTTCGGTGGTCCCTGGGTTCCTAGCTCTTGAGCGGGTTCTCTCGGACCTTCCTGGGAGGGGAGCATTCGAGGTGATGAAGAGTGTGCTGGCCACGGGTATCAGCCAGCAGTCTGTTCCCTTAGCTCCTCCCTCTATAGTGCCTGTTGACATCTCTGCCACTTCTCTTGCTACAGGACCCAGAGATCCTCCGCCTCAGGTTTCCCCATTGGGAATATCCCCTCTTCCGAGGATTCTCCTGATGTTTGGGGATCCTCCTAGGAAGAGGACCTGTAAGAGGAAACATGTAGACTCCCCAGGTCTATCACTTCAGATACTGACTTAGATGAGTCAGAGGGATCCCCAAGATCCCCTCTGAGGATGTCTCCTTCTCAGACATTCTAGAACTCCTTAGACAGAGGAAACTGGCCCACCAATAATCCCTCTGAGGATGAGTCAGTATACCTAGAGGCGTTTGGATCTCGGCCCTCCACCTCCTGGAGTGTCTCCGCCTTCGACCCCTTATGCAGGTTATTGCCCGAAGGCGTGGGCTGCTCCTGACTCTGTAGAGCCAGTCCCTAGGAGGCCTTCAAAATTTATTACTGCCCGTGTGATAAGCAATTCCTCACTAAGGGTGTCCCGCTGATGCCATGGTGGTGGCTGCTGCCACCAAGAAGGAACTTGCAGATCCTTCCGTGCCGTCCATCCTCCTAATAAGGACTCTAGGACCATGGATAGGTATGCAGCGGATGTTTTCCTCAGCGACCTTTGCTATGCGTTCGCATAATTACCTATGTCACTTCACCAGACTCCAAAGGGATATCCTTAAGGAGCTAGGTGATGTTGTACAGGATCCTACAGCTGCAGGGGCCCAGGAAAAAATTGCTTCGCAGCTAGGAACCCTTAATTCCATTGCAAACTCCTCCATGCGGCTAATATCATATGCTGCTGATGGAGAGTAGGGCCGCAGGTACAGGTGTGGCTCTTAGACGCCAAGCCTGGATGCGGCTATGTGACTTTGCAGATCCCTTTAAGGCGTCCTTCACAAATTCTCCCTTTGATGGGTCAGCTTTGTTTGGCCCTCAAGTGAAGGAAACTTTGACCAGGTGTGAGCAGGACGGCAAGACTCTTTCTGCGGGAGTCCGTTTTCCACCCTTCTAGACCTTACCCCAAAGGACAGAAAGGTGGCAAAATGTGGTTCCATAAATCCCAAGGAGTCACGGATTCACGTGGTCAGTTTACCCCTAGAGGCAGAGGGGTAACAACAACAGGCGCGCTCTAGAGGCAGAGGGGTCCAAAACCAGGGAAACAGAGAGCCTCTCTCTGACAAGCCCTTTCAGCATCCCTGAGATGTTGCCCGGCTGTCCCTCCTTGGAGGCAGTCGGGAAGATTATCACTGTACCCAGAAGCCTGGCACTCCCTCACTCAAGACAGATGGGTACAGTCGATCATATCCAAGGGTTACATAATTCCTTTCGAGGAAAGTCCTTTCTACCCCTCAAATTCCCTTCCAGATGTACCACCCGGTCTAAGGGAAATTGCAGAGTTAGAAGTCTCAAAACTACTGCAAAAAAGAGCCATTCAGCCAGTTACAACAGACCATTCAGAGCCGGAATCTACTCAAGGTTCTTTTGGTCCCCAAAAGACGGAGACTGGAGACCAATATTGGATCTCAGCAGACTCAACAAGTCTGTGAGGAAGACAAGATTCCGAATGGTCACTCTTCAGTCAATTCTGCCCTTCTTACAGAAGGACAACTGGATGTGCTCAATAGATCTTCAGGATGCGTGCTATCATATCAAAATTCACAGGCGCTCCAGGAGATTTCTCCGCTTCGGCTGGGGTCCAGTCATTTCCAGTTCAGAGCCCTGCCCTTTGGTCTCACCACAGCCCCCAGAGTGTTCACCAAATGCATGGCAGTGGTCACGGCTCACCTGAGGCGTCAAGGATTCCAGGTGTTTCCGTATCTCGACGACTGGCTCCTTTCAGCCACCACCAGGCATCAGCTTATTCAAGCCAGGGATTACACAATAAAGCTTTGTACTCTTTTGGGCATCTCGATCAACTTGAAAAGTCATCCTTATCGCCCTGCCAGTCTATTACTTTCATAGGCGCAAACTTAAACACTGTTCGGATGTCAGCTACCCTTACAGATCAAAGAGTTTCAGACATTCAAAGTCATGTCAGGATCATTCTAGCCAACAAGAAAGTACAGGCCAGAATGGTTCTAAAGGTATTAGGCCTCATGGCTGCGGCCATTACTCTTCTTCCCTGGCTCGCTTCTACATGCGCCTTCTTCAGTGGATGCTGTTCACACAGTGGTCGTACCAACAACTTCCAATGCGTCACCAGATTCTGGTGACACAGACTTGCAAAGATCATCTTGCTTGGTGGATCACATCTCCCCAGGTTCACCAAGGCAGACACTTTGTACCCCATCCCCGGTAGCCACTGTCACCACGGATGCCTCCCTGATCGGGTGGGGGTCATTATCAGGGCAGGATGGTTCATGGGACGTGGCAGCCGTTCGAGTACCACCTGCACATAAATGTCCTGGAGATGAGAGCAGTGCTTTTAACGTTGCAAGCCCTCAACGACTTTCTTCCCGTAGGGACAATTGCAGTCCACACAGACAACATGTCTGTAGTTTGGTATATCAACAAACAGGGCGGAACCAAGTCCTACCCCTTGTGTCGAGAAGCGCTCAGACTATGGCAATGGGCAATCTCCTCTCATCGGTTTCTGGTAGCAACGCATATCCCTGGGAAAACCAACATTGTAGCGGACAGATTGAGCAGAGCTATTCTCATGCCTCACGAGTGGTCTCTCAATCAATCTATAGCGGAAGAGATTTTTCTGGAATGGGGTCATCCATGTTGCGATCTTTTTGCTACTCCCCAAAACAGCAAATGCCCAGACTTCTTCTCTCTCTTCCCTCTTCCAGGCCATCCCCCCAGAGACGCTCTGACCCAGGATTGGCCCCAGGGACGACTTTATGCCTTTCCTCCATTTCCTCTGATCCCTCAAGTTATCCAGAAAGCAACCGTTTTGAGAGCCAAATTGATTCTCATTGCTCCTTACTGGCCTCGACAAGTTTGGTTCCCGTTCCTCCATCGTCACCTTTTGGTGCAGCCGTGGCATCTGGACCCAGTGCCAGATCTTCTGATTCACCAATCCGGTCAGCTGCACCGGTCTATCCCTTCTCTCAACCTCACAGCATGGTTGCTCCACTTCCTTCCTTAGCCAGGCTTCCTTTGATCTCTAACCCTGTTAGAGACATCATAGTAGCTTCTTTAAAATCCTCTACCAGGGGGATTTATGCAAGCAAATGGAAACGTTTCTCTTATTGGGCTAATGCCAAGAATATTGATCCTTTCACTGCCCCTGTTCAGGCAGTCCTGGACTTCTTAGCAGAGATTTTTCATGCAGGCTCCTCTTCTTCCACAGTCAGAGTTCAATTGGCTGCTATCTCGAACTTTCATGTCGGGATTGCAGATCACAATATTATGTCCCATAGGCTTTGTAGGGCCTTCTTGAAAGGAATTTTCCTGCTAAAGCCTCCAATCAGGAATCCTCCTCCTCAATGGGATCTAAATTTAGTGCTGACATCCTTGATTCTTCCCCCCTTTGAGCCAGCTGTTTCTTGCTCCCTAAAATTTCTTTCTTGGAAAACTTTATTCCTAGTAGCTATCACATCGGCCAGGAGGGTGTCTGAACTTCATGCTCTATCGGTTCGACCCCCCTATTTGGTTTTTCACAAAGACAGAGTATCATTGAGAACTAATCCGACCTTTTTGCCTAAGGTCGCCTCAAAGACCAATTTGAATCAATCCATTGATCTCCCTGTATTTTTCCCTAACTATTCAGACAGAGCCGAACAAAAACTACATTATCTTGATGTTCACCGCCAACTCAGATATTTGGACAGAACAAAAAAATTTAGGAAATCTGATCAACTTTTTGTTTCCTATGCGGATAACAAGAAAGGCCTTCCTGTCTCTAAAGTGACCTTGTCTAGATGGCTTTCTTCGGTCATCTCTGAAATTTATCTGCTCAGGGGAAAACAGCTGTGCTCAAAACCTAAAGCACATTCAACTAGGAGCTTAGCTACTTCTACAGCCTTTCAAGCTAGACTTCCTTTAGACACTATTTGTGCAGCGGCCACTTGGGCCACTCCTCATACTTTGTTTCCCATTACAAATTGGACTTGGCCTCCAGGGATAGAGCCAGTTTTGGCTCTACAGTCCTCAAGAGTCTGTTCCATTGAGCCACCCAGGATAGAGGTGCTAGGGACGCGGTCCCATCAAGCAAGAATGAAGGCGAGATTGACAACTTAACATTAAGAAGTTATGTACCTACCATAACGTTCCATGTTAGTTGTCTTCTCTCGCCTTCTTTCTTACGACCCTCCCTCCTTCCCCCGTGCCTGGACAGACCTTGTTACTCTAAGGAGTTATTATACTGAAGACCATTCAGTCCTGGTCTTTCTTACATCCTGTAAGCTTTCTTTCTTTCTTTCTTCCTTTGGGAAGTGTTTTATGCTTGGTGCTACTGCCCTTTGTCATCAAACGAGATCTGGGTACTTACCGCCTTGCATCATGGGATATGGGGCTGCCTCGAGCTGGTAAAAGTGACTCTCGAGCTTAGCAAGTGCCGAGTCGGAGCCGAGGATCGGCTCCGAACCCATCAAGCAAGAAAGAAGGCGAGAGAAGACAACTAACATGGAACGTTATGGTAGGTACATAACTTCTTATTTTGGTCTATTGTAGTGTTGAGCAAGGATCCTACAGGAATCATGTTCAGGAAAAGGTCAATGGATCATCAAGAAGAGGCTGAAAGCGCGTCTCCTAAGAGTTTTTTTCTGCAGTTATAATAAGGTGTGTGAGCAAAGCTACTCATGGGTGCGACCTGTTCCAAATGCAGATGCCATGGCAAAGTGCACATCCTGTGGAACAACTTTCACTGTAAAATGGGATGGGGAAAAGGCATTGAAAAGCCATCAGAAGTCAGACAAACATCATCAAAGCCTTCAGCTCCAGAGGCAGAACCTCGTAATGACCAAGTTTATTCAGCCACGTAGTGTAACCAGTGAAGCTTCCAATGTCACTGCAGCTGAAGTGACAGCAGTCTATCATGGAGTGAAACATGGTCACTCATATGTATCCATAGATTGTGGAGGTAAGCTGGCACCGACAGTCTTCCCTGATTCTACTTTGGCTTCGAAATTCACCTGTGGGAAGACAAAATCTGAGTGTATTGTCATGAATGTTCTTGCACCTCATTCAGAGGAGCTCCTTCTGCAGGAACTTGGCAATTCCTATTTCTCAGTGGGATCAGATGCATCCAATAAAGGGAACAGAAAAATGTTCCCTTTAGTTATTCAGTACTTTACTCACACCCATGGCACACAACAGAAACTCCTTGATTTCTATGAGGATCATAACGAAAGTTCTGAATGTATCTTTACTAGAATAAAGGACATCCTTGTGCATAAAGGACTCAAAGTACAAAACATTGCTAGCTATGCTGCAGACAATGCCTCAGTCAATTATGGAAAGCACAGGTCTGTTTTTAAAAGTTTGAAATCTGAGGTGCCTCACATCATTGCAGCAAACTGTTTATGCCATGTAATACATAACTGTGCCAAGCATGCAAGCAAGGCCCTTGCAAAGTTTGATGTGGAGACTCTGGTTTTGAAAGTACATAGTGAGTTTTCAGCATCTGCTAAAAAAATGGCAATGTTGAAAGGCTTCTATTCTTTCCTAGACCAGGACTTTAAGGAAATAATGCAACATGTTGTAACAAGGTGGCTCTCTTTGTTCCCAGCTGTGGCAAGGCTGGTAGAATGTTGGCCTGCTATTAAAAGTTATTTTATTAGTCAAGGGCCTGAGGACTGTCACTCCCTTATCTGGAAATTTGTGGAGGCCGATGAGGATGGCATCAGTGGGGATGTGACTGAGGCAGAGTGCTACATACATTTCATGTACTACATCCTGCAGGTATTCCACAAGTCTATAGCAAAACTTGAAAGTAACACTCTCTCTGCTCCAGAGTTGTACACCGTGATGAAAAGTCTAAAAGATGAGTTGCAGAGAAGGCTAGATGACCAGTTCTTTGGTACTAAAGTTTCATCTGCCTTACAGCACTTTACTCCAGCTGTCTCACAGCAGGTCTGTAGACCTTCTGTGATTTTTACAGTAAAGCACTTTGTTACCTACAGAAGTGGTTTGACTATGATAATAGTCCCTTTAAAGCTATGCAGGTCCTCAGCCTCCAACATCCTGTAACTTGGCCAGAACTGCGTACAGTTGCAGACCTCTTCAAATTGGATGTGGACATTGAAGCACTTTACTCAGACTACTGTACTTTAACTGCTGCATTGCCAGCCCTGTTACAGATGACAGAGGCATCTGTAAGTGATCGCTGGGTGACTTTTTTTAGTAAAGCTCCAGACTGCAAGCCACTTTACAGACTGGTGCAGTTTGCTCTTTCAATCCCCCCCAGCAATAGCTTTGTGGAAAGGGTTTTTCACTTATGGGGAATGCGTGGACTGATGTAAGAAATAGAATGCTTGTGTCACTTGTGAAGGCAGAGTTGCAGGTCAAGCTAAACTTTAACATGAGTTGTTCGCAATTTTATTCATTTGTGAGAAATAACCAGCCATTACTTGAGGCTGCTAGATCAAATGCCAAATATAGCTTCAAGTATAAGCAATGATTTCTAGCAAAACTGAAGATACTTTAAACAGTTGCTTTTCTTTTACTAGTGTGTGTGGTGAACCTTTAATGTACTGCTTTGAATGAACTGGTGTTTTTAATATCTAATTGTATTTCCATTTTAGTACTACCTGTGATATGAGACTTGGGCTTAGTTTTCCCATGCTTGTGTGTGATGTACTGTTGTATGTAGTGAACCCTTTGAAGTATTGCTAAATAAAGTTTTTTTTATTTACTTTTGACTCGTTGCACATTTTTCTACTTATTGGTAACTGTATGTGATATTAAAGACTTATGCTGAAGGGTGCTAGAGTAAAGGGGTGTGGCTATTAAAAGGAATGGGTGTGGCTTGATTGTGCATGAGGCGGGGCTTGTTTGTCAGGAAATGGCACAGTAGAAAGGTGGCAACCCTATTTTGCAAGTTATAAGAGTTTGCCCCTGACAGTCCTGATGGGAGACACCCTTCCCCAAGTGCCGAGGCAGGAGAGGGAAATTAATGGTGGAAAATCTCCCTTGTGGCAGAGGTAGTCTGCAAAACCAAGGTCCTTTCTCTTATAGGCCTTATCAGCACTCTTGAACATTTGTCCAACTGCTGCACTCTAGGGGAGATGGAGATGCTCCCCCCCCCCCCAACCACATCCTGGCCATTCATTACTCGATATGTTTTGGTGCAGATGGTCATAACCAGAGGTGACTTCATACCCTTTCTCTCTCTTCCACCACACTTGGAAAAAAAAAAAAAAAGAAAGAAAGAAAAACTTTGATGTCCCATCCTTCCAAAGGAAAGCAGCAGTATTAGAAATATAGCTAAAAAGCATGTTATTCGAGAGTTTCTGCCAGACTAGCAAGGATCCAGAGTTTACTTAAGATTCTTTTTTAATGCCTAAAAAGAATGTGACATCAGTTTGAAAAATTTGTGAAGCAGGTGAAATTTCAGATGGTCATGGTGCAGTCCATTCTTGCATTGCTAACAAAAGACGATTGGATGTGCTGTAAAGACCTTCAGGACGCATCCGACCACGTTAAGATGGACAGACTTTCGAGAAGCTTTCTCCACTTCTTCAAGCTGTGAGCCATTCACTTCCAGTTCAGAGTTCTTCCCTTTGATCTCTCGCAAGCTCTCCTGGTTGTTCAAGTATACAGCAGTGGTACAGCTCACCTCAGACTGCACGGGTTCCAAGTATTCCCATACCTGGGCAATTAGCTTATAACTTGCCCCCACCAGGAATCTTTTCTTCTGCAAGCCAGGGACTGCTTGCTCCAGTTTTGCTCAGTGCTAGGTATTACCGTAACTGCAGTCAAGTTCTTTCTTCACCCTTTCCAAACCTTGGAATTCATTGGAGCTCACTTGGACATGAAATCGCAAATTACCAAGATTCAACAAGCCAGGATTTCCACACTTCACAAACGGGCATGATCTGTCCTTGCCTATCAGACGCCCCTTGCAAAATTGATTGTATGCTGGCTGCTATCACCTTGATTCCATGAGAGTACTTCAGTCAGCTGATGCCAGCCCATGACTTTCCAAGTTTCAAAAATATGCTGGACACCTGTCCAATGTTGATTAGAGTCACTGATAGTTTCTCAGGGTCGACGTTTTCTACAGCCTTTTCCCCAAGCCACTGTGATGATAGACACCTCCCAGCTAGGGTGGGACTGGGGGGTATTTCTTGAGAAAGCTGGCCAAGGTGCATGGTCCCCTAAAAAGGCCAATCTTCACATTAACATCCTAGAGGTAAAGTTAGTTCTCTTAGCATTGCAGACCTTCTAGGATGCTCTCACCATATGTGTGATTTCAATCCAGGCAGACATTGTTTCTGGTCTGGTACCTCAACAAACATGGAGGAACTCAATCTTGCTGCTTTTGTTGAGACACAATGAGATTGTGACAATGGGCAATATCTTCTCACTGCTTTCTGATAGCAATACATGGTCTGGGGATGTCCTTTTTTTTCTGGTTGATAGGTTGTGTGGGTCTGTCCTCCTCCCTCATTGGTGGTCCCTCAGCCCAAACATGAAGTATCAGATTTTCAGGCCTTGGGGCTACCATGCTGTGATCTTTTTGTCTCTCCCTACATCACAAAGTGCAGCAGGTACTTTGCCCTTATCCCCTAGAAGGGGGAGTTCCACATTTGGCCCCCCCCCGGGCTCCTGTATGCCTTTCTTTCTACTCCTTTAATCCCAAAATTTCTTCAGAAAACACTGGCAAGGAAGGCCACAGTGATCCTCATTGCTCCCTTTTGGCCTTGACAAGTGTGGTTCTCCTTTCTGTGGTCTCATTTGATTCTTCAGCCTTGGTTTCAGGTCTGTTTTACAAATCTCCTCTGTCACTTGTCTGCGATGTCTCACCTGGGCATTCAAGCCCTCAAACTGTCAGCATGGTTTCAACAGTTGTGATGATGGCTTGACAGTTCAAGCTCTCTTCCTAAGTTGTTCACCGTTTGACCTCTTCACTTAGACCTTCCACCAGGAAGATCTGTAGAAATAAGTGGAAGAGATTTTCCATCTGGGCTTCCAGCAAGAACTTTGACCTGCTTCCTGACTCAGTGGCATCTCTCTCCCGTGGTGCAGCCAGCTACTGCATTATTGTGATACATTTGGTATCCATCTCCAGTTTTCATATTGTGGAGAACCATTTTTCCATCGCCTCCCTTTGATTGCCTAAAGCTTTCCTTAGGATACTTTTGTTCTCTGACCTTCACTTAGAAACCTTGTTCCTACTTGGGGTATTGCCATTCTCTTGCAGGGCTGTACTAGACACCCTGAGAATCTGCAGCTAAGGTTGACTTAAAATTTTTAGCATGGAAGATTCTGCTTTTGGTGGTTATCACTGCTTGGATGGTTTTGGAGCTACATGCCTTGTCTAGTAAACCTTCTTATTTAATCTTACACAAGGGCAGAATTACTTTAAGAACTAATCCTCATTTTCCAAAAGTGTTTTTTGAATTATTACTTAATCATTCCATCAATCTTCCCATTTACTTCCCAAATTTCTGCAATAAAGGTGAATACATATTAAATTTGCTAGAAGTACATCACCAGCTTAATTTTTACTTTGAATTCACTAAGAAGATTAGGAAGACTGATCAGTTTTGTTTCTTTTCCCACTGCCAAACTGGGAAAGGGGGGGTATCTAAAGTGACTGTCTCGCTGGTTATTTGATTGTACTTCCCGTGTTTGCAGAGATAAGGGCTTATCCTTATCCAAACCTCCTAAGGCTCACTTAACTAGATCTGTAGTTACGTTCACAGCTGCCTTCTGAGTATCACTTGATGACAATTGTGTTGCAGCTATTTGGTCCAGTGCCCATAGCTTTATTTTTCTCTCTCTAGAACCTGGATTTACAATCAAGGTCAAGAGCTTCCTTTGGTTCGGTTGTGCTCTGGAATATCCTTCTATGAGACCTCCCAAGTCTGATAGTAACTGGGGACTGTGTCCCAAACATTGAGGAGTGGATAGAAGAGACATCAGATACAAAAGTTATGTACTTACCATAAAATGAGATCTCTATTTTCTGCTTCCATCCTTCGTTATTTCCCTCCCTCCTTAAATTTCTGCATGGCTTCTGGCGTGACTGCACTTCTGAGTACCTTGACATGGTCATGTACTCTTCAAGCTCTAAGTTTGGAAGCTGTTTCATCCTATGGGGCATTTCAGTGTTTGTGATAGAGCAATCTCCTTTATGCTAGAGTATGGGCAAACCTGATCTGAGGTAACTCTCCATGCGTGGGTTATGGGTAATGGGAGGAGACAAAGCACTGTATCCAAACGTTTGGCAGTGGGCAAAGTCAGATCCTAGTCATTTCTGATAACCCAACCACAGTTGTGTAAAATCTTAATGAGCTTTCCTTTTCACTGTTGCAGTATCCACTCCCTCCCTCCCTACTGTCCCCTCTTCCCTAGCCTGTTCTCATTGCCTTCCTGGCCAAGAGGGCTCTTCTCTCGCTCCTCCTCCTGGATGAACATGTCCCTCCTGGGGCATTTTAGTTCTGAAGTGTGTGCATCCATAGTTCACCTTTATGCCCCACATCTAGTGTGGGGGCATAAAATACTAAAGACTGTGGTATACTGGCTAGATGTTTGGCTGTCCTTGTCAGGAGATCCTTATGTAAGGAATACTGCAACATTGAAGAGGAGGACATCTGCTGTTATGGTAAGGTTTTACACAATTTTACACTAGCAGTGTGGATAACTGTTGTGCTTATTACTCTGACGTCTGTATGGCAAATCTGTGAGCTGCAAGCTGTCATGGTGGGAGAACAACCTTGCCTTATTTTCCACAGGTATATGATTGTTGCACATGAATCCCTCTTTCATGCTGAAAATGTTCTTGGATCTCAATCTCTGTCCATAAAACCTCCCTGTGTTCTTCCCAAAGCCAAAGAATAAAGGAGAGCAGATGCATCATACCTTGGATGTACTCATACAACTCAGGAAGGCTTAAAGGCTTTTTATTTCTTTCACAGGGACAAAAAATGGTCAGTCTGTCTCTCGGCAAACCACTGCACATTGGTTGTCCTCTGGTATTGTGGTTTGTTATACCCACCATGGCAAAGCAGGGCAAATCCAAGTAAGGTAAAGGTGCATTTCATCAGGGCCTTTTCCACTTCAGTGGCATATTGAGAAGGAGTGCACTCTGTAAATGTTTTAGAGGCAGCAAGCTGGTCTTCTGTCCACACCTTTATGAATCACTGCAAGCTGGCAGCTTTTTCTACAACATCCTGATTAGTCTTTGCTAGGACCATTCTCTTGGGAGCTTCTGGACCCTTATCCTTCCTCCTCCGAGGTTATGTATCATGGAGCTCATCAGGCTTATAATGCTGCTTTATTGAACGGAGTCAAGACTGCTCCTGCCTTCCCCACCCCCTCACACTTCTTTTTGGAAGACAATTTTGTTGGCTGCATCTTCCTCCAGGAAAATCTTTTGAGCTTTAGGCTGTCATGTTCAGGGAGTCCTACATGATGATTCATATAAATAGGGTGAGTCTTATGACTAACTCTTGCTTCATGCTCAAGATAGTATTATATAGCAAAGATAAAGGACCTCAGACATTATGATTAGTTTATACCTTCACATTAGGCATGCAGGTTGGGGTAGCCTACAAGCAGACACTGCCTAAGTGGTTAGCCAACTGCATTTCTTTCTGGTATGAGAAAATGGAGAATGCTCACTAGGAGCTTTGAGAGCCCTCTGTACCAGTGCAGCTGTCACCGCAGAAGTTTCTTTGGAAATGTATCGGCCTAGAGTTTCCATGCAGTAGCCACCTGGACCACTGTGCATGCAGTTTGCTGATATGAGAAGCTTGCTCTTTAGTCCAGGAGCAAGGCAAGATTCACTTCTGCAGCTATATAGTGCATACTGTAACTGTCACCAGCTTATGATGGTAGAGAACTGCTTTAGTACTTCTTCCTTGTTAAGTAATTATACTTTAGCAGTGGTAAACATAGTGCAGTTGTGTGAATTTTAACAATAGTTGTTTGAATAGTAGGATAACCACTGTGGTATGGGTTGCTATCGTCTTGCCCTGATTAGTCTTTATATTTCCATTGACTCAAGTACCCAGGAGGTGGAAGAAGGTAACGCATCATCCCAGCTACTATAGGTGTATAGTCTTGCAAGGAAAATAAAGAAAGGAAGCTGTGACAATTACTGACCATATTGAATTCTATAATGGGAGGACCCAAAAGCAAACGTGTGTAAAAGCTGTAAGCGTCAAGTTTCCAAGGCTTTACAGACTGAGGGACATAACATTGTGCTCTAACCAGGCATACATCAATGTCTTGAGCTAGGGCATAAGTAGAGCTAAACTTTAGGACCATCTGCAGAGCCTTGGAGCTCTGACTGGAAGGGTAGACATCTGCACATAACTTTCCACCAAAAACTGTTATGGTGAGTTTGTTCACAGGATATGTATTTTGCTTTTATGACTCAGAATACTTGCATGGCAGTTCTGGACAGGGTAGATATTTATATTCATATTTCAGTGCTATCTTTTTCACAGGCGATATCTCAGATTTAAAATCGATCCATCCTCAACCCCTTTTCCTATTTTTTGCACATGGGGTTGGGATGTCACTTCAACAGTGACAATCATCTTGCGCCAAGCTTTACACCACCAGGTGGCTAGCCCTGCCACTGTAGTTCATCCGTACCACACGCTTGCACACCTAGGGGCAATTTAGTGTGTCCATTCCACTTGCTGCATGTCTTTGGAATGTGGAAATAGGTCAGCATAATGTTCTGTTCATTTCTGACATTTGGGCTATCCACAAACAAAGGAGTATTTACCAAATGTTTAGCTGCAGTATTTGTGAGAAAGTATGACATTATCATCTTCACCTACCTGAAAAATGTTTTGACACTGACAAACTTGGTCAGTTCAGCAAATAGGGCAACAGTTCAACTCTTACAGTCCTTGAGATAACAGTAAATTGCAAAAGTTTGTTCCAACTCTATTAAGAGAAATAACAGTCTTCATTTCTGGCGTAAGTTTATTCTATAGAATGCAGACAAATGTAGATGCATGTAGTGCTTACAAGCTTTGCACAGTAGCCATTGATAACATCCAGTATTTCTTCGAAAGCTTAAGTTATACATTTCATCTTGCTTCCTTTGGTATCTTTTTTCAGACTTCTAAGTAGCAAGTGGTGGTATTGCAGAAACTTTGGGTCCAAGCCATTGATTTCCTGAAAATGTTGATTCTACTACTTTAGTAGATAAAGTGAGCTGTTGTGGTAGACAGACTTTAAAACCATGACTATAGAAATAACACTTCTTCCTCCATCAGAGATTCAGTGATAAATAACAGAGCGTTCAGATTATGCATGAGGAGACCATTTCAGCAAGTTGCCAGTGAAAGTCAACAATAATTGGTAGAAGTCTCTTCATATCATCATAAAACAAATGTAAAGCTGTGCATAGAACACTCATAACCATCAAAACAGTATTCAGCTGTGTCATTTATATAAGTTTCTTCACATTATTTTAATGGAATTGAACTGCGGTGGTGGTGCTGCGGTAGCATTGTCGCCTCACAGATGTTGCCCGTTCGATTCTCAGAGCGTCTTCTGTGTGGCGACATGCGTGAATGGGCGTTCCTTCGTTGAAGGTTGTGCATTAGGCCCGGCAAGCCAGCACGTAAAAATCTACTGCCAATTATTAGCAGACCGGAGTTCCGCTGTGGCAACCCCTAACTGGGAAAAGCCGAAAGACATAAACAAACATGGAGAATTCATAGCCTTTCAGAACAGTTTTCATCCTAGACAGCTGCATATCAGGACAGTAACAACATTCACCTGTCCAGAATTTTGCAGAATGTCCCTAAATTTGCCTTGTGTTTTTGCTTGTACCTCATAAAATTTTTGATTTTTTGTAGTAATACCAGTGAATTATGGTAATATTTAAAAATTGTTCCAGATTTTGGGTCTTTGTCCCCTATTAATTTTGGCTTTGTCCAGAATTCGTGAGCAAAGAAGTTGATATGCATGCAGCCAACTCTACTGGAATATACTTTGTAAACACTCAGGACTTAGTAAGATCATTTCAGCTATTTGAAGAGACCCTCAGAACTTGCCAAACAGCTTTGTAGAGCAGTGTGCATCTTTCAACAACTCATGTACCAGGTCTGCAGAATCAGTTGGCAGATAACCTGAGTATGGACAGTAACATTTCTTTCTCTTAGACTATGCCTTGATCAATACGTTGCTTTGTGCAGTTAAGTGCCAAAGTAGTAGTAGGAGGAGTAACTGTATGAACTAAGAACCAAAGAGGTAAAGTTACACTGGGATCACAAGCAGGACTCAGTTGAAACAAATTTCAGTCTTATTCAGCAGTGTAGCTCTCTTATCCAGGTGAAGGACTTCTTAAGAACATGAGTACATCTTGGAAACAGCCACATATGTATATAATTAAACACCAAACAAAAGTGCCAAATCTGCAAAACCAAAGGGAAAATGGAAACTAGTACAGCCAACAGGAGATGCAAACAGAAACCAGCTGGAAACAAATGTAAAATCCACCAGTATTTGGCAAACGAAGTGCTTTATTCATAGAATAAATCTAGTAAAATCCAGATAAAATATAGATAAGCGTTTTTGTTCCAAAAATTATATATAGTTAGAAGGAACTTCATCAGATATAGCTAATAGTTAGCTACACGGTTGTTTAAACAGTGTGTTAAAATGGCACCTTTTTTTCACATCATCCAGATTAAAACAATGAGCGCCAATCAATAAGCAATATGCCCCCCACCCCTTTTTTAAACCCCATAGCAAGGCAGAATACTACTACTAAAAAGCAATTGTGGTATATTAAACCATAAAAAGTTACAAAAACTTTGCAAATGCATGAAACAACTGTCTTTATTAAGTGATTTTAACTTCAGAACACTAATAATTGAAACAGGCTCATATAAACCAGACCAGAACTTGGAATTAAAACGAAGCTGCCAAGACAATTCTGCTTTTTCCAGCAGTACAGGCCATGGTCTGCCCCAAGTAGTTTTCTGAACACATTCCAATACTACAAATTTGAAACCATGTCCACAAGTCACTGTAGTATGTTTTGCTAAAGCATTCAGCTCTTGTTTATCTGTAATGCTTCTGATGTGTTCTCCTATACACTGTTTCAGTTTTCGTTCGTTTTTTTTTCCACTGTAAAAACAAGCACATTGCTGGCAAATGGCACAGTAAACAACCCTTTCAGAGTCGCAACAATATTTCCCTAGAATCCTTACTTTAAGACCATTAATTAGTACTTCACTTGTGTCCAGAATATATGAGCAAAATTTGCATTTCGCACATTTGTACATATACCCACATTGTTTAGGGGCAGTTGATTTTTCAAAATCTTTTAGATTGCATCCCTTTTTATATACACAGACAGGTCCATTTCCTACATGTTATCTAACTTCCCCATCCACTTCAAGAAATTTCCAGTATTTGTTCAGGATGTTTTTTATGGCCCAACTGTCGGTGGAAAAGGTAGTTACAAATGCCAATCCAGTAGCCGTGTTATTACCAGTTCCCACAACTAGATTGCTCATTCATAGCCTCAATTTGCACTTGTGTTTCAAACTGTGGGTCTTCCTCCCTAATTCGTAGTACAGGTGTTGTACCTAAAATTGTTTGAAAATGACCATATTGCCTCTTTCTAATAACTTCATCCATAATATCTCCCACAAAATTCATGGGATACCCATGACGTAGAAACATGTTCTTCAATTTGTCACATTCTACTAAAAAAGCATCCCACATAGTCACCATCCGGGCTGCTAGAACAAATTGGCCTTTCACAACAGCTCTTTTTTGTGGGAGAGGGTGGTTACTATCGAAATGGAGTAAACTGTTGGAATAAGTTTCCTTGCGGTAAATTTCTGCAGTAAATCTGTTCTTCATCACATCCTTCATAATCATTACTTCTAAGTAGGGAATTTTTTCCATAATCAATGTGGTGGGTAAACTTTAAAAATGTTGTTCCATTTATATATTCTGGAAATTTGTTTTACTTCATCACCAGGCCCATCTTATAAAATAAAGATATCATCCAGGAAACAAATGTGTGTGTGACAGAAGGGGTAAAACTGGGAATTAACTAAATATCACTTTTCCCACTCTAACATAACAATATACCTGGGCTCACTCCTCTCCCCCTACCCTGCCCCCATTCCCACCCAACCCCACTTTCATTTAATTTCTATTATCTACCCAAGTACAAAACCCAACCCACCTCATCCAATTACCCTATAACCAGCTCCCTGACCTCACACAGTCCTGCCCCTTTCCCTTTACACTATGTCTAATCAGATTACTGCTACTCCTTACAGCTCTAACTTATACCCTGGCTATAATATACCTTCTAACCCCTTTACGTCTTCATTTCACTCACCTCCTACCAGTCATAACTCCACCACTTCCAACCTCCAACTGCTATTACACTCTCCATTTAACTAAAAGAATCATCTTACACATGGTCTATCTCACCATCTCTGTTCAACATCTCCCCTACAAGCACAAAGTCTTAGCACACACTCCCTTACCACCTAAGCTAAAGCTAAAATGCTTGTGTCACAACCAATACCAGTACTACTACAAACTATCCCCCCCAGTCCACTTCCTACTTCTCCTACAGCTTCCTCCACCATCCCAACAGCCACTAGTCTCAACAGTCTCCCTCACTCCCCAATCCAAAACATCTCAATATATACTCAAATAACATACAGAGCCTCCTGAATAAAACCACAGAAATACACTCCTGGATTACCCTCCATTCCCCACACATCCTAACCCTATCTGAAACATGGTTAAAGCCCTAGATCTCAAACTCTGAAATCCCCCCCCCCCCATTAATATTTACCTGCAATACATAGGTTCATACTAGGCTGTCAGCCCTGGGGCAATTACAAGCCTAGCCCGATTCTGTATGGCTTACGCCACCCCTTGATTTGAGTATACTGTGCCCTTTTTAAGGTTTAGTTTACTGTGCCTCTGCCTATTAGTGACACGGGAGTAATCCGTGGGACAAACCTACGATCCCCCATCCACCTATCGAGATTCTTCTTGAAGAGATTCAGTGAGGTGCTCTGCCTCACATGAACTGGAATTCTATTCCAGAGCGAAGGGAGCCTCTGGGTTATGAACCTGTCCCTTCAGCAAGTTCTATTTATTTCTGTGCTGAGGTTCAAGTCCCTCGAGCATGTGGCTCTAAGGGATTTAGATTTACTGAGGTGGAGCATGTCCATTCATTCTGGATTTGACATAGCTTTGTATGTCGGGCATAGATCGCCTCGAAGTAGGCGGTATGCAACTGAGTAGAGCTGGAGTTTTTTTAACTGAGCAGCATATGGCATCTGTTTGAGACCCTAAGTCTTCTTGGTGAGATACTTTTGGGGTCTTTCTAATTGCTGCAGGTGTCGGGTAAGGTACATCCCAAAAGGGGCATTGTATTCTATGATGGGCCTGATGAGGGATGAATAAAGGGGCACGATTACCTCTCTTGATCTAGATGTGAAAACCCTTCGTGATGAGGTGGGCTATGTAGAAGGTCTTTCTAACCACTTTGGCAATGTGGTTTTCAAAGGAGAGATTGCTATCAACTTGGGTCCCCAGGTCATAATAACTATCTCTGTACTTAATGGGTTTCCGCCTATGTGGTGATTTGTGGGCACATTGTTTTTGCCAAAGGGTATGACTATACATTTTTTGGCATTTAGCTTTAAACCATGGCGCTGACACCAGTTATCTGTCTCTGTGAGACCTTTTTGAAGGATGTTTGTGTCAGCTGGAGAGTCGATTATGGCGCCCAGTTTGCAGTCGTCTGCCAACTTGTTGAGCCATAGTCCTCCCACGTTTGCCTGTACCTCGGAAAAGTATATACCGAACAAGAGTGGTCCCAGGACAGAACCCTGTGGGATGCCACTTGTGACCGGTTTCGAGTCTGACATGGCTCCAGCAACTCTCACTCTGTGGGTTCTGTCTTTGAGCCAGTTTGCGACCCATCTTGTGACATAGGGGTTTATATTTAAGCTGGATAGCTTATCTATGATGCCCGAGTGGGGTATTGTGTCAAACGCCTTTGCAAGGTCCAGATAGGCTGTGTGGACTACCTTCCCTTCATCTATGGTTTTGGTGACTGTTTCGAAGAAGTCAACCAGGTTCAAAAGGCAGGATCTGCCCTTGACAAAGCCGAATTGGGTAGGATCTAGTGTCTGTAGGTCCCCAATGTCTTTGTTTATGAGCTCCATGATGATCCTCTGGTGGTGGTGTTGCCATTATGTACTCCGAACACCTCAGTCTGTCCCCGCTACCCATAATCCATCCAGATTTCCATCCCACCTAACTACTTATTTTAAACTGTCACCTTAACCCACAAAAGAAATGTGCCTTAGCTGCTATCTGTATCCCACCACGTAATAGCATTCCCATCCTTGAATCCATTCTCTCATAGCTATTACTCAATATCAGCTATGAAACCATTCTGTTAGGAGACGTTAACACAGACTTTCTAAAACTATCTACAGCCAGCTCATCTCTCACCATCAGCCTACATGGCTCTCATCAGCTACTTACTACACCTACTAGATTCAATAAAAATAATAGTAGCTCCATTATTGACTGGATCCTAACAACTAACCCTAACCAGCATCAAAACCCCACTAGCCTACCACACTCCCGTAGCGACCACCTTCCTATCCAAGTTCTTAGCTGTTCAGATACCTAAATACTATCTCTCTAAAAATTGTTGCAGTCTGTCCACTTTTAACAGTGAGACCTTTAATCACATGCTAAACTGTATAGACTGGTCAATTCTGAAACACATCCCACTAAACGATGCTGTCCTTCATTTTAGTCACATTTTTCATTCCATCCTTGACTCCCTAGCACCTCTCAGAAAAGTAAGAATCATAACATCCAACACCCCCTGGCTCTCAGACAATAGATACACTCTTATGAAAAAAAGAGAACACATGGAAACAATGGAATAAAATTAAATCACTGTCTCTTCTCCAAATCTATAAACAACTACATAATCTGGCTACAAAACACATCAATACGGATGATAAAAAATTCTAGTCCAATGCCCAACTCACCCATAAGTCTAACCAAAAAAAAATTCTGGCACTCTAAGATCCTGCACCCAGACAGCCCTTTTATCCTCAACCCCTACTCCAACAAAACTCCCCTTGAAACTGCCACTCTTCTAAATTCATACTTCATTGAATCTGTTCATAAACTCACCACAATGGTCAGAACAGTAAACACAAACCCTCCAGTCCACATTTGGTCAGTACTCCCTCTTTCGTACTCGACCCCATCCTGACATCTTACATCAAATCTCTTCTGCTTAAGCTGAAGCCATGTTCCCCCTTTTCTGACAACATCCCCCCTCTTTTTTAAACTAGCTGCTCACTCAATAGCTTACCCCGTCTCTATCCTGATCAGTAGATCTATTCAAGAATTCACTGTCCCAGATATAGGGAAATTATTCTTTATCACTCCATTACACAAGGGAGGCAACAGCAATGAACCATCCAGCTACAGACCTATTAAAAATACAATGTTAAGTTGTCTATCTCGCCTTCATTCTTGCTGGATGGGTTCGGAGCCGATCCTCGGGTCTGACTCGGCCACTCTAAAAGCTCGAGAGTTGGTTCCACCGGCTCAAGGCTCCCCTTTTATCCCACAATGCTAGGCGGTAATACCTCAGATCTCGTTTGCCGCTACAGCGATCGAGGTGTGGTTGTTCCAACTGGCTTCAGGTTAGTTTGTTAGAACAGTCTTAGTAATGTCTAAGGATTCAAAGGTCTCAGGCTTTAAGAAGTGTGACTTGTGCTGTCAGAAGATGTCTCTGACAGACGGTCACACTTCTTGCGTGTACTGCCTGGGACCTTTGCACCTGCAGGACTCTTGTGCTGTATGTCATGGCTTCAGCCCTAGAGTCCTGCAGGAAAGGAAAAATAAGCGTATTTTACGAGGCTTATTGAAACCTGAGGGTCCCCCGACTCTATCTTCGGGCAAACCCTCCAAGCCTACTAGGTCGTCGGCTCCAGCTTTTGATTCGACACCTAGGGCTTCGAAGTCTGCTACAACATCGGCTCCGGCTGGAGCCGATGAGACTCAAACACTTAGTTCTTCTGTTCCCTCGGCTCCGGCCGGAGCCGAGATATTGGAAATCACTGAGTCGGCTCTGATAAGGTTATCGGAACCGACAGCTAGGAAAAGGTCTAGGTCACCGTCTCTTGGCTCCGTTCATTCGGCTCCAGCATCTCCCTTGCTGTCTGAACGGAGCCATAGATCTCACTCCTCTAGGTCGTCGAGACTTTCGGATCATGACCTTCAGGGGGTAGTGAGTCGACTTCTTAAGTCCGAGGCACTGGCCCAAATGCTTCAGAGCCCGACTCATCAGTCGATGCTTAATCCTATTTCTCAAAATGTTCCTCCTCCGACTCCTTTGAGTTCGGAGCCGGGGCGCTTCGGACCAGAGACTGTGGCAGCGTCGGAACCGATACAATTGTCTTCGGTGCCGTCGTATGCTCCGATTTCTTCATTGGAGGAATCTCGGCGCCGGACTTCCCTCGTCGGCTCCGAGGGGGTGAGTGGCATCGGACTCTTGTCCGACCCCGCTCTCCCTCTCGGTGCTTCGGCGTTGGTGAGTTCGGCTCCGATATCGGCCTCGGAGCCATCACTGTCGGTGCCGAGGGAGGTTTTCAGCTTTTCGGAGCAGAGACCTCTGGCTCTGCCTGACAGGGGTGCTTTCGAGGTCATGTGGAGTGTGTTGGAACCTGGTTCAACTCCACAGTCGGCTCCGTCCGCCCCTCCCTCCTCGGTGCCTCAGGTAATTTCTACTCACTCCCTCATCCCAGACCGCAGAGAGCCAGCTCCTCAAGAATCCCCAGTGGGGATCTCCTCCTCTTCCGAGGCCTCTCCTGAATTGGCAGGAGAGCCCCCTAGGAAGAGAAAGTGCAAGAGGAAGCACATAGACTCACCTGAGTCTGTCACCTCTGACACGGATTTAGAGGATTCTGAAGGTTCCCCCCGTTCCCCCTCTGAAGATGTCTCCTTTGCAGACATCCTGGAGATCTTAAAACAGAGGGGGAATTGGCCAGCCCTCAACCCTTCAGAGGATGAATCTGTGTATCTTGAGGCGTTGGCTCGCCCTTCCACCTCCTGGGTGTCCCCCCCCTTTGACCCCCTCATGCAGGTGGTAGCAAAAAAGGCCTGGATGGCTCTTGACTCTGTGGACCCCACCCCAAGGAGACCTTCAAAGTTTATTACCGCCCCAGCGGACAAACAATTTTTGACTAAAGGAGTTTCTGTGGATGCTATGGTGGTAGCTGCTGCCACCAAGAAGGAACTAGCTGATCCTTCAGTGCCTGTCCATCCCCCTAACAAGGAATCTAGGTCTATGGACAGGTACGGGAAGCGGATGTTCTCGTCAGTGACCTTTTCAATGCGTTCGCTGAACTACCTCTGTCATTTCACTCGCCTTTAAAGAGACTTGATCAAGGAAGCGAGTGAGATGTTAAAGGATCCAACAGCTGCGGGTTTTCAGGATAAGATGAACGCTCAGCTGGCTACCCTCAATTCGATAGCTAACTCCTCCATGCGCCTCCTTTCATATGCGGCTGATGGAGCGAGCAGAGCCGCAGGTACAGGTGTGGCCTTACGCCGGCATGCCTGGATGCGGCTATGCAATTTTGCGGACCCTTTCAAGATGTCTTTCACTAACTCCCCGTTTGATGGATCATCTCTTTTTGGTCCTCAAGTGAAAGAAACCCTGACAAGGTGCGAGACTGATGGCAAAACTCTTTCTGCCGTCGGAGTCCGTTTTTCTACTCCTTCTAGGCCTTACCCCAAGGGCCAGAAAAGTGGAAAGATGTGGTTCCGCAAGCAATCTCAAGGGGCTTTGCCTGACGCACAGAGTCGGTTCCCCTCTAGAGGCAGAGGGGGGAACAATAATGGTAGACGCCGCCCTAGAGGCAGGGGGGGGTCCGCAGAACCAGGGCAATCGAGAAACCTTTTCTGATAAGCCCTTTCAACATCCCTGAGGTGTTGCCCGACTGTCCACCTTCGGAGGCAGTTGGGGGAAGATTATCACTGTACCCAGAAGCCTGGCGATCTCTAACTCAAGACAAGTGGGTACAGTCCATCATTTCCGAAGGCTATTCCATTCCGTTCTTTTGCATTCCAAAACAATCAAAAAAGTCCCTTCCAAATGTTCCACCCACTCAAAGGGAGCAAGCAGCGTTAGAAATATCAAAGTTGCTTGCAAAAAGAGCCATTCAACCAGTTCCAGCAGACCAGCAAGGATCCGGAATCTACTCCAAATTCTTTTTCGTTCCAAAGAGAACAGGGGACTGGAGGCCCATTTTGGATCTCAGCAACTTGAACAAGTATGTCAAGAAAACAAGATTTTGGATGGTCACGCTGCAGTCCATCCTACCCCTATTGGGGAAGGACAACTGGATGTACTCTATAGACCTCCAGGATGCGTACTATCATATAAAAATGAACAGATGCTCCAGGAGATTTCTCCGCTTCAGGTTGGGAACCAGTCACTTTCAATTCAGAGCCCTGCCCTTTGTCTCACCACAGCCCCCTGGGTGTTTACCAAATGCATGGCAGTGGTCGCCTCTCATCTGAGACGTCAAGGATTCCAGGTGTTTCCATACTTAGACGACTGGCTCCTTGCAGCTCCCACCAAGCATCTTCTACTACTTGCCAGAGACTACACTTTTCGCATATTTCGAAAGCTAGGTATCTCAATAAATTGCGAAAAGTCTGTTTTGTCACCTTGTCGTGCTATTACCTTCATAGGCGCAAATCTAGACACAGTCAGCATGTCAGCCAGACTCACAGACCAGAGGATAGCAGACATACACAAACTAGTCTCTCTTCTCTTCCACAGCAACAAAATCAAAGCCAGATTGGTCCTGAAAGTACTGGGGATAATGGCAGCTGCTATCCCTCTTCTTCTATTAGCCAGATTTCACATGAGAATCTTCCAATGGATGCTCTTCACACAATGGTCATACCAACAACTTCCGATGTCCCACACCATTGTGATAACGCAAGCATGCAGGAATCACCTTCTTTGGTGGATTACATCCCCTCAGCTCTTCTTAGGAAGACCCTTTGTCCCTCCCCCTCCGGTTGCTACTCTGACAACGGACGCCTCCCTGATCAGGTGGGGGGGGCATTATCAGGGCAGGACGGTCCAGGGCATATGGCAACCTTACGAACGCCACTTGCATATAAATGTTATAGAGATGAGAGCAGTGCTTTTAGCGTTGCAGGCCCTTCAAGACTCTCTTCCGATAGGAACGATAGCAATTCAGACGGACAACATGTCTGTAGTGTGGTATATCAACAAACAAGGCGGAACCAGATCCTACCCCCTATGTAGAGAGGCACTCAGACTGTGGCAATGGGCGATTTCTTCTCAGCGGTTTCTGATAGCAATGCACATTCCCGGGAAGTCCAATGTCATTGCGGACAAATTGAGCAGAGCTATTCTCATGCCTCACGAGTGGTCTCTGAAAAATTCAGTGTTGGAGAAAGTTTTTCTAAAGTGGGGCCAGCCTTGCTGCGACCTTTTTGCTACTCCCCAAAACAGCAAGTGCGAAAATTATTTTACCCTCTTTCCCCAACCAGGCCATCCCAGCAGAGACGCTCTAGTCCAAGATTGGCCCCGGGGACTTCTGTATGCCTTTCCTCCCTTCCCACTAATTTCTCAATTGATACAGAAAGCCATCGCTCAGAAAGCTTCCTTGATCCTCATTGCACCTTACTGGCCTCAACAGGTTTGGTTCCCTTTTCTACACCGTTTTCTGTTGGAGCAACCCTGGCATCTGGACCCAGTTCCAGATCTTTTGACCCATCAATCGGGTCAGTTACATCGCTCCCTCCCCTCTCTGAACCTCACTGCTTGGTTCCTCCAATTCCAACCCTAGCCAGGCTTCCTCTAATATCTCACTCAGTTCGAGATATTTTAATAGCTTCCCATAAATCCTCCACTCGGAAGATTTATCTTAGTAAGTGGAAACGTTTCTCCTATTGGGCGCAGGGAAGGGACATAGATCCTTTCACTGCTTCCATTCAATCGGTCCTTGATTTCTTAGCCGAACTTTTCCACGCAGGTTCGTCTCCTTCTACTCTTAAGGTTCAATTGGCAGCTATTTCTAACTTTCATGTTGGAATCTCAGACTCTGCCATCATGTCTCACAAACTTTGCAAAGCCTTTTTGAAGGGAGTTTTTCTTCTCAAACCTCCTATTAGGAATCCTCCTCCTTCTTGGGACCTTAACTTGGTTCTCACATCTTTGATTCTTCCCCCTTTTGAACCTGCAGCTTCGTGTTCAATGAAATTGCTATCCTGGAAAACACTCTTTTTGGTAGCCATTACTTCGGCTAAAAGAGTCTCTGAACTTCATGCACTCTGTAGTCGATCCCCTTATCTTTTGTTTCATAAGGATAGGGTATCATTACGTACCAACCCATCCTTCTTACCCAAAGTAGCCTCTCCGGCAAACCTAAATCAAAACATTGACCTTCCTGTGTTTTTTCCTAACTATTCCAACAGGTCTGAACAAAAATTACATTGGCTAGATGTTCATCGACAATTAAGGTATTACTTAGACAGGACCAAACAGTTCAGAAAGGCTGACCAACTGTTTGTTTCATATGCAGAAGGCAGAAAGGGCCTTCCAGTTTCGAAAGTATCTCTCTCCAGATGGCTTACATCTTTGATTTCCTTTGTGTATGAGATTAGGCATCAAAAGTTACCAAACAAACCTAAGGCTCATTCAACTAGAGCTTTGCTACTTTCCATAGCTTTCCAAGACAGGCTGCCTATTGATACTATTTGTGCAGCAGCTACATGGGCTACTCCTCATACTTTCATTTCTCACTATAAGTTGGACTTAGCTTCTAGACACAGAGCTAACTTTGGTTCCACTGTACTCAAGAGTCTGTTCCGATAGGCCACCCGGGACAAGGTGCTAGGGACGCGGTCCCATCCAGCAAGAATGAAGGCGAGATAGACAACTTAACATATAGAAGTTATGTACCTACCATAACGTTCCATGTTAGTTGTCTTCTTCTCGCCTTCTTTCTTGCGTCCCACCCTCCTTCCCCCTAGCCTGGACAGACCTAGAGGAGTTTGATCGTGACCTTTTTTTCCTACCACCTCTAGTTGTATATATGTATATACTATTTTATGTATATATTCCCTCATCAGGTTGTAGGTCACCTTCTTTCTGTCATTTATAGAGGTGGGTTTTTCCCCCTTTCCAGTGTTTTCTGGATTTTTTCCTGGCTGGGCCTAGCTTACAAATGAGATCTGAGGTATTACCGCCTAGCATTGTGGGATAATAGGGGAGCCTCGAGCCGGTGAAACCAACTCTCGAGCTTTTAGAGTGGCCGAGTCGGAGCCGAGGATCGGCTCCGAACCCATCCAGCAAGAAAGAAGGCGAGAAGAAGACAACTAACATGGAACGTTATGGTAGGTACATAACTTGTATTTCCCCACTCTCTAAACTCCTTGAAAATACCATTCACAGCTTAAGTATCTTCTAGATAACCCCCTAATCCCCATGCAACATGGCTTCAGACCCCATCTTAGTATATCTACTGCCCTTTACTCAAACTGTTGCCAAAGCCAAGAACAGTTTTTTTTTTTTTTTTTTTAACTTTTTCTTGACCTTTCTAAAGCATTTGATAATGTATCACACTCCAAACTTTTCGATAAACTATCACAACTCAACTTATCTCACTCTACTATTAAATGGGTCACTACCTATCTCACTACTAGATAACAGTCAGTAAGATGGCAGGCTGCCTGCTGCTCCCCTTACTTTACCAATCTAAAGTGAGGTGTCTCAAAGCTCGATTCTTGGCCCTTTACTCTTTAATATTTTCACAAACCAACTGCATATTTCCTGTACAGCATCCTCCCTTATACAACATGCAGAAAACTCTGCCTTTATTACCTGTTCTGACAGTTTCTCTAACCTCCTCTCTGCTACTTTAACATAGCTTTCTATCTGTAGAAAAATGGCTAACAGACAACCAACTAATTCTCAATACCCAAAAAACAAAGCTACTACTCTTTTTTTTCCAAAAACCCTCTCTAACCTCAAATCTGCCTTCACCATTTCTTCTCTCGACAATACCATCATACAACCTGAACCACATACTAAACTTCTTGGTGGTGTTATTGATGACCAATTAAAATTTGATCCCCATGTTCAGCACTGTATTAAAAAGACCAATGAAAAACACGGCCTAGTCTAGGCAAAAACTATCTCAGGCCTTCCTCCTTCTGTGTCAACTTTATGCCTCCCCCATCTTTTCACATCTACAGTCTACCCTTTTGGCTAATCTCCGTCAGTCATACTATACTGTTGCATGATTTGCTAGTAACCAGCCCTACAAATCTCATCACTGCCATGTACTAAAACAACTCCAGCGGCTTGACTTCCCCCAACACCTACTTCACTCCCAGCTGCAAATGACTCCTACTGTACTCTTAAAAAAATCCCTTTCCTGTCCTACTCTATCCTCACTAATATCCCATTATACCTCTCCCAGTACTCTCCGCAGCTCTGACCAGCTCCTTTTGGACACCTATAAACCAAACAAAAACATTGGTAAACTTATAGTATTTCCCATGAATGGAACAAACTCCCCCTTAACATCTGAATAATTTCTAACATAAATCTGTTTAAATACAAACTTAAAACGTTTCTCCTAAATGTCACCACCTGTCACTGCAATGATCCCATTTAAATCCTACTTTACCACCTCTCACACTTTTAACACCCACCTATTGCAAGGGTCACATCTCATTGGCATCTCTTTTTCTTTTTGTTGATCAAAAATTCCAACTTTTGTACTGCATGTTATGCACATTATTATAATGTGTATATAAACTTAATTCTCAGGCCTTTTTTAAATTTCTAATCCTCTCATGTAAAGTACATTATTGTATTGTTTGCATACAACTTCATTGTCAGATGTTTTTCTTTAACTTTGTAATAACTGTCTGGAGCTTTTCTCCTCAGGTCTTCACTGAAAACTGGCCACTGGCTCATTTGGACTAACCCGGTTAACAAATGACAAATAAAAATAAATAAAATAGTGAAAGAGTCAAGTGACATTAATAGTAATTGAAATTTAAAGGTGGCAAGTTAATATCATTTAAATGTCTTAACAGTGAAATAAGTAATAAAAAAGATGTTGAATGTAAACAGTGCAAGTCGAAATAATGGTAACAAAAGCTCTTTTTAGGACTTTCTCATTGAAATAAAGCCATAGTTAAAAAATGTCAGTCTGTTACTAACGTACATCGTAACTTCGCAGCTGTCATTTTTAAGGAGCTGCTAATGGAAATAGTAATTTATCCCTGGGTGCTGTTCCTGTATCCAAATCTGGATGCCAGATAACTTGTCTGACCTCTTTTAATGTGTCTATAAAGAGTATTAGTCTGCTTCTCCTTGGTTATTTCATATAAATGTGTATGTATTCATTTTCTATTTTCCTGACATAAAAGGAAGTGTAGGTTTTTCATTTAGCCAGATAGATCACCCCTTTACTGCCACTGTTATAAAATGTTTGTTTATTTTCCCTCTTGTCTGAGTTACTGGTTTCACCTTTGGCTACAAATTTACGTTGATGGCTTTTGCTACATTTATATGTTCCTACTTTTTTCTCAGAAGTGTTTTCTGCTTTTTTTTTTCTAGTTTCTCTCTGATGATGTTCGCTCTTTTGCATACAAAAACAGGTTTCTTATCTAGTTTATCTCCTACCTAAGAAAGTGAGAAAAAAATCTTCCAGGTGTTTGAAGTTGCCTAAGAATCTTGGTTAGAATTCGGTACCATAACCTTTTCAAAGTACTTGTCTGTTAAAGGTCCCAAAATGTTACTGTTTTCTCACATTTTTGCTTGGTTGAGTAATGGCACAAACTTTGTGCCTAACCCAGAGATTTTTATTCCTTATTTCATTTGACATTTTAAGTGAATAACTTCTCTCCAAAAACATGTTAGTTAAAACTTAACATTTTGTCAAAAACATCTCATAATATGAAAGTTATAATTACTGATCTTTTCATCCATGTTCGTCTGATATGACAAACCCTCTCACCATTTCTTGTCCTTGTCTTGTAAGACCTGAAGGATTTTTGTTTTTCTAAAGCCATGTTCCTAAGCTATTGTTACTGAATTGTTCCTCTCCTGATACTCTGAAATTGATCAAGAGTATGACTGGTGCATTGTGCGATGGAAAAATTTTGAATGGGCTCACGTCTGGAGCACTGATGTTACCAGATTGAATCAGACATGGGGCTCTGAGGACCCTAGCATTGTATCGGAAGCACATGAATGAAAGGATAAGTACTTCACTTCCATTTTAATTTGCCATGCCTTTGGGTCCTGGACTCTTGTGGATCACTGAATAATCTTATTGTTGAGGGCATTTTGCCCCAGTTCCTCAGAATTTAAAATGGAAAAAAGAGGCTCAGGGTTCAACAACTTTTTTAGATCCTAAAGTCTCCAGAAGCCAGAACAAGGATGACTTTTCACCATCTGCTGCTGCTGCAGCAGTAAACTGTTTGGAGAGTATCATTATCTGAGACATGTTCCCTGTTCTTGGCTCTGAGTTGATTATGTTCATATCTTCGAGTCGCCCTCCTGCTCCTCCATTAGGTCTTTTAGATCAGTAAGAAGTACAACTGAATCAGAGTAGAACCCATAATGAGGGCCTTTCTCAAGACTGAAATGGATCTGGGCATTATTCTTTCCACCTCTGCTCCATGGGTGGATCGATTGCCCCCCCCCCCACCCTGTTAGCTCCTTCCCTATCTAAATGCAAGTGGTCTCAGAGCTATCCTGCCACCCAGATCCCATGACATCAGCCCTAGTGCAAGTGCATTCTGTGAATGATGCCTGCCGGTCTGATGTAGTACTCTGCTCTGAGACCCTTAGGCTCAGGTGAGTCCTGGCTCCTTTAAGATATCTGAGCCAGGTGAGTCCTGGCTCTGACAGCTTGATGCTGGGTTATTGGCACTGTATCTGGGCCTAACATATGGTTGACATTTTTTAGCATCAGTTTCTGTGGCCTTTGAGATAATAGCTCTAGTCTCCCCGGGACCCATCTGGTTCCTCTGTTGCAGAGAGTCATCTCTTGGTACCAGCAATTGCCACTTTGGCATGGATTGGCTTCGCTCTGGAGTTGGATTTATAATGTCCAACAGATTCTGGATCAGCATTCAGAACCATAGAGAAGGATAATAGCTTCTGTTTTGAGTTGCCCTGTGGGGATTCCTTTAGCAAAAGCTCCTTCCTGTTGTGCCTACCCACTTGTTTCTAAGCTCTCATTTCATAGTTCCCAAGGACAGAGCAAACCGACTCTTCTCAGAAAAACAGCTACAGTGATGACTGACTTGGATCAGAAAGAATCAAACGTCCCCTGGAAGAGGACGTGGGCTCCCTATGGAATCTCTGCATCACACATGGACTTGGGTGATTAAGATGGTATCTCCCCTTCTGAAAAATGCCACTTTTGGCAGAATCTTTGAGTTGATAAGATGGAGGAGACCTTGTCCCATCTTACCATCCTCTCAGAACAAAAAAATAATCTTTGAGGCATATGGGTGTGCACCATTTACTTCTTTGGTAGTCCTTCCAATGGGCAATCTTATGAATCTGGTTACTAAGAGGGTATGACATAAAGTCAACATGGCAGAAACCATGCCTCATAAGCCAGACAAAATTTGCATCATCCTGAGGATGGGGAGCTCTGGACAGAGGGCCCTCTGGTAGACTCCAAAATCCTTGCAGCTGACATCAAGAAGGTATTCTCTGAAGAGTCCTCAATCCTCCTAACAGAGTCTGTGATGATGGACAGAATGGGAAGCAAGCATGCACGTCAAGCACATTTGTCTTGAGAGCATTAAATTACTCAACACTCATGAATCTCGTTCAAAGGGACTTGGCAAACCAGGCTATAGATACTTTGAAGAAACTTATGCAACAGGAATTCCAGAAGTAGTTGCAGGCTACTCTAGGGGTGGAGTTAAATATCACCAACCTCTCCGTGAGACTGCTTCATAATGCAGTGGAGCAGTTTGAGTGACAGGCACCAGCCTGACTAGGTGCCTTCATGCCTGGCTCCACTTATGATTTTGTGGATAACTTCAAAGTGTCCTTAATGAATACTACTTATGACAGCATCATCTTATTTGATCCACCTGTGAAAGAAAAGTTATTGAAATGTGAAGAAGGCAAGACTTTGTCCGCCATGGGAGTTAGATTTGAGAACCCATGGAGACCTTTTAGTGTGAATCAGAAGGCTGTAATTCCCCATGATTCAGAAAAGCCCAATGTCAGGCCTTTGATTCTTCTTCAGATGGGAATGGTCATGGCAGAAGGAATTCCTCCAATGGATTTAGACCTAGAATTCAAAGAGGTCAGGAGGTTTTGTTTCCTCTCTCTGGATGCCAGTCAACTATCAGTTCAGAGTCTTGCCCTTCTATCTCACCACTTCCCCTGTAGTTGCAGCCCACGTGTAGTTCAGGAGGATTTGTGATTTTCCATATCTGGATGACTGTCTCCTTATTACAACAGCCTTGGAGTCCTTTCTTGAAGCCAGCAATTACTTTTTGCAGCTATGCCTGTTTGTAGGTATCTCGATCAGTCTTTAAAAATCATGTCTTCACCCTACACAGTCCATAATTTTCATTAGTTATTGCTTAAATACAAGAGGTTGTATTCTCATTCTTCCCTTAATGAGAGAGAGAGCTCAAGCCTTAAAGTCATCAGTAGTTTGAATCTTATAGCAGAAGTCTCCCCAGCTGCAAGGTCTTAAAGTGCTGGGTCCCACCGTGGCTTCTCTGACAGCAGTGGTTATGCTTGTCTATATTTGAGAACCCTTCAGTGGTTGCTTTCTACCTAGTGTTCGCAACTGTCAGAGCCAATGTCCTTTCCAATTCACACAAGTCCGATATGCTAAGAAATATCTAGACCCTTAGCTGACCAAACCAAATCTCCTCTTAGGATGTTTCTTCCTTTTACTGCCTCCATCAGCAGTTGTCATGACAGATGCCTCTCTTCGGGTTCCTATTATGTTGTCGAATCTTTGAAACTTCGAACCTGAGAACATCGAACTCAGATGTTCAAAGTTTCAAGAATTCGAACGTAAAAAAATAAAGCACCTAAAACCTACCCAACTGTTGCAATATTTCCCTTTACCGCACTGTAGTGAGATCTGAGTCGATATATTTAAAGAGCGGGGAGGTGTGGGGAGCGCAGTCCCCCCACCTAGGGGGTTCAGGGGTGCTTGTCCTTGCAATACGTCTTTGTTTTTTGTTTTTATTTATTTTTTTGTTCACTTTTATCGAAGTTCTGACACTTCGAGCATAAGGGTTCGACCTTATGGTGTTCGAAGTTTCAGAACTTCAATAACGCAATAGGAACCCCCTCTCTTCCTGGTTGAGAGCATTTTGGGTGAGGCTGGTCCAAGGTATATGAAATCTGACAGAGGCCAATCTTCACATCTTCATCCAGGAGATGAGAGTGGTGGTTTTAGCATTGCAGGAATTTCAAGGCCTCTTTCCCCAAGGAGGTGATGTAAATTCAGACAGTATGTCATTAGTGTGCTATGTCAACAAGTAGGGAGGAATGAAATCCTATCAACAGATCTATTTTCATGCTTCACAAATGGTCTTTAAATCCAACACATGAGATATTCAGCCAGTAGAGCACCCCCTGAGGAAACATTTCCTCTCAGCCAACATGAAGTGCAGCAGCTTCTGTGCCCTGTTACTCCCAGAAGGGTGCACCCTTTGGGACTGGCCCCAGTTTACTGTATGCCTTCTCCACCTATTCCCATTTTTTCAAATTTCTTCAGAAAGCAGAGCAATGTTGACCCACCTTAATTATCATTGCTACCCTGTGGCCCGGCAAGTATAGTTTCGTTGCTTGAGGCCTCTTCTGAAGGAACCTCCCTGGCTCCTGTAACCAAAAGTGGATGATCTTTCTTACTCATCCTATCAGTGTCATTCGTATCGCTTTTGTTTCATTTCCTGCAGGGTATCTCCAGAAGTCCTCCTATTCATATGTTGTAGTGTTCATCACATTAGGGAGTTCACTTCCAGCTGACCCGTACCACCGGCCAGTATACAAAAGTCTAAATGCTACTGTAAGGTACATGTGACGCTGCACATCATTTCATCAGCACATACCAACCTCAGATCTTTTCTTTTGCCTGTTTGATCCCCTGCTTTAGATGCTCGCTTGCCAGATTAGTTGTAAACCTTGGTTCAGATAAGTACCCCATAAGGGTTTTCTTTCTTAAAAGTTTGACTACTGTTTGTTTTTTGGGTGGTTTCATGTTAACTATGAAGGGCAAGTATCATTGTGGAAGACAGATTCCACATAATAACTCCCACGACCTCTGCTTGTTCTGTCTAGGCCCAGACCATGATCATACTGCTTGTGCTGTTTGTAAGTAGTTTTTTTCCAAAACCCCTTGGAAGCCATTTAGGTTCTCTTAAGCTTTATTTAGAGAACCAACGCCTTCAGCGTTTAGCATGCGAGATGGAGGTTGTCGGTCCCTTTGGATGAGCCACAATCAAAAAAGGCCAATTAACTTCGGCCTGATCTTCCCACTGCTCCCTCTTTTCCAGGCATCTCTTCTGAGGCCGATGTAGGCCCAGAGGCCATACTAGAGTCTGTGGATATCCCTTTGGTGGTACTACAGGGGTAGTCCTGAAGGTGTCTAAGAGCATGTCCATTATGGAATTGCAGGTGTCTGACTCGGGCGAAAGGGGGGGGACTATGGCTTGTAATTTCCGAAGGTCCGCGTGGCATCATCCAAATAACTGTGCAGGAGGATGTGCATATGGACATCGTGGAATGTAGGCTGATGTTGGGCCCATCCACCTTCCTTCATATGGAAGCTTCCAAGGAGAAAGAACTAAAAATAAAACGCATTTCTCCTGTTCAGCAGTTTTTTTTTCACAAAGCCTGTTCAGTGCCTTCATGGTCCTGTGGTCAGCCCTTACCTTCTTCTGTCCCTCTTCAGGCCTTCTCTCTATCCAGTCCCTTCAAGAGGACATCTGCAAACACCTGCTTAGATGAAGAGGAATCTTCAGGAGACGAGTCTTTGGCTTACTCCATCCATATAGCTTCCCCGCTGGGTTACGGAATTTAATTGTACGGATTCCCCTGTTGAGAATATTTCCTCTGGGGAAACTATTTTGAAAATGAAAGAATTTTTCAAATGGGATTGCTGCCAAGTGTCAGACATAAGAAAGAAAAAATATGACCTCCTGCAGATATATTCTCCATCCCCTTCTGCCATTCCTCCGGTGCTGCCAGCATTCCTGGATGCCTTTACAGCTCCTTCTAAATTCCCGGACTCTTAGCCTCCTGCTCCCAAGCATTCTAATAGGTTTTACAAAGTGCCAGAGAACTCTGAATTCCTCTTCAATGCCCCTTCTGCAGACCCAGCTACTATGTCAGTCTCAGCTGATAAGGCATTCAGGTTACTGCCCTCTTCCTCTTTACTACCCTGTGATAAAAAGAGCAAAGTAATGGAGATATTGGGGAAAAAAGTTTACACCTCTGCTACTCTAGCATTCAGAGCAATTAGTTGTCAGACCCACATGGCCAAATACTCACTGGCTGTCCTGTCAGATGCTGGAAAGCTCCTCTCAGAGCTCTCGGATTTTCCTGCCAAGGCTAAACTGTCCGCCATCCTCAACTTCTCTGCCTAGGTCACTAGATATTCCATCAAGTGCAATTGTGATGCTGCGGATGCCTCAGCCAGGGAGGCAGCCTCTGGTTCAGTCCTGAGGAGATATTCCTGGCTCAGGTTACAACTCTTACCCGATGACATCAAGGTCAAACTGATGGATGCCCCTCCAGACAGTAAAGCCTTATTTGGTAGCTCAGCTGCACACCTTTTCAAGTCATTACAGAAAAAGGGCAAGGAGCTCCAGGATCTTTAACATATCTTTGTTTCTCTTGTCTCCAGGTTCCAGAGGAACTACCCAGCAAAGACTACATTTGTTAGGAAACCAGATGTTCATCATGCATACAGCTGCAGTCATAACAGATGGGTTCTCCTGCCATCAGGCGGGTCCTCGGTCGGCCGAATTCCAAAGTCTAGGTCTGGCGTCGGTTGTCGTCGCTTCTTCCCTGATGGCAGTGCGACAGGGGTATAAAGGAACCAGCCAACACCATTTTCTTCAGTCTTTCTTGCTGTGCGGTGCCCGAAGCAGAAGCAGTTTGCAAGTGCCAGTCGGCCAGCTCCTGAGATTACGAAAATTTGGAAACCGAAGTCTTGTTAAAAGCTAAGTACCCCATTGGGGAAACTTTTCTTGCCCCAGACCAATGTCAGACGAAGTTAATAATGGTATTTCTTGTGGGAAGCAAATACCGCATAAGGATTTCCATTCCCTCTGTATACCTTGTTTAGGCCCAGACCACGACGTCTCGGTCTGTCGCTTTTGTGCTACATTCAACAAACGCACTATTAAGCATCGGGCGGAGTTCGTCCAGCATTATTTTGGGAAAGGATTTAACTATACTATGTCGTCGGATACTCCCACTCCGGTTTTGTCTAAAAAACGCAAAGACAAGGACCGACACACGAGGTCCGCGGCCTCTACCGACACCACCCCAAAGTCGACTACACGTGGTCCGGTTCTCAGCGAGGCGCCTACGCAGCCCCTGTTTACCGACGACACATCTTTGACTGTGTCTCCTGTGCCCGAGGTCGCAGGCTCCTCGGCCCACACCCCGACTACAGATACCGAAGCCACTCTTGGCGTCGAAACTCAGAATGTGGACAGGTCCACCTCCACTCAAGGTGTCTTCAGACCTTCCTCTTCTTTCTCCATCAAGGCTTTCACAAAGTCTAAAGCAGCCATGCACTCTGAGACCAGCTACACAGGGTCCATCTCCAGGCCCCATGCCTAAGAAACAGATGCTTAAAATGGCTGAGGATTTAATTACTCTAATCAGAGGATCTGAAGTAGGCAGACTTCATTCGTCTGCAACCTGTGGGTATCGGATCCGATCTCGGATCCGAGCCGGCAATTCAAAAGCTTAGGCTCCGAGCTCCTAGCTCCTCCCTCTTACCCATAACCCCTTGCCAAGCCCTGACTGACCTCAGATTTCGTTTGCCGCTTTTCAAGAAGCAACGGAATTCTAGAGCTCCTGGCGTGGTTTTGAGATAAGTGTAGTTTTCTGACAGGAAAATTTTTCAAATTCTCTTTTTTTGTTATAAATATAGTTAGAGTTGTGTGTGGTTAAGGCTTTCCTCCTCTTTAGTTAATTTTTCTCGGGTTTCGTAGTTTGCTTGTGTGTGTGTGTGTTTAGGCCTTAGGTGTAATGTCTGAAGCCCCTAAGGCTGTCTTTCGAATACCGAGTGTGGCCATAAGCTGTCCCCAGCAGATGGCCACACTCGGCAAGAATCTTGGGGTTGAACACCTATCTTCTGGTTGTACCATTTGTGCAGGGTTCAACCCCCGGGCTTTAAGGCACGGAGGTCGAAGTTGGTGCTGGCGGGTCTTTTACCCCCAGATACTGCTTCGGCCTCTGCCTCCAGTCAGCAACTTGTTGCTGTGAGTTCTCCCCCTCCGGCTGGGACTCAACCTCCCTTAAAGTTGCCGGAGGGGAAGGATTCTTCTAGGGAGAGACAGAAGGAGAGGCACAGGGAGAAGCACCACAAGAGGAGAGCCGAAGCTTCCAGCTCGGCTCCTCCATCTAAGCGGGCTTCCCCTGTGCCTTCTAGCTTTCCTCCTCCTCGGCTCCACTCCCCTCGGTTCTCTCCTGGACCCGAGGAGGAGGAGGCTAGCCCTTCCAGGAGGTCACCGAGACGGCTCTCTAGGTCCGCTTCGGTGGCCTCCTCTAGATCGACCTTTTCTATGAGCGAAGCTGATATGGACCGGATGATGAGGAAATTCATCCAGGCCCAAATGCAAATGGGAGTGCTCCTAGCCCCCCCCCAACCGGGAGAGGCTTCGACCCCTTTTTTCGCCCCCTTAGCTCCTTCTCCGACCCATACCACGGGTTCGGAGCTTTCGGCGCCGTGCAGATTTGGATCCGGGGGTGGGTCGGATCCGATTGGTCGGAGCACCTCGGATCCGTCCCATCCCTTGAGTGCTTGGTACCGGACCCGACCTCTCGGAGCCGAGGCCGAGCCTCGGATCCGAGGGAGCTGGTGTGTCTTCGGCTCCGCCCAGGTCGGAGCACACTGGTCTCGGATCCGACGGTTTCGGCTCCGACTCCGATCCGCACGCCGGATCCGAGTGGGGTCGGCTCGGGCTTAGAGAAGCTGGCTCCCCTCGGCTTTCAACGTTATGGAAAGGGCACTGTCGAGACATCCGGACCCCGGTCCCTGCCACGGCTCCATCCCGCACTCCATTGCAGTTGGGCCAGGCCCCACCAGCCGGTCCCAGGGACAGCCCGCCTCGATGTCCCAAGTGGTTCCCTTGGAACATCCATCTGCTGAAGAGTACTCCTCGGACAGCCCCGATGAAGTACCTCGGAAGCGCAAGTGCAAGAGGAGGCACATGGACTCCCCTGAGTCCGTCACTGAAGACACGGACTTGGATGAAGGGAAGGCTCCCTAGGTCACCCCCTGAGGTCGTCTCATTTGGAGCCATCATGAGGATGTTAAGGCTCAGTAGGGGTGGTCTGCCCCCAAGGCTTCTTCGGACGAGTCTGTGTTCTTGGAGGCATTCGAGGGCCCTTCTACCTCTTGGGTGTCCCCTCCTGCTGACCCCCTGGTAGATCTTATATCTATCAAGGCGTGGAAGGATCCGGACACCATTGAGCCTATCCCTAAGCGCACGGACCGCATTCTTTCTCCTCCATCAGACCGCACCCACTGGAGTAAGGGTCCCCCAGTAGATGCCATGATGATGGCTGCAGCCACGAAGAGGGAATTGGCCCAGGAGAGTCCCTCCGTCCATCCTCCGGGCAAGGAGTCCCGTTCGATGGATCGAATTGGGAAGCGAGTGTTTAGTTCAGCGACCTTCTCCTTGAGAGCGCTGAACTACATGGCACATGTCATTAGGATGCAGCGAGATCTGATTAAAGAGTACGCTGCATCTCCCCCGGAGTCCATCTCGAGTGAGGATAAACAGGTTTACTCCACCCGAATGGCCACTCTCAGATCTGTATCCAATACATCTATGCGGCTGCTGTCTCATGCTACTGAGGGAGCCGCTAGAGCCAGCGGAGCAGGCCTTGTCATGAGGCGACAGGCCTGGCTCCGCCATTGTGATTTTGCTGAGCCCTTCAAGGCGACCTTCGCGAATGCCCCTTTCGATGGTTCTGCCTTGTTTGGCAAGACTGTTCGAGACATTAGTCCAGAGCGAAAAGGACGGAAGACGCTGTCTGCCGGAGTCCGCTTCTCAGCTCCCCAGAGGTCCTTCTCTAAGAACCAAAAGGGACAGAAGAAGATGTGGTTCCGAAGTCGCAGCAGTCCCAACCTGCTCCGGATAACCAGTCCTTCCGTGGCAGAGGAGGACGGGAGGTCGTCGTGCCAGAGGCAGGGGGGCTCCTGGCAATTTTGGGTCCAGAGAACCCTTCTCTGAGAGACCCACGCAGCAGCCCTGAAGAGTTGCCCGGCTGTCCGTCTCTGGAGGCAGTCGGGGGGCGGTTTTCGATGCACCTGACTTCTTGGGAGTCCATAACAACAGACAGTTGGGTGCTTCGACTCATATCCAGAGGATATTCAATACCCCTAATCAAGATCCCCAAATCTCGCAGCCTCCCAGATGTTCCACCCGACCAAAGGGAGGCGGCAGCTCTCGAAATCGAGCAGATGCTAGAAAAAAGAGCCATCCAGCGTGTCCCCCCAGATCAAGCCGGATTAGGGTTTTACTCCAGGTTCTTTTTGGTGCCAAAGAAGACGGGGGACTTAAGACCAATTTTAGACCTTTCCCTGTTGAACCTGTCAGTAACCAAGCAAAAGTTCCGGATGGTCACCCTGCAATCTATACTCCCCCTTTTGAGGGAGAACGACTGGATGTGTTCCATAGACCTCAAGGATGCGTACTACCACATTCGGATGGACAGACGATCCAGGAGGTTTCTTCGCTCGGCTGGGAGCCAGTCATTATCAGTTCAGGGTCCTCCCTTTGGTCTCACCTCAGCCCCAGGGTGTTTACCAAGGTGTTAGCGGTGGTAGCGGCCCACCTGAGGCTCCAGGGATTACAGGTCTTTCCGTACCTGGACGACTGGCTCCTGACTGCATCATCAAGGCATCTTCTGTGCTCAGCCAGGGATTACTTCATTCAACTAGCACCAAGGCTGGGCATCACGATCAGCTGGGAGAAATCTTTTCTGAATCCAACTCAAATTATAGATTTCATAGGAGGAAGACTAGACACCAGATCAATGCGAGCCTTCCTCACCCCAGACCGTATCGTCAGCCTGAGGTGTCATGTGACAGCAATCCTTCAACCTTCACCAACTGCAGCTTCGGTCCTGAGGGCCCTAGGTTCTATGGCGGCAGCTATCCCGCTTCTAATTCATGCCCGCTTACGCATGCGGGTTCTTCAATGGACCCTTCAAGTTCAGTGGTCTCCTCTTTGTTCATCTCTAAATGCTCCGATTGCGGTCAGCAGAGCGTGCAAGGACTCCCTTCTGTGGTGGCTTCTTTCTCCGGAGCCCCTAGCAGGAAGACCCTTTTGCGCTGCATTTCCCCGAGCCACAGTGACCACGGACGCTTCTTGCCTCGGGTGGGGGGGGCATTCTGCGGGAAAGATTGTCCAAGGCACGTGGAATCCCACAGAGACGTCATTGCATATAAATGTCCTGGAAATGAGGGCAGTGCTCCTAGCGTTGCAAGCACTTCACCACGTTCTTCCTACAGGGACTATTGCGATTCAGACAGACAATATGTCCGTAGTCTGGTATATCAACAAGCAGGGAGGAACCAGGTCTTACCCCCTTTGTCGAGAGGCCATGAGAGTCTGGGAATGGGCAATTTCCACCAAATGCTTTCTGATAGCAACGCACATTCCAGGAAAGTCCAACATCCTTGCGGACAAGCTCAGTCGCACCATCCTTTCTCCACACGAGTGGTCCCTCAATCTTCAAGTAGCGAAGAAGATTTTTGCCGTTTGGGGGCAACCCTGTTGCGATCTTTTTGCTTCTCCCTCAAACGCCAAATGCGACAATTTCTTCGCTCTGCTTCCCCCACCAGGGGAGTTCGAGGATGCTCTGGTGCATACTTGGCCTCCCGGTCTCCTTTATGCCTACCCTCCACTTCCTCTGATGCAGAGGTTTCTGCAGAAAGCCAACAGTTTGGGGAGCAGAATGATTCTCATTGCCCCATTCTGGCCTCGACAACCTTGGTTCCCTTCGTATGGTCTCACAAAATCAATCCACCATGGATTCTGGATCCAATTTCGGATCTCATCTCTCACCCTCTGGGAATGCCAGTTCCCAATCTGCGAACCCTGAAGTTGACAGCTTGGCTGCTCCAATTCCAACCTTAATTAGGACTCCCGGTATCTCTTCACCGGTCAAAGCTATTTTGGTGGCTGCTCATAAACCTTCCACCAGACAGGTTTATCGGAGTAAATGGAAGAGGTTCTCTATATGGGCAGGACAGAGAACTGTGGATCCTTTTTCAGCACCTATCTCTGCGGTGCTAGACTTTCTAACTGACCTCTTTCATCAAGGGGCCAGTTCTTCCACGATTAAGGTACAATTGGCGGCTATCTCGCATTATCACATTGGACAGGACACAGCTCCCCTTATGACAGCGAAATTATGCAAATCCTTTCTCAAGGGAGTTTTTTTGTTAAGGCCTCCAGTCAAGGAGGTTGTACCGCCTTGGGACTTGTCTTTAGTCCTGCAGGCCCTTACTGCTCCTCCCTTCGAGCCTGCAGCTACTGCTGATTTAAAATTCCTTTCCTGGAAGACTGTCTTTCTGGTAGCTATCACTTCAGCCAGAAGGTTGTCTGAGCTTCAGGCTCTTTGTGTCAAACCGCCTTATCTTTCTTTCTTCCCTGATAGGGTGTGCCTCAGGACCAATCCATCTTTTCTTCCGAAGGTCTCTTCTGAATCCAATATTAACTAGTCAATCAATTTGCCTGTCTTTTTTCCCAAGTATTCAAACAAAGGGGAATACAAATTGCATTCATTGGATGTTCATAGACAATTACGTTTTTATATTAACAGGACAGCTGGCCACAGGAAATCAGATCAGCTGTTCGTCTCCTTTGCTAAATTTGCTCTGGGTAAAGCAGTGTCTAAAGTCACTCTATCTAAATGGATTGCTAATTGCATTTTGCAGGCATATGACACTTCAGGCAGACCTGCTCCTCAGAGGGTTACGGCTCATTCTACTAGGGCAGTTTCTACGTCAGCCGCCTTTAAGTCCCCTGTTTCATTGGGTGATATCTGCGCGGCAGCTACTTGGGCCTCGCCTCATACTTTTATTTCTCATTACAAGGTGGATGTTGTTTCTAGAGGAAGAGCATCCTTTGGCACAGCGGTGCTCCGGAACATCCTTCCATGACGGCCGCCCAAGATTCAGGTAGCTAGGGACTCTGTCCCACAGGTTGCAGACAATGAAGTCTGCCTACTTCAGATTTAGAAGTTATGTACTCACCATAACGTTCCATCTGAGTAGGTGACTTCATTCGATGCAACTATCCCCTCCATCCCCTGACCTTTATAGAGCGAGTATTTATGCTGTTTTAGTATACTGTGGTCAGTATTTGAGGCAAACTCAATCTGAGGTCAGTCAGGGCTTGGCAAGGGGTTATGGGTAAGAGGGAGGAGCTAGGAGCTCGGAGCCTAAGCTTTTGAATTGCCGGCTCGGATCCGAGATCGGATCCGATACCCACAGGTTGCATCCGAATGAAGTCACCTACTCAGATGGAACGTTATGGTGAGTACATAACTTCTAATTCTCAGCCCCCACGAACAAAAGGCCCAGAGTGGGGGAAGATTCCCCCTCCTCTGATCAGGGCTCCATTATTTCAGAGCACTCTGAAGATCAGGAACATTCTTATTCCCCTTTTGAAGACTCTGATGCGGAGGAGTCCATCCCTTCTGTATCCCCCCCTGAGGATTACTCATTTGGGGAAACTTTGCATACCTTAAGGGAACACTTCCACTGGGAAGGCCAGGATTATTCAGATTCCAAGAAAAGGCTCAGGGAATTTCTCTTGTTACCCCAGCACAGGCCTCTGACTATACCTCCTGTCTTGGACCATCCTAGATGATGTTTACTCGGAGGCCTGCCTTAACCCGGACTCTCTACCTCCAGCTCCAGTTAAGCCTGACAGGTACTACAGGGTTCCTGACTCGCACCAATTTCTATACAAAAGCCATGCTGCTGACCCAGAAACCATCTCACAGGGCCCCAAGGGAGTTGAGGCCTCCATTGCCAAAAATCCATTGCCTTCCGAGAGAGATTCCAGATCCTTAGAAAGGTGGGGAAAAAAGGTATATACCTCTGCTACCTTATCCATGAGGGCCTTAAACTGTCAGTTTCATATGCTAAAATACCAACAGTTTTTGTTATCACAATTGAAAAGTAAAATGTCACAACCTGAACAACCAGACTTGAAGGAGTTGCAGGATTTGATGCATAGTGCAGAACAGGTGGGTAAGCATACCTTACAATGTGGTTTTGATGCTCTAGAGGCCTCATGTAGAGCTGCTGTTACAGGATCAGTCATACGTAGGCATGCCTGGCTCAAGGAACAAGCCTTGTCTGATCATGTCAAAGCTAAATTACTAGACGCCCCTCTTCAAAAGGATGTACTATTTGGTGCTAATGCTGAGGCAGTATTAAGGAAAATGGAGGAAAAGGCTAAATCAATGCAAACTGTGAAAGAATTTCTACAGGTTCAACCCCCACGTTTTAGTAGAAATTGGCCTTCCAAAACCTGGTCCTTTCCTGCCACAGACAGACCCCAAAGAGGCAGATACAGGCGCCCGAGGGGCAGAGGACAATCCCAAGGATCGTATAGAGGCAGACAATGGCAAGCTCCTACACAAAGAGGTGGTGAGGACAACTCGCAATCTTTCAGAAAGCAAACCCAATGACTTTCCCCTTTGCATGCCAACCAGGTCTCAAATGGCAGCACCCTTAGGAGGAAAGCTGGCATTCTTCTCAAAAAATTGGCATGTCACAAAGGACAAATGGATCCTGGACATTATAAACAGAGGCTACCAGTTCCATTTTCATACCCTTCCAAAAATGAGAGGCATGCCAAACCTGCCACACAATCAAAGGGCAGAGGCACAAAGGCAAATTTCAGATCTCATAAACATGAAAGCTATTCAAGAGGTACCTACTCACAAACAAGGTCAAGGTTTTTATTCCAGGCTATTTCTGGTGCCAAGGAAGGGAAAAGATTGGAGACCTATTTTGGATCTATCCATCCTAAACACATTTCTACTCGTACCAAAATTAAAGATGCTCACTCTACAGCAACTTCTTCCCATGCTGGGCAAGGAGTCTTGGCTGGTCACATTGGACCTCAAGGAGGCATACCTGCACGTCCCAATCAGACAAAATTGCAGAAGGTACCTCATATTTCTTGCAGGTTCAACCCCTTATCAATTCTCTGCATTGCCCTTTGGCTTATCTACTGCGCCCAGAGTATTCACGAAATGCCTGGCATCAGTAATTGCCTACTGCAGACTTCAAGGGATACAAATATACCCCTATTTGGACAACTCCTGATCCAAGCGGACAGCAAGCACATTCTTCTGAAACATCTGGCTTATGTAATAATGCTATTGAACTCTCTGGGATACACAGTCAACAAAAAGAAATCAAGGCTAATGCCCTCTCGGAAGGTAATTTTCCTGGGTGCCAATTTGGACACAAACACCCAGATGGCCTACCTCACGCCAGAGAAGCAGGGGCAACGAATTCAATACTTCAGAACACTAGCAAATTGCACCAGGCTGACTGCAAGGAAAATCCTGCAGGCTCTGGGATTCATGGCATCTTGCATCTTACTAATCCCATGTGCAAAGCTGCATATGAGGAAACTACAATGGTACCTGAAAAACATATGGTGTCAACACAGCCACAGTTTGGAAACAATAATACCACTAATTCCAAGTCTGCAAAAGGAATTTCTGTGGTGGGCTCAAGCATGTCAAACAAACACAGGTCTTCCATTCAGCAAGCCTCAAGCAAATCAAGTCATCACAACAGACGCCTCGGACTATGCCTGGGGGGCGCACATGACAGACCGGTGCATTCAGGGCAAATGGTCCCAAAAAGAAAAGTACCTTCACATCAATCAAAAAGAAATGCTAGCAGTAATAAATGCTATTATAGCTTTCAAGGACCTTCTACAACCAGGTCAACTATTGATAAGAACGGACAACACCACAGTTATGTGGTACATAAACAAACAGGGAGGAACACATTCTTACCCCCTATGCAGACTGGCCATGTCCCTGTGGAACATGGCCATGGACTTACAAATGGAACTACAAGCACAGTACTTGCCAGGCAAGGAAAACATGCTGGCAGACAACCTAAGCAGGAATATGACAGATCCACACGAATGGAAATTGCCTCCAAATGTTTTTACAGAAATAATCCAAGAATGGGGAAGGCCAGACATAGATCTCTCTGCCTCCCACAAGAATCATCAATTGACAAAATTCTGCTCAAGGATCTTCCATCCAAAGACCTGAAGAGTGGACGCTCTTTCCTTCAGTTGGACATCAATGACAGTTTATGCCTTCCCTCCTCTTCCTCTGCTGCCCAAAGTTCTATTAAAGACCAAAGCAGACAGACCAAAGATGATCCTCATTGCTCCGGACTGGCCAAGGCAGCACTGGTACCCACTCCTGAGGAGCCTGACGCATTCCCCACCATGGACCCCGCCTCGAATGCCTCTTCTTCTGACTCAGCACAGTTTCAAAACTCTTCACAGCCATCTAAAAACACTCAGTCTAGCCGCATGGAAGATTCCTTAGCATCACAACAGGCCCTACTCTCCAAGGAGGAGCAGGATGTCATTTTGGAGGCCAGAAGACCATCAACTAGAAAAGCTTACTCCGCAAAATGGAAATGTTTTTGTGTCTGGAATGAGAAAAAGGGCCAGGATCCTGGAAAACTGAATTTACTTCAAATACTACAATATTTGGCTGAACTGCTAAGCAGTGGACTTTCTTTCTCCTCCATCAAAATCCATGCCTCAGCCATTTCTGCAGAATACAACACTGATCCACCTTTATTCTCTCACCCTCTCTTAAGACAGTTCCTCAGAGGGGCTAAGAATTTAAGGCCTCCAAGGAAACAACCAATACCTGCTTGGGATCTTAATTTCATTCTGGAAAAACTGACCTTGCCTCCCTTTGAACCAGCTGCCTCATCAGATTTGCATTTTTTTGTCATGGAAAACCGCTTTCCTTCTGGCTATCACCTCAGCTCGTAGAGTTTCAGAACTACAGGCTCTCATGGCTGTCCAGCCTTTTATCATCTTCCATCAGGACAGAGTTTCCTTACGAACCAACCCGTCCTTTATGCCTAAAGTGGTATCCAGGGTAGCTTTAAATCAGGCCATACATTTACCTACTTTTTATCCTAATCCTCAAAACAAAGGGGAGAGATTACTACATTCCTTGGACATCCACAGACAACTGCGTTATTATTTGGACAGAACAAAGCCTTTCAGAAAATCAGAACAGCTCTTTGTGGCCTATGCGGTAGGAGCTGAAGGGAAGCCAATTTCCAAACAGACAATCTCAAAATGGATAGCCCACTGCATACGCTTTTGCTATTCCTTTCGTGGCAAAACTGTTCCTACAGGCATTAGAACTCATTCCACTAGGGCCACAGCCACCTCTGCAGCCTTCCTCAGAGGAGTTCCTACCAAGGATATTTTGGAAGCAGCCACTTGGAGTTCTGTGCATACCTTCTCCAAGCACTACAACCTACCATTATACTCCAAATCTAGAGCAGGCTTTGCCACTGCAGTCTTGCAGGGCATGTTGGCTCCTCCTAGTTCCACCTAGTGCCTACCACCCCTTTCTTAGCTTTGGGATTCTACCCATCTGTTATGACTGCAGCTGTATGCACGACGAACATAGTACAGTTTTGTACCTACCGTAAATGTAGATGTTTGAGTGCTAATACAGCTGCAGTCCAGGTTTCCCTCCCTCCTTCCCCTCTTGGGACAGGCCTATAGGCTAACACATCCTCATACAACCTGATTGGGGTTTTCATTTATGATGTATTTGCTTGCAACTACTGTATTTTGATTATATTGCACTGCATTATCACACAATTTATGTATTGCCTTCCTTCTGGGGGCACCTGACATCTGGGGCAAGAAAAACTGAAGAAAATGGAGTCGGCTGGTTCCTTTATACCCCTGTCGCACTGACGTCAGGGAAGAAGCGACAACAACCGACGCCGGACCTAGACTTTGGAATTCGGCCGACCGAGGACCCGCCTGAAGGCAGGAGAACCCATCTGTTATGACTGCAGCTGTATTAGCACTCGAACATCTACATTTATGGTAGGTACAAAACTGTACTTTATGCCTTCTTCATATAAAAGTAAGAGAGGCCCCAGGCAACAAGCTTTTTCAAAGTCTGCTCCATCCACACCTTCTCACAAACACCCCTTTTAGTCCCACTCCAAGCCTTGTAGCCTGCGACTATCTGCCTCCAGGGCCATCCATTCCCCTGTCCCTTCACCTTTCTCTCTCTCTCTTCTTGGTTGGAATCAGATTATCCAGGACTCTTGGCAACTCTCCATCATCCAAAAAGGATATTTCATAGTTTAGTAAACTCTCTCCTCCTTCAGAGGCATCACAGAACCACCAAAAGAGCAATTGGAATTCTTTCCTCAGGTTATGTTTGTTCTTCTCTGTCAAGGGATGATTCAAGAGGTCCCCGCCTCTCAACTGGAAAAAGGATTCTACTCCAGGATTTTTTTTTTTCCCTAAGATGGATGGCCCTTGGAGACCCATTCTGGGCCTTTGCCATTTAAATACTTTTCTAAAAGTTACCTCCTTTCAAATGCTGACTTTGTCCACTGTTCTTCCCCAAGTGTTCTTGGTGTCATTAGACATCAAAGATGTCTACCCTCACATTCCTATTCACCCTCTGTTCAGGGAATTTTTACATTTTTCTGTTGGTTACATACATTTTTAGTTTTGTGCCTTGCCTTGGCTCATGTCATACCTTATTGCAGACTACAGGGAATTCAGATTTTTCCTTATCTAGACAATCTCCTTATCTGGGCCCAGTCCTCAGACCTTCTTCAGGAGAATCTTTCCTTCACAATTTCCCTTTTGGAGAGTCTAGGATTCGCAGTAAGTTATCAGAAGTCCTGTTTGACCCCTTCACAAGACCACATTTTTCTGGGCTGCAGGATCCAGACAGACAGGATGCTACCCTTTATGCCCACAGAAAAGGTGGTGTTCCTTACTTTCTACTTCCAGAGCCTCTTACCCAAGGAGAAGACACAGACTTCCTGTTTCTCCTGGGGTTCATGGCATCCATGATTCCCATGCTCCCCTTGGCCAAGTTGCACATGAGGAAAATTCAATGGTTTCTAAAGATAGTTTGGATGCAGCACTCCCACGCTCTGGATTTTGTTATTCCATTCCTGCCTTGCCTTAAAAAGGAGTTGGCTTGGTGGACTCTTCAGGTTTCAAAAAATCCATGTCTCCCCCCCCCCCCTACAACCACCACTCCCCTCTCAAGAATTGTACACGGATGTTTCAGATACTGGATGGGGTGCATCTCTGCAGTCCTTGGAGGATCAGAGATGTTTGGGCTACAACCCAAAGAAACTTAACGTAAAAGAGATGAGGGCCCTGATTTTTGCCCTACAAATCTTCAAAACCAAGCTTACTCCAGGAGTGCTGTAGAGAGTCCAAAGGGCAAAGCACAAAACTGACAATGTGAGGACAATACTACTGTCGTCTGGTACGTCAACAAACAGGGGAACAAAGTCTTCCCTCCTATGCTGACTAGCTCTACATGCCTGGGAGGTAGTCTTGCAAAGTGAAGTTTCTCTTCAGGCTGTTTACCTTCCTTTATAGGTAGATACTAGGCTATCTACCCTAGGGCATTTATAAGCCTAGCCAGAGTGTATTTGGCTTCCGCCTCCCTATTAGATTAGCCTACTGTGCCTCTGTAAAGTAGGTCACAGAAGGTACCCTTTAAGATTTAGTTTACTGTGCCTCTGTCTAGCAGGGACACAGTAGAGATCCCAGGGGTGAATTTGCAATTTCCCATCCACGCTTCCAGATTTCGCTTGAAGAGGGTCATCGAGGGGCTATGTCTAACATGAATTGGGATTCTATTCCAGAGTGAGGGGAGCCTCTGGGAAATGAATCTGTCCCTCCAGCATGTCCTATTTATTTTTGTGCTGAGGTTTAAGTCCCTGGAGCGTGTAGCTCTAAGGGACTTGGATTTTTTGAGGTGGAGCATGTCCATTAATTGTGGGTTTGACATGACTTTGGACGTCAGGCATAGATCGCCTCTGAATAGGCGGTAAGCAACTGAGTAGAGCTGGAGTTTCTTTAGTCGAGCTGCATAGGACATCTGTTTGTAGCCCGTGATCCTCTTGGTGAGGTACTTTTGGGGTCTCTCCAGTTGCTGCAGGTGTCGGGTAAGGTACATCCCAAAAGGGGCATTGTATTCAATTATGGGCCTGATGAGTGACGAGTAGAGGGGCACAATGACCTCTCTTGATCTAGATATGAACCCTTTTGTGATAAGGTGGGCTATATAGAAGGTCTTTCTAACCACTTTGGCAACGTGATTATCAAAGGACAGATTACCGTCTACGTTGGTCCCCAAATCTCTAATTGCTTCTTCCGTACTTAATGGATTATCACCTATGCGATAATTTGTGGGCACCTTGTTTTTCCCAAAGGGGATGACTATGCACGTTTTAGCATTTAGCTTGAGGCCATGGCTCTGGCACCAAGCATCCGTGTCTGTGAGACCCTTTTGGAAGATGCTTGTGTCAGCTGGAGATTCGATTATGGCCCCCAGTTTGCAGTCATCTGCGAACCTTGTCAGCCATAATCCCCCTGTGTTAGCCTGAACCTAAGAGAAGTATATACTGAACAAGAGAGGTCCCAGAACTGAGCCCTGTGGGACGCCACTTGAAACTGGTTTGGATTCGGACATGGCACCTGCGATTCTGACCATGTTGGTTCTATCCCTGAGCCAGTTTGCAACCCATCTTGTGATATAGGGGTTGATATTAACGCTGGTAAGCTTATTTATGATGCCCGAGTGGGGTATTGTGTCGAAGGCTTTTGCAAGGTCCAGGTAGGCTGTGTGGACTACCTTGCCCTCATCTATGGCTTTGGTAACTGTTTCAAAGAAATCAACTAAGTTTAAGAGGCAAGATCTGTCCTTAACAAAGCCGAATTGGGTAGGGTCCAGTGTCTGGAGGCTCCCAATGTCTTTGTTTATGAGTTCCATGATAATACACTCCATAGCTTTACAGACCAGACTAGTCAGGCTTATGGGGCGATAGTTCCCGGGGTCCGTTGTGGCACCACCTTTGTGGAGTGGGACCACTGTAGCTGTACGTCATTCTTTGGGTACATATCCTGTAGTAAGGCTAAGTTTGAACAGTGACTTAATGTGAGGGTTCAGTTCTTCTTGGAGCTTGTGTAAGACACAGCCTGGGACACCGTCCGGTCCCATAGATGCTGTGTTTTTTGCTTTGGAGAGGGCGGCTTTCACCTGTGCATCTGTGATGTCAGGGAGGTTACATTCAGTTGGGATAGGCATTTGCTCCTTTGGGGGGAAGGGGGGGGAGTTTGCGTTGAATCTGTCTGCCTGGATGTTGGCTATGTCTGTAGGTTCAGTATATTTTGAACCGTTATGCAACAATTCAGAGCATATCTGGGAGTTTCAACCCATATTCCTGACATAACTAAAGAAGGCCTTGTGATTATCTTTGGTGTCTAGGGCAATTTTTCTTTTGAAACTGGCCTTTGATGATTTTATGAGGGATCGAAGTTTCTTGCCAATACTGATTAGAGATGCCTTCCCTTTTTGGGATTTTGCTCTGTCATGTAGTAGCTTCCTCCTTCTGTTGTATAGCTTATTTATGGCCGGGGTCCACCAGACCAGTCTCCTGTTTTTGGAAGAGTGAGTCTTAGTTTTATTTGGGATAGCACGATCCATGCATTCCTGCAGGTGCTCATAGAATGCATTTGTAAAGGATTCTGCGGATTGGGCTGTATTATCCTCTGGCCCGGGGGCTTTGAAGGATTCCACCTCAGTCTTGAGAAGTGCAAAGTTGACTTTTGAGAAATTCTTTACCATGATTTCCTTGGCTGGGGGTGGGGACGGAATATGGATGTCCAGGGAAATTTATTTATGGTCTGATCTTACCAATGAGGGGTTTACCTCTGGTGTGGAACATAGAGTCCCCATGTTGGTGATTACCAGGTCCAATATGTTATTTCCTCTTGTGGGAGTGGTGACCAGTTGTTCGATCGCATTAGAGTTTATAAATTCAAGGAACCGTTGGGCGAGGGTGTTTGGGCTCGAGTAGTTTTCCCAGTCAATGTTTGGGTAGTTGAAGTCACCCAATAACATAGTGTTTGGAGAGACCTTCATATTCTCCAGTGTTCTCAGGAATGCCAAGTGGGGTTCCTGTAATAGGGAGGGTGTTCTATAGCAGGCTACAAACTGAAAGGCAGTTTTGCCCGCTGTTAGTTGCACATGGATGGTTTCCGATGCTTCATGCAGTGCCACTAACCTGGAGTTGTAGGTATCTTTGAATATAGATACTTCCCCTCCTTTTGTGCTTCGGTCCGAGTTTTGGGGCCGAAACGCATGGTATGAGTTATAACCTGGTAGTGCTGTGGGGTGCTCTCAGGAGCCTTAAACCAGGTTTCTGTTCCTGCACAGACATCGATTTTCTCCATACTGAGGAGAGCCTAGAGTGCGTGCATCTTGAGGTTTAGACTTCTGGCACTGAGTAGCATTGCCTTTAGTTTTTTTTATCCTTGGGTTGTCTATGGAGGTGGGTTTGTCCTTTGAGCCTTGCCTAAAAAAGGCACTATGGGGGTGGCAAGAGCCTTGGCCAGTATAAGAAAGCCTAAGGGTGACAGGTGCAAGCCGTCCCTAGCGAAGCAACGTGGCTTGTCAAGCATGTCATCCCAGGCTGACAGACACTGGATCCCCTTTGAATGACACCAATACTTTAGCCAATTGTTGAAACTGATCATTTTGTCTTTATACTGTGGCATCATTCTTGGTGAGGGCAAGATGCTACTCAAGGTCAGGGTCATACCAGCCTGGGCTACATGATCAGAGAACTCCTCTATGTCTCTCTTCATGTAGTCCAGGGAGGTACGTCTCAGGTCATTCACACCAGCATGGACAATGACAGAGTCGTACTTGCTTTGGAGTGACCTGAGTGATTGCGTTATGTGGCGGATCCTGGCACCCGACAGGCAGCTTACAGTGACCTTCTCCTTGTTCAGTCTGGTGAGCAGGACGTCAGTGTGCTGGACAATAGAGAGTCCCCTATAACAAGTGTATTTGGTGTGTTGTTTGGCCTTAAGGGCTGTGACTGTGAGGGGCACTGATTTTGTGAGATATGTGATTCGTGGGTATTGTTGAGGGGTGGCTGTTGCTTGGATATCTGCTTAGGAGGTCTTTGCTGTTTAGGCAGATTTTTATTTAGAGCCTCCGAGTATGTTTTTGTGTGTTTGTGTTGGGTATGCAGATGCAATAGGTCTGTGTGAGACTAGATTTGTGGTGCGGGTGGTTACCTTTTCCTCCTGACTGACTGTGCCAGTCTTGGGTTGAGAGAGCTCTGCCTACAATTTGGCTGTGTAACTGCATCTCTCACATGTGTTAGAATTTGTTGGAAGGAGGAGAGAGTTGTCTGTGTACATAAGGCAATTGTAACATTGCCTCAAAATTCCCAGATTCACCAGCTGGACTGGAGAGTAACCCTGAAACTGACCCTTGGACATACCAGATTAGTATAGGGAACTGTTTTTTTACTGATCAGATTAGGGAAGGGAACTGATTTTTCACTAGATCAGGAAGGACCAATCGGGAGCCTAATACTTATGAGAAGTCAAGGAGGGTGTAGTGCTTTAGTTATTTAGTGTTTCCTTATAAGAGCTGAGCAAGTGCAGGGCTTTAGAAAGAGAATAGAGTGATTAATTTGAGAGTTTGAACAGTTCTAAGGGAAAAAGTGAAGAGCAGACTTTTTGGAGCCTGGAATACTTTAAACCTGTTTAGGGCGGCGCTGCTCAGTGCGCAAAACCACGCAAAAAGAGAGTTGTAGGGTTTTAAGAGACAGGGATCAAGGAGTTTAGAATTGACCCAAATTGGCCAATAAAACTACATCTTCTAGGCAGTAACCACTCTTCCAGGGACAGGCAGGCTGTTCAGTGTTAACCACTGCCACTGGTGAACACAGAGACTTCCCTTTAGCCCAAGCAAGCACTGGCCTTCTAGAAACTTCCAAACAGTTCAGAACAGCAAATCTGTAACTGAACTTTCTTAACTTTCAGAAAGTGGGGAAAAAAGCAAGATTTTTTTTTTCTTTTTTGTTGTAGTTTAAAGGTAGCAGAGATACACAAGCAGCAAAATATTCACAACAGTGCAATAAATGACCCCACACTTGAGTACTAGGCCAAAATCAGGTAAAATGCAGGTTTTAGAGAAAAAAACGATTTTAAATTAAGTGCAACACAGGAAATGCAGTAAACAGGTTCTAGATGTGTTCCAAGTACTGTTACTGTTACAGATATAAACTTTAGCAAGCTGGAAAATGCTAAAAAGAAACCTCCGTTCAGAATGTTGTGACAGACTCATTAAGTAGGTCCATGACCCAATCTCATGAATGGATGTTACACAGGGATGTGTTTCTGGACCTGGTCCATCATTGGGGTACAACTCAGGTAGATCTCTTAGCATCCCCCATGAACAGACAGCTTCCCAAATTTTTTGCCAGGGTTCTACATCCCTTGGCTTGGAAGGTGGATGCACTTTCATCTTGGAAGGGGATGTTTCTGTATGCTTTCCCCCATTCTCTTTCCTCCAAAAGGTCCTACTGAAGATTTAGTGGGATCATCCGAAAATCTTGCTGGTAACTCCCTTTTGACCAAGATAGCACTGTTCCCCCTCCTCCTGCATTTAGCCAGGGTCAGTCATCACAAGTTACCCCACAGACTGGACCTACTCACACAGAACAAGGGAACTCTAGTACATCCACAGCTGTTAACTCTAAACGTGACCCTGTGGGTGATAGGGCTTTAATTCCCTTTAGACACCTGTTTTTAGAGGATGTGCTTCAAATTCTGCATGAGGCCAGAAAACCCACTACTAGGAAATCCTACATTTCCATATGGAAGAGGTTTTCCATCTGGTGTCTCAGAAAGGATTTACAACCACTGTCATTGGATGTCGTTGTGGTTTTGTCCTATTTGTGTGAACTGATGAAGGGTGGACTGTCCTATTTTTCTGTGAAAGCCCACCTTTCAGCTATCTTGGCTTTGTCTGCCTGTGTCACCTCCTTTAGCCTCTAAGTTAGAAGTTAAAATGTTCCTTAAAGCAGTCTTTCATGTTAGACCACTGAGGAAGCCAATTCTTCCTCCTTGGGATCTCAATTTTGTGTTGGAGAACCTTGCCCTGGCCCCATTTGAGCTAGCAAGTTCCTTTTCCCTGCAACATTGCACATGGAAAACTGTTCTACTGGTGGCCTTTACCTTGACCAGAAGAGTCTCTGGGTTGAAAGCTCTGATGTCTAATCCCCCCCTTCACAGCTTTCCACAGAGACAGGGTATCTGCATATCAATCCCTCCTTTATGCCCAAGGTGGTTAATGAGTTATTCCTTTATCGGTCTATCAACCTTTCCACCTTCTTTCCTTCTCCTGAATCTCCCAGTAAGAGGTTTCTAGACACTTTGGATGTACAAAGGCAACTCAGGTGCTACCTGGATAACACTAATCCTATCCGTAAATGTGAATGCCTCTTTGTGTCTTACCATCCAAGCAAACCATCTCTTCCTGGATTTCTAAAGCCATTTCCTTTGCTTATTCAACCAATGGTAAGTGCCTTTCTTCTCCTGTGAGGGCACATTCTACTAGAGAAGTGACTTCCTCTGGGGCCTTCTTTAAAGGGTTGGACACTTGTATCTTAGAGGCAGCTACCTGGTCCTCTTTTTTACTAAACATTATAAACTAAATGTCATCTCCAGGTTCAGGGTGGGGTTTGCCAAAACTATTCTACATGGTTTCATAGAAGAAGCTTCTGCTCCTCCACCCAATTTTTCCTAAGGATGAGCTTTGGCATTCTTCCTAATGTAATGAATACTGCAGCATATGAATGGAAGGACTTAGGATAGTTGTATAAAATCTTACCATAACCATAGATGATGATCTTTTCTATATGCTGCAGTATTACTTACCCCCCCCCTCCTGCCTTCCCCCTGATGCTTGCCTGTTCCCTTGGTGACATGTTTTCTTACCTAGGCTTAGGCTGGTGATTGGCAGCATTCAGTTTTGAGGTTGGTATGTGCTGACATCCGGTTCATAACCGACTTCTCTTTATGGCCAGTATTCTCAAGATGATGTGCGGCGTCCACATACCTTTCAGTGGCATTTAGAGACTTTTGTATACTGGCCGGACGTACAAGTCAGCCAGAGATGAACTCACCAATGTGATGAATACTGCAGCATATAGACGAGAAGGACATCTATGGTTATGGTAAGATTTTACACAACTATCCTTTCCTGTTAAGGCCACAGATCCTTCTCTAGCTCAGTCAGTGGTCTGCATTTTGTCAGCTTCCCAGAAACAGCCTACTGAAAGGTGTACAAAAGCAAGTGGAAAACATTTTCAATTTGGGTTTCATCACAATATCCTAAACCTCTCTTCTGCCTCAGTCTCACAGGTTTTGCATTTTCTAGCTACTCTGCATGCATATAGGTCTAGCTTCACCATCATCAAATCAAGTTAGCTTCAATATCTAAAATCCACCTAGGCTTTCAAAACAAATCTCTGGTCTGTCCCAAATAGTTTAAAGCATTCCTTAAAAGGAGATTCATATCACAACATCCCATTAAGGATCCTAACTTATCCTGAAGAACCAATCGTCCTTTAATTCCTGAAGTTAGCTTCAGAGACCAGCTTGAATAAAACCATTCACCTACCGATGTTTTTCTAATTTGCACTAAACAAGAATAATATTTGCTTCACACTTCGGATATCTACCTTCAGCTCTGATTCTATTTGCACAGAACTATGGCCATCAGGCTTTACAGCTGTCTTTTTCCTTTCCATACAAATAGGGTCAAACAGTTTCCAAACAATGAACAAATAAAACAAAAATTAACTAAAAAACTCCACTTTTAATGGCAATAAAGACAAAAGAAATTCTCCAGGTAACTAAGCGCTTTCGTCAAATATTGTTTGGTGAAAGCACTTAGTTACTGGGAGAATTTCTTTTGTCTTGGTTGCCATTAAAAGTGGAGTTTTTTTAGTCCGTTTTTATTTTTTGTTCATTTTTATCAGTATTGACCCTTGTTGAGTTGGCGGTTGTTGTATTAGTTTCCAAACAAACCTTGTCCAAATGCTTGTCAGACTACATATCCTTGCATATATGGCCAAAAAGCAGGTGCTTTTGGCTAAACCAAAAGCTCATTTTATCTGGTCAGTGGCTATGTCAGTAGCTTTTTTGCAGAAATTCTACAGTAGAGGAGTTTTGTGCCGTACCTCCATGGTCTACCTTGCACATTTTTGCCAGTCATTAGAAGCTGGACATCATTTTTAGATTGAGCATATCCTTCAGAGCTTGTCATAATGCCACCCAAGAACAAAGATAGCTTTGGATTCTGTCCCATCAGTTGGTTCAGTCAGACTGATTGATTAAATAAGATACGAAAGGTATATACTTGCCAAAATTGATTATTTTCATGTTCATCAGTCCAATATGACATCCCTCCCTCTGTCCCCATCCAGTTACTATATTTTGGTGGAAAGAAATCCTGTGTAGGTGGCAAACTCAATCTGAGGACAGGGTGGCTTGCAAAGCATTATGGGGAAGAGGACAAAGGAACTCGAGGCAGAAAGCATGAGTAAACTATCAAATTGGACATGCTGCTCCAGTTTCTTCAGTTGCATTAGATGGATACGGATGAAAAGAATCCATTGTTATGGTAAATACATGACATTCATTTTCCCTCCTTTCAAAGCAAGTAGCTCTGTCTTTTCCATCCATCTCAAATAGGTGAGGTTATCGGAGTTGATCAGATCAGACCTCAATGCCTTTGCAAGCTTGTGAATCCAGGATCTCAGGCTTCTCTCCCCTATCAATAATCCTGTTCGATCCCTATAGTACTTCAGATCTCGTTTGGTGCTTGTTCGGCTAAAGAACAATTCCGGGGGCTCAGTGCTTATCCTTGAGGTAACTGCTTTAGTTCTTGCTAGTCTTTTTTTTCTGAAGAGTTTATTGCTGCTGTAATTTAGCCTTCTTTTAAGCTTTGTCACCCTTTTTGTAAGTTTCTTCACATTCTTCCACTCCTACTCAAATAAATGTCCTTTCTTGCTGTCTTTGCTAGTATAGTAGTTTGTAATAGTGTTTAACTTTTATGTTGATGTTTTTTTCTTTTTATCACTGCATGTTGTGATTGCTGCTGTTTTCTGTTACTGTTGTGGTGATGTCTGACAAGACCTCTGGATTTAAAAAAATGTAGGGCCTCTGGGCCCAAAATTTGCCACAAGACCCACACACCCTGAATGTTTTTTTTTTTTTTCTGTTTAAGGGTTAACCACTTGGGTACTGAGTGCGAGTCCCACTCTTCCTTTGGAGCCAGGGCTCTTATTGACAGGAGAAACAAACTGGTACTCAAATGTTTTCTTCCTGCACAAGCATGAGATTCGACTTCTGCAGCGGCTCTTTCTGCGAAGAAGCCAGACAAATCTAAGTCAACTAAAGAAAAGGAGTGAGAGAAAAAAAAAGAAAAGCAAAGGGAGAATCTCATAAAAGAAAAAGAAAAAAAATAAACCCAGATCTGATGGGTCCTTCTGGCCTGGCGCAGAAGAAGAGATGCTCAAATCCTACCATGGGGCAGGGCCAGCCTATGGTCTGAACTCCATGTCCATCCTGCAGTTTTTTGCTGGAGCTGGCCAGTCCTCGGCTCCACCCTGCTATTTTGCAAGACAGATTGACTCACCAATCCTACAGGCCACCCTCTGGAATATTTATTATTGTCCTCTCGATCCGTGGAGGAACCCTTCAGAAACTGGCATTGAAAGGATGATGTGTAAATTTCTCTGGACACAAATTCAGATGGGGGACCTACTGGTGCCTACCCACACTGACCCTGGGTCAAGTCTTCGCTGCTTCATTATTGATCTGTCCTTCTCTAGTTTGGCCTTTGGTTCCAGTGCCTGCAGTCCCAAGTGACTCCCGTGAGAGATCCTTGTTGGAGTTGGGAGCTTGGTACACTTTGACTGTAGTAGTTTCTTTCATCCTTTCAAGTTTGTTTCAATCAGATTGGGATGCCACTCTGAGCTGAGGCTGTCAGGTTTGCATCCTCTGAGGTTTACGGAGCCTTCTCTGACCCTGGTGCTTTGGCTGTGGACACCTTGGCTCCATTGTCTGTTTGGGAGCCAAGCTGGATCATGGCTGTGGAAGTCCCTTAAGTCCATGGGGGCCTTCTTCAGCACCAGCATCACATTCTGCTTTTGAGGCATTTGAGATGGTTCTCTCCAGGTTAAGAAGATATCTCATACCCACTTGGCATAATCCCGACCTCGCTCAGATCCTGTTATGGATTCTGTCCGTTATATCAGACGGTCACTTTCAGCATGAAGGGAGCTCTCTGAGTGAGTACCCCTTCCATTATCAAGCCTTCTCCAGAACCTCCCACAGAAGATGTTCACAGGAAATGGACTTGCAAAAGGAAACATCTTGACTCCTTTTTACAGATGTTGTTTTTACTGAGCATACTGACATTGAGGAAGGGGTGGGATCTCCAAGGCCCCCATGGAATATGTCTCCTTCGGAGGTATCCTTGAATTGATTAAGCAAAGAGGGATCTGGTCCACCAATGCCTCCTCTCTGAAGAATTCTATGTTTCTCGAGGCTTTGGGGCTAGTTGTTCTACCTCCTGGGTGATCCCACTCAATAATGAGCTGATTGATTTGGTCTCTCAACAGGCTTGGAAGAAACCTGATGTGGTGGAGCCTATTCCTAGGATACCCAATAGCATTTTGATAGCCCAAGAAACAGGTTTTATTGGAGCAAGGGCTCTCTAGAAGATTCCCTTTTGGTTGTGGCAACCATAAAAAAGGAACATTACAAAGAGAGGACCTCTGTCCGTCCTCGTAACAAGAAGTCTAGGGCAGTGGGCAGATTTGGGAAATAGACTTATTTTTCAGTGACATTGGCACTTCTTGCGCTGAACTATATCACTTGCATGACTTGTTTCCAGACAGATTTGACTAAGGACCTCTTGTAATCCCTGTCTGGTAACCTAGCTGCTGATATCCAGAAAAAATTAGTGTTGCAGCTGTCTACCCTTAAATCAGTGTCCAGCATGTCCATGCACTTGCTTTCCAACACAGCTGATGGCATATTGAGAGCAGCAGGCAATGACATTGTTATTCACCAGCACTCCTGGATGCATCTCTGTGACTTTGTGGAGATCTTTAAGATGTCCTTCATCAATATTCCCTTCAATGGTTCAACTCTTTTTGGCCTAAAGGTGAAGGATATACTCACCAGAAGTGACCCTGTCTGCAGTAGGCATTCATTTTTTTCCACCCCCCCCCCCGAAAAGACTTTTTCCCCAGAACCAGAAGGGTATAAAGGAGCTATGGTTTTTAAAGTCCCAGGGTTTTGCCAAAGATACTTCAAATTATAGACCCACTAGGGCAGAAGTGGGAGATGATTACACAATTCATTGCCCCAGGGGCAGAGGCAAACTGCAGAATCAATGGTTTTGAGGTCCCTTTACTGAGAAGCCCTTTCAATACACATGAAAGGTGATTAAGTGTTGCACTCTGGAGGCAGTTGAGTACCTGTGCACCCTCACACGTGGCTAGCCATCACTCAAGATTCGTGGGTGCAGAAGATAATCACCAGCGGCTATATTATTCCTTTTGCTTTCCCCCATCAAGTAAAAAAAGAATTCCTGACATTCCTCTTCAGTCAGAGGAAATTTGCATCAGTAGTAGTAGTAGTAGTAGTAGTAGTATCAAAGCTACTGGAAAATGAGCCACCCAGGAGGTCCCACCAGAACAGCAAGGAATCCGTTCAATATTCTTTTTTTGTTCCCGAAAAAAGGTTGGGTACCTCAGTCCCATTTTGAGACCTCATTCCCCTGAATCAGTTTGTGTAACAGACAAAATTCAAGATGGTCATGGTTCAGTTCATTCTACCTTTTGTGAGGAAGAATGAATGGATGTGCTTGATAGATCTTCAGGATGCCTGTGACCATTTCAAAATAGCGAGGCAGTTCAGGAGATTTCTGTTTCCAGCTGGGAACCAATCATTTCCAGTTCTCAGCGCACTGCCCTTCAGTCTTACCACAACTCTGAAGGTGCTCACAAATGCATGGTAGTAGTGAACACCCTGTGGGATGTTCATAAATGTATGGCAGTAGTGTATCTAAGAGTGCAAGGGTTTTGAATGTTCCCCTATTTAGATGACTGGCTTCTCACTGCACCCCCCAAGAAATTTGCTTGTCCAGTGCAGGGAGAATTTGCTGCAGCTGACTTTGTATTTTGGCATCATGATAAATCTAAGCAAAATCCATCTGCCAGCTTCATAGACTAGAGAGCTCATATGGTTCCACCTGGACACAACTTTCCAAATGGCAAGGCTTCTGGAATCAAGAGTTCTCTCTCTTCCTCACCAAGCTTTCGAGGTCCTATCATCTTCAAATTATCCATTGAGACTAATTCTTCATATTCTGGGTTCAGTGGCTGCTTCAGTCACTGCATTGTCTCAGGCAAGATTTTATCTAAGAGTTCTGCAGTGACCCTGTCCACCTAATGGTCAGTGATATATCAGACCCTTCAATTTTCTTTTCTTCTCTCACCAGTAGGTGAGAGTCCCATTCTTTGGTAGTTGACCTCTGCAGTAACCACATGGGGCAGGCCTTTCATCCTTCTATTCCTGATGATCCCCATGGTCACATGTGGCTTACTTCACATGACTGAAAACTCAAAATACTGAAATTCATTTTACTGAGACCACAATTCCTAATTTTCAAAATACTGAAAACTCATTTGACTGAGTATTATAGTGAAAGCGTACAATACTGAATTTCAAAAAACTCAATTTTAAACCATAGATCTAATGTGTTTTCCTTCACCTGTGACTTGCTTGTGATAAAAAAAAAAAAAAAAAAAATTACTGTAACTTAATGTGCCAACTGTCAGAGTACTGGCACTAGCACAGAAAGTAGTGACCTAAACCTGGTCACCACAGTAAACAGAACATGCTGGAGGGAATAGATTCCTGCCCCAGAAGCTTCCCATACTCTGGAACAAACTACCTATCTATATCAAACAAAGCTCCTCATTAGCCCTCTTCAAGAAAAATCTTGATGATTGGATGGAAAATAGGAAATTCTCCCCGGGGATCACCTCTGGGGCTCTGCTCAACAGGGGCACAGAAAAATAATTTTCTTGGGTGACGAAAGCCAGGGTACCTTTTTGGCTAGGCTTATATAGACCCTAGGGCCCATAGCCTAGTACCTACCTATGAATTTTGTGTTGTAGTGTTTATAAATGTGGTTATGTGTCTCTACATTTGTATGGGAAGTATCTAAAGTAATATGGTGGACTTTTCATGTGCTCCCGGCAGTAGTGGCAAAAGGTGTATGCCCTTTTCCCCACTGTAGTGCGATTCCACAGTTGTTATATATAGTTGGGGGAGGGCACAGGCTCCACCTAGTTTGGTTTTATATCAAAAAGTTTCTGTTAAGTGGGGTAAGTAAGTAGTTTTTAACTTTTGGAAAGAGTTGTTGGTTTTGTAAGTGTGCATGTCTATGGCTTAAAATTCAGCATTTATTTCCATGTAATTTGTTCATTCCCTTTTTAAAGATCCCACTTCCATTTTTTTATCTGTTTTACAATTTTCAATATTTCAGATACAGTTGATTTAGAATTTTGTTTCCATTTTCTAGTAATTGCTTTTTTGGCTGCTAATAGAATTAAACTTAATAATGCTTTGTTATATCTAGGCATTTCAGATGCTGTGCCCCCCCACTCAACAGAATCATTTCCTTAGTTACAGCCATTTACTCCCCCAGTATTTCTGACCGTGTATTCTGTAAAAAGCATATTTCTCTGTTACCTCTTTCTTCCCCACCATACATTCTGCCTGAGGAAAATTTCTTTGAAATCTGCTAGGGGTATAAAAATACCTATGCAAACATTTCCAAGCAAAAATCTTAAACCTTCTGGACTTTGTTTCATAACTGGCAGCCGTACATACTTTCTTCCATTGTTCCCTTGCATATTGCTTTTCCGGTCTCTTTTTTTCCCAATGTTTTCTAACCTCCTGTGATTGATTCCTATAGTTATGCAATATTTTATATGCCATACTAATTATTCTTTTTTTAACAACTGCTTCTGTTCTAAATTCAACTGAAAACTCTGCTGTAGCAGGTCTTTCACTTAAGGCTTTCCCCTATGTATGTATTCTGATATCAGTGTCTGGTAGGGGGAGACAGTCTGTCTTGGCCTTATCCCACACTCCTACCTTTCACACTCGTTATTTTTTACCAGTACCTTGGCCCTTTTGCTAGATTTATCCATTAAATTCCAAACCCCCCTTGTCTATTTTCTACATCCCTGCTTGCAGTCAATCCCTATTGGCAAAATCTTATTTTTCCATTCCCGTGTTTCCTTAGTTCTTCAATACTTTTTGCAACTTTATGAATGTAGTATTCTTTATGGTGGTTATTATTTTTAAGGACCTATATCCATAGGTTCATATGTAGGTACTAGGCTATCTGCCCAAAGACATTCATAAGCCTAGCCAGAATGTGTCCAGCAGAGCCATTGAAGTGATCCCTGGGGTAAACTTTGTTTCCCATCCACTCGTCAAGGTTTCTCTTGAAGAGGATTAGTGAGGAGCTTTGCCTAATGTAGATTGGAATCTTGTTCCAGAGCATGGGAAGTCTCTGGGGCAGGAATCTATCCCTCCAGCACGTCCTATTTATTGTTGTGGTGAGGTTTAGATCCCTGGAGTGTGTGGCTCAAGGGGATATGGTTCTCTTTAGGTGGAGCATGTCCATCAATTCTGGGTTGGACATGGCCTTGTATGTCAGGCAGAGATCACCTCTGAGAAGGCAGTATGCAATTGAGTACAGCTGGAGTTACTTCAGTCGAGCTGCATAGGGCATCTGCTTGAGGCCAGTGATCCTCTTGGTGAGGTACTTCTGTGGTCTTTCCAGTTGTTGCAGGTGTCTTGTAAGGTACATCCCAAATGGGGCATTGTACTCCATGATGGGTCTGATGAGTGATGCATAGAGGGGGCCCAATGACCTCTTTTGATCTGGATGCAAACCCTTTTGTGATTAGGTGGGCCACAGAAGGATTTTCTAACCACTTTGGCAATGTGATTATCAAAGGAGAGGTTGCTATCTACTTGGGTCCCCAGATCCCTTATTACGTCTTCCGTATTTAGGGGGCTACCACCTATGTGGTAGTTTGTGGGTACTTTGTTTTTTCCAAAGGGGATGACTATGTACTTTTTGGCATTTAGCTTCAGGCCATGGTTTTGGCACCAGGTATCTGTCTCAGTGAGACCCTTTTGGAGGATGTCTGTGTCAGCTGGAGAGTCAATTATAGCCCCTAATTTGCAGTCGTCTGTGAACTTGGTCAGCCATAGTCCTCCTGTGCTTTCCTGTACCTTTGAGAAGTATATGCCAAACAGGCGGGGTCCTAGGACTGAGCCCTGGGGAACGCCACTAGTAACCAGTTTAGAGTCAGACCTAGCTCCCGCAACTCTTATCATGTGGGTTCTGTCCATGAGCCAGTTGGCAACCCATGTCGTGACGTAGGGGTTTATGTTCAGGCTGGTGAGCTTGTCTATAATACCCGAGTGAGGAATGGTGTCGAAGGCCTTTGCAAGGTCTAGGTAGGCTGTGTGGACCACCTTTTCCTCATCTATAGCCTTGGTAACTGTCTCAAAGAAGTCCACCAGGTTTAGGAGGCATGATCTGCCCTTAACAAAGCAAAACTGGGTAGGGTCCATTCCAATGTCTCTCTTAATGAGATCCATGATGATGCACTCATAGCTTTGCAGACCAAGCTAGTAAGGCTTATAGAGCGATAGTTCCCAGGGTCCATTGTGGCTCCACCTAGGTGGAGTGGAGTAACCGTTGCTGTGCGCCACTCTGTGGACCTGTAGCCTGTGGAGAGGCTGAGTTTAAACAGTATGTTTAGGTGAGGGGTTAGTTAATCTTTGAGCTCGTGTAGGATGCAGCCTGGGACACCGTCTGGTCCCATTAATGCTGTGTTTTTGGCTTTGGAGAGGGCTGTTTTAACCTGAGTGTCTGTGATTTTAGGGGCACTACATTCTTCTGGTATAGTTATGGGCCCTTTTGGGGGTGGGGGGGTGAAGTTTGCACTGAACCTGTCTGCCAAGATGTTGGCTATATCAGTCAGTTCAATGTATTTTGTGCCATTCTGCACCAACTCTGAGCAGATCTGAGAATTGCCACTTAGGTTCTTGACATAGCTAAAGAATGCCTTGTGGTTATCTTTGGAGTTCATGGCAATTTTTCTTTCGAAGCTAGCCTTGGATGATTTTATGAGGGAATGTAGTTTCTTGCTGATACTCATCAGGGATGTCTTCCCTACTTGGAATTTTTTTCTTTTCTGTACTAGTTTCCTCCTTCTATTGTATAGCTTGTTTATGGCAGGGGTCCACCAGACTGGTTTCCTTTCCTTGGAGGAGTGAGTTTTGGTTTTGTTTGGGATAGCACGATCCATGCATTCTTGTAGGTGCTCGTAGAGTGCATTAGTAAAGGATTTTGCAACTTGGACAGCGTTATCCTTTAGCATGGGGGCTTTGAAACTTCCCACCTCGGTCTTAAGTAACGTGAAGTTTGCTTTTGAAAAGTTTTTCACAGTGGTTTCTTTGACCGGGGGTGGTGGCGGAATGTGGATATCCAGAGTGATTAGTTTATGGTCAGATCTAACCAGCGAGTGGTTGACCTCCAGTGTGGAACACCGGTCGCCCCTGTTGGTGATGACCAGGTCGAATATGTTGTCACCTCTGGTGGGGGTGTTGACCAGTTGATCCAGGGCATTTGAGTTTATAAATTCTAGGAAATGTTGGGCAAAGGAGTTTGTACTTGAGTAGTTCTCCCAGTTAATGTTTCGGTAATTAAAATCACCTAATATCAGGGTGTTTGGTAGGACCTTTATGTTTCCAGAAATGTGGAGTGGGGGTCCTGGGACATAGTGGGTGATCTGTAGCACGCTATAATTTCAGTTGCAGTTTTGCCCATTGTTAGTTGCACGTGGATGATCTCTGAAGCATCGTGCTGTGCCACTAACCTGGAGGTGTGGGTATCCTTGATGAATATGGATACTCCCTGCCTTTTGTATTTCAGTCCGGGTTTTGTGGCGGAAATGTATGGTATGAGTTGTAGCCTGGTAATGTTGGGTTGCTCTCTGGAGCCTCAAACCAGGTTTCTGTTACTGCACATATATCAATTTCCTCTATACTGAGGAGTGCCTCGAGTGCGTGCATTTTGAGGTTTAGACTTCTGGCATTGAGTAGCATTACCCACAGTTTTTTGTTACTTGTTCTATTTATGGTGGTGGGTTTGTCTCTTGAGACTTGCCTAAAAAAGGCACTATGAGGGTGGCAAGAGCCTTGGCCAGTATTCGAAAGCCTAAGGGTGACAGGTGCAAGCCATCTCTCGCAAAGCAGCGTGGCTTGTTGAGCATGTCATCCCAGGCTGACAGACACCGGGTCCCCTTTAAATGACTCCAGAAGCTTAGCCAATTGTTAAAATTGATAATTTTTTCTCTATACCATGGTATAATTCTTGGTGTGAGAAGGATGCTACTCAGGGTCAGGGTCATACCGGCCTGGGCTACGTGATCAGAGAGCTCCTCCTTGTCTCTTTTTATGTAGTCCAGGGAGGTACGGCTCCGGTCATTCACAACAACATGGACAATGACAGAGTCATATTTGTATTTATTCTGGAGTGACCCAAGTGCTTGTGTTATGTGGCAGATCCTGGCACCTGACAGGCAGCTAACAGTAACCTTCTCCTTGTTCAGTCTAGTGAGTGGGATGTCAGTGTGACTGACTATACAGTCACCTATTACTAGTGTGTTGGGTATGTTAGACAAGACAGACCACTTCGTAAAGGGGGTGGAACTGCCTTACTGTACAAGTCAAACTTAACTGTCCGTCAATTACCAAACTCCTACCCCTCCCCCAATAATTGGGACATACTTATCTCACAACTTCAACTTCACCCTAAAAAGGTCATCACCACAATTGTAATGTATATTCCACCTGGTGATACATGTGCTAGCCTTGAAGACTTCTTATTCTGGTGTTCTTCCACATACTCACAAGAAACCCTTATTCTGGGGGACTTCAACCTAGATTGGTTCACCTGTATATCAGAACCACCAAGTAATCTAATAAATCTCCATGGCTACCAGCAGCTAGTCCAAATTCCAACTAGATGTGATAAAAAAAATCTAAAAGGGAATCCATCCTTGACTGGGTCCTAACTAACAATCCCGCATTGTACCCTCACACAGGCAGTCTCCCAGACACCTTAAGTGACCACAACATAATATACTTTATATGTAGTAGAACAAGCATATGCAAAACCACTAACTATATATCCACTAGAAACACAAAAACATTCTCTCCTGAGGTCCTCAACACTTTACTCTGTAACTGTGACTGGACCCCCCCCCCTAAAAACCCGCCCACTTGACCAGGCTGTAGCATATTTCTACAAAACATTTCTACAACACCTAGACACTGTTGCTCCATTGCGCAAAATCAAGGTTAGAACCTCTTCAAATCCCTGGCTCAGTAAGGAAACCAAACAAATCCTCAAGTCCAGAGACACTGCCTGGCTTTACTATCAAAAAAACACAAAGCCTAACTAAGTACAAAGAGCTGCGCAACCGTGCAAAAAAAATGCATTAGGCTGGACAAAAAATCCTACTACACAACATTACAAACTAAATACCAACACAACCCGCAAAAATTTTGGAAAAATGTAAACCAGCTACTAAAATCCACCCAAAAGGCTACCCCCAAACCAACCACCCCTGACACTAAAGTTCCCATCGAAACACAATTCAACTCCCACTTTGTGAACTCAATTCTATCCTTAGTGTCACAGGACAGTTCCTTCCTCACTATCCCCCCAAACACAAATAACACTAATACAAGCTTTACCCTCAAAACAGTTTCCACCACTTCAATCAAAAGCATGCTCTCCAAACTAAAAACCTCATCAACAGCAGCCGACCTACTCCCCAGCTATTTCTTGAAACTCACAGCAAATGCTATTGCTATCCCAGTCTCCACTCTCATAAACAGATCAGTTGTTGAAAACTATGTGCCCAAACTCTGGAAAATATCCTATGTTACACCCATGCATAAAGGCAGGACCTCCACTGAACTTAACTACAGACCCATTGCTTTACTCCCCCCTGGCCAAAATCCTAGAAAAATGCATCCATACCCAGATGCTAAACTGCCTCCTAGACAGCAACATCCTGTCACCTACTCAGCATGGTTTCAGACCTGCCCATAATACCACTACAGCCCTCCTCTGCTTCACAGACACAGTAAACCGTCTCAAAAATGAAGGCCTACAAGTGTCAACTCTTTTTTTGGATATGTCCAAAGCATTTGACACAGTCTCACACCAAATCCTGCTAAACAAACTAAACTAATATCATCTATCAAATTCCACTCTTACTTGGTTCCAAAGCTACTTAACTGACAGGTACCAAGCTGTGAAATGGGAAAATTCTCTCTCTCCTCAGCTGCCCATAACTATAGGAGTCTCACAGGGGTTCTATGTTAGGACCACTACTATTTGCAGTCTTCACAAATTACCTCCATACCTCCACACAGCATGCATCTATAATTCAGTATGCAGATGACACTACCTTAATCTGTGCTGCACAAAACATTCCCACCCTCCTGCAAACTCAACTAGCATTCTCTGATGTTGAAAACTACCTTACCAAAGCCAAACTTATCCTCAATCCAAAGAAAACTCAGCTTATGATTATAACCAGTTCTAACAAAAACGCTAATAGTCAGTTCACTATCTACTCCACTAATGCTACTCCAATTGCTCCAATGGCACAGGCTAAGCTATTGGGAATAACCATAGACTGCCACCTAAAATTTGATGGTCATCTCAACTAAACTATTAAAAAAGTACATGCCAAACTAGGGTCGCTCTACCGTATCAAACCATTTCTTACCAACCACACAAGATCAGCCATTGCTCGCTTCCAACTTCTACCCACCCTACTCTATGCATCTCCCATTCTGACTAATCTCAACAAAACTGAACTAAGCAAAATGGAAGTCTGCTGTAATGGAACTGCCCGCTTTGCTGCAAAGTGCTCATATAGAACTCATCACTGTACTGCTTTGAGACAGCTCCACTGGCTTGAACTGCCCAACCTCCTAACCTACAATCGGCTCTGCCTCTGTCATTCTGTCTATTACCTCTCCAATAAGTGTCCTGCCCTCAAAAACCTAGTACAACATCACTCAGCCAAAAAGCCTCTTAGATCATCAAGCAAACTGCTACTAGAAGTCACCAACAGCTACAATAGCTTTGGAGATGCACTATATAGTAGTTCAGTGGCTAAAAAATGGAACTCTGTCCCTACAAGCATTCAAAACACATAATCCAAAGCCTCCTTTAAAGACCTCATCAGGCAACACCTCAAGGAAAGTTGGCAGTGCCATGATTGCTCCCCAGGCTAGTGAAAGCGGATAATACATACATACAAAATCTAGAGCACTTGATAATAGTTTTCAATCTTACAAACACTGGCTAATCTACAATGTTATGTACTGTACCTGTGTACTATGTATGTATTCTGCCTATGTTCCAAATTTCAGCTGTACACCACAAATCTATTAATTACCTTTATTTTTAAAATGAATATTTTTTTTGTTTGTTCTCTCCACTGTAACTGTTTATGTGCCGCATACCACTGTAAAAACATGTCTCCTGTAATTTGTGTGTATACTGATCATGTCTAAATAACTAAATGTGTCTGTAATTTTTTCTTTGTGGAGCTTTTCTCCCCGGGCCTCTGCTGAAAAAGGCCTTTTCGGTTCAGCCAACACCCCCGGTTAACAACTGTAAAATAAAAAAATAAAATGTTATTTTGCCTTAAGGGCTGTGATTGTGTCCCACACTGGTTTTGTGAAGTGTGTATTTCATGGTTTGTGTTGGGGGGGGGGGGGGGTTGCTTGGATGTCTGCTTTGGAGGTCTCTGTTGCTCCTGCAGATTTTTATTTAGAGCCTCCGAATATGTTTTTGTGTATTTGTATGTTTTTTGCCGGTGCTGGTTTCATAGGTCTATGTGAGACTGGTGGTGTGATGCAAGTAATTCCCTTCTCCTCTTGACTGCCTGGTCCAGTCTTGGGTTGAGAGAGCTTAGCCTCCAATTTGGCTGTTTAATTGCATCTCTCACGTGTATTAGTGTTTGATGGAAGGAGGAGAGGGTTGTCTGTGTATATGAGACAATTTTAACATTGCCTCAAAATGCCCAGATTCACCAGTTGGACCAGAGAGTACACCTGAAACTGCCCTTTGGACATGTCTGGATAGGTACAGTGAACTGATGTTCTTCATCCCACATTGCTGCAGTCCTAACACTTGGGTAGTCCGCTGTCCCAGTCGGCCCGAATACCAAAGTATAAGGCTGACGTCGGTCAGGGCGCATTAGTCTGACGTCAGGACGTCAGGGTACAAATGCGCATGACCGACGTCATATCCTCAGTCTTTTTTGCCGCATGGTCCGATGCAGAAGCAGTTTTGCAAGTGCAGGTTGGCGTTCTGAGATTTTCCGAAGTCGGAGTTTCAGACCGAATCCAAGTTGGCTAAGTACATCGTTGGGGAGTATTCTGGTTTGTTCTTGCCTCAGTATTTTACGGATGTCAGAAAAAGTGAATAACTGTATTTCTTGTGGGAAACAGATACCTCATAGGGATTACCATACCTTGTGTATACCTTGCTTAGGGCCTGAGCACGGCGTTGTTGGCTGTCGCTCTTGTGCTAGATTTAACAAACGCACGATAAAGAGAAGATTAGATTGTGCCAGGTTAGTTTTGGGAAGCGGTGTAATTATAAAATGCCGTTGGATGCTCCGGCGCCGCCGTCAAAAAGCGCAAGGACAAAACAGCAAAGCCTAGGCTGGAAGAACCGTCCGTGCGGACGTCGGTTCTTTAGAGGGCTCGGTGGAGCCAGAGGTTCAGCCAGAAATTTCTTTGGAATCCCAGGGAGAGACTTTATTACTACAAGATGTGACCTCTCAGGAGGTAGGCCAGGCGGAAGGGGCTTCTCAGGTAGCTGTTCTTCCCTCACTTCCTAAGGTGGTTAGGCCCTCCTGCTGTTTCCAAGGCTTCTCCCAGGGGCAGGCCAGGTTTGGTTTCAGGTGTTACCCCTAGTTCTTCAGGGTCTGTACCTAAGAAGCATATGCTTAAGATGGCAGAAGATTTGATTACAATGATTAGAGGTTCTATGCCCCCTCCTGATAAGAGGCCTAGGGTGGAACCTGAGCTTGGGAGTTTTGAGCAGTGTTCGGATGCTTCTGAGTCTTCAGCTGAAGACTTGCAGGAGTATTCCCCTTACTCTGATTCTGATGTGGATGATTCTACTCCTTCTGCTTCTCCTCCTGAGGATTTTTCATTTTCAGAGACTCTTCATTCCATGAGGGAACATTTTAAATGGGAAGGTCAGGATTTCTCTGATTCCAGGAAAAGGCTTAGGGAATTTTTGTTTCTACCCCAGCATAGGCCTTTAGCTATACCTCCTGTTCTAGATGTGGTGGAGGATGTTTTTGCAGAGGCTTCTCTGAACCCTGATTCTTTGCCTCCTGCTCCAGTTAAACCGGATAGATATTATAGGGTGCCTGAAGCTCATAAGTATCTTTTTAAGGGTCCTAGGGCAGACCCAGAAACTGTTTCACAGGGGCCTAAAGGTGTTAAGGCTTCTGTTGTTAAAAATCCTGTTCCTCCAGATAAAGAGGCAAGGGCTTTGGATAGATGGGGAAAGAAAGTGTATACTTCTTCCACTTTGGCCATGAGAGCTTTGAATTGCCAGTTTCACATGTTGAAATATCAAAATTATCTCCTTTCACAATTAAAGTCTAAGGTAGATGCTTTGGCGGAAGGTATTGAGTGTAAAGAGTTGCAGGATTTAGTTCATGTTTCTGAACAGGTGGGTAAGCATTCTTTGCAATGTGGTTTTGATGCTGTGCAGGCCTCTTCGAGGGTGGCTGCCACTGGTTCGGTTCTTTGCAGGCTCGCCTGGCTGAGGGATCAGAATTTAGCTGAGCATGTGAAGACAAGGATTTTAGATGCTCCTTTACAATCTGATGTGTTGTTTGGTTCGCCTGTGGAAGCAGTTCTAAAGAAAATGGAAGACAAGGCTAAGTCTATGCAGACTGTTAAAGATTTTTTGCAGGTTCAGCCTCCGAAGTTTAGTAGAAATTGGCCTACCAAGGGGTGGACATATCCTGCTTTATGATTCCCAGTCTAGGGGTAGGTCTAGACGTGGTAGGGGCAGAGCTCAAGGTTCTTTTAGGCCTAGAACAGGGAGTTCACCTGCTCAGTCTTCTGGTGAGGGCAGGGGTCAGTCCTTTCGTAAACAGACCCAATGACCTGCCTTTTCAGCTGCCAGAATCTTCTCGTCTGGCAGCACCTTTGGGAGGAAGGTTGGCACTCTTCAAAGAAAACTGGAGTTTAATTACCCAAGACAGATGGGTATTGGATATCATTCACCACGGTTACAGGTTTTATTTCCATACCTTGCCTCCTTTCAAAGGCATGTCAGACATTCCTCCTCAACAAAGGAAAGAGGCTCACAGGCAAATTTCTCTGTTGCTCCAAATAGGGGCCATTCAGCCGGTTCCTGTGCCAGAAAGGGGCCTAGGATTTTATTCTCGCCTGTTCCTAGTACCAAAAAAGGGGAACACGTGGAGACCAATTTTGGATCTGTCTATCCTCAACACTTATCTGGACATTCCCAAGTTCAAAATGTTGACGTTACAACAGCTTTTACCTATGCTGGGCAAAGATCACTGGATGGTAACTTTGGATCTCAAGGAAGCTTACCTTCATGTTCCTATCAGACTAATTTGCAGGAAGTATCTGCGTTTTCGAGCTGGGAATTCTCATTATCAGTTCTCTGCATTGCCCTTTGGCTTATCTACTGCGCCCACAGTATTCACAAAGGTTCTGGCTCCAGTGATAGCTTTCTTCAGGCTAAAAGGAATACAAATCTATCCTTATTTGGACGACTGCCTGCTTCTGGCTCAAGGAAAGGACGTGCTTCTTCAGCATTTGGAATATGTGATAGCAGTGCTAAGATGCCTAGGGTATTCTGTGAACGAAATAAAGTCCAGTCTAGTACCCTCTCAAGACATGTGCTTTCTGGGCGTGAGACTGAATACAGCATCCCAGATGGCCTTTTTAACCCCGGACAAACAAAAGAATCTTTCTCTTTACTTCCATCAACTATCTCATCAGTCCGGGCTGACTGCAAGGACAGTCCTTCAAGCCTTAGGGTTCATGGCATCTTGTATTCTGGTACTTCCCAATGCCAAACTGCATATGAGGAAACTACAATGGTATCTCAAAATGTATGGACACAGCACTGCCAGGATTTGGACACTGTCATTCAAATAATACCTTGCATTCAAAAGGAATTTTTGTGGTGGGCTCAGGAATGTCACCTAAACAAGGGACTCTCTGTGACCCGGCCAGAGGCGAGTCAGATTCTAACGACAGATGCCTCAGACACAGCTTGGGGAGCTCATCTGAATGGAAAGTGGATACAAGACAAGTGGCCTGCCAGACTGCAGCATCTACATATCAACATGAAGGAGATGTTAGCAGTCCAGTTTGCATTACTGGCTTTCAAGGATTTACTTCTTCCAGGGCAGGTGTTGATTCTAACAGACAACACAACTGTCATGTGGTACATCAACAAACAAGGGGAACACATTCTTATCCTCTATGCAGGCAAGCAATGATTTTGTGGGAGACTGCGTTAAGCTTGCAACTGAATCTTCAAGCAAGGTTTCTGCCAGGAGCACAGAACTCCTTAGCAGATGTGTTAAGCAGGCAAATCATGGATCCCCACGAGTGGAAACTGGATCTTCATGTATTTCAGACATTGACAGTGTCCTGGGAACTCCAGACATAGATCTGTTCGCTTCTCCACTAAACCACCAGCTGCCAAAGTTTTGCACGAAAAGGTTTCATCACACAGCCTGGAAAGTGGATGCTCTTTCTTTCAGTTGGGAAAATCTTCATGTGTATGCCTTTCCACCGCTGCCTCTCCTCCCAAAGGTACTCCTAAAGGTCAGACAGGACAAGCCAAGGATGATTTTAATAGCTCCAGATTGGCCTCGGCAGCACTGGTACCCATTGCTGAGGAGTCTGGTAAGGAAGCCTCCATGGCCCTTACCTTTGATTCCACACCTATTGTCTCAGAAGGACGGGCATCTACTCAATGTCAAGCTTCACTCTCTTCATCTAACAGCCTGGCATATTCTGTTTTGAACCATAGCAGGTCTCAGCTTCCTCAACAAGTTCTGAATGTGATTATGGAAGCCAGAAGACCTAGTACAAGGAAAGTGTACGCAGGGAAATGGAAGAGATTTTTATTTTGGTGTGCAGCAAAGGATTTGGATGTTTCTGAGCCAAATTTGAGTGTGGCTCTTCAATATCTTACTGAGTTATTGGACAAAGGTTTGTCTTTCTCTTCCATTAAGATTCATGCTGCAGCAATTTCAGCTCACTATGATTGTGACCCACCATTGTTTTCTCATCCTTTGTTTAAGCAATTTCTTAGAGGGGCAAAGAATATAAGACCCCACGTAGAGCTCCTAATCATGCTTGCGACCTCAATTTTATGTCCGAGAAACTTACCCTACAAGCTTTTGAGCCTCGGCTACTGCTGAATTGAAATACTTGTCATGGAAGACTGCTTTTTGTTGGCCATTACTTCTGCAAGAAGGGTTTCTGAATTGCAGGCCCTTATGGCGGTTGAGCCTTTTGATTTTCCATAAGGATAGGGTATCATTACGTACTAATCCTTCCTTTATGCCTAAGGTGGTCTCTAGTGTGGCTTTAAACCAAACTATTCATTTGCCCACTTTTATGCAGATCCCCAAAATAAGGGGGAAAAGATTTTGCACACTTTAGATGTACACAGGCAGTTGCGTTATTATTTAAGCAGGACTAAGGATTTTAGGCAGTCTCAGCAGTTGTTTGTTTCTTTTGCTTTGAGTTCTCAGGGCAAGCCTGTGTCAAAACAAACTATTTCTAAGTGGATTGGGTTTTGCATTGCATTTTGTTATTCCCATCATGGCAAGGAGATTCCAGCTGGGATCAGGCCTCATTCCACTAGGGCTACTGCCACTTCAACAGCATTTCTAAGGGGTGGCAACTAAGGATATTTTGGAGGCAGCTACTTGGAGTTCAGTGCATACTTTCTCTAAGCATTACCACCTTCCTCTCTACTCTAAATCTAGGGCTGGTTTTGCCACGGCTATTTTGCAGGGCATGTTGACAGCTCCAGCTTCTTTATGATTTGCCAGCCTCCCTTACCTCTGCTTTGGGATTCTACCCAAGTGTTAGGACTGCAGCAATGTGGGATGAAGAACATAGTACAGTTTTGTACCTACCATAAATGTAGATGTTCGAAGATCCACATTGCTGCAGTCCAATTACCCTCCTCATTCCCTCTGTGTTTAGGGGTGGTTGTGTGGGTGGGGTTGTACTTTGTAAATTGTATATATTGTATATATATTTGGTACAGGAGTGTTTGGTGTTTTTTGGTTTTGGCCTTATCTTTTTAGGGTCTTCTGACATCTGGGGCAAGAAAAGACTGAGGATATGGCGTCGGTCATGCGCATTTGTACCCTGACGTCCTGACGTCAGACTAATGCGCCCTGACCGACGTCAGCCTTATACTTTGGTATTCGGGCCGACTGGGACAGCGGACTACCCAAGTGTTAGGACTGCAGCAATGTGGATCTTCGAACATCTACATTTATGGTAGGTACAAAACTGTACTTTTTACTGATTGGCTGGTAAGGTCGAATAGAGAGCCTTGTCATTCTCTGCAGTATAGTGGGGGTGGTCTAGTGCTAAGGTTTATTAGTGCTTGCTATGAGTTTTGACCAAGTGCTGGTATGAAAAGTGAATGGTTTGAGTGCTTAAGTTGAAAGTTTGTTTAGTTCCAAGGGAAAAATTGGAGAGGAGACTTTGTGGAGCCGGGAATAGTTATACCCTAGCTAACTGGCGCTGCCCAGCACGCAAAACCTTGCAAATGCGAGTTTTATAGCAGAGAAATGAGAGAGAGAAATTAGCCCAAAATGGCCAATAAACTACTAATTTCTGTGCTGAAACCACTCCTCCAGGGACAGATAGGCTGCTCAAAGCTCCCTCTCTTAAAGTGAACAGAGGAACTTTCTTCTATCCAAGTAAGGTATGGGCAAACACAGAAACTTGTAACACAGCCCTGAATTCAGCACTAACCTGAAAACTGGACTATACTAGCTTAGAAAGGCAGGAAAACAAGTTTTATTTTTGTTTTGTTTTTCAGAAAATAAAGCAGATAAAATCAAAAAAACACTTTAAATGCACAGAAATGGCTATCACATTTGAGTGTGTAGCCTACAACAGTTCAGGTCATTTAAACACAAAAACGACTTTAAAATGCAGGCAGTAAAATAAGTACAATATGTAGCTGAAACAAGCTTTTTAAATCACAGAAACTCTAGAAAATTAGCATTTAGGCAGAATTAGCTAAAGGCAGCAAAAAAATGCAGAGAAATGATACTTAATCACTCCAAAGTCTCTCTTCTGTCTCTCTGCTGCTGTAGAACTCTGCAGGGCACCAGGCAAGAGCTTGCTGAGCTCTCATTTTGTCTTGAACCCCTGCCCTCTTCATTATAATCCCTTTCCACATTGAATTATAACCTTCTGCTTGTTTTTATATAAGTGAGCCTTAACTGCATAGCTCTAAAGTATCCCTTCAAATCAGGTAACCATAAAGTATCTTATTCTGTTTGGAGGATCAACATATCCCATTTAATTCTTGCCCTCTTCCCCTAGCAAATAAATTCCTTTAACTTTCTTATTTATTGATCCCAACTTTTCCTCTGTTTGATAAATATATGCCTGACTTGTATATAAAACTAAAGTGACTAAAAACATTTTCACTGCTTGTATTTTATTTTCTGTACCCATAAACAAGAACTTCCAGTTTCTCAGATGTTGCTTTATACACTGAAAAGATCTTTAGCTACTGTCACATAACTATTTTTAATCCATAGTCCTAAATTCATCTCATGTCCCCATCAAAATGGGTGTTGCTGATCGAATTTGTGTGTGGGTAGATAGATTACAGCTACAGCTTTTGTTTTATCATCATTGATGTTAAATGCAAAAAAGACTTGAAACTGTCTCCATATGTAGTCTCTCTCTCCTGGATTCATTAAGTAAAAAATATCTCCAAATAAGGTTAACCTTTCTTGACTACAATACCATTTGTATCACTGAATTTGTGAGTTTTCTTTGCCAATGGCTCTAGTTATAGTGCAGTTAACCGTGGGAAAGATAACACCCTGTCTGCTTCCTCTGTTCAATCACAGCTCATTAGAGAGGAGCCCACTCACCTCATTTCTTGCCTCTGACCCTTATAATATCTTCCTAATTAACGGTGTTATTCTATCAAGGAATGCAAATGCTACCATTGCCCTACTTATAAAGTATTATCTGACTCTTTCAAATAGTTTTTGTATCAAGATCCACAAATGATATCAGCATTTAATTGCATTTTACTTCCTCCTGAATTATTGTTCTGTTAATGTTATTTTTTTTCTTCCTTTTCACAAAAGCACATTGATCCATATCTATCAGCCATGGCAATTTTTTTCTGCTTTTCTCTTTGCCTGTAAGGATATAAGCACTTTATAATCATATTTTAAAATTGAAATTATTCTATATGAAGCTGTATCTGAATGGTCTTTACCCTCTCTGATAATCCAACCACCCATCCTCTGTCCTTCCATCCATCCCCAGCTCCTTTTTCCCATTTTGAATATGGGGCCGGGGTTTCACTTCAACAGTGACAATCATTTCAAACCAGAGTTTACACTGCAGGGTGGCTAGCCCTGTCATTGTAGTTCATCTGTACCATTCATTTGCGCACCTACTGCCAATTTAGATTGTCCAGTCCACCTACTGCATGTCTTTGGAATGTGGGAGGAAAGTGGAGCACCCGGAGGAAACCCACTCGACTGCAGGGAGGACATGCAGACTCTGCACAGAAAGCACCACAGCTAAGAATCAAACTGGAGAACCTCTTGCTGTGAGGTGACTATGCTAACCACTGCACCACCACGGTCATCTGATAATTTTGATAATTCAACCATCACATCTTTATTCTAAGAAGGTGGTGGTCTCTCTCTTAAAAATACTGATAACTAAACGTTCCAAATCTTTACCCCTTTCTTCCCTCCCAACTTCAAAGGTTCAATACTGTCTGTTCCTGAAGACTTCCCTTTTGATTGCTTGTACATCACAGTTTTTATCTCACCTCTTTCTGTCTTAGCTGTTAATTGTTGAACCTCATCTTCCTCTAACTTTGAATTGTTTAAGCCTTTCTTAAACATTTCCAGTTTCTCAAAGGGGGTAGGGGTTTTACTCAAAAAACGTTTTTGGTTCCCCTAGAAAGAGGGCACTTGGAGACCCATTCTGCACCTCTCATTTAAATATCTTTCTGAGGGTCCCTTCAGACTGTGTTCCCTGTGCTTTTCTAGTGTCCCTGGATTTCAGGGATGATTATCTTCACATTCCTGTTCATCCCCTTTTCAGGAAGTTTTTACATTTCTCTTTTGCTTCTGGCATTTTCAGTTCACTGCTTTGCCCTTTGGCCTTTCTGCTACCCCAAGGGTATTCACCGAATGCTTCACTTCTGTGATTGCTTTTTGTAGGCTAAGGGGGTACAGTTCTTTCCCTACTTAGCTGATCTCCTGCTTCGAGCATCCTCAATGGAGCTTCTGCTACAGCATCGTCACTTTGTCATCTCCCTTCTGCAAAGCTTTAGGCTCACTGTAAATTTTCAAAAGTCCTTTCTGACACCTAGTTCTGGGGTGTAAGATCCAGACTTTTCCTATGCTGGAATCCCTGCCTCCTCCCAAGGCCTTAACCCTCATTTCTTTCTTTCACTCCCTTCTTCTCTGGCCTTAATCATAGCAAGGGAGTTTGTGCGAGCTCTAGGTTTTATGGGCTTCACCATTTCTATGCCCCCTTTTGCCAAACTCCACATGAGAAAACTTCAGTGTTTTTTTAAAGTCAGTTTGGCTTCAGCATACTTATCCCCTGGACTAACTTTGTTCCTTTTCTTCCATGCCTCAAGATGGAATTTCAGTGGTGAATTCAGCAGTTAAGTGTCAATCCAAAGCGCCCTTTTCAACCCCCTCTTCCCTCTCAGGAGCTGTTCACAGACACTTCAGATGTGAGATGGGGAGCATCCTTTGGCTCTGTGAAGGTACAGGGTCTTTGGTCGCCTCAACAAAGGAAAGACCACATAAATGTCAGAGATGAGAGCTCTTCTGCTTGCTCTTCAAGCATTTCATCCTCTATTCTCCCTAGGGCCTCTCAAGATGTTTACAGGGTATACCACAGTGATGTGGTATGTCAGCAAGCAAGGGGGAGGGTCTTATCTCCTATGCCGCTTGGCACTTCGTGTGGGAACTAGCTATCCAGTATTGTGCGACATTTCAGGCAGTTTTTATTCCTTTGGTCAGAACATTGTGGCAGACTCTGTGAACAGGTTCTAATACAATCGCATTAGTGGATGCTTCACAGGGATGTGTTTCTGGACATTGTCCACCAGTGGGGTACTCCTCAAGCAGATCTTTTTGCCTCCCCTCTAAACAAATCTCACAGGGTGGACCTACTCACAAAAGACAAGATCTGTCATCCATCCTCACCTGTCCACTCCTCAGCTGACACTGTAGGTGACAGGATTTTGATTCCATAGAGACACCTTTTTTCTGAGGACATGCTTAGGGTCCTCCAGGAGGCCAGGAAACCCACAGCTAGGAACTCCTACTGATCCAAATGTAAGACTTTTTTTTTGTTTGGTGTCTTTTTTATAATCTGCAACTACTTTCCTTGGATGTTCCTTTGGTTCTGTTTTGTCTGTGTGCACTGCTCAACGCTGGGTTGGCTTATTCTTTTGTTAAGGCCTACTTAGCTGTTTCTGCTTGTCTGCCTTTATCACCTCCTTTAGCTTCTAGATTTGAGGCGAAACAGTTTCTTAAAGGTGTCCTTCATATTAGGTCTCCCAGTAAGCCTGTCCCTCCTCTATGGGATCTTAATTTTGTTTTAGGAAAATTAACCCAGGCTCCATTGGAGCCTGCAGCTTAAGCTTCCTTACAGCATTGTTCCTGGAAGACTGTGTACTTATGTTGGCCTTTACTTCTGCTGGACGGGTGCCTGAGCTTTAAGCCCTTATGGCTTGTCCTTTTTTACTGTCCCATAAGAACAGGGTGCCCCTTCATACTAAGCCTCCTTTTATGTGGTGAATGAGTTGTCTCTTAATCAGTCTATTCATTTGCCCATTGTATTTTCCCCTTTTCTGCAACCTGCTAGCGAGATGGTGCTGTACACTGTGGATGGTGCATAGACAACTCACATTTTATTTGTATAAGACTAAGGCATTTTGTAAATCTGAGCAGTTCTTTTTTATTTCCTTTCATCCTAGATCTTTAGGCTTGGCTGTTTCCAAGCAGACTATTTCTTCTTGGATTTCTAAAGCCATTTTTTTTTGTTATGCCTTCCATGATGAGCATTTCTTCTGTTAAGGCTCATTCTGCTAGGGCTATGGCTTCTTCTGGTACTTTTTTTCAAGGGTTTGGATACTAACTCTATTCTTGAGGCAGCTATCTTGACTGCTGTGCATACGTTTATCAAGCACTGTAAGTTGGATATGATTTCCAGAGCTAAAGCTGGCTTTTCTAGGGCCATTCTTCATGGCTTCCTATTGAGCTCTGCTAGTCCATCCTCCTACCTTTCTTTTTCCTGAGCTTTTTCATTATCTCTCTTGTAAAGAATACTGCAGCAGTGACATGGAAGGACATAGTACAGGTGTGTAAGATCTTACCATAATGGTAGATGCCCTTCTTTTCACGTTTGCAGTATTCACTCTCTCCCTCCTCCTCCTGTTTTTTTTTTTTTTTTTTTCCTCTTCTGGATGTACTGGTTACCTCTTTCCTTAGACAGGCATTCTTTCAGTTCCGACGATGGTATGCCTGGACATCACCTTTATGCCCTACACTGTACACGGGGAGCATATGTGTGATGTATGGTGTACCTTCAAACAACTTAAAGGCATTAGTATACTGGCCGGATGTCAGTCCGCCCTTGGCAGGGAATCACTGTTGTAAAGAATAGTGCAACAGTGAAGAGAAAGACCTCTACCATTATGGTAAGATCTTACATAACTGTACTTTTGGCAGCAGCCATTTACACTTTGTTTCTAAGTCCTTGTGCTGAAATTCTGTGTGTCTTGGAGTTTTCAAAAAATAGATGCTTAACAGTAACCTTTCAAACTCAATTCCCCTTATTCTACAATAGTTTAACCTTTGTGAAACTCTCTAAATAAATCCCATTATTTTTTTCTCCATGTATCTTTCTCTGTTATTTCTACCATGTTTTTAAACATCATTATCATTTTGTCATACTCAGTAGCTATCCATTTTAAAGATGTTTATCTTCCCTAATAACTCTCTAATCTTTTCCACTACTCATTCCTTAAGTTCTTCTCTTTTTAACACACTAGTAAGAAAATGCCAGTATCATCAGTATTTCATTATCATGCATCTGCATTGGTGCATTATCTGAATTGGCTGTTGGATGTGTGTCAGTGCTTTCAATTACATGAGCAACTCCATTTGAACGTATGTCACATTTTCAAGACTTTTTTTTTATCCAACAGAACCACTCAAATAAAAACAAAAAAATATTTTCAAAATCCTCAATTCCTTTTTAACTTGCAGCAAACACACAAAAGCTATGAAGAGTTAAAAAAAATGTTTACCCCTTCAGATAGGAGCAGTTACCCCAAATTCATGGTTTTACAGTCACTATCTATTCTAAAATTAAGGATACTCTTTCTAAAGTGCATGTTAAAGCCTGTGTTCCCACTTTAAGTAATTGCTGTTTGTACTTTTATTTTCTGTATTCAAAAGTTCCATGTCATTTAAAGAAAAATTTTTTTGACCAAATTGGAAAAGTGTCCATTATTAAATCCAGTTACTTTCATGTGGAAATGTTCAACTTATTAAACCACTATGCTCCAGCTGTGTTATACAAATGCATTTTCCCTTCTCCATTCTGATTATGCCGTTACTCCCTCTCATTCATCATTTATACTAACCTTGCACAGTCTCCCTGATTGTAAAAACACATGTAATTCATCTCATCCTCCCCAAAAGGTAAATCACACAGTTTCCTTGGCATGCCATCACCTGTTCCACATTAGTAAACAGAAATACGTAAATAACAACACTTGTATTCCATCTGCAAAATACCTACAGTACAGCTGGCCAAGTCGGTCTTTAACTTGCTCATTTTACAGAACTGCAGCCATTGATGCAATGGAAATTGAATAATCTTGGTCCTCAGTGGAATGGCCAGCTACAGTAATCTACTTTCTTGGTTGCTACATCTGCCACTAAATGTGTTCCTGTTCATACTAGGATATGAAGTGGATTGAATCAGTTGCAACCAGGCCACATTTTCAACACTTGCAGTTTTTAGAAAAAACATTACTTTTCCTTAATGGTAGCATAGTCGAACAAATCCATCCATTCTTTTACTTTCCAAACTCCAGCCTCTGTTATATTCTTTATCTGCTGTTTCCTTCATCAAAGCTAGGTGTTACTCTACATATTCTATATTCCCAGAAGACTCCACTGCCTTCTCATGAATTTCAATGACCTGTGTTTGACCAGCATCATGGTGACATGTTGTGCATAATAAAGTCAGATAAAGCAACGTTAATGCCTCCACCACAGTGAAACAAAAAATAACTGCAAACAAACACTATGCTGGGAAACACTCGGGGGACTACTAAAAACAAAAAAAAGTTTAATACCAATATTAAGCGCTTTCGACCTCAGAACATAGGTCTTCAACAGAATAAAATCTTGTAATACAAAAAAGCACTTAATTCACTTAAATTTATCATAAAGCTTCATTAGCAACACTACCTTATAATTTACTGTGCTGTTTAAACCTGGCTTATTGTAAGCATTAAACACCAATTGCCATTTTTGTGATGGGTAGGATTTATTTTGTATAATATTGCTGAAGAGTTTTATTTTAAACAGACACCTTTAAGACACATTTTTTTAGATCATTTAATCATGTTTCAAAGTTGATTGGTTGGCCAATTAATGTTTTAAGAGTTGTAAGTGAGTGTATTACAATATTTTATTCTGATGAAGACCCTATGTTCTGAGGTCGAAAGCGCTTGATATTGTTATTAAACTTTTTTGTTTTTAGTATTCTCCTGAGTGCTTCTTAGCATAGTGTTTGTTTGCCGTGCATAATAAAGTCTCACAATCCTCAAGTATTTCTAGGCATCCTACATACAGGCCAGTAGACAAATTAATTGCCACAAGTCCTTTTTATGCCCTCCAACCCACAAGCAGTTTCTTGAATGGTAGTGCAAATCAATGTTTGGTGTCATCATCACTAACCTGTCAATTGAGCAGACACCTCTTGCTTGACATCACAACCCATAGCTTCCTGCAAATTCACATTTTTTGTACTTTTTTCTGTTTATTTTGTCATTTGATGCATGACATTCTTGCACTGTGCTTTTATCATATTTACTTCAAATGACCCAATTTAACTTTAAAAAAAAAAAAAAAAAAAAAAAAGACCTTAATATTTCCGATGTATGGAACAACCTAAGGTTGAGAGTGTCTTTGTAATCTATAATATGTAGGACGACGCCCTCTCCACTTGCAAGAGGATTGCTCTATATGCCATTCCTTCAGTTGGGAGGGTCATGACAGATAGACGCAGGAAACTTATAGACAGGGGACTTCTTAAGCCTGCTTTCCAGGAGGGTTTGGACAAGTCTGAACAGGCTTCTAAGTCCTCAAAGGGGTCGAAGATGTCGGAGCCCATGTCATCGGCTCCGAGTTCATAGACTCATAGACTCATAGATTCGTACTAGGCTAACTGCCCCTGTGAGCCATTTTAAGCCTAGCCAATTATCCCTTGTGAGATTCAAACCCTGCACCTTGTGTTTGTAAGGCAAACACCTTAACCATTAGGCCACCCTCCCAACCTCATCTTCTAAAGTTCATTCGCCGGTTCCACAGACTTCGGGGCCGAGCGTCAAACGTTTATCTTTGACTGAGCCCCAGGTCTTGGAACCGGTGTCGGAGCTACCGCCACCTTCCATTCTTCGGTCGGTGCCATCTTCGGCCCCTTCGACCCGATCTTCCAGACCATTATCCGATACTGATGTGGATCGTGTCGTGCAGAAACTTATGGAGAACACGGCCCTTTCCAAGTTGATTGCAGTTTCCTCCCAATTGGTGTCGAAACTAGAAGGCCTCCCTTTATCTCCAACAGGTCCTCCTTCGAGACCCATCCAGTCTTCGGAGCCAGAAGAGGATGAGCCGATGATAGTGGAGCCCTCGGTGCCGAAACCGTCCATTGCACGATCGACACCATTGACCTCGACTCCTTCGGAACCTATAGGTGAGTCGCGGAGTCGACGATCTCTCCTTGGTTCCGGGACCGAGAGTCATACCGACCTTTCGGTGCCGACTCTCCCTCTCGGGGCCTCGGCGCAGATTGGCTCAGCTCCTTCCTTGGGGTCGAGACCCATGGGCCCCGTGTCTGGGATTCTTCCATGTTCTTCGGAACCGGGGGAGTCCTCGACCCGAGGTTCAGGGGTTTTTGACCTTATGAGGAAGGTTTTGTCTACACAGACAACCACTTCATCGGAGGTGTCTTCTCCCTCCCCTAAGGAGCCGCTCTCTGTTTCTGTTCCCACGACACATCCAAAGCGTGGAGCACCATTGTCTCAGCCACCCCCAGAGGGTGCCCCTTGTTCCTCGGAGGCCCACCGGAATCCCCCTCCGATGAGGTTCTGAGGAAAAGATTGTGCAAGAGGAGGCACTTAGATTCCCCACAGGAATCTCTAACTTCTGACACTGACTTGGATAAGTCAGAGGGGTCCCCAAAATCCCCCTCCGAGGATGTCTCATTTGCGGACATCTTGGAGATTTTAAAACAGAGGGGTGATTGGCAGTCCCTAGCCCCCACTGAGGACGAGTCGGTGTTGCTGAAGGCTTTTGGTGCTCAACCTTCTACCTCCTGGGTTACTCCGCCTTTCGATGAATTAATGGATTTGATTGCTCGAAGGGCATGGGAGACACCGGACACAGTGGAACCGGTCCCTCAAAAACCAAGCAAATTTATTACTGCTCCGCAGGACAAGACCTATCTCACCAAAGGAGTTCCGGTTGACGCTATGGTGGTGGCTGCAGCCACGAAAAAGGAGATGTCTGAGTCTTCCTCTTCTGTTCATCCTCCTAATAAGGATTCTAGGACTATGGACAGATACGGGAAGCGCGTTTTTAGTTCAGCGACTTTTTCCATGCGTTCGCTAAACTATTTGACACATTTTACACGTCTACAGAGGGATCTCATCAAGGAGCTGAGAGATACCCTCCAGGGCAACACAGATGCTGCTGTTTCAGATAAGGTATAACAGCACAGCTTAACACCCTTACCTCCATAGTGAACTCGTCCATGAGGCTCATCTCGTATGCGGTTGAAGGGTCGAGTAGAGCCGCAGCTTCAGCGATTGCTCTACGAAGACAATCCTGGATGCGGCTGTGCTCGTTTGCAGAAGCCTTCAAGTCTTCCTTTGCCAACGCCCCCTTTGATGGTGCCACTCTTTTTGGGCCCAAAGTGAAAGAGACACTAACTCGGTGTGAGCAAGAAGGAAAGACTCTGCTGTCGGAGTCCGTTTTTCCGTTCCATCTAGACCGTACCCCAAAGGGCAACGAGGCGGAAAAATGTGGTTCCGTGAAACTCTGGGATCTTTCCAGGCCACACAGAGTGACCCCCTCCCCCAGAGGCAGAGGGGGGGCAGACATGGAAGATGTCGCCCCGGCGGCAGAGGGGGTCCGCAGAACCAAGGCGACAGGGATCCTATCCCTGGTAAGCCTTTCCAGCACTCCTGAACGGGGGCCCGACTGTCCTGCTCTGGAGGCAGTCGGGGGTCGCTTGGCTTTATACCCACAGGCCTGGCTAACTCTCACCTCAGACTCCTGGGTAAAAAGCATTGTAACCAGAGGATACAAAATCCCCTTTATGTCAACTCCACCCCAACAAAGAAGGCTTCCAGATGTGCCACCCCGTCTGTGAGGCCCAGCAGCAATAGAAATTTCAAAGCTGCTCAAAAAAAGAGTCATTCAGCCAGTCCCGGCGGACCAAAAAGGATCCAGAACTTACTCAAGGTTCTTTTTAGTTCCAAAAAAGACAGGGGACTGGAGACCCATTTTGGATCTCGGCAATCTCAATACCTTCGTGAAGAAGGAAAAGTTCCGGATGGTCACACTTCAATCGATCCTTCCATTTTTGCAGAAGGACGACTGGATGTGCTCGATAGATCTCAAGGACGAGTACTACCACATCAAGATGGCCAGACCGTCCAGAGATCACCTGCGCTTCTGGCTGGGAGCCAGTCATTTTCAATTTTGAGCCCTGCCCTTTGGGCTCACCTCAGCTCCCAGGGTATTCACCAAATGCATGGCAGTGGCAGCGTCTCACTTGAGATGTCTAGGATTCCGGGTGTTTCCCTATCTGGACGACTGGCTCCTCACCGCCACCACCGAGCATCGCCTCATACAAGCCAGAGACTATGCAGTCAACCTTTGTTCCCACCTAGGGATTTCCATAAACTTCGAAAAATCTGCCTTACTGCCCTCACAGCATATTTCATTCATCGGAGCAGACCTAGATACGCGCTTAACACTGGTAAAGCTCCCTCCAGTAAGGGCTTCTTCCCTCAAGGAACAGGTGGTTCTTCTACTGCAAAGCAGAAAAGCCCCGGCCAAACTGGTGTTGAAGGTTTTGGGACTCATGGCAGCGTCCCTGATTGCAGTTCCTATTGGGAGATTGCACATGAGGCTCCTCCAATGGCTGCTGTTCACGCAGTGGTTGGTTCCAGCAGTTACCCCTAATGCACGAGATTCTGATAACAGTTTCTTGCAAGTGAGAACTCTCATGGTGGGTGTCCAGTCAGGATCTCACTATGGGTCATCCATTTGTTCTACCGAATCCGACGGCCACGATAACCATGGACGCTTCCCTGATAGGGTGGGGGGGAATTTTTCAGGGAAGAACAGTCCAAGGGGAATGGTCCAACATGGAGTACAACCTGCACATAAATGTTCTGGAAATGAGGGTGGTGTTCTTGGCGTTGCAACACTTTCAGACCCTCCTACCTCTAGGAACAGTGGCAGTTCAGACAGACAACATGTCTGTAGTCTGGTACATAAACAAACAAGAGGATCCAGATCTTACCCATTATGCAGAGAGGCCATGAGAATTTGGCAATGGGCAGAGTCCACGGGTCGCTTTCTGATAGCAACGCACATCCCGGGGTCATCCAACGTCATTGCGGACAGGTAGAGCAGAGCCATCCTATTACCTCACGAGTGGTCCCTCAAACTACAGGTGGCGGAAAGAATTTTCCACAGATGGGGCCAGCCTTGCTGCGATCTATTCGCCTCCCCGATGAATACCAAATGCAGAAGCTATTTTGCCCTTCTACCCCCTCCAGGGGATGTCCCCAGGGACGCACTGATACACGATTGGCCCCCGGGTCTCCTATATGCATTCCCACCTACCCCCTTGATTCCCAAATTTCTTCAGAGAGCCATGAACCTGGAAAGGACAATTATACTCATAGCCCCATTCTGGCCTCGACAGATATGGTTCCCCTTTCTTCGAGCCCATCAAACAGAGGAACCGTGGATCCTGGACCCAGTACCAGATCTACTGACACATTCGTCGGGAGTTCCTCACCCGTCTCTTCTATCCCTCTAACTAGCAGCTTGGCTGCTCCACTTCCCCGCCTAGCCAGGTCTGATATACTTTCTCCGGCAGTTCAACGCATTTTGGTTGCCTCTCATAAGGCTTCCACTACAAAACTCTACAGGAGTAAATGGAAACGCTTTGTGTACTGGGCATCTAGCCAACACTTGGACCCCCCTGGTAGCTCCTTTACATAAAGTTTTAGAATTTCTATCCATCCTTTTCCACGAAGGAGCCTCTACTTCCACACTTAAGAGTACAGTTGGCGGCCATATCCAACTTCCATGTTGGTGAGGACGGTTCTTCTATTATGTCCCATAGGCTTTGTAAGGCTTTTATGAAAGGTTCCTTCCATCTTCGACCGCCCGTCAGAGACCCTTTATTCCCATGGAATTTAAATTTGTTGTTGTCGCAACTAATGTTGCCACCCTTCGAACCAGCCTCTTCTTGCCTCCTGAAGTTTTTGTTGTGGAAGACTTTTTCTTGTAGCGGTTACTTCAGCTCGGAGAGGGTCAGAGCTACAAGCACTATCAGTTAAACCACCTTACTTAATTTTCCACCCAGATAGAGTTTCCTTACGAACGAACCCGTCTTTCCTTCCTAAGGTATGTTCCGTCATAAATATTAATCAGTCCATTGAGCTCCCTACTTTCTTCAAAAACCATACCAGCAAGTTGGAATATATGCTGCACAAGTTAGATGTCCACAGACAGCTAAGATTTTATTTGGACAGAACTAAGGATTACAGAAAAACAGATCAACTTTTTGTTGCATTTGCAGACAATAAAAAGGGCATGGCAGTTACAAAACGTACACTTTCTAAATGGCTAACTGATTGTATAGCTTTTGTGTATTCGAAGTCGAATCAGGCCTTGCCCACCAAACCTAAGGGCCATTCTACTAGATCCGTTTCCACTTCCTTGGCTCATGCAGCTTGCCTGCCTTTGGACACGATTTGTGCAGCAGCCACGTGGTCTAAACCACATACTTTCATCGCTCATTATAGAGTTGACAAAGCCTCCAAAGACAGGACATCTTTTGGTTCCACTGTGCTCAGGAACGTTCTTCCATGAGTCACTCAGGGTGATGGAGCTAGGGACGCTACCCGTGTGTAAGAACAAACGGCGAGATTGAACACTCTCACATAAAGAAGTTATGTTCTTACCATAACGTTCCATGTGGAGTGTTCATCTCGCCTTTGTTCTTACATTCCCCCCCCTTCCCTCCCTCACGTGTTTGGAAGAACGAGTGGGACTAGAGTCTGGTCCACATGCCTTTATCTCTTCCAGATATATATTGCCTCTTTCCTCATGGGGTATATTTCATTACCCTTTAGTTAATTTATCAGTGAGATAGTGTCTCTGAATTTTTTGTGGCGGTATGTAGCCTTAGCACCTCAGGTTTATGGTTGGTCTGGTTTGCTTGCAAACTAGATCTGAGTAATGGCAGGGAGGATTGTGGGATATAGCCTGGTCTTGAGCTTCTCTAAGATGCAGAGCTTTGCTATGCGGCCGACTCGGAGCTGAGGATCAGCTCCGAACCCGTGTGTAAGAACAAAGGCGAGATGAACACTCCACATGGAACGTTATGGTAAGAACATAACTTCTTTTTTTGACCGTTCGGGGTTTACATACTTTGCACAATACGGTTCAACGTCTTCGTATTCGCCTAAAGGGCTTTTCGTTCACGTAATAAGAACCCGAATAATGATATCCTGTGACAAAGCATAGTGTGTTCTGCATTACTTCTTAAATTATAGCAGGACATGTCAGAATGCTGAATGCTTGCTGGCTACATTTAAGAGGGTGTTGACTTTTGAAGCAGGAGCAAAAGCTTCATTTGAAGTCATATATTGGATAGGTTGCACTTATTGCTAATTTATAATATTAGCCATACACCCCCTTAGTGTTTTGTGCTAGAGTAACTTTGCATCCGAGGTTCTGAACATATTGAACTATGTATATAAATATGAAAAGAGGCAAGTTAGGAAATTGCCAGAATAATGTTGACAACAGTTTATTTAACTGTGCATTTTTTTGTAAAGACAATATCTCATTTTACATTCCTGTAACTTCATGTTCTAGGAAAATGTGTGCGCAGATTTATGTACAGTTTGTTGCCTTAGTTTTTTGTTTATTTTTCCACAGCTGTATGGCTCTGCAAGTTTTGAGATTTGTGTGAAAGATATGATTCCTGTAGATGTTCCAGCACATTTCCGGGGAGCACTGTTTATCTGGGCTTCCTTGGCCAGCTCAGATGGAAGTAAACAACTCGCATATGATGATTCTACTCTTGTCCAGAAGCAACTTATTGACATTAAATATGCAAGCAACACAAGAAGGCAGTTTAAACCAGGCCTCCCATACAAAGGAAAGGTAACACAAACAGCTGAATGATTTGTTTGATATGTTGTTGTTGTATCAGTTTTTTTGCGTTTTAGAATGTTTTTAGTTCTTTCCACAGTGAATTGCTGTGGTATAATGTTGGAATTAATGCCACTTTCAGAGAGGCTATAGGAAATATTTGATGTTATGTTGTCCCTATCTCACCTTCCTTTTTGTTGTTTGGGTTCGGAGCCAAACCTCGGCACTGACTTGGCCATATTTTGAAGCTCGAGAGCTTCCACTGGCTTGAGGCTAGACCCTATCCCATCATGCCTAGCGCTAGTTACCTAGATCTCGTTTGCCATTTGAAGCTTTGAGATTGCTGGATACTGACTCAGGCTAAGTTTTTGAATTTTTTTTATTATATTCTGTATTTAGATCTTGATATTTCTTCAAGATTCTTTCTGTTCATTAGTAGTTTGTTTAGCATCCCTATCTCCATTTTCTGGTTGTTATTGCTGCTGTTTAGGCCGTCATTTTTCCTTCGGGCCTATTCCCCCCTTTGAATCTGTTTTTTCTTTGAAGATTCCCCCTTGCTCTTAGCCTGTTTCAGTTAGAGGGCTTCCCCTTATTCTTAACTTCTCCCTTTCTGATGAGTAGCTGTTTAAGTTAGAGACTCTTCTCAGTTGGGGGAGTTGTCGTTTAACTTAGACGCTCTCCCCCTTCCTTTACCTTTTGTTTTTGCTCTTTCAAAAAAAAAGAAAGTTAGATATAGTTTTTGTTTTAGTGGTTATGGTAGAGTTGTAGATTTTTCTGTTCTTGCTATCTATAACTTCAGTGTATTGTACCTATACTGTATTGTGCTTATTGGTGTTGTGATAATGTCCAAAGAAGCGCCCAAAGAATCCTAAACTTTCTGGATTCAAGAAGTGTGACTCGTGCTCCCAAAAAATGTCCCTGACTGATGGACATACAAGTTGTGTTTATTGTCTGGGAGCCGTGCACCTCCAGGACTCGTGTTCTGCTTGTCATGCTTTCAGTGCCAGAGTCCTGCAGGAGGGCAAAAACAAGCTTATTCTGAGAGGTTTACTGAAAGGGCCTTTTGACACTCCAGTAAAAGGGAATCGGGCTAGTAAACCAGGGAAATCCCTCAAACTGATGCCTCCATCGGTTCCGACCTCAGAGCCGTTGAGAGACAAAGAGAAATCTGCTAGTTTGCCAGATCCGACACCTCTCGGGTCCGACAAGACCTTATCTCCTGAAGTTCAGTCAGGGTCCTCGGAACCATCTAGGAGTCATAAAAGGACTAGATTTCCTTCCCTGGAACCGGTGCAGTCTGCTCCACAGTCACAGCTTCTACAGTCTGTGGCGGGCAGTCACCAGTCATCCACCCACTTCTCTTGATTGTCCAGGAGTCTTTCGGACAATGATGTGGAGACGGTGGTGAAAAGGCTTCTCAAGACACCAGCTCTCACCAAAATATTATCGCGCCCAGCCCGTATGGATGTGGGGCCGACTACACTACCCCCAGATTATCTGTTCCTCCTTTGACTCACTTGAGTTCGGAGCCAGAGTGCATGGAAGTCATTGTGGTGGAACCATTGGTTCTGAAAACCTCCTGTCTCTCGGTTCTGACATCTGCTCTGATCACCTCCCTCTTCCTATAGAGGGATGTGGGAGCTGACACTTCCTCATTGGCTCTGTGAGCGACATCAGACCCTTGTCCGACCCCGCTCTCCTTCTTGGAGCTTTGGCGCAGGTGAGCTCGGCTCCCACCTCAGCTTTGGAGCCATCACCCTCTATGCAGGAGAGGTGTCTCTGCTCTTTGGAGCATGGGACCCTCTCAGGCCGGGAGTGTGGTGCCTTCGAGGGGATGAGGAGTGTGCTGTTCTCTCAGACAGCTCCTGCCTCAGCTTCAGCTACTCAGTTCCCTTCAGAGCGAGTGTCTTCCTTCTCACCACCCCTCCATTCTAAGCGCAGGGAACCAGTGCCCTAGGACACCCCATTGGGCGACCCTGCTCTTCCAAAACCTCCCCAGAGCATCCCCCTGAGGAGGTCCCCCAGAAGAGGACATGTAAGAGGGAAGCATGTGGATTTCCCTGAGTCTCTGACATCAGACACGTACTTGGAGGACTCAGAAGGGTATTTGATCTCACTGAATTAATCTTGAATGTCTTATAAAAACACAGGGCTCTTAATTAAAGCACTACATATTGAACAGACTAATAGTGTCTATGATTTCTGTGGGTGGTTGAGGCTACTGTGTATTCCCATGAGTAGCTGTAGCTAATGTATGTTGTGACTTTTCATTACTTGTCATCAGTGTTAGTGAGACTGTTACTTTGTTCTGCATGAAATGTTCATGATTCAAAACTGTAGGATTTGCTGACATACCTGAAAAGCAGTCGTTAATCCAATTTATTTTATTTATTTGACATTTTTTTGCAGAGAAATCTAACTGGAGTAATATCCCATTTTCAACGGAGGCTCAGGGAGAAAAGCTCCACATTAGCATAATATGGTTACATTTAGTCATTACAAAGCCAAATACAGAAGAATGATGTTAACTAAGTGAAAATTTAGCTTCAGCTCATACATTGTGAACCTATACATACATATTGCAAACATTTGGACAGCTGTGACAAGAAGATTAAGAACATAGTTGATAAAAGTATTCGCAAGTTGCATGTTATAGTGATAACATTAAACACTCCCGATTGCACTTTTTGGAACAGAGATGACTAGATAATGTAGCCTACGCAAATATATATTTAGTCTTTGTGTAAGAAATAGATTTTTCTAATTCCTTTTCTGTGAACATTGTTAGTGTGCTGATGGCAGAAGGAAGGAGAGACTAGTTAAGCCCGGTGCAGGAGCAGAGCCAGGTTTTATTTAGGCAGTCTTTTAGCAGTAGTTTGAAGGTGGAGAAGTTAGATCTAATTTTTAGAGGGATAGAATTTAATTTTTTAGTGGCAAGAGTATGAGTAGAGAGAGAGAGACTTAAAGCTATATGATTTCCTAGGGTTTATTTATGCTAGAAAATGTTCATTAGATCAAAGTAGTCCATTAGGGTAATAGGAATGGAGAAAAGGAGTAAAAGCAGGGCAGTCATTGGCTTTGTGATTAGTGTGTGTAAACTGTATGTAATCTTAATGGTGAGGCAGTTCGAGCCAGTTCAAACTTAAGTGCAATAAAGTGGTACCTGGGGTAAGTTTAAAAAATATATATCTGTATCTATATGAGTGTGTGTGTGTATATATATATATATATATATATATATATATATATGGGTCTACTTTACATGATCAACATTTCAAAAAGCCGAAAGACCATATGAAAGACTTTTGAAATGTCGATCATGTAAAAAAAAAAAGAAAGAAAAAAAACACAACAGTCATTAACCTTAACATTGCTAGCAGGAGGGCAAACCCCCCTGAACCCCCCTGTGGGGGGTTCCACACCCCTGAAACTAGAATACACCAACTCCGAGATCGCATTGCAGTGCGGAAGATGGAAATCTTTCCATTCCACACTGTACGGAGATGCCCGTTCCACATGGTCGACATTTCAAAAGTCAATCATCAGGAACAACCGATGACCGGGATGCACAAAAATCGCAAAGACAAGGACAGGCATCCGAGGCCCAAAACTGATGACAAAGCCTCTTCTAGGCCAGTCGCCGGTTCTCCGGTTTTCAGCGAGGCGCCTTCGCAGCCCCTGACAACCGCTTCTTTGGAACCACAGGCCGCCTCTGGCTCCCACATGGAGATGGCTGGGCCTTCGGATACATCAGATTTTACGGCCTACCGAGACTAACCCTTCAGAGGGATCCGGAGCAGCTGAACAACTCTCAGCTTCAGAGGGTGTTTTCAGACCTACTCAGCTAACCATTAAATCTTCTGCTAAGTCTAAAACCCCTTTAAAAACAAAGAAACAACTTCAACGTTCACCAGGACAGGCCTCCATGCCTAAGAAACAGATGCTCAAAATGGCCGAAGACTTAATTACTCTGATCAGGGGGGCCCACCCTCCTCCTGATAAAAGGCCTAGACAGGATGCAGACTATGACTCATCCAACCAGGTGTCCATCTCTTCAGATTCATCGTCAGACCAAGGATACTCTTTACCCCCTAATGAAGATTCTGATGCTGAGGAATCAATTCCTTCAGCCTCTCCACCAGAGGACTACTCCTTTGGGGAAACCATACATACCATGAGGGAGCATTTCCCTTAGGAGGGCCAGGATTATTCAGAATCCAAGAAAAGGCTCAGAGATTTTCTTTTATTACCTCAACACAGACCCCTTGCTATTCCACCAGTGTTAGATATTGTGGATGATGTGTATTCTGAATCCAGTTTAAATCCTGATTCTTTATCCTCCTGCTCCAGTTAAGTCAGACAGATACTACAGAGTCCCTGACTCTCACAAATTTCTTTATAAAAGCCCTGTTGCTGACCCTGAAACTATTTCCCAGGGTCCCAAAGGGGTAAAGGCCTCTACAGCAAAAAATCCAGTTCCCTCTGACAGAGATTCCAGAGCATTAGACAGATGGGGGAAGAAAGTATATACATTTGCAACTTTAGCAATGAGGGCCTTAAATTTCCAGTTTCACATGCTTAAATATCAGCAATTTTTGATGTCTAAGTTGAAACAAAAAATACTTCCAAATTCAGATCTTCCCTAACTATAAGGAAATGCAGGATTTATTGCATGCAGCTGAATAAGTGGGAACACATACTTTGCAATGTGGTTTCGATTCATTAGAGGCCTCCTGTAGAGCAGCAGTTACAGGGTCTGTCATTCAAAGACATGCTTGGTTAAAAGAGCAGACTTTACGAGATCATGTTAAAGCAAAATTATTGGATGCACCTTTGCAGCAGGATGTTTTATTTGGAGTTAAGGCAGAAAGAGGTATTAAAGAAAATGGAGGATAAGGCAAAATCTATGCAAACGGTTAAGGATTTCTTACAGGTTCAGCCTCCTCGATTTAGCAGAAATTGGCCAACAAAAAATTGGTCCTTTCCAGTTACAGACAGACCTCAAAGGGGCAGATATAGACGTCCAAGAGGCAGAGGTCAACCACAAGGTTCTTACAGGCCTCTGCAATGGGGTGCTTCAACCCAGAAAGAAGGGGAAGACAGGCCTCAACCTTATAAAAACAGCCCCAATGACTTCCCACTACAGCTGCTAAGCACTTCTCTCTTGGCAGCCCCCTTGGGGGGAAAACTAGCACTTTTCTTTCACAATTGGCATATGATCACCAAAGACAAATGGGTTCTCAATATTGTGTCTCAAGGTTACAGGTTCCACTTTCACACACTGCCAAGGTTAAAAGGAATGCCAAATATGCCACCAAATCAGTGGGCAGAGGCTCAAAGACAAATTACAGCACTCATGGACATGAGAGCTATTCAGAAGGTGCCAACACAGGAGCAAGGACAAGGATTTTACTCAAGACTCTTTCTGGTTCCCAAAAAGGACAAAGCCTGGAGGCCAATTCTGGATCTTTCTTCTCTTAATACTTACCTGGGTGTTCCAAAATTCAAAATGTTGACACTACAGCAGCTTCTTCCCATTCTGGGCAAGAAAGCTTGGCTCGTAACTTTGGACCTCAAGGAGGCATACCTGCATGTCCCTATCAGACAAAATTGCAGATGATACCTCAGATTCTTAGTTGGTTCAATGCATTACCAATTCTCTGCACTGCCCTTTGACTTGTCTACTGTGCCCAGGGTCTTTACAAAATGCCTGGCACCAGTAATTGCATTTTGCAGACAAAAAGGAATTCAAATTTACCCATACTTGGACGACTGCCTTATTCAAGCAGAGAGCAAAGACATTCTTCTAAAGCATCTGGCGTTTGTAAAAAGATTGCTAATTTGCCTAGGGTACACAGTAAACGAAAAGAATTCAAAACTAGTGCCCTCAGAAGAGATAATATTCCTGGGTGCCAGCTTAATTACAACGGCCCGGATGGTTTATCTCACACCAGACAAGCAAGGAAAACTGACTCAATATTTCCAATTGATGGCAACAAAAACCCAACTCCCTGCAAGAGAAATTGTGCAGGCCTTGGGGTACATGGTATCTTGCATACTACTAATTCCATATGCCAGACTGCATATGAGGAAACTACAATGGTACCTAAAGAGTGTCTGTTCTCAACACTGTCACAGTTTGGAAACAAGTAATATCACTTATTCCTTGCCTTCACCAGGAGTTTTGATGGTGGGCTCAAGCCTGTCACCTCAACAAGGGACAGCCTTTCACTCCACCCACAGCCGGGCAAACACTGACAACAGATGTTTCAGATTACGCCTGGTGACCACACATGGTAGGAAAATGTATTCAGGACAAGTGGCCCGCAGAACAAAGGCATCTTCACACCAATCAAAAAAGTGATGCTAGCTGTACAAAATTCCCTTGTAGCTTTCAAGGACCTTCTGCATCCAGGACAACTAGTACTAAAGACAGACAACAGCACAGTTATGTGGTACATAAACAAGCAACGGGGCACTCATTCATATCCCCTCTGCAGACAAGCCATGACCTTGTGGAACACAGCTCTAACCTATCAAGTTCATCTGCAAGCACAATTCCTGCCAGGAGAGAAAAAACACTCTGGCAGACTACTTTAGCAGAAACATCATGGATCCGCACAAGTGGAAAGTACATCCACAAATATTCAGAATGATAACACAAAAATGGTGGAGCCCAGACATAGATCTGTTTGCATCCCCAATGAATTGCCTGCTACAGAAATTCTGCACAAGGACTTACCACCCACAAGCATGGAAAGTGGATGCCGTCTCATTCAGCTGCTTTCCCACCACTACCTCTCCTTTCAAAGGTACTCCTAAAAGCCAGACAAGAAAAGCCAAAGATGATCCTGATTGCCCCAGACTGGCCACGCCAGCACTGGTACCCAATCTTAAAGAACTTAGCACAAGGTCCACCATGGATTTTGCCTCAAATCCCACATCTTCTGACTCAGGAAAACAATCAGATACTTCACAGCCAGCGCAAGACTTTAAACCTGGCTGCATAGCAGATTCCTTAGTCAAGCAAGCAATGCCTCTCTCCAAAGCTGTTATGGATGTCATTCTGGAGGCCAGAAGGCCTAGCACCAGGAAAGCATATTCGGATAAATGGAAGAGATTCTGTGCCTGGAACCAGGCTCACAGCCTTGACCCTCTTGTCCCAAATATTCCTCAGATACTACAATACTTAACTGAGATGCTGGACAAAGGCCTCTCCTTTTCATCCATTAAGATCCACACCTCTGCCATCTCTGCTCATTACAATCCAGACCCACCAATTTTTTCTAATCCTTTGCTAAAACAGTACCTCAGAGGGGCTAAAAACATAAGACCGTCCCGTAGAGCTCCAACTTGGGACTTCAACTTGGTCTTGGAAAAATTAACTTTACCTCCTTCTGAGCCAGCTAACTCAGCATATTTAAAATGTCTCTTGGAAAACTGCTCTAGTGTGGCTCTAAACCAAACTATTCACTTGCCAACTTTTTATCCAAATCCACAGAATAAAGGGGAGAGACTTCTGCATTCCTTGGACATACACAGGCAGTCATGCTTCTACTTGGACAAAACAAAAGCTTTCAGGAAAACTGAGCAACTGTTTGCAGCATATGCTGCAGGAGCACAGGGAAAAGCCATTTCAAACAGACCATTTCAAAATGGATAGGGCACTGTATACATTATTGCTATACACACCATGGGAAAGCTGTACCTAACAGCATTAGGTCTCATTCCACCAGGGCAACAGCCACTTCAACTGCCTACCTCAGAGGAGTACCTACCAAGGACATTTTGGAAGCAGCAACTTGGAGTTCTGTACATACCTTCACCAAGCATTACCATCTGCCTCTTTACTCTAAATCCAGAGCTGGCTTTGCCACTGCAGTGCTGCAGGGCCTTATAGCCACCCCTAATGCCTTATAGAACCAGCCACCCAACCTCAGCTTTGGGATTCTACCCAAGTGTAATGACTGCAGCAGTGTAACACGATGAACATAGTACAGTTTTGTACCTACCATAAATGTAGATGTTTGAGTGTATACACTGCTGCAGTCTAGGTTACCCTCCCTCCTTCCCCTCTTCCTTGCTGGTACTTACCTAGGACTTCTACCCTTTGCTACCTATGGGGAGTATTTGCTGGTAACTGAAAGTTTTTGATTGCTTTTCTTATGTATGTTTTATTAGAAATTTACATTGCCTACCTTTTTGAGGGCACCTGACATCTGGGGCAAGAAAAACTGAAGACAATGGTGTCGGCTGCATCTTATATACCCCTGGCGCACTGACGTCAGGGAAGAAGCGACAGCAACTGACGCCGGACCAAGACTTTGGAACTCTGGCTGACTGAGGGACCGCCTGACGGCAGAATAACCCAAGTGTAATGACTGCAGCAGTGTATACACTCGAACATCTATATTTATGGTAGGTACAAAACTGTACTTTCTAAAACATTAATAAAATAGTAAAAATAAAGAACAGGTAAGCGCTTTTGCATGTAGCTTCTTCAGACCTATTATCAAAGTAAAAACTCTAACCAGCTTTTAAACACCTTGTAACAGTTTCATCCAATCAACTGAAAAAGCATTAAAAGTTTTGCTAAGCAACATGATTGCATTGAAAATGCCAGTTAAATAAACCAATTAAGTCTGCTTACATTCATATTCCTAAAAACAACTAAATGTTATAATGACTATAAAAATGCATATGCCATAAAATTAAATACACATATCACCTATTACCTAATAATTCATGAAAACATTTAATCTGTTTCATAAACTCAATGAATAACAAACTGTACATATTAAAATTGCATAACTGCTGAACTAGTGCGTGTTGATTTAAACAATCCATCTACCCTATCTCCTCTTTGTCAGCCTCTTTTTTAGGGGTCTTGCTCTCAGTGCAGGTTGCAACGAAACATGTTCATTAAGACCAGGGGAATAATGTGCCCCTAGTCTAAAAATCCATTTCATCTCAGCATGATATGTCTTATTAACTATATCCCCATCCTAACATCTTGATTCAAAACTTCCAGTACTAAAAACTTGAAATTGTGTCCCTCAGTGGATGTATTTGTGTTTAGCTATTGCACTATAACTCATCCCTTTACATGCACAATACAAATGGTCACATATCCTCTCCCTTTGATGCCTATTCATCTTACCAACATAAAAACTGAGACAGGCTGTGCACTGTGCTAGATAAACAAGACTTTTAGTGTTACAGTCAGCTTCAGGAAAATCTGTAAACATTTTGTTGCAAGTGGGATGTGTGAATGTCCTATATTCATCTATACAATAGCAAAATGAACAATTATTGCATTTGGCAGTACATGAAGAACTTCTCATTGCTCATGCTGTGGATATTCTGAGAAAAACATAGTCTCTGGCGTAAAGATTTCTTATTTTTGTATCCAAATCTTGGCCTATCACCCACTACCCCGGCAATATCTGCATTAGTTCCTAAAATAGGCCAGTGCCTGTAGATGATCTCCCTGATGTCCCTTTCATCACTCGAAAAAGCTAGGCTAAAAAAAGGGGGCGTATTATCAACACTGTCAGTTGCGGATGTTAACATTCTATGTTGTAAAAAATATGGTTTGCCTCTAATGTGCCTCCACATTCTGACCTTGTTTTGTGTATGATGTATCTCCTTCACATGGTAGCCTCTGGATCTGAAGTCAGCATCTATCTGATTCAACCCTCTTTCAAAATTGTGATCATTACTGTGTAGGTGACTAACCCTAAGGTTTTGACCTTCCAAAATGTTACAAAACACATGACCCGGATGCATGCTGTTACGGTGCACGTATGTGGGTCGATAGCATTCTTTTCTAGTCTAGTCACAATATTATTAGTTGCATCCTTCACTAGCAGAACATCCAAGAATTCAGTCTTCACATTCGACTGTTTGAATGTGAATTTCAAAAAATTTGTGGTTGTGTTCAACATATGAACAAACTGGTATAGTTCTGTCAACTCCCCTCTCCACAACATGAAAAGGTCGTCCACAAAATGTCTGTAGAAGGGCACATAAGCTCGATAGAGTTCAGACACATACATCACATCCTCCTTCCATGTGGACATAACCAAATTGGCGTAGCTGTTGGCACACAAGGTGCCCATAGCTACACCTGAGGTCTGTAAGTAATAAGTCTCATTGAATGTGAATGTATTATTTTCTAACACCATTTTCATCAATAAACATAGAAAATCAATGTGCCTAGAGTCTTACGTGCTCTTACTTAATTGTACTCTTTTGACTATCTGAATACCTTCATAATTTGGTATACTGGTAAAAAGAGATGTCACATCCATAGTAACAAACAAACCTACTTCCGTATTCACATTCTCATAAACAAAGGTATGTAATTCCTGCAAAAAGTGTTTGGTGTCAGTCAACACCAACTTGCACTCAGATAAAACAGGTTTAAATTTTTTGTCTAAATTGACGGAAATAGGTTCAGTGGTCCACCCACTCCCTGCGACGATCGGTCTAAAGGGAGGGTGTAATGCATCCTTGTGCACTTTGGGTAAACCGTTCAGAATGGGTATTTTTGGGTACTTGACCAAAAAATAGTTAAAAAGTTCTATCGTTATACGTGAATTCTCTAAACAATCCCTAAGTGAGCTGATGATATGATGTTTATTGATGAAAATGGTGTTAGAAAATAATGCATTCACATTCAATGAGATTTATTACTTAAAGACCTCAGGCATAGCTATGGGCTCCTCGTGTGCCAATAGCTACGCCAGTTTGGTTATGTCCACATGGGAGGAGGATGTGATGTATGTGTCTGAACTCTGTCGAGCTTATGTGCCCTTCTACAGATGTTTTGTGGACGACCTTTTTATGTTGTGGAGAGGGGAGTTGACAGAGCTATACCAGGTTGTTCATATGTTGAACACAAGCACAATTTTTTTGAAATTCACATTCAAACAGTCGAATGTGAAGACTGAATTCTTGGATGTTCTGCTAGTGAAGGATGCAACTAATAATATTGAGACTAGACTATTTAGAAAAGAATACTATCAACCCACATACGTGCACCTTAACAACATGCAATCCTGGTCATGTGTTTCGTAACATTTTGGAAGGTTAGTCGCCTACACAGTAATGATCACAATTTTGAAAGAGGGTTGAATCAGATAGATGCTGACTTCAGATCCAGAGGCTACCATGAGGAGGAGATGCATTATACACAAAACAAGGTCAGAATGTGGAGGCACAATAGAGGGAAACCATATTTTTTACAACATAGAATGTTAACATCCGCAACTGACAGTGTTGATAATACGCCCCCTTTTTTTAGCCTAGCTTTTTCGAGTGATGAAAGGGACATCAGCGAGATCATCTATAGGCATTGGCCTATTTTAGGAACCAATGCCGATATTGCCGGGGTAGTGGGTGATAGGCCAAGATTTGGATACAAAAATAAGAAATCTTTACGCCAGAGACTGTTTTTCTCAGAATATCCACAGCATGAGCAATGAGATAACAAGTTCTTCATATACTGTCAAATGTAATAGTTGTTCATTTTGCAATTGTATAGATGAGTCTAGGACATTCACACATCCCACTTGCAACAAAATATTTGCACATTTTCCTGAAGCTGACTGTAAAGCTAAAAATCTTGTTTATCTAGCACAGTGCACAGCCTGTCCCAGTGTTTTTTTTTGTTTGTTTTTTTTTTATGTTGGTAAGATGAATAGGCGTCTAAGGGAGAGGATACATGACCATTTGTATTGTGCACGTAAAGAGATGAGCTATAGTGCAATAGTTAAACACATGAATGCATCCGCTGAGGGACAGAATTTCAAGTTTTTAGTATTGGAAGTTTTGAATCAAGATGTTAGGATGGGCGATACAGTTAATAAGACTTATGCTGAGATTAAATGGATTTTTAGACTAGGGGCACATTATTCCCCTGGCCTTAATGAACATGTTTCAATACAACCCGCACTGAGAGCAAGACCCCTAAAAAAGAGTCTGACAAAGAGGAGATAGGGTAGATTGATTGTTTAAATCAACACGCACTAGTTGAGCAGTTATGCAATTTTAATATGTACATTTTCTTATTTATTGAGTTTATGAAACAGATTAAATGTTTTCATGAATTATTAGGTAATAGGTGATATGAGTATTTAATTTAATTGCATATGCATTTTTATAGTCATTATAACATTTAGTTGTTTTTAGGAATATGAATGTAAGCATACTTAATTGGTTTGGCATTTTCAATGCAATCATGTTGCTTAGCAACTTGTAATGCTTTTTCAGTTGTTTGGATGAAACTGTTACAAGGTGTTTAAAAGCTGGTTAGAGTTTTTACTTTGATAATAGGTCTGAAGAAGCTACATGCGAAAGTGCTTACCTGTTCTTTATTTTTACTATTTTATTAAAGTTTTGGAACCACCTCTACCGTGAAAAACTGGTGTATTTTTGACTTTTATATATATATATATATATATATATATATATATATATATATATATAAATGTATGTGTGCGTGTGCGCGCGTGTATAAACTCACCATTACATCAGTGATTTTTTTTTTGTTGTTGTTTTTTTTTTTGTGCCCACCTCTCATCCGTCTTACTTGTTATATATTAACTCGTAGATTGTCCTACCTCACCTTGAGGTCCGAACTTGGAGATACTGCAGCCTTGAGGCTACTGTATCTTTCTTCAAGTATATTGCATTTGTAATTTGACTATACCAAGGACTGCAGTTATAGCTCTCTCGACAGACACCCCTATGTTCCATAACATTTTCAAGCAAACCCTTTGTTGTTGTCTTGTACATAAGGAACGCAATAGAAGTGCCTGGAAAAACGCAAATATTTTTTACAAAGTGCCTGCCTGGCAGTCCTACTTCCATCCTGCCTCCCCAGTGTTGCCCATCCTAAACAGTTTAGAGAATCAGTTATTTTATAGGTGTCAAGTGCACCTTCATTTTGCTATATAAATCTAAGGTGAGAATAATTTACTTGTTTTATTTTGTTTGTACTGTTGCGCATATGACGTGTATATTAAGCCTTGAAATGGATTGTTTGACACAAAGCCTGGCTGGCACAACCATAAAACTATTATTGTCTTGTGTTGTACTTTGTGATCAGTACATATAAATTGCCATGAGCTGTTAACTGCCATCAGTGAATTGAACATCCTTTTTTTTCCAGGTTGAAGTGACTTATCCAGATGGTAGCCCTGCAGATGGCATAACAGTACAGATTAAGGCAGAGCTGACACCCAAGGATAATATTTACACGACTGAATTGGTGTCAAAGAATGGATTGGTTGCATTTGAAATCCCATCAATTCCCTCTCTTGCACACTATGTCTGGCTGGAGGTATGTTTTTGGCCATCACTGAGTCTGAGCAAATAAAAGCACAAAGAAGGCTGTGTTGGTCGCACATTTTATGAATTGTGTGTCTGCCAAAATATAGAACTGTGTATTCTGCTGAAAGCTGTAGGCCTTTTGGCCTGTGTTATGCCTTCTCTCATCAGAGTAATGTTGAACAAAAAAGAAACTTAATGCTTCTTAATGCTCTTTCTGGACAGCTTTATTACTTAGACTTTGATTTTGTTGGTTTTATTTGACTCTTTTTGTTCCATTTGCAGTATGTTTCATCACACCACCTCCTCTTAAATGAAGTATGTTGCTGTCACTCTTAATATTAAAATATTTATACTAATTCTATTTTGATGTCATTGTTATCGATAGATTATTTTCTCCAGTGTCAATTCATTAACAGCTATTGACCATGCATCAGCTGCTGTCTGTGTAATGCTCCCTTTCCATCCGTAGTTGCTCTTCACATTATCACAGGCTATTACTATGTTAGCTGTGTGTTGTCATAAGCAGTGCATTGTGAGCCACAGAGGGAGGTAAATTATTTCTAAAATGTTCTGCATGTAGATGTTTTAGAAGCATTTCTCAGATGCTGGTGAGTAAAGTAAATAAAATGAAACTTTTAATTTGTAATACTGTGCAACAGCTTTAAGTACGTTTCTGTGATTATATATGATCCGTAATGTGCTTTGAATATTGGCAGAATACTTGGTGGAACTGCCACAATGTGTGTGTGTAGATTTGTTTAGTAGCATCTTTTTACTGTCTTTTTTAATTACTATGATACGGTATTTGTATGTTCATGCTGTATTTTGCCATGGGCATACCTTTATATTTGTCAGCATGCACTTTTAACTCTTGTGTGATCAAGTTAATTTAGTTGCTGTCTTTCTGGAATTCGAACAGCTAATTATGTAACAGTTATTGTGTACTCAGGTGAGTGATAGAGCTAGAGGGATGGTAGTGTTTGCTCAGCAATCTGGTCTGTGTCAGGAGAAACTGTCTGAAATGTTTCCTGTAATCAGGTTTGCTTGCTAAGGTGCACACTTCAGTATCTGATTGAATTTAGAGGCATAGTAAATTGTGACTTTTATCTCCCAGCTATTGTTTTCTCTGTTCTTTTTTTATTTGTAGCAGCGATATCTGCCTTAGCATAATTTCCTTTCCCTAGGAACACCCCCATCCATATATCCCAAATGAGTCTTTTCTTGACACTGCAACAAAGCACCATCTTAGGCCCTACAACACTATTCCTTATAGTCATACCTTAAGTCTTTAAGCTACCTGTGTCTTTCTAACAAGAGTTGTATTTCTTGCCCATTATTTCACTGAAATAACAATTCAGCACCAATAGGCAAGAGGGGGCTGGGATTTATTTGAGAAAACTAGCAAATGAGCCAGGGTATTGGGAGCAAATAACTAGAGATGGGTAGATGATAGAATGGGAAGTTGCCAGCAGTTTATTTGGTCTGCAGATAAGAGATTGCCTTCCCTGTCAGGGATTGATTTTAGAGTATAGGCAAAGAGAAAGAAATATGGGGTCCTAAACAAACAAAAAAAAAACAGCACTGGTAGAGTTTTTAATAGATTCTAGAACATAAGCTGCCATTTAAAAATGAATAATTAGTAGAGTGTAAAATATTCCATGATAAATATAAGAATCAATCAGAGGAGGTTCGAAAGAATTGGGAAGAGAGATTGAATAAGCAATTCACAAAGAAACAATGGGAGGATATATACAGTATATGTTTCCCAAATATGCAACAAAATCTAGATGATTTATGATTTTTGCTTGGAAATATTTACATAGATGTTTTTATACCCCAAGTAGACTCCAGAGAATTTTTCCTCAGGCAGACAATAAATGTTGGAGGTGTGAGGCGGAAGGAAGAGGTAATTGGGAACATATTTTCTGGCAGTGCGGTGAGTTGGACTTTAAGGGTTCCCTGCAGGATGCACTGCCAGAGCTGCTGAGTGGGTCGATTGGTCTGATGATGATGATTTTTCTGAGCTATGATACAGAATTGGAATTGCCTAGACATGGTAAGGCCTTGCTGTGCCTAATTGTGGCTGCCAAAAAAGCAATTACTAGAAAATGGAAATCTGAGTCTAAACCAATTATACTGGAAGTAGTGAATATAGTAAGAGAGATAAAACAACTAGAATTGAGATCTTTAGAAAAGGGTAGGAGCAAACTACATAGGAAAAAAATGGGAATTGTAGGAGCAATGCATACAAGGAAGGAATGAGGTCTAAAAGGTGGCATGACTTAAATGAGCAATGTAATGTTTGATGAGAATGGTTGGGTAGATTATAAGTGAAGTATAATGTTTGCAACTGGGAGTGTGTCATGGTTTGTGATATAAAATGCTTGCAAGTAGGATTATGCCGCTGTGGTTTGTTTTCATTTGTATGATTTTTCTGTGTAGTATGTGATGGTTTAATAAAGATGCTTTTTTTTTTTTTAAAAAGCACAAATTGAATTTATGTAATGTTGCTAAGTTTATGTGATGTATAGCAATATATATGTGAAGTATAATGTTTGTTATGTTAGTTATAGTGTGGTTACTTTTATATGAATGTAAATTTGCCTACATCACAAGTGATAATTCGGTAAAAGTGTTTGGGGAAAAAAAAGCTGCAGGGCACTTTCCACACACCTAGAGTTATCAGGCAGCTCAAGCTGAACTGAGTAAAAGGTAAGTCTGGGTGTGAAGCCCTCCAGAGCTTTACTGCCGCTAAAGAGTACGCTCCTCTGAGGCTTTCAAGGATCTGCGGTCAGCTTGTGCTTTCCTTTGTTGGCCAAATAAGTACCCTTTGGGGGGGCTTCCATTTTCTTAAGTTTGTTGATGTTTTATTACTTTCCTGTTCAGGAAAGTTAGTTTAATGCTAAGAGTGTTGTCTTGTAATGGACTGTTTTGGGACTGTAAAGTACTTTTAAACATAGGGCTTGTTTTTTCTTTCAGTTTAAAAGTAATGTAAAGTCACTGAAGTCATTTTGTTTCTATGGAGAAACTGTGTGTATCTTTCTTTTGTGGGGCTAGTACAGTGTTTTAAGTGCTTTTTACTGTGTTTTTTATCTCAAAAATATAACTTTTGTGGACTGGTAGTGTTCCCTGGCAATTACTGCTGGTCTTTCCCAGGAAAGAAGGCCCGTATTTGACTTGACCATGGAACAGGCTACCAGTCCCGTGGTCTTTCCTCCCCTGCCTTCCTTTAGTGTAGCACCTACTACTACTGTGGACCAGGGGTTAGCCACATCCTCTGTGTTTGTTAGGGTCTCTTCATTGGGCAAGGGAGAGCTGCTTTTGTTGGTCCTGGGAGAGGGAACATTAAAGTTTTCACTGTTATGTCAGAATGCTGTGCTGGTTGGCCTCATTTTTTCTTCCAGAATGAGAAAGCCAAGCACCTATCTTCAAATCCTGAAATTTCTTTTGATAGGAGTAGTGTACTGGGTCTGTCTCATGGTTTAATTGAGGCTTTTGATCCTTCTTGTAAAGTAGTTTTTGGTAAAAGAAAGAGGGATTTGGGCAAAAGTACCAATGTACTGCTAGCAAATAATTAGAGAAGGAGAAGTAATAGAATGGGAAGAGGCCAATAAGACATTTGGATTGCAGGCTAGAGACTGCTTTCCCTATCAGGGATATGTATCTGAGTACAGAGAAAGGGATAGGGGAATCCTAAAAGAAAGACATACATTTGGTTGAGTTTTGAATTCAGTCTAGAACACAAGCTTTTTAGGAATAATTAGTAGGGCATAGAAAATATTGTACAATAACTATAGGAATAGATCAGAATAGATTGGGACAGGAGATTAGATACACAATTCACAATAAAATAATAGGAGTTCAATTATGTGGCTCCCAGATATGCCACAAAGTCCAAAAGATTTAGGATTCTTGCCTGGAAGTGTTTACATAGATATGTTTGTGCCCCAACCAGACTCCAAAGAATTTTTTTCTCAGAAAGATGGGAATTGTTGGAGGTGTGATGGGGAAGAAATAGGTAACTTGGACTATATTCTTTGGGAGTATGAGTTGGCAGACTTTAAAAATTCCCTGCAGAGTACTGTGTCAGGAAAACTAGGTGAGTAAATGCGTTTAACTAAGGAAATTATTTTTTGACCTGGGATGCAGGATATAAATTGTCTAGACATAGTATGACCTTGTTAAGTTTAGTTCTGGTAACTGCCAATAAAAGCAATTACTAGAAAATAGAAATCATACTTTAAACCATCTATATGTGATCACCCTGCACTGGCCCAGTAATCAAGGAGCCTCAGTCCTCTCTACTAGCAACAGTGAGGGATGTGCGCAATGGGAGGATGACAAGTACACACACAGTAAAGCACAATTTCCCTTAAGAGCACACAGAGATCAAAGTCGGTCTGTGGCTGGTTTCTCCCTCTTTCTCCAGATCCCCAGTAAGACCCTGGCACAACTATAGAGTTGAGTCCTTAGCCAGGGTTCCAAGCCAAGTTCTCCCAACACACAAACTGTCCAACCAGTGCTTCATGTCCCTGCTCAAGTAGCTGACACACTCACACTTTGAGATTTGATTTATACACACACACCTGGGAAAGGCTGGCGCAGGTTTACTAGCTAATGCCCCTTTTTGACCAGACTATAAGGTAGTTATCACTGCCACCAGAACCCCTTATCAGCTACTTTAAGGCCCTTACCAAAGGGTTACCAATCCTACTGTGTAATGTTACTATTATCCAAATGGTGTGACCAAGAGTTGCAAGGCTGTTTAGGAGTGGCCTGTAAAGTGTCACTAAGTACATATGCAAGTACTCTAGAGCTTAAATATCTCTAAACAAACCAGCCACAAAGATGGGTTTAAATATATTTAATAATAAATAATAAAAGAACAAGACAATACTCAATCAACACAGTTACTTCAGAGTTCAGAATAACAGGAAATATTTTAAAACAACATTGCAGGACAGTCTCAAATACAGAAAACATCTAAACTAATGTTTGCTATTTTCCTAACTATATCTAAAAGAAATCACTGTACCCTAGTTACTATTAGCAAGGCAAGTGCATATATTGATGATGAGTGGAAGTTGTCAGATCTCAAAGACAAATACAAAATGCCAATTCTCTCTCTCTCAGAGAGTTCTTAAATTAGTATTAAACATTACTGCTGCATCAGCTTGGGTGACATCACTCTGTCACCTGCCTTCAGTTCCCAGGCTAACAGAAATGAACATCTCTGTGTTAAAAATACACATCTCTCAGATGTTTTCTGAGAACTGGAAGTCATAAAACAATTAAACACTTTACATTTTAGACCTAGTAATTCTCTCCCAGACACTAGAAAAACCTCTAGCTCTAGACATTATCTGCTTCACGGAAACAGAGATAACACAATCGTAAAACACTTAAGTTTCAACTTATTTTTTTGAAGTTTTGCAAGTTAACACTGTATATTCCAGCTTCTACTATTAAAACATTCATTTGCACAGCTATATAGTTTATATACATTTCTGTTCTTTTCCAATAGGGTACACTGTGGACACATCCTTGAAGCTCAGTACTGTACAAACCCTGTTCAACACACACTTCTGCACTAGTAGTTTAATATACACATATATAGTTTTCTTACATTTGTAAGACAAGCATATGAATCATGTTGATATTCACAGATGACATATGATTATTTACAAAATTCCTGATAGCTGGGCTGGCAATCTCACACAATACTTGAAGTAGTGAATATTGTAATAGAGATAAAAGAACAGGAAGTGGGATCTTTAGAAAAGAGTAGCAGTAAATTACATAGAAAAGTGTTTTGAAGGAGATTGAGGTTTAAGAGAAGGCAAGAACTGAATAGTTTGTGATGTTAAATTATAGAATATATAACAATATATGTGATGTATAATGTTTTTAAATGTGAACTTGTTAATGTGGTTTGATTACTTTTATGTAAATGTAAATTTGCCTTCGTCTCAAATGATAATTTAACAAAGGTGTTAAAAAAGAAAGAGGGATTCCTCTTTTCCTGAAGAGACTCAAGAGTCTGAATTTGAAAATAAAGATGCAGGGATGTGAACATTTTTTCATTGAGATTTCTGATTTTAGTCTCTGAGGAGAGCTCAGTTTCTGATTTTCTTTGAGGGTTTCTCTTTCTGTGAGACTAAATGTGCCATTGTTTTCAATGGGAGAACACTGAGGTTTCTCAGTCCATCTGAAAAAGAGTTGCATGCAGAAGGCTTTTCCAAAAACCTATACCCATTCCTCCTGTTATGTCTGCACTAGAGCATGTGCATTTCTGTCTGCAGTTTTCTTGATAGTCAACCAGCTGTCCCTAAAAAGACAGCCAGGACATATAAAATTCCTCAGTCTTATAATTTTTTTTACACTGTTCCCAAACCTGACCCTGCAGCTATAATTTTAGTTCATCCCACTGTAGCTAAGCACTCAGTTAATTCCAGTCCTACCTTTTCTGATAAGGATGGGAAAATTATTGATAGGTATGGGGAAAAAAGTTTTTACTTATCTGCAACTTTGATTTTCAGAATTTTGAATTGTCAAGCTCATATGTTAGATTTATTCTGACAGATTGTGAACACATGATAGATGTTTTATCTGCAGTTACTTGTGAGAAAAAAAAAATCTGCTTTTAAATAACTTAGTTGCTTCTATTGCACAGGTTACTACTCATTGTTTGCAGTTTGTGTGTGACTATGTTGACACTTCTTCCAGGGCCATTAACAGTGGTACTGTTTTTCTGTGGTTTGCTTAGCTGCATTCTCAGAACCTCGTAGATGATAAAAATGAGATTTTAAATTCTCCCTTTGAGAGAGATTGTGTTTGGCCCTTCTGTTACAGAAGTGATTAAAAGGTGTTGAAAAGGGCTAAGCTGATCCAGGGAATCTCAGCGATTTTTTAGTTCTCCTCTTCCAATTTGTGCAAAGCAAAAGGGCAGAATAAATGGTTTCAACAAAATGCAGGTAAATAGACTTTTTAAGATGAAATGACAACAGGGTCCCAAAAAGCAGTGTTGAACCTCTCAAAACCAAGGACAGTCCAACAAGATTTAATAATTGTTAGAGACCTTGTGACCCCCCCCCCTTACTCTGGACCTTTTTTTCTTCCAGCAAATCTTAATCTCCATTTTTCTCTTTGGGAAGCGTTTGCTTCAGACAAATGAGTTCTGAAAATCATTCATCAGGGTTACAGCTTGCAGTGGGAGGAAATTCCTCCTTTCCCAGGGTGTCTTTCATCATCCTGCTGATGGGACTGTCTGGTTTCCACTTGTTCTTCATCATATGCTGGCTGTCACCGGGAATGATAGAACCAGTTCCTCCTTCCTGAATGGAGAAGGGTTTTTATTCAGGGCTATGTTCTTGGTGCCAAAGAAAGAAAATGCTTGGAGACTGTATCTGGATCGATCTAAGCAGGTTTGTGATAGTGCCCAAATTCAAAATGATGCCACTTCACAACCTGTTACCTCTTCTTCCCCTTTCAAGTTTCCTGGTTAGCACTAGGCTTAAAAGATGCTTATCGTCGTATCCCTATTCATCCATAATTTAGATGGTTCTTTAGGTTTTGTGCGCCTGGATCCCATTTAGTTCTCTGTCGTATCCTTTGGACTATCCACTACATCAAGGGTGTTCACAAAGTGTCTAGCTCAAGTTATAGCTCATTGCAGACTACAGGGTATCCACATTTTTGCATGTTTAGACTTACTTATCTTTACAGAGTCCTTTTTAAACTGTCAAAAGAGTCTCGCTGTCTTGGGTGAGAGATCTCTTACCAACCATGGGATTCCAAGAGAACATTCAAAAGTCTTTCTTGATTCCTTCAAACAATATTTTGCTCCTGGGATGTCAACTAGACACCTCAGTTCAAAGATATTTTCTTTCACAGGAAAACATAGCTTGATCTTTATAACTATTTCTAAGGTTTTTCTCTCAGACTTCCGTCACTGTGAGTGAATACCTCAGGAGTTTTGGTCTTATGGCATCTGTGATTCTCAGGATACCCCTGATGATAATACCCATGAGAAACATACAGTGGAACTTGAAATCTGTTTGGTCCCAGCATCAACACCCTTTATAGTTGACAGACCTTTATAGGTTGTCAGAAGAGAAATCTTTTGGTTGAAACAACAAATATCCTTAAATCCAGGTCTCCCCTTCTCCCTCCCTGCTGCAAAGCAGTCAGTCACCACAGACTCTTCACACTGTGTTTGGGGAGCAGTTTCAGGAGGGATAAAAGTTCAGGGGGGTGTAGGACACCAAGGACAGTTGCAAGCACAAAATGTCAAGGAGATTCTTGTCCTGAACAACGCATTCAACTCTTTGATCCCCAGGACCTCTTAAAGTGGTTACAGACAATACTGCAGACGTGGTACTTCATGGAAAGGGGAAACCAGGTCATACCACTTTTGAAGACTAACCATGTTAGCTTGGGTTATAACTTCATAGCACATTCTCCCTCTACAGCCGTCCTACATTCTGTCAGAGCAAAATTGTATGGCAGACAAGCTGAGCAGGACCAGGAATGACCCTCATGAATCTAAACTAGATCAGGGGAGTCTTCTAAGATTTGATTCATCTGTAGGTAGTTCCTCAAGTCGTCCTCTTTGCATGCTGCTTGAACAATCACCTGACAAGTTTTTGTTCTAGGATTCCATGAAAGAAAGCCTGGAAGACAGATGCCTTTTCTTTTCCCTTGGACAGGAACATTCCTGTATGCCATTCCACCCTTTCCATTAATACCCAAAGTACTGCTGAAGATTCAGAAGGAAATCCCTCAAGATCATTGTGGTGTCTCCCTTCTGGCCCAGGCAGCCATGGTTCTCCCTTCTTGTGGAAATGGCCAAGGGCAATTACCACAAGCTTCCTCACTGGATCTACTCACACAAGAACAGCGGTGTTTGATACACCCCAGCACTGGTCATATTCAGTTGACTGCCTGGATGATAGGGTCTTAATTCCTTTAGACACCTGTTTACTGAGGACATGCAGCATGTGCTAATAGAGGCAAGAAAGCCTGCTACTAGAAAATATAAAATAGCAAATTGGAAAGGTATTCTAGTTGGTTTTAACAGCATAACCAGCACCCATTCAGGACTAGTTGTTCTCTGGTTTTACAATATTGTTAGTTGCTGTGTTATGGCTTTTATTCCTCTATCGAGGTTCATTTGTTAGTCATTTGAGCATGTCTGCCCATGGATCCTCCTCTTTCAATTAATTCTCATGTCATAATATTTTTGAAAGGAGTTTTACATAAGAGGTCTCCAAGAAAAATGGTGACCACTCCTTTGAATCTTAATTTTGTGTTAGAGAAGCTAACAGTTGCTCCATTTGAACCAGCTAATCTGGATGACTTGATGTTCTTAACATGGAAAGCAGTTTTAGTGATGGTTCTGACCTCTGCAAGAAGGGTATCTGAGTTGCAAGCTGTTAGAGTGAGTCAACCCCATCTCAGTTTCCTTAGGGGCAGGGTTTCTTTGAGAACTAATCTTCTTTTATGCCTGGTTTCTGAGTTTAGTGTAAGCCAAACTTTCCCTGTATTCTTTCCTGAACCTATAAATGAGGGAGAAAAGATGCTCCATACCTTGGATGTCCACAGACAACTATTATACTATCTTGACCGAACTAAATCTTTCAGATCTTTGGATCTGTTTTTCATTTCTCATGAAGGTAAGAAGGGAAATGACCTGTGTCAAAACAGACTATTTCCGAATGGTTGTCTAAGGCTATTATTTTTTTTGTTATACTCAGCACAGCAAAACTATTGCAGGCAGGGTCAGGGCTCAGTCTACCAGGGTCTTGGGTTCATCTACTGCTTTTTGCAAAGGGTGGATTCTAGAAGTATTCTAGAAGCTGCTACTTGGTCCTCCGTCCATAATTTTATAAAGTACTGTAAGCTTGATTCCATTTCTAGGTCCAGGTAAAGCTTTGCTAGGACCATTCTCCAAGGGCTCCTGGACTTTGTTCTTTCTCACTTCCCTAAATGTAGTTAGTTAAGGTAATCCACCCATGTAGTTAAGGTTACTGCAGCAGTGATCAGTATGATAAACGTAGAATAGTTGTTAAGCTGTACTTGCCATAAAAGTATAATGATAGCTGCTCATTCCCTTCACCCCCCCCCTTGTTTTTTCGATATATATTTTTTTTATGTCAGGGAGTGGGACAATCTTTTTTCCTAGCCTCCCTTTCCCTCTTGGCAGGAAAGCTTTCAAGGCCTTCACACCAAAACTTGTGATGTGAAGTTGTTCAATCTCGCCGTTCATTCTTTACTGATGGATTTGGAGCTGATCCCTCGGCTCCGATAAAGCCAATTGCAAATCTCGAGGTCTTCAAATGGCTCGAGGCCAAGTCCCTATCCCATGATGCACCTGGAATTGCAGCAGATCAGAGGTTCTGATTTAGCTCGGGCCAGTTAAGCTGTTTTTTCATTACTTACTTAAAAATCTTTGTTAGATAGAATAGTTCAGGATAGTTGCTAAAGCTCTTACAGCTTTTCAGTGTGTTTTCCCTTCCCATTTAGTATGCTTTAACAAATTTCTAGTTGGTCTCTTTTAGGCCTAGTTTAATAGTTTGATTGCAGTGTGTTATTCATTGACCTTTGTCACAATTTCTACTATTTTCTTAGTTATACTCATTTGCTGTGTGGTCTGTCTAACCTTCTGAATATTTTTTAGATAAGGCTTAGTTCTTATTACTGTTGAAGTTGTAGTTTATAGTAAACCTTAGATAATTTAGATAAGGTTGTTGTTTCGTAGCAGCTGTCTCCACCCTTTTTTGCATAGTCTGCTTATTGTGTGATATCACATTTATATTTACGTTACTGTGTGTGTGTGTGTGTGTGTGTGTGTGTGTGTTTGTGATTTAGCCTGGTTTTATTTAAGGCTTGTGTGAATAATTACTATTGCGTAATTTAGCCTGCTTTTATTTTAGGCTTGTCTGAATAATTACTGTTGTAGTTTTTTTGTGATGACAGTAATTTTCCTGACATTGCTATGGCTGACCAAGATAAGCACTCTAAGTCTGGCTTCAAAAAGTGCCCAAAGTGTGGCCAAAAGATGTCTATTAGACAGCCACGTTAATTGTGTTTACTGTCTAGGGGCTCTGCATTTGCAAGATGGTTGTTCTATTTGTCATTCCTTCTCCTCAGGTGTGCTGCAGGAAAGGAGGAGGAAACTCATAGATAGAGGGTTGTTGAAGCCTTTGTTTCAGGAAGCTTTGAGTGACCAAGATGGATCCAGCAAGTCCTCAAAGTCTTCCAAGACATCAGACTCGAAGAAATCAAAAAAGTCTTCAACTTTGGCTCCACTGCCATCGGAGCAGACAGTCTTTACCTTTCGGAGCCGGTCCCCAGTCTTGGAACCGGTGTCCGAAGTGCCTAAGAGTCGACTTCTACAGTCGGTACCACCTTCGGTACGCTCCTCTCATCATCTATCAGCCTGTTGGATCTGGATGTGGATCGTGTGGTGCAGAAGCTGTTATTGGCACAGGCCTTAGCAAAAATGTTATTGGCTTTGACCCAAGTGGCTTTGGAGCCAAAGACCCTTGCACCGACTATAACTTATTTCTTCTCCAAGCTATGCTGGTCCTTCAGAGCTGGAGGAGGCAGACCTGATTTTAGTGGAACCCTCTGAGCCGATGCCTGATCCAGTGTCTTCAGCTCCGTGCACTCTGTCCTCAGTGCCAATCAAGGACTCTAGGAGCTGACACTCTCTGGTCGGGTCCTGGAAGGCCTCTCAGGGCCTTGGCTCGGATGAACTCAGCTCCTACCTCAGGCTCGGAGCTCACTGTACCGGTGCTGGAGGTGTCAATGGTTTCTTCAGATCCGTTGGCTCCCTCGCATTGGGGCAGAGGTGCTTTCAATGCCATGAGGAGAGTCATGTCTCTTAGGATGTCCTCTACCTCTGGTCTGCTTTCCTCCTCCCCTAAAGTGCCTGTGTCTACTTCTACCTCGCACGTCCTGACCAAGAGTAGAGACCCAGAGCCTCAGGAAGCCCCATTGGGTGGCCCCTGCTCTTCTGAGACCTCAGTAGAAGCTCCCACTGATGAGGTTCCCAGGACGATATTGTGTAAGAGGAAACATCTAGACTCCCCACAGGAGTCTCTAACGTCAGATACTGACTTAGATGAGTCGGAAGGGTCCCCGTCTGAGGATATCTCATTCACTGAGATACTTGAGATCCTTAGTCAGAGGGGTGACTGGCAGTCCAAAAGCCCTACTGAGGATAAGTCAGTTTTCCTGAAAGCTTTTGGGTCTCAGCCCTCCACCTCTTGGGTGTCTCCCCCTTAGATGTGCTGATGCAGCTGGTCTCATGAAGGGCGTGGGAGTCTCTGGATACTATGGAGCCTGTCGCTAGGAGGCCTAATAAATTAATTTCTGCCCCCCCCCCCCTTGACAAAACATGTTTAACAAAGGGTGTTCCGGTTGAAGCCATGGTGGTGGTGGCAGGTTGCAAAGAGATCTCCTTAAGGAGTTAGGAGATGCTCTTCAGGGTACAGTAGCTGCAGGAGCTTCCAACAAAGTTGCTGCCCAGCTTGCTATCTTCAATTCTATTGTCAACTCATCCATGCGCCTCATCTCTTACGCAGCTGATGGAACGAGTAGGGCAACGGGTACAGAAGTTGCTGTTAGGAGACATTCCTGGATGCGCTTGTGTTCCTTCGCAGAGCCCTTCTAGTCATCCTTCATGAACACTCCCTTTGATGGCTCGTCCCTTTTCGGGCCTAAAGTGAAAGAAACCTTAACCAGGTGTGGACAGGATGGAAAGATTTTGTGTGCTGTCGGGGTCTCTCTTTCCACCCCTGTTGGACCCTACCATAAAGGTCAACGGGGAGGAAAAAAATGTTGTTCTGAAAAGCCCAAGGAGCCTTTCAGGACACATGTGGTGAACCCCTCTCCAGGGACAGAGCAGGGGGGCAATAATGGAAGACGCCATCCTCGCAGCAGAGGGGGTCTGCAACACCACGGCGGCAGAGATCACTTCTCTGGGAAGCCCTGTCAGCGCTCCTGAAAGGAGGGCCAACTGTTCTGCTCTGGAGGCAGTTGGGGGTCACTTATCTTTGTACCCAGATGCGTGGCTCAAAATAAGACAGCTGGGTACAAAGTATCATTTCTAGAGGATACTTCATTCCTTTCGCCACACCCCCTCCAATCATAAGGAAAAATCCTGGACATTCCACCCAGTTACAGGGTACAGGCAACAATAGAGATCTAAACATTGCTTAGAAAGAGTCATCCAACCAGTCCCAGCAGACCAGATAGGATCTGGAACTTACTCAAGATTATTTTTGGTTCCAAAGAAGATGGGGGACTGGAGAACCATATTGGACCTCAGCAGACTGAACCAATTTGTAAAGAGAGAGACATTTTGGATGGTCACGCTTCAGTCTATACTTCCCTTCTTAGGCAAAGACAATTGGATGTGCTTGATAAATCTCAGGGATGCGTACTACCACATAAAAATGGCCAGAGCTTCCAGGGATCACCTGCGCTTCCGGCTGGGAGCCAATCACTATCAGTTTCGAACCCTGTCTTTTGGTCTCGCTACAGCCCCCAGTGTGTTCACCAAATGCATGGCAGTGGTCACTGCTCACTTGATGCGTCTAGGATTCCAGGTGTTTCCTTACCTAGACGATTGTCTCCTTACCGCCGCCACCAGGCATCAACTCATTCAGGCCAGGGAGTCCACTCTGCAATCATCTGGACATTACAGTCAACTCAGAAAAATCTGCCTTGTCACCATCGCAACATATTGTTTTTATTGGGGCAGAGTTGGACACCACCACCACCACGCTAAGCCTTCCAATAGAAAGAGTTCTTCGTTGGCATGTCAGCATTCTGATATCAAAAGACAGAGCACCAGCATCAGAAGTTCTGAAATTATTAGACATAATGGCAGCAGCAGTTCTAGCCATACCACTAGCTCGTATGCACTTGCGGATACTTCAATGGCTGTTGTTCACTCAATGGTCTTACCAAGAGCTCCCCATGATTCACACTATAATGATCACAAATTCTTGCAAAAAGGACCTTCAGTGGTGGTCGACCTCACTTCATGTCATGATAGGATGCCCATTTGTGCCACCCTCCAACAGCCACAGTGACCATAGACACGTCCCTGATAGGGTGGGGGGGGCATTTTCAGGGAATGACTGGCCAAGGCACATGGACCGATCAAGAGAGGCATCTGCATATCAATGTCCTGGAGATAAGAGCAGTACTTTTGGTGCTGCAGTACTTTCAAGACTCTCTTCCTCTGGGTATGATTGCGATTCAGACAGACATGTCGGTGGTCTGGTATTTGAACAAACAAGGAGGAGCCAGGTCTTACCCACTTTGCCGCGAGGCTCTCTAGTTTGGCTGTGGGCTGTTTCCATCCAGCGCTTTCTGTTGGCAACGCACATCCCAGGGAAATCCAGCGTGATAGCAGGCAAACTGTGCAGGGCAATTTTCTTGCCCCACGAGTAGTCCCTCAAGAAAGAAATAGCAGACAGGATATTCTGCAGGTGGGGCCAGCCTTGATGTGACCTTTGCCAGTCGCATGAACACGAAATGCAGAAGCTACTTTGCCCTGATTCCCCCTCCGGGAGAAGCTACAAGGGACACACTCATACACGATTGGCCTCCGGGTCTCCTATATGCATTTCCACCAATTCCGTTGATACACAAAGTTCTTCAGAAGGCAAAAACCATAGGAAGGACCATCATTCTAATAGCCTCTCATTGGCCTTGTCAGATTTGGTTCCCCTTCCTCCAACTTTATCTTTTGGAGGACCCTTGGATTCTGGACCCAGTTCCAGACCTTCTGACGCACCTGTCGGGGGATCTTCATCCCTCTTTGCAGTCCCTGAAGCTGAAGCTTGGTTGCTGCAGTTCCCATCCTAGCCAAGTTCCATAACCTTTCCAATGAGACAGAACAGATCCTTTTGTCTTCTCATAAATCTTCTTCTAGGAAGCTATATCTTAGCAAATGGAAGAAATTTTCTATATGGGCCTCTAGAAATAATAATGATCCTTCTCCAAGCCCCTATGGCTTCCATCTTAGAGTTCTTGACTATGATTTTTAACAAAGAAGATGCAGCAGCAACAGTTCAGGTTCAATTGGCTGATATTTCTTATTTTCATCTTGGATTTGAAGGCTTGACTGTCATGTCTCACATGTTATCCAAAGCCTTTCTCAAAGGGATTTTTCGTATTAGACCACCTGTGAAATCTCCCTGTTCTCCTTGGAATCTAAATTGTATGCTTTTCCGCATAATTCGTCTGCCGTTTGAACCATTTGTGATCTCAAATTTTTGTCTTGGAAGACCATCTTTGTGGTAGCTATTACTTCTGCCCACAGAGTGTCAGAGCTTCAGGCTTTATCTATCCATCAAGCCTCCCTATTTGATATTCCATGCTGACAGTTTCACTTAGAACTAATCCTTCATTCTTGCCCAGAGTTTGCTCTGAAACCAATCTCAACCAAGTTATTGATTTGCCTGTCTTCTTCCCCAACCATTCCAATAATTTAGAGTATATGCTGCACAAGCTTTATGTTCACAGACAGCTCAGATTTTATTTTGATAGAACAAAAGATTTCAGAAAATCAGACCAGCTTTTTGTTTCATTTTCAGATGTCGGGAAGGGAAGACCAGTGGCCAAAACAACTTTGTCTAAACGGTTATCTGATTGTATTACCTTTGCCTATTCAGCAGACAATATGCCTTTGCAACATAAGATTAAAGCTCATTCAAACAGAGCAGTTTCTACATCTTCTGCCAGACTTCCTATTGATAACATTTGTGCAGCAGCCACTTGGTCAAAACCTCATACCTTCATCACTCATTACAAAGTTGACAAGACCTCCAGGGACAGGGCCTCCTTTGGATCCACTGTCCTGAGAAATATACTCCTGTGAACCGCCCGAGATTGATGGTGCTTGGAATGCTACTCATCAGTAAAGAATGAATGGCGAGATTGAACAACTTCACATAAAGAAGTTATGTACTTACCATAATGTTCCATGTGAGTTGTTCATCTCACCTTCATTCTTGCGTCTCTCTCTCCTACCCCCTCCTGGACTGATAATGACCAAGATGCTGGATCCATCCTGGTTACTCAATCCCTCTATACCTTTCTCTTGGGAGTGAAAGAATGACATATGGTATTGTTATACACAGCAAACAAGATCAGAAGTAATTCCAGGTGCATCATGGGATAGGGACTTGGCCTCGAGCTATTTAAAGACCTCGAGCTTTGCAATTGGCTGTATCTGAGCCGAGGGATCGGCTCCAAACCCATCAGTAAGAATGAAGGTGAGATGAACAACTCACATGGAACGTTATGGTAAGTACATAACTTCTTTTTTTAATGAGCTCAGCTCAAGCTGCCTGACATTTGGGTGTGTGGAAGGTCCCTTGAAGCTTTGGAAGCTGGCTGGCTGTTACATTTTTGGCAGGATATAACCTGTATAGCCAAGACTACTGCAACAGTGATCATTTAAGTATCTACTGTTGCAGTAAGTTCAACTTTCTTAACTCCACTTTCTCAGTAGTTGCAGTTAACTACTGTGAGAATTTCTACGTGAAGTAGTGTTTAATTTGGCTTCTATTTTTGATAAATGCTTGTTTTCGCTATTTCTTTGGAAGCTTTCAGTATTTCTGTCAGACGTGCTGTGTATATGTGTGCTGTTAGGCACTAGCGGCCTGTCTTCACTAATGGTACCCTGCTCTGTTTTCATCTTTTGACAAGAAAATGTTGCAGAACTTGGGAGTCTTTTAGCATGTATACATTATTTAATAATAATGCTCTGTCTCTTTAATATTAGATCATGATTTTTACTCAGTGAAGTTATTTGAATGTACTGTTGAGATTTTACTGTCCAACAAGAAAAAAGTTTAAATTGCTTTTGAGCTTTATTTTATAGTGGTTTAGCATGGTTAAAGTATGTGGAGCTAATTTTTAACAGTAGTTTGGTGCATTGATTGCTTTGTTGTTTGGACTTTGTGTACTGAACATTCAGTTACCATAGACCGGTTTTGGCAGACAAAACCAATTTGTTGTAAAAAAAAACAAAAAAAAAAAAAGGAATTGGTAGTCTGTTAATTATTTAGCTAAGGTCACTTTGGTAACTGGTTTGGCCAATTTTGAGTCTGAAAAGAAGACATAATTGATCTAATTTCCTGAAAGCTTTTGTCCTGAGAATATAAAAACGTAGCTGTCTGTGGACATCTAACAGGTGCAACATGTCCTCTCCTTTTTTTAAGACATTTGGAAAGAAGACTGGGAGGTTGATCGTTTGATATTGGATTCTGACACCCCCTTAGGAAGGAGGGATGGCTGGTTCTTAAGGATACACTATCTTTAAGAAAAATTAGACAGAGGCTTAGAAGATGGGGCTTGAAGTTCCGAGTTTCTTCTAGCAGAGGTAATGGCCACTAAAAAGGTTAAAAATTTTAGTTCACACTTGGCCGATGGTTCAAAGGGAGACTGGGTCAAGGATTGTAACACTAGACTCAAATGCCACAGTTGAGTGGGATCTCTAAAAGGAGGTCTGAGAAGAAAGGTACCCTTTGTAAAAGCCTTACAAAGTTTGGAAGAGGCTAAAATGAAATGTTAAGTTGTTATTCTCGCCTTCATTCTTGCTGGATGGGTTCGGCTCCGACTCGGCCTATACTATAGCTCGAGAGCTATTTTTACCGGCTCGAGAGCTATTTTTACCGGCTCGAGGCAGCCCTATATCCCACAATACCATGCGCTAACTCCCCAAATCTCGTTTGCCGCTTCGCTGCGAGGTTGCGTTTTTACCGGCTCAGGTCAGTAAAGAACTCTTTTGTGGAAATTCTTAGTTTTTCACCTAGTTTTTTTTTTTCTATCCTTACCTTTCTACTGTAGTTTCACAATAAACCCCTTAGAAAAAGTTGTTAGTAAGCCCTTTCCCACCCCTTTCCTTAGTAAAACTTTTCAGGCCTGTAGGCCTTAGTTTTTCTATAGATTCTTTAGTGTGTGTGGTTATGTTTGTTAGTCAGCCTCTTTCTTTAAAGGGTTGAGTGAGAGTGTGAGTGCTGACTACTAGTTGTTAGTGTCCTATCATTATGTCTAAGGACACAAAGGTTTCAGGGTTCAGGAAGTGTGACTCGTGCTGTCAGAAAATGTCTCTGACAGACGGTCACACTTCTTGTGTTTATTGTTTAGGACCCTTGCACCTGCAGGACTCTTGTTCCGTTTGCCACGGTTTTAGCCCAAGAGTCCTGCAGGAGCGCCGCAATAAATTGATCTTGAGGGGCTTATTAAAGCCTGAAGATTCCCTAGCTAAGTCCGGCTCGGGGAAGCCTTCCAAGCCCACCAAACCCTCGGCTCCAGCTTCTGAATCGACGGCTGGTGGAACCGATACTGCTTCGACATCGGTGCCGATGCGAGCAAGACTCCTTCCGCTCCGAAACCCTTATCGGAGCCGACAACAGTGCGCAAGTGCTCTAGGTCACCCTCCGTAGAATCTGTCCATTCGGCTCCAGGATCGCCCTTACTATCGGAGCGGAGCCATAGGACTCATTCCTCCATGTCTTCCAGGCTTTCCAACCATGACCTTGAGAGGGTGGTTAACAGACTCCTCAAGTCTCAGGCACTGGCCCAAATGTTCCAAAGCCCATCTCACCAGACTGTGGCTCCTTCGGTACCAATTTTTATTCCTCCTCCGACTCTTCAACTGAGTTTGGAGCCGGAGTTTGTCGGAACCGGGACCTTGCCCACGTCGGAGCCGATACTGCCACTTTCGGCCCCGGCGTCATCTGTTCCGATCTCTTCATTGGTGCCGTCCATGGAGGGATCCGGGCGCCGAGACTCCCTCGTCGGCTCCGAGGGGGCGAGTGGCATCGGACCCTTGTCCGACCCCGTTCTCCCTCTCGGAGCGTCAGCGCTGGTTAGTTCGGCCCCATCAGCCTCTGAGCCTTCTCTGTCGGTGCCGGGAACAGTCCTGGTATCCTCGGAACCAGGACTTTCTTCTGTACATCATAGGGGAGCCTTTGAGGTGATGAGGAGCATGCTAGATCCAGTGTCTGCTCCAAGGTTGGTTCCTTCAGCTCCTCCCTCTACAGTGCCTGTTACAGTCTCTGGCCATCCTCTTGCAACTGATACCAGAGATCCAAAGCTTCAGGTACCCACTTTGGGTGTCTCTTCTTCATCCGAGGCCTCCCCTGATGCTTCAGGGGAACCCCCTAGGAAAAGAAAGTGCAAGAGGAGGCACGTAGACTCCCCTGAGTCTGTCACTTCTGACACCAACTTGGATGAGTCGGAGGGTTCCCCATGATCCCCCTCTGAGGATGTCTCATTTTCAGACATCCTAGAAATCCTGAGACAGAGGGGAAATTGGTCCACCCTCAAACCTTCCAAGGACGAGTCGGTTTACCTTGATGCTTTTGGATCTCGCCCTTCCACCTCCTGGGTGTCCTCTCCTTTCGACCCACTGATGGACATAGTGGCCAGAAAGGCATGGGCGGCTCCTGACCTGGTGGAACCTGCCCCTAGGAGGCCTTCTAAATTTATTTCTGCTCCGGTAGACAAACCATTTCTGACCAAAGGTGTCTCGGTAGATGCTATGGTGGTAGCAGCCGCCACTAAGAAGGAATTAGCTGATCCTTCTGTACCTCTTCATCCTCCTAATAAAGAGTCCAGGACTATGGACAGGTACGGTAAGTGGACATTTGCTTCAACGACCTTTGCCATGCGGTCGCTGAACTATTTGTCATTTCACCTGCCTTCAGAGAGATTTGCTCAAAGAACTGGGTGAAACTATACTTGATCCTTCTGCTGCAGGGTATCAGGACAAGATTAACTCCCAGCTGGCTATCCTGAATTCCATTGCCAACTCCTCCATGCGGCTTATCTCTTATGCAGCCGATGGAGCGAGTAGGGCTGCAGGCACAGGTGTTGCATTGAGACGTCACGCCTGGATGCGACTCTGTAATTTTGCTGATCCCTTCAAGGCGTCCTTCACCAACACCCCCTTTGATGGTTCAGAGTTGTTTGGACCTCAGGTGAAGAATACCCTCACCAGGTGCAAGCAAGATGGTAAGACTCTCTCTGCCGTGGGAGTCCACTTTTCCACACCATCTAGACCATACCCTAAAGGTCAGAAGGGTGGAAAGATGTGGTTCCGCAAACCACAGGGAGTTGCGCCTGCCGCACGTGGTCAACTTCCCTCCCAGAGGCAGAGGGGGGAACAATAATAGATGCTGCCCCAGGGGCAGAGGGGGTCCACAGAACCAGGGTTCCAGGGAATCCTTCTGTGACCACCCCTTTCAGCATCCCTGAGAAGCTGCCCGACTGTCCACCTTTGGAGGCAGTCGGGGGAAGATTATCTCTGTACCCGGAAGCCTGGCAATCCCTCTCTCAAGACAAATGGGTACAGTCGATCATATCTGAGGGTTACAAAATCCCCTTCTTTTCCCCTCTGATCCAACCGCCAAGACCCCTCCCAGACGTACCACCCAGACAAACGGGTCAGGCACAGCTAGAGATAAAAAAGCTGTTAGAAAAAAGAGTCATCCAGGCAGTCCCAACAGACCAGCTAGGATCCGGAATCTACTCCAGGTTCTTTTTGGTACCAAAAAAGACAGGAGACGACCTCAGCAGACTGAACAAGTCTGTGCAGAAGACAAAATTTCGGATGGTAACGCTGCAGTCCATTCTGCCCTTCTTGGGCAGACACAACTGGATGTGCTCGTTAGACCTTCAGGATGCGTACCATCATGTAAAGATACACAGGCACTCCAGGAGATTTCTCCGCTTCCGGCTGGGAGCCAGTCATTACCAATTCAGAGCCCTGCCCTTTGGTCTCACCACAGCACCCCAGGTGTTCACCAAATGTTTGGCAGTTGTCTTGGCTCACCTGAGACAAAAAGGATTCCAGGTGTTTCCATACTTAGACGACTGGCTCATTACCGCTACCACCAAGCAGCATCTTATCATAGCCAGAGATTACACCATTCACATTTGCAACAAACTAGGTATTTCCATAAATTTCGCAAAATCCTCCTTGTCAGTGTATAAACTTCATAGGCGCCGTGTTAAACACCACAGAAATGCCTGCAACATTACCACCTCAGAGAGTGACAGACATACGGCGGAATGTTCAGTTACTGTTTCAGTCCAACAGAATTCAAGTCAAGTTAGTACTGAAAACATTAGGCCTCATGGCAGCGGCGATTCACCTTCTCCCCTTAGCCGCTTCCACATGAGAATTCTCCAGTGGATGCTTTTTTTCTCATTGGTCCTATCAACAGCTCCCAATGACTCGCAACATTTTGATAACCCCAACTTGCAAAAAACACCTCTCCTAGTGAATGGTCTCCCCTCAACTTCTTCAGGGCAGACCCTTTTCTTCCCCCTCCAGTTGCCACGGTGACAACGGATGCCTCCCTGATCGGGTGGGGGGGCACTATCAGGGCAGGACTGTCCAGGGCACATGGCAACAATTAGAATGCCACCTGCACATAAATGTTCTGGAGGTAAGAGCAGTGCTTTTATCGTTGCAAGCCCTTCAGGAGACTCTTCCCATGGGGACTATAGCAGTTCAGACGGACAATATGTCTGTAGTGTGGTACATAAACAAGCAGGGCGGAACAAAGTCCTACCCCCTATGTCGAGAAGGACTCAGACTTTGGCAGTGGGCGATCTCCTCTCAACGGTTTCTGATAGCAACACACATCCCCGGGAGATCCAACGTCATAGCGGACAGACTGAGCAGAACCATTCTCATGCCTCACGAGTGGTCTCTAAATCAAGCGGTAGCAGAGAGAATTTTCCAGAAGTGGGGCCAGCCTTGCTGCGACCTTTTCGCAACACACCAAAACAGCAAGTGCCTCGACTTCTTCACACTCTTCCCTCTACCAGGCCATCCCCCCAGAGGCGCTCTTGTCCACGATTGGCCTTGGGGTCTTCTATACACTTTCCCCCCTTTTCCGTTGATTCCGCAGTTAATTCAGAAAGCAACCGCATTGAGATCCAAAATGATCCTCATTGCTTCGTACTGGCCTCGACAAGTATGGTTTCCGTTTCTGCACTGTTATCTACTGGAACAGCCCTGGCATCTGGAACCATTTCCAGACCTTTTGACCCATCTGATGGGCAAGCTGCACCAGTCTCTTCAGTCCCTCAACCTCACAGCTTGGTTGTTCCACTTCCAACTATAGCCAGGCTTCCCTTTATTTGTCTTCCTGTCCGTGATATCATTCTTGCCTCCCATACGTCCAATACTAGGAAGATTTGTGCGAGTAAATGGAAGCGTTTTTCGTTCTGGGCAGAAGCTAGGTCCTTAGATCCTTTCGCTGCTCCAATTCATAAAGTTCTAGATTTTCTGGCAGAGCTTTTTCATTCAGGGTCGTTGTCTGCCACTATCAGAGTACAACTAGCGGCCATTGCCAATTTTCATGTAGGGCTCTCGGAAATCAATATTATGTCCCATAAACTATGTAAAGCTTTCCTCAAGGACATCATCTTGCTCAGACCTCCCATTAAGGATCCTCCTCCACAATGGGATCTAAATTTAGTGTTAACTTCATTAATTCTCCCTCCCTTTGAGCCTGCAGCTTCTTGTTCCCTCAAGCTTCTCTCTTGGAAAACTCTGTTTTTGGTGGCTATAACATCTGCCAGAAGGGTGTTGGAACTTCAGGCCTTGTCTGTCCGTCCCCCTTATTTGGTTTTTCATAAAGACAGGGTAGCTCTCAGAACGAATCCTTCCTTTCTACCAAAAGTTTCTTCTGAATCAAATCTGAACCACACTATTGACTTGCCTGTTTTCTTCCCCAATTATTCAAACAGGGCTGAACAGAAACTACATTCCTTGGATGTTCATAGTCAACTGCGGTATTATCTAGACAGGACAAAACAATTCAGAAAGTCAGAACAGCTCTTCCTCTCTTATGCTGAAGGAAAGAAAGGACTTCCAGTATCAAAGGTAACTCTTTCCAGATGGTTAGCATCCATCATTACCTTTGTCTACGAGTTGAGACACAACTTCCTTCAAGACCTAAGGCTCATTCAACCAGGGCACTATCAACCTCAACAGCCTTTCAAGCAAGGTTACCATTAGATGCCATTTGTGCAGCAGCTACATGGGCTTCTCAACATACTTTTATTACCCATTACAAACTTGATATAGCTTCCAGAAATGGAGCTGACTTTGGTTCCACCGTAGTCAGGAGTCTGTTCCGTTGAGCCACCCAGGACCAAGGTGCTAGGGACGCTGTCCCATCCAGCAAGAATGAAGGCGAGAATGACAACTTAACATTAAGAAGTTATGTACCTACCATAACGTTCCACGTTCCATGTTAGTTGTCTTCTTCTCGCCTTCTTTCTTGCGTCCCTCCCTCCCTCCTGCCCCCTAGCCTGGACGGACTTGAAGGTCTCTGAGTCCTTCTCTTTCATGATACATAGTTATTGAGGGTTACCCGTATCATGAGTATTACCAGCAGGGAGACCCTATTTTCATATAATGGCTTATTTTTTGGTAACAATAAAACTATACTATGTGTTAGCTGTCAACGAGATCTGGGGAGCAAGCGCATGGTATTGTGGGATATAGGGCTGCCTCGAGCCGGTAAAAATAGCTCTCGAGCTATAGTATAGGCAGAGTCGGAGCTGAGGATCAGCTCCGAACCCATCCAGCAAGAAAGAGGGCGAGAAGAAGACAACTAACATGGAACGTTATGGTAGGTACATAACTTCTTATTATTGATTCCTATGTGAAAATTAGAAGTGGCAGCTAGTTGTACCTTAACAGTTGAACTAGCTCCCTCTTCAAAAATTGTAGCGAAGAACTCCAGAGCTTTTAGAATTAGTGCGGAAAAGGGGTCAACATCTTCTTGCTGTGCCACCAAAAAAAACTTTTATATTTGCTTTTGTAAAGTTTTGTAGTGGAAGCTTTGTGGAATGATAAGAAAATGTAACAGACAGGAGAGGACAGCCTGAGCTGTCTAGCTGTCACCGTAATTGGATAAACCATACGGTCAACTCTAGGCCTAGAATGTTCAGGTGTACTGAATCTGTTGGGTGAGACACGAGGTCCGGAGTTGGATCCAGAGTCCAAGGTTGGCAAAGGTGATGAGGCCAAAGAAGGGCAAACCAGAGCTGACTAGGTCAGTAAGAGGCAGTGAGGATGACTGTGCTCTTCAATTGTGATGCTTTCTGAAGAAATTTGGGGATAAGAGGAACTAGGGAAAAGGCATAGAGGAGACTGTGAGTGTGGGGGGCAGTTGTGAAGAAAAACATCTCTCTGACTCACCCGGTGGGGGATTATGGCAAAGAACCTGTTGCACTTGCTGTTGAGGGGAGATGCAGAAAGATTGCATCAAAAGTTGGCCCCGTTGATGGAAAATCTTTTCTGCCACTTTCATGTTGAGAGACCACTCATGAGGCATTAGAATGGAACTGGCTCAGCTTGTCTACCATGATGGATTTCCCTGGGATGTGCATTGCTGTCAGAAATTGATTGGATGAGATCGCCCATTGCCAAACTCTCAAATCATCTTTAAGAGGGGATAAGATTTGGTGCCTCCTTTCTTGTTGATGTACTAGACCACTGACACGTTCATCTGAATCGCAGTGATCTTGAGAGTGTTGGTGAAAGGCCTGCAGCGCTAGGGGTATAGCTGTAATTTCTAGGACATTTATATGCATATTGGCTTCTTCAGGAGACCATGTGCTTGGACTGTCTTTTCAAAGAAGTGCCCTGCCAGCACCTGATTTGGGAAGTGTCCACAGTCACTATAGCCTTGGGCTGAGGAAAAGTGAAAGGGTGACCTTGAACTTGATCGGAGTAAATCCATCAAAGGAGGGTAATTTTTGCATGCCTGATTTATCTTGATCAGGGTGGATAAGGACTGGTGGAAAATAGACCACTGAGTTGCTAGTGTCCACTGAAGGATTCTTGTATATCTTGCTAAGGGAACCAGAACTATCACAGCAGACACTGACCCCAAAACTTGGAGGATCATTTGAGCCAAGAGAGAAGAATTTTGAAAACACTTTTTTTTTAACTGGAATTGTATCATTTAAACACTTGTAAGAGGAACAGACACAAAAAAGAACGAGCTCTGAATCCACTCCACGTATTTTTAAGTGCTTTCATTCCACATAAAAGAACTTCATCAGAATAACAAAAACAGTGCACATCATACCTTAAATATATCTCTACCTAATTAAGGGTTAATTGTTAACCTAAAGAAAGCACTTCTTAAAGCACCACTGACACTTAACATTTGAATACAGTGCAATAAAAGCAACATATTAATATGAATCCCTAACAAAAAATAATACATTTAATACTGTAAAAAACATTAAAACACATGAATAAAGAATAATAAAAACAATATTGTCTAAAAGTGTATATATGAGTATCATAACACTAAACTGGCTTTAAGCCTAAGAACTGGGCTAATAGATAAATTCTCATTTTATCCTGGAATTAACATAGCATTGATCCATAGCTGCCTTTGACTTCTTTTAATTCCAAATACTCTTTTACCGATCCCCATCTTTGCCCTTGTTCCACATGATCTATTATAATAAGCTTACAATAATGGTCACCATTTCTTCAAATATGGTTAGCTAAAGCATTTTTAAGCTCTTTTCTCCATATATTGTAATAATGTTGGTGTACTCAATTTCAAAAGGAATTATTTGTTTTTCTCATGTAAAAACAGTTCAATTTTTGGCAAAGAGCAAGGGAGACCACAAATTTAGTACTACAATTGTATCTCCTATTTAACTTTATTGTCCCACAATTCATGACCTCAGCTTCACTGGCTTCTAGAATATGCTTGCACTGTGGGCACTGCCCACATCTACTCATCTTTCCTATTTGTTTTTGTAATTGGTTCCTTTCCAACATATTTTTTATGCTGAGGTCCTTTTTATACATAATATGGTGACCTTCCCCCACTATTTTAATATGTTCGTAGTCGATCTGAAAAACATTCCAGTTCTTTTTGATGATGGAACTAATGTCCCACAAACTGTTATAAGTTAAGACTAAACTGTTTCTAAATTCCTCATTGTTGTCTGTAGGGTTATTATTAACTGGAATTCCACTGCTAGACCCAAGTAGCGGAATATAGGGACCCCCTATCCTTTTTTGCAAAACCTCACAAAAAATGTTGAAGAAAAGTGGCTGGATACCCCTTTCTAATCAACATATTCTTTAGTATGTCACACTGGTAAAGAAATTCGTCCATGTTAGAAACCATTTGAGCCAACCTGCCACATTGGCCCTTAACCAAGGATTTTTTTTTGAAGGCGGGGGTGCCAGCTATTAAAGTGCAATAGTATTTTGGAATAGGTAAGCTTCCTATATATTGTGGAATCAGATTCTCTCAAAATTCTATTCTTATTGAAATATCTAAATAGTTCACTTGTTCTATTCCAGAAGTCAACAGTAAATTCTAGAAAACCTGTGGTCTTATGAATATATTCAAAAAACTCATTTAGTCTTTCCCTGGAGCCTGTCCAAAAAATGATGTGCAGGTAACGTCCATATAGGGATCAGCATTGTGAAAAACTGGAGTTAACTGTGTATTCCCTTTCCCAATATGCAAGTACAGTATTGTCCAAAATGGGGGCACATGCAGCCCCATTACCACCCCCTTCCTTTGCTTAAACAATTGCTGTTCAAAGAAGATGAAATTACTATCAAGGACCACTTCTATAAGGGTCCTAATTGTAAGAATCCTTTCATGCTCAAGCATGCTCATTGAAATCAGTTTTTTCTGTGACAGATTGTTGAGGGGAGTCTAAGTGCCTCCTTTTACACTTTCTAGGGACTTCTTTGGTGGGGTGTTTCTGGAGAAGTAGCAGAAGAAATCAGTAGACCCTGAGGGGTATTCTGGAGATTTTGGGCCTGCTGTCCTTGTGGAGTAGGATGTTGAGGCTCTTGACATAAATAACTTCAAACTTTTGAAAGTCAAAAAACAAACCACAATCCTCAGTTGCAACAAGATGAAGAAAGATAAAAAATTCAAATAAGCAACTAAGAAGTGCTTACAGAAAGAACTTTAATTTAACAAATACAAATAAATCAGATACATCCAGTGACTCAAGCGCTTTCATCTCCAACCATTTGGAGACTTTATCAAGACAGAGCATGCCCCAACTGACAGCAAATTTATAATACAAAGTTAATTACTGAACCAGTCAAGATCCAGGGTTCATGAATAATTCATGAGCAATGACTATTCCTACAGTTTGCATCTAATAATGTCAGATAATCACACAAAACATTCATCATCCTAAATATTACCCACTATAATACATATAAATACATAACTATAAAATACATTATTAAAATAAAATTGAATGTGTAAATAAAATCTAATAAAACCTCAACATTTCCTATATGTTGTACACTTCAGATAACCCTAATATATTGTAATATAAATGAATAAATACATGTATAAATAAACACATAATAGATACAGTATAAAATTCACCAATGTGTGTGTGTGTGTATATATATATATATATATATATATATATATATATATATATAAAACATAAAATTAATGCATATGTTTCAACTATTAAAAATTACAAGAACATTTCTTTAAAAGCATCATCTGTCTAAAGCTTTTAATCTTAAAAAGCAAGTAATTGCAACAGATTCATTTAAGCCTGCCATTGGGTTTCATTCGTTTTCAACTGCCATATGGCCTCACTTTTCTCTAAATATAAAGTCCAAGGTCCACCTCTTGCATCTAGTTAAATAACTTCAATAACAGTGAATTTAAAATCATGTCTGGGCCATTCCATGCAATGTTTTGCAAGGGCATTGGTTTCTTTTTGCAATCTGATATCCCTCAAATGTTCATAAATACATTTTTTAAGTTTCCTTTCTGTCTTTCCAATATAAAAACAAGCACATTTGGAACAGAAAGCACAATAAACCACCTTCTCAGTATAACAGCTGCACTTTTTTTGTATGTAAATAGACCTTTATACCATTTGTTAAATTTTGACCCTTCCTTAATATGTTGGCAATAATTGCATGCGCCACACTTCTTCATATGGCCCCCATTCCAAATCTGGTAACTCCTTTCAAAGATGTTCTTTAAGGTTTGTCCCTTTCTATATACCACAATAAGGCTTCTCACTTATGCATTGTCTAATGTCATTGCTTGAGGTCAAAATTATCCAATTTTTATCCAAAATCCTGAACATTTCTTTACTGTCAAGATTATAAGAAGTGATAAAAGCTGAACGAAATGCCCTTGCAAAACATTCTATGGGATGGCCCAGACATGATTTTAAATTCACTGTTATTGAAGTTATTGAACTAGACCCAAGAGGTGGACCTTGGACTTTATATTTGGAGAAAAGTGAGGCCATATGGCAGTTGAAAACGAATGCAACCCAATGGCCAGGCTTAAATGAATCTGTTGCAATTACTTGCTTTTTAAGATTAAAAGCTTTAGGCAGATGATGCTTTTAAAGAAATGTTCTTGTAATTTTTAATAGTTGAAACTTATGCATTAATTTTATGTTTTATATATATATATATATATATATATATATATATATATACATACATTGGTGGATTTTATACTGTATCTATTGTGTGTTTATTTATACATGTATTTATTCATTTATAGGAAATGTTGAGGTTTTATTAGATTTTATTTACACATTCAATTTTATTTTAATAATGTATTTTATAGTTATGTTTTTATATGTATTATAGTGGGTAATATTTAGGATGATGAATGTTTTATGTGTGATTATCTGACATTATTAGATGTAAATTGTAGGAATAGTCATTGCTCATGAATTATTCATGAACCCTGGATGTTGAGTGGTTCAGTAATTAACTTTGTATTATAAATTTGCTGTCAGTTGGGGCATGCTCTGTCTTGATAAAGTCTCCAAATGGTTGGAGACGAAAGCGCTTGATTCACTGGATGTATCTGATTTATTTTTATTTTTATTTGTTAAATTAAAGTTCTTTCTGTAAGCACTTCGTAGTTGCTTATTTGAAGTTTTTTATCTTTCTTCATCTTGTTGCAACCGAGGCCGATTTTTGCTCTTGACATAAAGACAAGTGAGTCTGGGAAATGAAAGCAGAGGAAAGTAGATGCATCCTTTCTCTTGGAGCAGAAAAAAACTTTCTCCACTACTTCAAAGGCAGAATGCCCCAGGGAGGAAGAGGCCAATGGCTCAGAGAAGATATGCTTCTTAACCTTTGAATCTTTTCGACCTGAAGGCAAACCGCTCAAAGCAGGAGTCTTAGCAGAGCTGTTGAGGGCTGAGACTCCTAGGGGCAGAGATGGCTCAAGCTATCTTTGAGTCTACTCTATGCAGTGCCAATGCTACAGCTCCAAGAGTCATCTGGCTCCAACATGCTTGGAGCTGGTCCACTCTGAGAATGGTACCAGAGTAGAAGACATGACGAATGTTGGATGGAATATGGATGGATCTGGGATTCTTTGCTCCAACTGCTCTAAAACCAAAGGTCGGATCAGAGAAGGAGATAAAATTGGTGGAGTAGTACTAGGCCTCCTGACCCAATGGGGTAGGAACCGGGAGAGCACCCATTTTCTATTTCTGTTTAGATAAATTTCTTCATCCTATCCACATCTGCTTGGGACAGACTTCTGGAGGACTGAGAAGATGATGCAATGTATGAGGTCCTGGACTAGTGGTGTCTCTCCAGGAACAGGGATGAGAGACAGGAGGGGACAGGATCCAGAGACCAATCATATCTGGTCCGAGGAAGCTTCTTCATATCTGAGTTTGTTGTATCCAATGACATGGATATGGCATCAGAAGCCACAGGATCCAAGTGTTTCACCTTTGGATCCAATGAAGTCAGATCCAATAATTTAGGTAAATTTTGAGGTGGTTTTGCACCAGTAGTTGAGCTTGGAGCAGAAGATCTGGAAGGGTCTGAAGGATGTTTCTTTGCCTCTTTCTCCATTCTCTTCAGGGTTTGAACCACAGGTACTGTCTGAGAAGAAGTTGAAGGAGGTATACCTTTAAAAATAAGTTTATTTTTCCAAGCCACCAAGGCCCGTGGATTAAAAGTCTTACATATATCACAGGACATGTTCAAATGAGCTGGGCCTAGACCCGTAGATGCACAAGTCATGTGCACCTTGCATTTTTTAAACCATGATGTTTTTTCAGTCATTCCAACTATGTATAGCCCAAAAACTACACACTAAGAGAATTAGCAACAATGTTAACAGTTTTATTCACAACTACAACAAAGCTCGAGAGCTAACTGCAACCATATTAGTACATGAAGACTGTAAATGAGATGTGAGATGTGGTAAGGGATTAGAGCATTATGGGTAGGAGAGGAGCTCAAAAGCTTTCAGTGTTCCACTAGCTGTAAAAAGCAGCCAGGTCAGAACCGAACCCAGTCGTTGAGGAACAATGGAAATGGACAACACAGATGGAATGTTATGGTAAGTACAGCACTGCTTTTTTCCTTGGATGTGACTCTCTTTTCTCCTTAAACTGCTGACCTAGCTGCGGTCTCCCCAGCTGCCTACTCAAATAGAAAATATTTGGCTTCATCTAGTCCAACAACCCTTGATAGAGGGAAAACTGTTATTCAGGGTAAAAAATGTTTCTTTCTAGTAATCTAGTCTTTAAAATGTTAAATTATCAAGGCTATGTTGGCGGTTTATTTTACATTGTGCATACAGTTTAGATGATTTTGCTAAATCCTTACCTGCAGAGAAAATCTTGTGTGTATGAAATTGTCTTATTTTACTAAGGTTTTGAAACATGCTTTGAGAGGTGTGCTTCAGTGCTCAAATACAGTCTTGATAAATATTGTTTTTTCTGTTGTGTTAAGACAGTATGCTTAGTTCCATAATCATAAGTTCTTTGATTTAAAAGCCAAAATTTTGAATGCATTTTTAATTTCTGAGTTGTTGTTTAGGCTCTCTGTTAAACAGATTCTTAACCAGTGGGATGATAGAGGCAAATTAATGCATGGGGTGTTTAGGATGTTTCATGTACTCAAGTTCCCACCTTGTTTTTCCTTCAAGGGGCAGAACAAACAAAAATCCCAGCCAAACAGATGTCAGGGATAATGGCAAGATGATAATTCTTTGAAACCAAATGAGGAGTTTCCTTCCAAAAAAGGATCAACCTCTTGCAAAGGAATGACTGCACTGAGTCACAGAGCACCCCTATCCTCCCCACCATTCCTTTCTTCCTCAACCCCCCAGATTGTCTCTCAACTCTGTAGCCTGGCCGCAAATAGTCTGAAAAAAATTGGGTTCTGAGAATAATATGAAGATGATACTCTTGGCATTAGATAATCCTGCCCCCATTCAGCGGAATTCCCCCAACACCCACCAGACTAGCCATAGCTGTTTTTTTTTCAGTGCTGCATCACATGGTAGAAGTAGGGTCATAGAACCAGTGCTTGCAGTACACAAAGGCAAATGATTTTACCCATATTTGTTTTAGTACCAAAAAAGGAGCACTTCTGGAGACCCTTCCTAGATTTGTCCTTTACAAACACCTTTCTAAAAGTTCTGAAATTAAAAATGCTAACCTAAAGTGTTTCCTAGCATTGCTTTTAGACAACTGTTTCATGCTAACTCTAGATATCAAGGATACTTTCATATTCCTGTTGGTCCCAGTTTCTGGACATTTTTCAGATTTGCTGTGTTTCTTCCATTACCATTTTTTTTTGCATTACTGTGGGCTATCTACTGCACAAGTGTTTAAAAAAGTGTCTGGCCCCAGTGATCGTCTGTTGCAGAACACTGCACATCCATATTTTTCCTTATTTATAAGACTTCCTGATTTGTACAGGTTCTGTATCCAGGTGCTTAGAGTCCTTAGAGAGTGACATTCCCCCTTTCTCACCTGGGCTTCAAATTGAGCTTTCAAAAGTCATTGATCATACCTCAACAAATTGTTTTCCTGGGGTGTTGAACAGACACAGTAAAAAGACTGGTCTTCCTGCTAGAAGACAAAGTTCTGACCTAGCAGGTCATTTTCTTGGATTTCTGTCTTCTAGATGTGGCCTCCAGAAAAGAGTTACTCAAAATTGTAGGTCTCATGGCATCAGTGATCCTCCTAATTCCACTAGTCAGACTACACATGAGAATATTTCAGTGGTACTTGAAGAATTGTCAGACGCAGCACCCTTATTCCTTCGAATTCCACATACCAGTACGCAGATTTGTGAAATAGGAACTGCAATGGAGGATGGATCAACCGTCTCTGAATCCAGGACTCCCCTCTCTCTCTTCAGACAGAGTCCAGTTTGTCCATATGGACTCTTCAGATTTTGCTTGGAGAACAGTGTCCATGGACGTTCAAGTGTAAGGCTTGTTGGGTCTTCAGGGCATGCCAAAGCAAGCCTTAAAAGTTCTTTACTGCTAATGACCTCTGGGTTATTTTCTAGTTGTCACAGTCAACACTTTCATAATGTACCTGAACAAGCAAGGAGGAGAACAAGGTCGTATCCTGTTTGCCAGTTGGCAATGATGACCTGTGATCTGGCTCTATTGCATTCTCTGACTCTTCAGACGTTGTGCATTCCACCAGAGGAAAACAAAGTGGCAGACAGACTACGCAGATCCTGGGCAGACCCTCACGAGTGGAAGCTACATATAAAGGTCTTCCAGTATTTGATCCAGATGTGGGGAGCACTGCAAATATATCTGTTAGCCTCCTTTTAAAACAAGCAACTGAAAAAATGTTGTTGAAGACATCCTTGCAGCCATACTTGGAAGATACACTCCACCATTCCCATGAGTCGCTGTCTTACTTTGAACATAGTAGAAGAGTCTTCATGGGTTCTGCTCAGGCAGCTTTATTTTATACAAACATATGACGGTAGAAGTTAACTAACTTAAGTAACTTGCATACAAACTAACTGCTGGAATCATACATGCTTGCTCTCTGGCTGCACTCCCAAAATAGCACTAGTAATGGCACTTGCTGGACATTTATTTATGCACGTTAAGTCTCTGAGATGCTTCTTAAAGGTACAGTACACAGCACATGCACGCTGATCTACATCCTCCTCCTTGAAGAAATAAAACATGCAATGTTTTGAATCTATTTGACATGCAGATATCACAGACACTTTTCCCTCATGCATTGGTACAGGATAAAATACATATACACATAGTTAAGCTCAATTTGCTGTGTATTTCACACTGGACCTGGATACTCATCCATAACCTGTGACGTAAAATTATGAATTGGATTTGGCAACTGGAACTGTCTCTGTATAACATTCAAGTCTGGAATCATCTGGAACACCTTCAGGAATGGAATCAGAGGTTGGAACACACTCTGGAATATAAACCATGTTTGGTTTACTCTGAGATTTAGAGTCTGTGTCACTAGAACAATGGTTTGATGATGATTCTGGTACAATAAGTAGATGTCTGCGATTTCTTCTGTACTCCATACCCTCAGATCCTACAAGGTGTAGGACCTTGGCTCTGCACAAATTACGGTAACTTGACCAATCCGGTCGAAACCTTTCACCATTTATATTCTCACCATCTCTCCTTCCCACAACAGGCAAAGAAATCTGCTGGATTTGTCATAACTGAATTTTTGGATAGAACGCTTCTTGAATAGTTGAGCCTTTATGGTTCTGTTGTTCTTAGCTTTAGGCTTCAATAAACTGAAACTGATAGCTTCATTCTGGTTTGCCTAGAAAGAAGTCTTTGAGCAGGTTAGCCAAGGATATCGTCACGGGGTATGTTTCTGAGATTAAGTAAATTCAAAAAGACATTGGTATTGGCATGCTTTGACCTTTCAAGTAATTGCTTTGCACTCTGCACTGCACATTCAGCTAGACCGTTTGACTGTGGATATTTAGGACTGCTAGTAACCTGTACAAAGTACCATTCTCTTGCAAATTTCTGAAACACTGACTAGTAAATTGAGTACCATTGTCAGAAATAATTTTGCGTGGACTACCATGGACTGAAAAATAACGTTTCAACTTAGTAATAACAGCAGTAGATGTTAAGTTAGGTAGTAATTCAATCTCAAACCAGTTCTAATAAGAGTACCAATAGTGTTGACTGTTCCACTTGAAAATGTCAGTGGCTGCTGTCGACCAAGGTAGTTCAGGAATCTGACTTGGTTGAAGTGGTTCTCTTTGCAGATGCGGTCTAGTACTTATTGCATACTGAACAAGAAGTAAGTACTTTATCAATGTCTTTCAGTACTGAAGGCCAAAATACCAATTCTCTTGCTCTTTTAGTGGGTACAGAACCTGGGTGACCATGATGGAAAATGTTGATATATTCTTGTTGTAAGAGAGCTGGAACAACAATTTTAGGACCTTTGAAAATAATGCCATCTTCCATCAACATTTCCTCTCTGTAAGGAAAATGTTTGCACTTCAGGTGGTACACTTGATTGCTTTGATGACCATTCAACATTATTGTAGTGATTCAGCTTTTGCAAAATCGGATCAGTCTTCGTGCGAGTTCATAACTCATATCAAGCCTAGTGGTGGAAAAATTATGCACTGCCATTAAGTCAAAGTTCAAATTCTCTGCATCATGCTGTTCCGTCGTATTTCTGGGTGATCTGGATAAGGTATCAGCCAGACAGAACAGTTTGCCTTTTGCATAGACCATCTTGAAGTTGTACTTTTGTAATTTGAGCATCATTCTTTGTAATCTTGCTGGAGCTGAATGCATAGGCTTCTTTAGAATAGTAACTAAAGGTTGGGGGTCAGTTTCAATCTGAATAGCTTGCCTACAAATGTAATCCTGAAACTTGGAATGTGCAAATAAAATTTCCAAAAGTTCTTTCTCAGTTTGAACATGCTGCATCTCAGTTTGGGTAAGTGTTATCGATGCACAGGCTACTGTTCTATCTTCTTGAAGTATAACTGCCAAGACCAAATTTTGAAGCATCACAGGAAATAGTGACTGGTTTATTCACATCACAGTATCTTGATGTAGGTGGGGTGGCATTTTTCTGCTTAAGGTCTTCAAGTGCTTTCTGCTGATCTAACCATGACCATGCAACATTTTTGCGCGTTATCTCTCTTAAAGGTGCTGTCAACTCACTGAAGTCTGGTATAAACTTACCTAAATAGTTGATCATGCCTAGAAAACGTTGTAGAGCTTGGTATAAACTTGCCTAAATAAACCATGCTAGGGTTGCCACCCCTCCGTTTTTTTTTTTGGACTATCCAAAAATCAAACTGATTGTCCAGTAGTCTGGAAAACCCTGTACAAACTCCAGTATTCTGCTTCAAAAAGGAAACAGACTATCGGAGTTTGTAAATCGGCTGATTTACTATGCTTTGTTACAGAAAAGCATAGTAAATCAGCCTAAAGCAGGCAGCAGGAATGGATAAAGAGGGTGTTTCCCACCATGTGATGTCATCGCGGCTTCACAAAATGAAAAAATTAGAACTAGGAGATGCACTTATGTGATTAACTTTGATAAAATAAAGCAGATTCATTCTCAAAACTATCTTTGAAATCCAGTAAATACTGTACTGGTCTTTGTTCCACATAGAATAACAAGTTGTAATAGCTCTTGGCCAAATAACATGAAAGTATTGCCGAACCTTCAGTTTGAATTTCTTCACCTCCATTAGCAGCAAGTCTCACACTACTGGCCACATTGAGTTATTCATTAGATCTCACTTTAGTAAATGTGTCTGCTGATATAACATTACACTTGGAACTAGTGTCGTCTTTAAGCTCTGTGGATTTACCATTGATGTGGGCAGTACAAAACACTTCGCTCTTTGCCAGTAAATTCAGTGCATCAGCTCTTTCACCAGTAACTGATAACACCATCCACATAAAAAGCTGACTGTTGTTTCTACTTGATCAACTTGCTTTTTTGTTTGATCTTTCTTTACAGCTGTGTGAGGTTTACTTGATTTGCAAGACTTTTGAAAATGGTTCCATTTTTTACACTTGTGACATTGCTGACTGAAAGCTAAGCATTTCTCTGTTTTAGACTCATGATTTGCACCACAATTGCGACAGTTAACAATAAAGCTGGAATTGGGTTTTGCTGATTCATGCTTGTACTGCACTGAGGAACTGGCTTTAGAACTTGCTGGAAAGTTACCAGGAGGGGCTGTTGCTGCCATGTGCTTAGGCCTACTTCTGCTTGCAACATGTTATATACTGTCAGTACTTGCTCTAGAGCCTGCTGAAACCATGCTCTTGTCACTCGCAAGCATACGTGTGTTTTTTTTGTTACCTCAAGGATTTGACAAATCTCTATGGCTTTACTTAACATTAAATTACTGTCACGAAGCAAGTTCTTTCTCGCAGCAGCACTATTAGTATCACACACGAGCCTGTACTTTATTAACTCATCTTTTAAATCACCAAACCGGCACGTTTTAGCTTTGTTTCTCAGGTCAGTTATATAAGCTGCAAAAGTTTCCCCTGGTTTCTCATCTCTCGTATAAAGCAAATGCCTTTCTAATATAATATTTGTCTGAGGGTTTACACATCTCTCTGAACTTGTGCTTCAAGCACTCAGGGTCTTCCTTTGATTCAGCCTGTACAACAGTATGACAAGTTTCACCTTCTCCTTCATATACTGCTGGTGCATACAGAAATGAACAATCTTTCTAATGCCTCTGACCCAGCTAGGTTTAGCAAAATGAATGCCTTGGTGCGTGCATCTTTATCTGAATAAGCTGCTTGTATAAAAATATCGTACTGTTGCTCAAATACTGTGCAAGTCTGCAATATTCTGATCAAATACAAGTGGTAAGGGCTTTTGAAATCCATCTGCCATATTAACACATACCAGTGAAGGGTTTTCCCAATAAGCACAAGCACGTACACACACACATAAATCAGAAATTTATGCCAGTACTTGTACTGTGCCCTTATGCTTTGTGCTTCTGAAATTATACACATGAAGTTTTCGGAACTATGCTATTGGGCATACTCTGCAAATAACTCTCTCGGGCAGTGTAACACATTTTGAATTTATTGTATTGCCAAAAATCACCTCTTATCAGTGTAAGAAACATTTCAAATGACTTCACGCTGCAAATGAACTGGGCAAAAGAAGCTCAGAGTCAATAACATTGTGAAGTAATTGCACTTTGCGAATAAACTGTACACAGCACACTGAAATTTCCAAAATGGAGGTAGCTTGCTAGGCAACTCTTTACAGTACGAGAAACACTTTAATGGCAGCACTTTGCAAATAGACACACCCAGCACAAGAAACTTTTCAAAATGGCTATACCTTGACTGTACTTATCGAAATAGTTGCACTTTGCACACAAACTCTTTGGAATACATGCACAGTAATCAGCACACACTGTAAACACTTTTATTCACTTTGAGATGGTTTGAATAACTTTAGTTATGCCCTTGATACAATACGAAGTTGTAGTTATGCCAAAACACAGCACTTTGCCAAAAAAACATGCAGTCACCTTGCTTTATTTACACTGTGTGGCCTTTTTGCCCTTATTATATTCGTTTTGCTCTTTTAATCCCTTTACATGCCCATTGTAGTTTTCTTGTGTACGTTTTACTCTAAACATGCCTTTAAACATGCCCGTTTTTTGCTTCAGACGTACTGATTTTGCTTTAAACTTGCTCATTTTTGTCAAACATTTTATTTTAATCATTCCCATTAGTTAATAAATCTTTTGTGCTTCCTGTTTGCTTAATATTGCAGTATGTACCTTTGTAATGCTCCATTTTATAGAATAAATGGCTTGTACGAATTTTCATTACCTTTGATTCTTTTCTGGCTCTTTTCTTTGCTCATTTCTGTCATTTTACCTTCACTGTTATCTCTGTACCTCGTGGCTCCAAATATTAGTCTGTTCAATCCTGGTTCTGACACCATGTCACTCTCCTACTTTGGACACAGTAGAGGAGTCTTCATGGCTTCTGTTTAAGCAGCTTTATTTTTATCAAAACACATCACGAAAGAAGTTAACTGACTTTAACTTAAGTAACTTATCTACAAACTAATTGCTGGAATCATGTATGCTTACTCTCTGGATGCACTCTCAAAATGGCACATTTATATACGCACGTTGCGTCTCTTTGATGCTTCTTAAAGGAACAGTATACAGTACATCATGCACTGTGATCTACACCATGGTCAGGAATGCTCCTGTATGCATTTTCACCCTTTACAGTGATTCTCAAGGTATTTCTAAAGATTCAGAAAGAATTACCAAAGATTATTGTGGTATAACCTCCTTTTGCCCCAAGCAAATGTGGTTCTCCTCCTTAATGGAGTTGGCCAAGGGCATTTACAATAAGCTTCCCTTCCTCATGGACTGTATCTGCTCACACCGCATCGGCATGAATGGTATAGCCAAACATAGTAACTGAATTAGCAACCTGAGTGATTCTGTTATAATACCTTTTAGGTACTTGTTCCATGAGGATGTGCAACAGGTATTTAAGGAGACGCACACACACACACACACACACACACACACACACACACATGCAACTAGAAAATGTGATGTTTACGAATGGAAGTGGTTTTCTAGGTGGTGCCTAGTCAATAACAGAGGTCCTGATTTATCTGAACTGTATAGAGATAGTTTGTGATATGCTTCTATCAAAGTGCATATTTCAGCCATCACAACTTGTCCGTCCATGGGATCCCCCACTTTCATTTGTTTGTGATAAAACCATTTATGAAGGGAGTGTTGCACTTGAGACACCCTTCAAACAAAGTTCTCCTCCTGGGATTTCAACTCTGTTTTATTTATTTTATTTATTTATTACAGTTTGATGACCAGGATATTCCACTGAGGCCTGGAAGAGCCCGTTTTCAGTGGAGGCCCGAGAGAAAAGCTCCACAGAAATACAGTTATATCAAATTCATGCAAAACTTGTAAGGTAGTAAAGCAGCGGAAGCATACAAACAATAATATGCAGTTAGTTAAAGGAAAAAGACATGACATTTCTAAAATTCTAGGTAATGAATTACCAAAACATGAGATTCCTGTAGTCAAAACATTATTTACAGAGTGTAGGCCCATTTATAGTGGAGGCCTGGGGGGAAAAGTTCAAAAGAATATTTACAATTATACAAAAGTTATGCAAAGTTATTAAGTAGTAGAACAGTGGAAGCATACAAAAGATAATATACAGTTAAAGAAAAGGCATGAACATTTCTAATTCTAAGTAATAATTTCAAAAAATTTACAAAGTATAGATACTTTAGATGAAATGTATGTGAGCATTATGTACAGAATACAACTAGCGTGTTTTTTTTTAAGTTAGAAATGTGAGGAGAGGACAGAGAAAAAAGGAACGGTAAAGGATGGTTTATAGTGGAGAAAGGAATGGGTTAGGAGGAGTTTGTGGTACAGAGTTGGAGAGGAAGTAGAGGCAAGGGTTAGAGAGCACTGTGGTAGATGGTTAAGGTTTATAGTGCTTGGGAGATGGTATTGAGGAGTGTGTGGTTAGGGATACAGGAACATTCCCACTTTGAAAGCAGGTGTGATTGAAAAAGAGTTTTGAAGTTAGAGTGGCTTTGTTATTGAAAAACTGACCCCATGTCATAAGCTGATTTGTGATTCATTACTTCGAAGACTGATTTACTTATTATTTTAACATCTGCAAGATAGGTCTTTGAGCTGCACTCTCTCATGATGCAACCATATCTGATTTTTCACAAGGACAGGATTGTGTTATGCATTATTCAATCATTCATGCCTAAATTTGTTTCTGAATTTACCTTTAATCAAGCCATCAGTCTTCCAGTTTTATATTCTAATCCAAAAAACATGGGAGAAAAGATTTTACATATCTTTTATCTGTACAGGCAGCTCAGGTAATACTTTGACAAAGCAAAGCCGTTTGAGAATTCTGAACAGCTGTTGGTCTTCTGTATGGGTGATGTCAACCTGTTTCTAATTAAACTATTGCATGATGGGTATGCTGTATTGTTTTCTGCTACTCCCGCTACAGTAAATCTCTTCCAGGCAAGGTTAAGGCTCATTTGACTAGGGCTTTATCCACTTCAATGGCATATTGGAAAGGGGTGGACTGTAGAAGCATTCTAGGGGTGACCTGGTCCTCTATTCATACCTCCACAAAGCCCTACAAACTGAATTCCTTTTCAAGGTTCAGAGCAGGCTTTGCTAGAATGATTTTCCAGGGGATTCTCCTTGGGTCCTTGTCCTTCCATCTCCCAGGTAGAGTTAAGTTTTGGGAATCTACCCAAAATGCCACTGAGGCAGTGGGAATGACAAATACTATGCAGTTCTGTAAGTTCGAGTTACCTGTAACAGGAGCTGTCCAAATTTCTCACTGCTGAAGAGGCAGCACCAACCTGCCATCCATCAGATTGTGCATAGTTGATGTGTTTTCCACCTCTTTGATTTGGTGGTTGTTGGATTTGATTTGTAGTGTTGTGAACAGAAGTCTGTACGTGGTCCTAAAAGAGGGGAGTTAGGAATGTGTACTTAATGGTGCCATTAGCCATCAGTAATCATGCTGCTGTGTGGTTTAGAATTAGATGGTAAGAACACCAAGATAAAGTTGAAATTGTGGAATTTCAGAAGAATGGATTATAATGAATTTGGGGGATTGGTTTATAGAGGTGTTAACAGACTAGGGCAAATTGAGAGAATATGCTAAGAAAGTTGGTCAGGAATATAGTACTCTTGGCTATGGGCAAGGGTTGAAAGAAGAGACTGACACTGTAGCTATACAGGAAAGTTATGGCACAAGACAAAGAGGAGGTAGACTGGGAGGATTTGAGGAGGTGAAGGAAGCAAAATGCAGTGAGGTAGCAAAGGTACAAGCTGAAAATGAGTTATTAGAAGGGGTTGGGGAATAGAAGCAAGTTTCTTTAAATGTATAGCAGGAAGAAGTCATGACAGATTTGACAGGGCTGATGAGATGACTTTTAAAGGCCATAGAATAATGGGAAGAAGAGGCTCATGAGTACTTTAGTCTATAAAAGAAAACAATGAGAGAGTGCTTTGCTGCTGTGAAACTAGTGCAGAATGGGAGGAATGGGTGACAAGACACTAGAATACAGAGTTGGAGATTAACTAGAAATTGGTTTCACTAAAGGGGGATAAAGCAGACAGACCAGACTGGCTGCTTCCTATCATCCCCAAGAATGTGGCCAGTGTGCTGGTAGACCCCTGACTGAGGATTTCAACAAGTCTCTGACCTCTAAGTTGCTGAGGACTAGAAGACAAGAACTTGGCATCATTGTACAGTGGTGTGTATGAAAATTTCAGGAAACTATTGGCTTGTTTACAGCAGTGGCATGGAAAGTTATGAATAGATCCATCATGGAAAGGCTGGCTGCCTGATTTTCTAGAGCAGAACAACCACCAGGGCAACAAGCTGGACATCAACACTCCCCCTATGTAAATGGATACTGGATTTTCGCATCAGTAGGCACCCTAAAGTATGTGTTGGAAATAATTCAATCAGTATTATATTGAGCATGGGTGTCCCTCAGGATTGCGTCCTGATTCCTCTGCTGTTCACCTTGTTGACGCATGACTGCATGGCCAACGGTCATTCCAACAAAATCAAGTTTGCAGATGATACCACTGTCTTAGGTTTTGTCAGTAATGGTGAGGAAACAGCCTACAGGGATGAAGTGGAGCATCTGATAGGCTGGTGTGACAGCAACAATCTGGCCTTAAATGTAAGCAAGACCAAAGAATTAATAGTGGACTTCAGGAGGACTCAGGAGATGCATCAACCTCTGGAAATTAAGGGGGTGGCAATGGAAAGAGTCAAAAACACCAAGTTCTTGGGGGTACACATCTTAGATGATCTATGCTGGTTGACTTATATTAGCGACACAGTGAAGAAGGCACAACATCGTCTAAACTTCATATGGAAACCAAGGAAGGCAAACCTGCCTCAGTCCATCCTCAAAGACTTCTACAGGGAGGGGCCATCAAGAGCATCCTCTCAAATAACATCATAATTTGATATGGTAACTGCAACGCCTCTAACCACAAGGCACCTGAGGGCAGTGAGGACAGCAGAAAGTCATTGATTTCTCGCTCTCATCCATAGATGATCTGCATGAGACTCTGTGTGGGAAGGCCTAGGAAGATGATCAACGATCCCACTCACCCTGCCCATAGCAAGTACTTCCTTCTTTTCTCAGGCAGGCAGTATTACAGCTTACACTGCAAAACATCTAGACTGTGCCTGGACGGCGCAGTGGTACAGTGGCAGTAGTGTCACCTCACAGCAAGAGGTTCTTCAGTTCAGTTTTCAGCTGGAGTGCCTTTTGTGTGGAGTCTGCATGTCCTCTCTGCGTTCATGTGGATTTCCTCCCACATTACAAAGACATGCATCTGGAGAGTTTCTCCCCGGGCCTCCACTGAAAATTGGCTTTGTTCCAAGTTGGACTTTCCCTGTAAACAAATTAATAAATTAAATAAAAGTAGTAGCTTCTTTTCCTGTATCTATAAGGCTTTTGAATTTGAATGCCAGGCATGATGGCGAATAATTAGATCAGTATGCCATTTGCTATGAAGTATCAGCGGTAGTAATCACTCTAGCAAATTGCTTCAGTAACTGGTACAGGTAGCCTGATTTCTTATGCTATTATTTCATGAATGTGCAGTAGTCAGGAGTGAGTCACCACTCCATATGTGCAGTATGAACATCAGAATATATCATACAGCTGGTGAAGTGCAGTATTCTAAGCAATCACAATGTGAAGTCATAGTATTGCAATACCTACTAGTATAATATTGTCTAATGTCTTCCTGTCCAGTTGTGGTAATCTATTGTGGTGTTAATATTTTAATTACTGTATGTGCATTAGCCTTCCTGTCATTCAAACTGTGTTCATTGTTGTGCCTTGCACAGGGACCAAAGCAGCGTAATTCCATTTAGCTTGCACTGCTGTGTATATCTGATAAACAATAAAGTTTACTTTGACTTTTTTTTTTTGCTTTGACAATTAAGGGTTCAAAGACAGACAAAGCTGAAAGGCAACCCTGATCTGGTTTAATGGCTGGGTTATATGAAAGTCTGACAAGGGAGTACAAGTGGGCATGGTCTAGCTGGAATTTGGTAAGGCTTTTGTCTCAGTCCTGTACACAGGGAGGACTAGAGGGTCTGGCATAAGATCATGACCAAATTACATTGTTGTGGTTAGAGGAAAATATCAGGATTAAGTAAAGTGAGTAATTGTGTAAAACGGGTTTGTTAGTGAGTCCATTGCACTTTGCTGTATTAATTTCAGACTTGTGTGACTGAATAGAAAGCTGGATCAGCCTCTTCATTAATAATACAAAGGTTGCGAGAGACAACAGTGGAGGATGATGGACTACAGCGAAAGGAATTGGGTAGTCTAATCAAGTGGGTCAAAATGTAAAAGTTGAGTTTTCATATGTTCACATGCAAAGTACTCAGCTTTGGCCATTTTAACCTTGATGTGAAGTATTTTTTGATGAAGTAGAACTGATGACAGAAGAAGAGGAAAAGAATTGAACGTGTTGGTCACAACAGTGTGAGAGGATGGTAGAGGGATAAAGTCCAGGAAAGAAATGTAAAGCTTCTTGCATACTGGATCCTACTCTTGTCTTGGACTGAGTACTTTATGAAGCTTTGTAGCCTATACTTTGGAATATCTGGCTGCGGGATAGAGTCAAAAGAAGAAGCACCAGAAGGGTGCTTGGGAGTGGAAGGGCAAAAGAGAAACTAAAGCTCTTTTTATCAAAGATCAGTAGAGATGGGGGGTAGTTGATATGGGTATACAAATGCACAGGTTGTGGTGATGTGAAAAGGTTGCCCTGCGCAAGGACGACAGAGTAGAGAAGCAGCAGTACATGCAGCACATTGTGGGGACCATTTGTTCCTTAGATATGTGAAAATGCTTTTTCAAGGAGATGGTTGTGGAAAGTATGGAATGATCTGCTAGGATAGGTGGTGACAGTGGAGAGGGAATTCAGAGGTATTCAAGTTGATATGGGATGGATGGGCAAAGAGGTGTCTGGCAAAGATGTTGAAGATGTGAGGGAGAAGATAGGAAAGAAGGAAAAGTAGAATATTCAAAGAGGTTAAATGGCAGACCAGATAGACTTGTTTCTTTTGCCATCAAGTAAATGTAATGTAGTGAAAAATGTGCCATATTCTGAAGTAGGACAAATGCTGGTTGTCTCTGTATTGCTACAAAGTCACATGACTTTATTAACTTGGAAACTGGGCTTCAACCTCAGCCAAGACTGTGCAGACAAAGGTAGAACAGCATGTATTTACTGTTGTGCACTCACATGATAGAATCTTTACTGAATAATTAATTAGTGATTTAGATTTTCTATGGATGAAGTTGCATAGCACATGCTGAATGTCTAATAAATAGTTAAGTCAACCAGTGGTACCAATGCCCTTCAAAATTAATAAGCATAAGTTATCTTAGGAGCCTATTGGTTCATTGACAACAGTTCCGTTGAATGCTAACATAGTGAAAATGTTTCACTGAAATCATGTATGGCAGTAGTAGAGAATCTCCTTTTCTCCACACTTGTGTGACCTTGGAGTAGGTGTATTTAGGTTTTTGGGTGAAGATGTAGGGGGCTTGCCTGGTCAACAACAACAAAAAAAAAAAAAAAAAGATTTTTGTGATATTTGCCGAAAGTGATTTTGGCAAACATTTTGTCTTTGACATTCGGTGGAACTGTTAATGTATCAACATGATTCTGTTATTTTCTGATGCACTGAGAAAGGACTTCCTTTTTAAAAAAAGAAAAAAAAAACTTCATTGAATTATCACTGGTGACATAGGTAAATTTACTTTTATATAAAAGTAATCGAACCATATTAAAAAAAATCAGTGGTGGTGGTGCTGCGGTGGCGTTGTCGCCTCACAGTAAGATGCTGACCGGTTCAACTCTTAGCTAGAGCGTCTTCTGCGTGAAGACATGCGTGAATGGGCGTACCTTCATTGAAGGTTGTGCGTTAGGGCTGGCAACTCAGCACGTAAAAATCAACTGCCAGTCATTAGCGGACCACAGTTCCGCTGTGGCGACCCCTAACCAGGAAAAGCCGAAAGACACAACAACAATCAAACCATATTAAGTTCACATTTACAAACATTATACACTTTTTTATTCTATACAATATAATCAAACCATTGTTACATAAATTGTTCAATTCCTGCTTTCTCTTAAACCTAATTTCTCCTCCAAAAGATTTTCTTGCATGTATTTTTCCCACATTTTCCATTTTTTTCTATGTAATTTACTCCTCCTGTTCTTTTATCTCTGTTACAGTATTCACTACAAGTATGACTGGTTTAGACTTTGATTTCCATTTTCTAGTAATTGCATGTTTGGCAGCCACCAGATTTAAACTTAACACCTTACTCTATCTAGGCAATTCAGATTCTGTATTCCAGCTTAAAAAAAAAAAAAGAAAGAAATGTCCTTAGATCTCCTTCCATGCCACTGTTGCATTATTCTGTATGTTGGAGATCTTCTGCCCAGGATTGCCCAAAGTTTGGCCAGGTATACAGTGCCTTTAGATCTTATAGGCACTGTATGTCACACACACGCTCCCTACATCAGGCATAGGGCATAAAGGTGATGTACGGACGCAAAACTCCGAACTACTTTGCTACGAGTCCAAACACCATTATTGAGTGTAGGTCTGAATGCCCTTCTGCTGTGCTGGTTACCAAGTCATCTTTAGATAAGTGTCCCATTGGAGTTTCTTCTCTCCTTTTTTTCCTGTTGTAGAGTGTTTTGGTTCATGTCATCCACGAAGGGAAAATATTAGTGAGGGAGACGGTATCTCCATAGAGTCTGTCACAATCTGTGTCTTTTTTGCTCAGACACTTCCTATGGCCATACACAGTCCTCTATCTGTCAAACGTTTGTTCCTGACAACTAATAACTTAAACTGTTGGCTCAGGGTGGTATGGCAGAATCCTCCTGTACTGAGGGTCAGCTGACTGCCAGGGAGGAGGCCAAAAAGACCAGTTATGATCTGGTTGCTGTCCAGCCTCCCTGGGTGTGTGTCTCTGGAAGGTAGTGAAACCCCTGAAGTCCATCTGGTGCTTGCCTTTGATTCCTCTACCATGACCCTGTCTGAGTCCAGCATGGATCCGAATTCTCACATGTCCTTGGAGACTTTTCCAGCATTTGTTCGGGACATTGAGAGGTAGCCTAGGCTGATTATTTCCAAGGGACTGAGGAGAATCCCTCAGATTTTAGTGAGGGGATAGATTCTTACCAATGGTCTAAACTTCCTAGGGTCTTTGGGTTGGATGCTTTGCTCAAGAAAAAGCAGAAAACTAAACCTATTACCCCTGTTGCCAAAGATCCCCAACGTGAATGTCAAGATTTTACTCGGGGTCTGTTCAGTGCTTTAATGGCCTTTGAAGCCTCCTCCTTTACTTTCAATGAGCGTAGGAGCGTGTTGCTAAAAATGGCTTTAAAGTTGCTTTGTCATTCAGACCATGTCCTTTATGACTTTGTAACCTAATAATCCATCTATTTTCACGTTCCTCAGTATAGTTTTTTTATATCCCCCAATCTATCTGTTATCTTAATTCTACAACACTAAATTTAAATTTGTGTCATACCTTTATCTAAAACATGTCGGGCTAAAGCATTGTGTTCATCTTCTGTATTTATTGTGTAGGCATGCTGTCCAACTCGTTCCCATTTTAGCAGCACGCTCCTATGCTCATTGAAAGTAACAAAGTTTTTATATATATTTTTATGTTTATGTCAATGTATTTAAATAATGTTTTGTGAATTTTTAGAAGTTTTTTTAAGAAAAGTTTTTTAAGAAACAGTTATTGCATGACTGTTGTTTTTAAATGAGAATGAGTTTATGATGATGCAATTAATTAAATGGCCAGTAAGTGTATTGTAGTAGTATTTCAATTTTGTTGAGTTGTTAGCAGTTGTAAAAGTCTGATGAAGCGTTGCGAAACGTGAAAGCGCTTACTTTGTTACTGCAGTCATTAAATTGTCTTTTTTATTTTACGTGTTGCTGTGGTGAGCCTCATTCTGTTTGAGTTATAGCACCTACTAATCTCCTTCCATCATATAAGGACAGTCGAGCCATGGAAAAGCTGGATAGCTAAGATGGAGTTTGACCATCCTGATTCTAATGGGAAGATTTCAGCTCTTTCAGTGCATTGGTCCACTTCTCAGATTGCCCGTCTCTCAGTATAATGCATCTGATGCCTCTTCCAGGGGTGCTGCTTTTGATTCTGTGATAAGGCATTCTTCTTGGATATGTCTTCAGGCTTTAGCTGATAATGATATAGCCAAGCTTTGGATGCCCTTCTGGATAACAAAAATGTTTTTGGGACAGCTGCTGCTGTGACCTATTTAAGTCCCTACAGGATAAGGCTAAGACCTTGTGGAAGCTCAAATGCGTTTCATCTCACCTGTCTCCATATCCCAGAGAAATTGCTAAGTCCTTCGTCTGTAGCTAGATTCACCCACCTCCTGAAGGTACGAAGGGATCTCTATGCACATTGCCTGGTAAATCCATTCAGACTCCTTAGTATCAAAAGCCTTCTTTTCATGACAGGCCTGTATCTATTTAACATTTGGCTCTCTCTTCCTCTCAGTCAGGTCCCCTTGTCCCTTCGCCTTTCTCTATCTCTACTGCATTGTATCAGATCACCTCACACTCTTGGGTACTGTCTTGTCATTTGTCAGGGATATTTCTTGGTTTGGAAACACCCCTCCCCCTTCTCATGTATTCCTCAACATCCTGAAGAACAGCTTCCTTATTTCCCAGAGGTTCTGCAGTCCCTTCTGGATAAGGGCACCATTCAGCTTGTTCCACTCCCCTGTGTGGGGAAAAGGGTATTTACTCCGGGATGTTTTTGGTTCCTCAGAAGGAGAGTATGTGGAGACCAACTCTGGATCTTTCTCTGCTAGACACCTTTCTCATCGGTCCCTTCTTTTCAGATGTCTCTTCAGACCTTGTTTCCTCTTCTTCCCCAGGCATTTTTGTTTTCTGTAGACCTCAAGGATGCATACTTTCACATCCTCATTCACTCTCTATTCAGGAAATTTTGTTTCTCTGCTTTTTCTTCACATTTTCAGTTCCTGGCTTTGCCCTTTGGCCTTTCTACTGCCCCAAGGGTATTCACCAAATGCCTCACTCTTGTCATTGCTTTTTGCAGGCTTTGATGGATACAGATTTTTCCCTATCTGGATGACCTACTCATTCAAGCTCCTTCTCCAAGCAGTCTGTTGCAGGATCTCCACTTTGCCACTTGTCTTTTCACAAATTCTGTGGTTCACCATATACCTCGAGAAATCAATTCTGACACCCCCTCAGGATCATGTTTTTCTGAAGTGCAAGCTTTAGACTGCTCCCATACTGGCTTCTCTTCCTGCTCCCAGTGTTTTGTCTCTGACTTGTCTTTTTCCAGTCTGTCCTTCCTCTGTGCTCTGTCTCACAGCCAGGGAATTTCTTGGGGTTCTGGAATTTATGATGTCCACTATTCCTATGCTTCTTTCCAGGCTCCATGTGAGGAAGCTTCAGTGGTAGCTCAGATCAGTGTGGATTCAATATTGCCACCCCCCCCTGGAGTTTCCTATTCTTTTACTTATTTGACTTAAACTCCAACTTCAGTCCCAGATTCAACAACTCTCCCTCAGTCCAGGGCTTCCCTTCCTGGCTTCAGTTCATTCTTAGTAACTGTTCACAGACTTCTCAGATTTGTATGGCACTTTGTGTGGCCCTCTAAAGGTCCAGGGTCTCTGGCCTCATCAGAGATCAGATCATATCAACGTAAAACAGATGAGAGATCTGCTTCTGGCTGTTCAAGCTTTCCATTCCCTTTTCCACATTGGCCCCCTCAGAGTCTTTACAGACAATACCACTGTGATGTGGTACATCAGCAAGCGGGGATGAGGCTCTATCTTCTTTGCAGATGAGTCCTTCAGGCATGGGATCTGGTTATTGGATATCAAGTGACTTGTCAGGTGGTTTATATTCCTTCAGAGCAGAATCTAGTGGCAGGCTCCTTGAGCAGATCCAGAACTCAGACTCCCGAATGGATGCTTCACAGAGACGTGTTTCTGGACATAGTCCATTAGTGGGGGTGTTCCTCAGGTAGATCTTTTTGCTTCCCCTCTGAACAGACAACTTCCTTTATTCTATTCTAGAGTACTAAGTCCTCTGACTTGGAAAGTAGATGTCTTGTCTTTTCCTTGGAAGGGAAATTTTCTGTATGCCTTTCCTTTGTTGCCATGAGGTCTGCACAAGGTCAGGCAGGACTGTTCCAAAATCTTGCTGATAACTTCCTTTTGGCCCAGAAAGCATTGATTCCCCCTGTTTTCTCATTTGGCCGTGGGCAGTCACCACAAGTTAGGTCACCGGGTGGATCTTCCCACACAAGACAAGGGATCTCTTAACTATCCTGCCCTATCCACTCTTCAAATGACATTGCGGGGGTGATAGGGTTTTGTTTCCTTTTAGGCACCTCTTTTCTGCTTATGTTCTCCAGGGTTCTGCAGGAGACCAGGAAACCCATTACCAGAAAATCATGCATGTCCAAATGGAAATGTCTTTGTCTGATACCTCTCTGGCCATCAGAATCCCCTCTCTGTGGGGTCTGAATGGAGAGAAAAGTCAGCAAGCAAAGGATAGTAGTATTGCTGAAACTGAATTCATCTGCAAGTCTTGGTGAGTACCTTCACAAGGTGTACCCTGTTTTTCACAAAATCTCACCAAGACGGCATTGAAGTTTAGACTGTATTTATATATCATATAGTATGGACAGAAGTAGGTCAAAAATTTAAAAAGACAGCTTGGGTGCACAAGACTCGGGATAAAAAAGTGCCCAATCCTGGTAGGTGCACCGGTGCCAGGACTGGAACAAATGACAGTGTAGAATCCTCAAAATATGGAAACATTCCTACAGTGGGGCCAGGCCAGGCCCAGAGGAGGATTCCCTCCGTTGTAAGAGGAAGTGGCAGTCCACAAAAATCACAAATAATGATAGGCCAAAGAAAAGCCATAAAGACAATAGAGTGGACTGTTGAGGATAAGAAAGAAGTTATGTATTGTTACTACTATTATGCAAAAAAAAACAGAATTTCCAGACACAAGATGTACAAAAAGATTGAGAGAAATTAGAGAAAAGAAAAATACTTACACATGAAAAATTGTAAGAAGCCTTAAATAAAAAATTGTGTTCATTAATGCAACAGATTTGTGAAAAACTGTATATAGACCAAGAGAGTTCTATCTGTTGGAAATAGAAGCATCTGATGAAGTGCAAAAATATAAACAACAAAACCTAAAGATTTTTGAAAAGTACAAAAAAGAAATATGGACATGGGAAAGAAAGAGAGATTTGATATGATGCAGTATTTGTGCAAAGGTGAAAGCCAAATTAATCAATGTAAAGAAGGCAGCCCCAAAGATATTCAAAGAGAAATACAGGCAAAGGCATGGCATCTAGATGATGAAAATTTCACAATAACAAATACCACAGAAGGAATGTAGAAAAGCATACCCATATCTATTTTGATAAATTGCTCACTGTAAATCTACTTTTCCATCCATCTGGAAAAAATTATTTACTATCCCCATCCATAAACGAGGAGAATATACAAAAATCTCCAATTTTTGGCGTATAGCTATTCCTTCTCCACGCTCAAAAATCATGGAAAAATGCGTCCATGCACAATTACTATGCCACCTGTTCTGACACCGACTCAGGATGGTTTTCGACTGAACCATAGTACTTTCAACGCTCTCATTCTTTTTTCCATTTCAGCTGCGCAATCCAGAGATGACAACATACTAGTCTCTTGCCTATTCCTGGACTTATCCAAGGCACTCGATACTGTCTCTCATCCTTTGCTCATATATAAACTAACAGAACTTAATCTCCCCCCATCTACTTTCTCTTGGTTCAGCAGCTATTTGTCCAATAGGCAACAATCTGTTCAGTGGCTTTACAGTGTCCCCTCTTCTGCCAGTTACCACAGGTGTGCCCCAAGGCTCCATCTTAAGACCTGTTCTATTCAACATTTTTAAATCCTGCTCCAACCCAACTCTCATCCATTATGTGGATGATCCTACAGTCATCACCTCCTCTGATTGTTTCTCAGACCTGCTTTTCAAAACCCAGCAAACATTCACAAATATTGAGACCTGGCTAACCAATAATCGGGTAATACTCAATGCTAAGAAAACCAATCTACTTCTCTTTCTGCCTAATTCACACTCTCATAACACCTGAACCTTCACTATCTCCTCGTTAGACACCATCAATGTTGAATCCCATACCAAACTATTAGGGGTCATAATTGATGATAAACTAACGTTTGACCTTCATATAAATTACTGTACCAAAACTACTAACCAAAAGCTCGGTTTACTATACCGTAACAAAATATATCTCACACCAGAGTGTTAAGAGAAAAAGTTTTAAAACACATTATTATTATTTGTCTCTTTCTCCCATCTAGCAAAATGAATATGCTGTTTGCTGAAGTGTTGGTAAGAAAAGGTCATTGAACCATGTTTATTAAAGATGGGCTTTATCTATGATAGATGTAGTTTGCTTATGAACTTGAATAACACCTGTTTTCTATACTTCTGAATAAGAGTTAATTTACTGAGGCAGGCTCTGGAAAATTCCAGCTACCACTGTGGTTTTGAGGTAAACGTTCTACACTAACTGTGGTTTTGAGGTAAACATTCTACACTAACTGTGGTTTTTGAGGTAAAGCATTCTTTTCTGATGTAAATTGTGATCCTAGATGTTTTTCATAGCCAACTGTCAATTGTTAGAAATGTAACAAAAGCTATTTTGGTTAGTAACAGGAAAGTATAAAAGTTGATGTCAGTAACCAAGCTGATCAGATTGAGATCATCTTGGCCAACATGCTGCTGTAATCTGGTTAGCAGTTAATAAAGGAAGTTTTCATCACCTGAGGCAGATGTGACTCGCTTGAATTTTTCTTCTGACATTTTGGTCCTTCGGACCGGAAACCTCTACGAAGATACGGATCAGACCGACAGAGAGACCAAAAAACCTGCACAGGTGAGGGTTTCTCATCTTAAGATTCCCTCGACGGAAAGCCCTCTGACTGATTTGTCGTTGGAAAGAGGCCGGCCGCTCTCTGATCCCTATCTGAGGGACGGTTTCCGAACCAAAAGGGGAAACGGAGTCTCATCTGGTTCAGGTAGGATGAAAATACCTTTTTTTTCTTTTAATTTAATTTAACCTTGTCGACAGGGGGTTTATTTTTAGTTAAGGGTTTTATTTTTAGTTAAGGGTTTGGGTAGGAATAACTGTTAAGATTATTTTGTTAGGATTACTTGTTATTTTGTTAGGATTACCTGCTATTTTGTTAGGATCCCCATTAAGATAGCCCCATTTTGTTATAAGCCCTGTAAAAATAATTTTCATGCAGTTCTAAAATATACAGTCCTAAAATAAGAAATGCAGTCCTAAAATATACAGTCCTAAAATAAGAAATCTAGGAAAACATGGGTTCAAGTTGCTGCAAGTGTGAGAGTGATGCCTGGTTAAATGTTGATGCTAAGTATATGAAAAGTTTAAACAAATATAATGTTAAATTTTTGAGAAGTGGAAGTTGAAATATGATTTTGATGGTACACTGAATAAGAATGCCTGTGCAAAATTGGTTAGAGATTTGAAAAAGGATGCAGGAACTAGAACTAAAAAGCAGAGACAATTGGGATTTCCCCAAGCACAAAAATGGTTAGAAGAAGCAAATACACGAGCTATAAAAGAAAAACAGTGTCAGGAAAAAGAGAAAATAAATCAAAAGGGATCACTGTTGCCAAGTGGGAAAAGTAGCTTTATTTTTAGATAAAGAGGATGAGCACACAGTTTGCGCAGTACAAAGGCAGGCAACCGCCCCACCGTATGGTGAAATTGCTGCTGCCATACCGGGGGAACCTCCTCAATATCAGTCTGAAGATGTGGGATCTGTACAGCAGGGTGGGTTATTAGCTGCTCAAGGAAATGTTGTGACCCCTCCAATTTACCCACAAATTCCCGTAGTACCTAAAGTTGCTTTGCAACAGGTAGACCAACCTATGCAGTTAAGGTCAGGACCAGCAGGGCAAGGACGTTGGGCTATTAAACTTCCTGACCATTCAGAAGCTCTTCCCTTAATACAAGTTGCAAACCCACAAGCAGGAGATGTTGGACAAGAACCAACTATTTTAGTTTATCATCCCTGGGCTAGAGAGGATATAAAATGAGCTACGGATGGTATTCCTCATCCCAAGGTTAATTTTCAAAAGTTTTCTGAGGACATAGTTGGTATGTGTTTAAGTTCTCATCTAAATGGTTTAGAAGTAGAACAAGTAGTGCGACAAATCTTAGGTCCAGATTGGCACTTAGTTTGTGGTACTTGGACATGTAAGGCAGATGACGGCACTACATTAACGCATAATTCTGGGGTGTTAGACGCATGAGTCACTGATCTGTTAAAGAGAATTTCTGATAAGTGGCATCGAAGAGCAGATTGGACAGTAATAAATCAGTGCATTCAAAATGATGAATCTGTAGATCATTATATTGTAAGATTGACAGAAGTGTTCAATAACCATTGTGGAATGATGATTCCGCAGGATCAGACTAATGATAGTCCGTATGAACAGCAATTGAAAAATGCTTTTCTTAAAGGTTGTAAGGCTCCGATAAGTAGTTTTATTACTAAGCACATGGTAGATCACAGAACATGTAGACTGCAACCTTTGTTTGAATATGCACGACATGCTGAGCGACATTTTAATCTAAAAAAGAAAGTACAAGTGTTAGCAGTAGGGGATGATGGTGGGATATTCCTAGTACAGGACCAAAGGGGGCAAGGGCACCGTGGTGGTGTAAAAAAACATGGGGGCCCACAATGGGACACATTAAATGAACCGGGTGGACATTCAGCCTATAGGGAAAGGTTAAAACGTGGAGAAGGTTTTAAATGCGGTAGACGTGGGCACTTCGCTGCCGACTATGAAGAGTGGCAACATCCCCCCACAGTTTACGAACAAGGGCTCCGCATGACTATATGATAGTAAAGAAAGGCGCCATCCTCATTATGGGGATAGTGAAGAGGCAGACACTCTCTACGATGAATGTCAGAAACACTCTAATGGAAGGGCGGGATTGTGACTGTGAAGTCATAAACCTGGCAAATTTGGGTATTGCTATGCATCTAGATCAGAAACCCATGATAGAGTTTTTGGTTGAGGGACAAAAAGTGGAGTTTTTGTGATTCAGGTACATCGCGTACACTTTTGGGTCCAGCAGTTCTGCCTCCGAACTGCGAAACAGATGAGTTTGTCCTTGTAAAAGCGGCAAACGGGAAAATTTATAAGGAACCACTGTCTCATCCTCTACTGTTCACAGATCCACAAACAAACCAAATTGTTAGGTGTAGGGTAATTATATCAAAAGTTTGTCCAGTTAATTTGCTAGGAAGAGATTTGATGCATGTGTTTGGAATAGCGGCAATTCCCACACCTAAAGGTATTGAGGCAAAAAGGTTAGCAGATGGCTTAGTAGTACAGGGAGTACAAGACTTGATTTACTGGTATAGCCTAGACTTGATTTCAGATGGCCCGGGGAGGGTTGATGCAGAGTTGATCAATCTAGCTCTAAGTAAGTCTAGGAGCGGGTCACCGCAGGTTGCGGCGCACTTACATTGTACTATGTTCTATAAGGCCCTTGGTTCAGATAAAGAATTTGACTTGATTTCATACGGCTCAGGAAGGGTTGATACAGAGTTGATCAATCTAGCTCTAAGTAAATCTAGGAGCGGGTCACCGCAGGTTGCAGCGCACTTACATTGTACAATGTTCTATAAGGCCCCTGGTCCGGATAAAGAATTTGAAAAAGAATTCTTTAAGCACAAATGTGCAAGGATAATTTTGAATGATATGTTTTGGGATACGCAAGGTAATACAGTAGTAACCTGTACTTTGACTAAGGAAATGAGTTCTTTATATCGCTCAAGTTATAGCCCACATATCTCAGTTACTAAAGCAGTGGGGACACATTGGATAGATTTGGCGAAAAAGGTAACGATTTGGAACACAATGTCTGAAAGTCAGTTGAAAGATCAACAGATCCAGGTACAAAGATTAAATTGGGTGACTTGGGCACGACCAAGTGTGCACCTCAGGGATGACAAAACAGAAATGGCATGACAAACCCTCCTAACTCAAGAGGAAGGTAGTGTGTTAAGTGCCTTACCTGTAGATTTATGGTCAAAAGGTAAAGGGGATGTGGGACTAATGAAAACAGCAGGTGAAGTTTGTATAACTGCAAAGTCAGGTTTTAGACCTCGTAAGCACCAATATCCACTAAGTAAGCAAGCGGAGGAAGGAATTAAACCAGTTATTGAACAGCTAAAGCAGGTAGGAATTCTTGTTGAATGCCCAGATTCACCCTGCAATACTCTGTTGTTTCCTGTAAAGAAACCGGATGGGTCATGGAGGTTGGTTCAGGATTTACAAGCAGTAAATTCAGCTGTGATCCCAAGAGCACCGGTGGTCCCTGACCCCTATACATTAATGATTTACTGCTTCAGCACAGATATTTTTCTGTCTTAGATATAAGCAATGCTTTTTTCTCCATACCACTACACAAGGAGAGTAGATTTTGGTTTGCATTCACTTTCCAAGGTAAATGATACACATACACCAGATTGCCACAGGGTTATTGTGAGAGTCCGACAATATTCGCACAAGAAATGGCTGTGAATTTAGCTCAGTTTGTTCCCCCAGAGGGAAGCCAGGTCCTGTTGTACGTAGATGATATTTTATTGGCCTCACCCACGCAGGAAAGTTGTAAAAAGGATACCCTAGCCGCCCTTAGTTTTTTAGCTGAGCAAGGACATAAAGTAAATAAAGAGAAGTTACAATTGTGGAAATCACAAGTAAAGTACTTGGGTTGTTTAGTCTCGCAGGAAGGTAGACAATTGGAAAATAAAAGAAAACAAGCAATTATTGAAGCACCTATGCCTACGACTAAGCGGGAGATGATGTCGTTTTTAGGTGTGATTAATTTTTGTAGAAGTTGGATTCCTAATTATGCCGAAGAAGTAGGGCCATTGACCGCACTGATCTATGACACTCCCATGGCAGCTAAAAGTAATATACAGTGGACAGATAAGGCAATACAAGCATTTAATAGAATTAAGCATTTGATAGCAAGATCCTCTGTTTTGGGTTTTCCGAACTATTCTAAGCAGTTTGTATAAATGGTTGATTGTAAGGGAGGATATATGACTTCGGTTCTGGTACAAGTACATGGGGATAAACAGAGACCGATAGCTTTTTATTCCTCCAGATTAGATCCTGTTGCAAGGGCATTGCCGCATTGTGTTCAAGCTGTAGTGGCAGCCACCATGGCAGTGCAAGCCTCAGCATCATTAGTTTTGTTTCACTCATTAAAATTGCGAGTTCCACATTCAGAAGCTACTATACTTTTGCAAGATAAGATAACCTTTTTATCTCCTAGTCATCATTTGTCATGTGTGACAGTGCTGCTGACACAGCCAAATATGACCATAGAAAGATGTACTACTCTTAACCCGGCGACACTTTTGCCAACTCCAGAAGAAGGTACTCCACACGTTTGTTTAGAGAGCATTCATGACAAAGTACTTCCCCGACCAGATTTAATGGATACTCCATTGGTAGATTCTGATCTTGTTTTGTTTGTAGACGGGATCAGCAAAGAAGGACACTGTAGGAAAACACTAGTAGGGTATGCAGTCACCACAGAAACTGAAGTTTTGGAAGCAAAAGGATCTTCAAACATTTATTCTGCCCAAGCAGCTAAGTTAGTGGCTTGGACTCCAGCTTGTACCTTAGGGGAGGGTAAAAAAGTGACAATTTATACAGATAGTCAATATGCTTTCTCTACTGTACATGTTTTCGCCCAACAATGGAAGAATAGGGGAATGGTTACTGTGACAGGCAAACCAATAAATCACAGAGATTTAATTTTACAGTTGTTAGATGCAGTGCAACTACCACTTCAGATAGCGATATGTAAATGTTCCGCACATACTAACAAAAAAGATCCTGTCTCCAGGGGAAATGCCTTTGCTGATATGGCTGCAAAAAAGGCAGCTCAAGAAAATGATTTGCTTTTACATGACAACGATTTAGAGCCCGGACACCTCTTAGACTTAGAGACACTAAAAGTAATGCAAACATTGACAACACAGAAGGAAAAATGTCATTGGGTGAAATATGGTATTACTCAACAGGATGGGTTGTATAGGGCATCAGATGGCAAAATGGTATTACCCTCAAACCTTTTTAGGTATGCTGCATTGGTTAGCCATGGACCTGCCCATGTAGGAGTACAGACAATGGTTTAAATAGTGTCTAAGGTGTTTTGGTGTAAAGGATTTTCAACTTATGCAAAGCAATTCTGTTTATCTTGTTTATTATGTGCAAAGTATCATGCTCAGGGGGGAGTTAAAAAATCTCAGCAGGCATTCCCTACCCCTCCATATCCATTCCACACACTCTGTATGGACTTTATTGAGTTGACACCTTCAGAGGGAAAAAGGTTCTGTCTAGTTATAATTGATGCTTTTTCTAAGTGGGTAGAAGCTTTTCCAGTAAAGCATCCTGATGTGCGCACACAGTAGCAAAGCTTTTGACAACAGAAGTAATTCCCCGATTTGGCCTTCCAAGGTGCATTTATAGTGATAATGGGTCTCATTTTGTAAACCAGATTGTGCAGAAGTTGGGTTAAGTGTTTCAAATTGATCTCAAGTACCATTGTGCTTACCATCCGCAGTCAGCTGGACTGGTGGAGAGACATGATGGTGTCCTGAAGAGTAAACTCCGCAAACTGATGGCAGAAACGCATAGATCCTGGACTGCGTGCCTTCTATTGGCACTCCTGTACATGCGAATCTCACCCTCCTACAAAGGACTTACACCATTTGAACTTTTGTTTGGGAGACCATATTACGTCCTGCAGTGGCAAGGATTGTTGCCAGCAGAACGTGAGGTGGGTGAGGATCTGGCGGATTATATGAAGAAGCTGCTAAATGTCAAGTCTCTTGTAACCAATTACTCCTTTGCAGATTCCAGAAGTGAAACCTTGCTAAGCATGGCACCTGGGGACTGGGTGTGGATCCGAATTGTGAAGAGAAAAAACTGGTCATCCCCAATGTGGGAAGGCCCATATCAAGTACTTATCTCAACACTTACGGCTGTAAAGATCGCAGAGAGGACTTCGTGGATTCATATCACCCACTGTAAAAAACTTAAGACTTTTCCTTCTACCATTGATGTTGGTCAGACTCCATCGGACCCCTGAACGTAAAGTCTGACTACAAAGGAAGGATGGCCATGTTCAGCTGGTACTTGAACTGGTACTTGATGATGATTTTGGTGGCGAAAGTAAATATGTCCATGCGAGAAGGAACAGTTGTGAGAGAAAAAGGAATGGTGGTGCTGCAATCGCAAACAGGTGTTACTATTATGTTCAAGGTAAAACTTTGTGAAGGAATTTTGGACTGTGCTAAATGGAACAGTAATGATTTCCTGACTCTTGCAAAATACTTGTGCAATAGAGACTGTGCGTCCTGGTCAAATGTTTGGTGGTCAACAAATGTGAACGGATGGGAAACAAGTGGTGCAATGATACCGGAGAAAGATAAAAGCAGGCAACAAAGAATAAAAATTGCGCATTTCCAAGGTACTGAAGTAATTACTATAACCATCGTGTCACCACAAGAAAGTGATTCAGGAGTTTATGGAATCGGAGTGTCCCTTCCAATTGGAACTGATCCTTTGGGGACTTTCCAACTTAAAGTGCAAAGCCTTAAAAATGCTACAAGTAAAGCAGATTTTGCCTTCACAGAGGAAGAACAGTTGTTACTCAAGACCGGATTCGTACACCATAATGAATGGTTATCTTGGGTTAGATATAGTACCCGAGAGGCACATTGTGAGAACTGTGATGTTCATCGTGCATACAGCTGCAGTCATAACAGATGGGTTCTCCTGCCGTCAGGCGGGTCCTCGGTCGGCCGAATTCCAAAGTCTAGGTCCGGCGTCGGTTGTCGTCGCTTCTTCCCTGACGTCAGTGCGACAGGGGTATAAAGGAACCAGCTGACGCCATTTTCTTCAGTCTTTCTTGCCGCGCGGTGCCCGAAGCAGAAGCAGTTCGCAAGTGCCGGTCGGCCAGCTCCTGAAATTACGAAATTTGGAAACTGAAGTTTTCTTAAAAGCTAAGTACCCCGTTGGGGAAACTTTTCTTGCCTCAGACCGATGTCAGACAAAGTTAATAATTGTATTTCTTGTGGGAAGCAAATACCGCATAAGGATTTCCATTCCCTTTGTATACCTTGTTTAGGCCCAGACCACGACGTCTCGGTCTGTCGCTTTTGTGCTACATTCAACAAACGCACTATTAAGCATCGGGCGGAGTTCACCCAGCATTATTTTGGGAAAGCATTTAACTATACTATGTCGTTGGATACTCCGACTCCGGTTTTGTCTAAAAAACGCAAAGACAAGGACCGACACACGAGGTCCGCGGCCTCTACCAACACCACGCCAAAGCCGACTACACGTGGTCCGGTTCTCAGTGAGGCGCCTACGCAGCCCCTGATTACCGATGACACTTCTTTGACGGTGTCTCCTGTGCCCGAGGTCGCAGGCTCCTCGGCCCACACCCCGACTACAGATACCGAAGCCACTCTTGGCGTTGAAACAGAATGTGGACAGGTCCACCTCCACTCAAGGTGTCTTCAGACCTTCCTTCTCTTTCTCCATCAAGGCTTTCACAAAGTCTAAAGCAACCATGCACTCTGAGACCAGCTACACAGGGCCCATCTCCAGGCCCCATGCCTAAGAAACGGATGCTTAAAATGGCTGAGGATTTAATTACTCTAATCAGAGGTTCTCAGCCCCCACCGGACAAAAGGCCCAGAGTGGAGGAAGATTCCCCCTCCTCTGATCAGGGCTGCATTATTTCAGAGCACTCTGATGATGAGGAACATTCTTACTCCCCTTTTGAAGACTCTGATGCGGAGGAGTCCATCCCTTCTGTATCCCCCCCCTGAGGATTACTCATTTGGGGAAACTTTGCATACCTTAAGGGAACACTTCCACTGGGAAGGCCAGGATTATTCAGATTCCAAGAAAAGGCTCAGGGAATTTCTCTTGTTACCTCAGCATAGGCCTCTGGCTATTCCTCCTGTCTTGGACATCCTAGATGATGTTTACTCGGAGGCCTGCCTTAACCCGGACTTTCTACCTCCAGCTCCAGTTAAGCCTAACAGGTACTACAGGGTTCCTGACTCACACCAATTTCTTTACAAAAGCCATGCTGCTGACCCAGAAACCATCTCACAGGGCCCCAAGGGAGTTAAGGCCTCCATTGCCAAAAATCCATTGCCTTCCGAGAGAGATTCCACATCCTTAGAAAGGTGGGGAAAAAAGGTATATACCTCGGCTACCTTATCCATGAGGGCCTTAAACTGTCAGTTTCATATGCTAAAATACCAACAGTTTTTGTTATCACAATTGAAGAGTAAAATGTCACAACCTGAACAACCAGACCTGAAGGAGTTGCAGGATTTGATGCATAGTGCAGAACAAGTGGGTAAGCATACCTTACAATGTGGTTTTGATGCTCTAGAGGCCTCATGTAGAGCTGCTGTTACAGGATCAGTCATACGTAGGCATGCCTGGCTCAAGGAACAAGCCTTGCCTGATCATGTCAAAGCTAAATTACTAGACGCCCCTCTTCAAAAGGATGTACTATTTGGTGCTAATGCTGAGGAAGTATTAAGGAAAATGGAGGAAAAGGCTAAATCAATGCAAACTGTGAAAGAATTTCTACAGGTTCAACCCCCACATTTTAGTAAAAATTGGCCTTCCAAAAACTGGTCCTTTCCTGCCACAGGCAGACCCCAAAGAGGCAGATACAGGCGCCCGAGGGGCAGAGGACAATCCCAAGGATCGTATAGAGGCAAACAATGGCAAGCTCCTACACAAAGAGGTGGTGAGGACAACTCGCAATCTTTCAGAAATCAAACCCAATGACTTTCCCCTTTGCATGCCAACCAGGTTTCAAATGGCAGCCCCCTTAGGAGGAAAGCTGGCATTATTCTCACAAAATTGGCATGTTGTCACAAAGGACAAATGGATCCTGGACATTATCAACAGAGGCTACAAATTCCATTTTCACACCCTTCCAAAAATGAGAGGCATGCCAAACCTGCCACACAAAAAAGGGCAGAGGCACAAAAGCAAATTACAGATCTCATAAACATGAAAGCTATTCAAGAGGTACCTACGCACGAACAAGGTCAAGGTTTTTATTCCAGGCTCTTTCTGGTGCCAAGGAAGGGAAAAGATTGGAGACCTATTTTGGATCTATCCATCCTAAACACATTACTACTCATACCAAAATTCAAGATGCTCACTCTACAGCAACTTCTTCCCATGCTGGGCAAGGAGTCTTGGCTGGTAACATTAGACCTCAAGGAGGCATACCTGCATGTCCCAATCAGACAGAATTGCAGAAGGTACCTCAGATTTCTTGCAGGTTCAACCCATTATCAATTCTCTGCATTGCCCTTTGGCTTATCTACTGCGCCCAGAGAATTCACGAAATGCCTGGCATCAGTAATTGCCTGCTGCAGACTTCAAGGGATACAAATATACCCCTATTTGGACGACTGCCTGATCCAAGCGGACAGCAAGCACATTCTTCTGAAACATCTGGCTTATGTAATAATGTTATTGAAATCTCTGGGATACACAGTCAACAAAAAGAAATCAAGGCTAATACCCTCTCTGAAGATAATTTTCCTGGGTACCAAATTGGACACAAACACCCAGATGGCCTACCTCACGCCAGAGAAGCAGGGGCAACTAATACAATACTTCAGAACACTAGCAAATTGCACCAGGCTGATTGCAAGGAAAGTCCTGCAGGCTCTGGGATTCATGGCATCTTGCATCTTACTAATCCCATGTGCAAAGCTGCATATGAGGAAACTACAATGGTACCTGAAAAACATATGGTCTCAACACAGCCACAGTTTGGAAACAATAATACCACTAATTCCATGTCTGCAAAAGGAATTTCTGTGGTGTTCTCAAGCATGTCAAACAAACACAGGTCTTCCATTCAGCAAGCCTCAAGCAAATCAAGTCATCACAACAGACGCCTCGGACTACGCCTGGGGGCGCACATGACAGATCGGTGCATTCAGGGCAAATGGTCCCAAAAAGAAAAGCACCTTCACATCAATCAAAACGAAATGCTAGCAGTAATAAATACTATTATAGCTTTCAAGGACCTTCTACAACCAGGTCAATTATTGATAAGAACGGACAACACCACAGTTATGTGGTACATAAACAAACAGGGAGGAACACATTCTTACCCCCTATGCAGACTGGCCATGTCACTTTGGAACATGGCCATGGACTTACAAATGGAACTACAAGCACAGTACTTGCCAGGCAAGGAAAACACGCTGGCAGACAACCTAAGCAGGAATATGACAGATCCACACGAATGGAAATTGCATCCAAAAGTTTTTACAGAAATAATCCAAGAATGGGGAAGGCCAGACATAGATCTCTTTGCCTCCCACAAGAATCCTCAATTGACAAAATTCTGCTCAAGGATCTTCCATCCAAAGGCCTGGAGAGTAGACGCTCTTTCTTTCAGTTGGACATCAATGCCAGTTTATGCCTTCCCTCCTCTTCCTCTGCTGCCCAAAGTTCTATTAAAGACCAAAGCAGACAGACCAAAGATGATTCTCATTGCTCCGGACTGGTCAAGGCAACACTGGTACCCACTCCTGAGGAGCCTGATGCATTCCCCACCATGGACCCTGCCTCTAATGCCTCTTCTTCTGACTCAGCACAGTTTCAAAACTCTTCACAGCCAGCTAAAAACACTCAATCTAGTCGCATGGAAGATTCCTTAGCATCACAACAGGCCCTACTCTCCAAGGAGGTGCAGGATGTCATTTTGGAGGCCAGAAGACCATCAACTAGAAAAGCTTACTCCGCAAAATGGAAACGTTTTTGTGTCTGGAATGAGAAAAAGGGCCAGGATCCTGGAAAACTGAATTTACCTCAAATACTACAATATTTGGCTGAACTGCTAAGCAGTAGACTTTCTTTCTCCTCCATTAAAATGCATGCCTCAGCCATTTCTGCAGAATACAACACTGATCCACCTTTATTCTCTCACCCTCTCTTAAGACAGTTCCTCAGAGGGGCTAAGAATTTAAGGCCTCCAAGGAAACAACCAATACCTGCTTGGGATCTTAATTTCATTCTGGAAAAATTGACCTTACCTCCCTTTGAGCCAGCTTCCTCATCAGATTTGCAATATTTGTCATGGAAAACAGCTTTCCTTCTGGCTATCACCTCAGCTCGTAGAGTTTCAGAACTACAGGCTCTCATGGCTGTCCAGCCTTTTATCTTCCATCAGGACAGAGTTTCCTTACGAACCAACCCGTCCTTTATTCCTAAAGTGGTATCCAGGGTAGCTTTAAATCAGGCCATACATTTACCTACTTTTTATCCTAATCCTCAGAACAAAGGGGAGAGATTACTACATTCCTTGGACATCCACAGACAGCTGTGTTATTATTTGGACAGAACAAAGCCTTTCAGAAAATCAGAACAGCTCTTTGTGGCCTATGCGGTAGGAGCTCAAGGGAAGCCAATTTCCAAACAGTCTCAAAATGGATAGCCCACTGCATATGCTTTTGCTACTCCTTTCATGGCAAAACTGTTCCTACAGGCATTAGAACTCATTCCACCAGGGCCACAGCCACCTCTGCAGCCTTCCTCAGAGGAGTTCCTACCAAGGATATTTTGGAAGCAGCCACTTGGAGTTCTGTGCATACCTTCTCCAAGCACTACAACCTACCATTATACTCCAAATCTAGAGCAGGCTTTGCCACTGCAGTCTTGCAGGGCATTTTGGCTCCTCCTAGTTCCAACTAGTGCCTACCACCCCTTCTTAGCTTTGGGATTCTACCCATCTGTTATGACTGCAGCTGTATGCACGATGAACATAGTACAGTTTTGTACCTACCATAAATGTAGATGTTCGAGTGCTAATACAGCTGCAGTCCAGGTTTCCCTCCCTCCTTCCCCTCTTGGGACAGGCCTATAGGCTAACACATCCTCATACAACCTGATTGGGGTTTTCATTTATGATGTATTTGCTTGCAACTACTATATTTTGATTATATAGCACTGCATTATCACACAAATTTATTATTGCCTTCCTTCTGGGGGCACCTGACATCTGGGGCAAGAAAAACTGAAGAAAATGGCATTGGCTGGTTCCTTTATACCCCTGTCGCACTAACGTCAGGGAAGAAGCGACGACAACCGACGCCGGACCTAGACTTTGGAATTCGGCCGACCGAGGACCCGCCTGACAGCAGGAGAACCCATCTGTTATGACTGCAGCTGTATTAGCACTCGAACATCTACATTTATGGTAGGTACAAAACTGTACTTTTCTTGTGCTGAAGGTAAACAGCAACGAGTGACAGTCCCATTGATGCAAGCTGAAGGTAATCTGATGTGTTTGTTAGATATTCTTCAACAAAACTGAAGATAAATGCAAAAATGAAACTCAGCATTTTCCAGTCATAAGCAAAGTTGAGAAAACCGCCTACAGCAGTCTCTTATCCAGGTTCATATATGTGCATTTCCAGAGATGGCACAGGAAGAATTATGGCAATATGGGACAGTATTATTGCAGTGTTACTGTGAATGGCAATGGGAATCCATTTCTGGAGAACCAAACTCATAGTTTGGCAGACGTATGGTGGTTATGTGGAGACAACAAACTCAGATCAAGGCTTACGATTCCCTGGAAGGGAACTTGTGCACTTGCAAAGTTAATTCTGCCATTCTACATTTTCCCAGTTCCAGCAAGCAATTTCGTAAGAGAACCTGAAATAAAGCCGAGGTGGTTGAATAAGAGAAAGAGAGGCACCGAAGCAATCCTTCGATAGCAGTGTCTACATCAATAGCATTGGCGTACCAAGAGGCGTGCCTGATGAATACAAAGCAATAAACCAAATAGCAGCTGGTTTTGCATCCATCTTTGCCTGGATTCAACCCAATAAGAATGTGGACTGGATCAACTACATTTACTATAACCAGCAGCGTTTTGTGAACTATACCAAAGATGCATTAAAAGGTATTGCTGAACAACTGGAGGCCACTTCGCAGGTGGCATGGCAGAATCGAATTGCGTTGGATATGCTCCTGGCCAAAGAAGGAGGCGTTTGCAAGATGTTTGGGACTTTCTGTTGTACATATATTCTGAAAAACACTGCCCCTGATGGGAGCATCACTCGAGCTTTGAAAGGTTTGGAGACGTTATCCGAAGAATTGGCAGAGAACTCTAGGGTAAGTAATCCCTTTACAGACTTTCTACAAGCGTGGTTTGGAAAATGGAGTCATCTCATCAGCAGTTTCCAGGTGTCCGTCAGAGTCGCTGTTGCTATCATGGTGGTATATGGTTGCTGTTGTATACCCTGTATCAGAGGTCTTCTACAAAGACTGGTTGATACTGCTGTTACGAAAACGATGTACCAGCAGTTGCAACAGACTGGTGAAAGTGAATACATTGAAATGTGACTTTTGCAAATGTTTAGAAGTTTAAAAGTTTGTCTTGCAAATGAAGTAATGTATGCAAAGAAAATCTTAAGTTTTTACCATATATTGCTGAAATAAAAAGACAAATAAGTGTTTTGAGGGGGGAAATGTTAAGAGAAAAAGTTTTAAAACACATTATTATTATTTGTCTCTTTCTCCCATCTAGCAAAATGAATATGCTATTTGCTGAAATGTTGGTAAGAAAAGGTCATTGAACCATGTTTATTAAAGATGGGCTTTATCTATGATAGATGTAGTTTGCTTATGAACTTGAATAACACCTGTTTTCTATACTTCTGAATAAGAGTTAATTTACTGAGGCAGGCTCTGGAAATTTCCAGCTGCCACTGTGGTTTTGAGGTAAACGTTCTACAATAACTGTGGTTTTGAGGTAAAGCATTTTTTTCTGAGATAAATTGTGATCCTAGATGTTTTTTCATAGCCAACTGTCAATTCTTAGAAATGTAACAAAAGCTATTTTGGTTAGTAACAGGAAAGTATAAAAGTTGATGTCAGTAACCTAACCTAGCTGATCAGATTGAGATCATCTTGGCCAACATGCTGCTGTAATCTGGTTAGCAGTTAAAGGAAATTTTCATCACCTGAGGCAGATGTGACTCGCTTGAATTTTTCTTCTGACACAGAGACAAGACTGTTACTCTCTCTTGCTCATCTCCTACCCTGTCTCTTCTATGGCTCCCAAATCCTCAATAACCTACAGACAACACTACTGAATAAGATGGAAAATACATATCACAAAAAAGCTAGATTTGCCGCCAACACTCAACCTAAATCCCATCACTGCCTGGCCTTGAAAACACTCAACTAACTTGAGTTCCCCAATCAATTTATTTTCTCTCAACTTAATATTATCCACTCCATCTCTACAAGCCTTCCTTCTGCCCTAACATTTCCAACATCTTAAATTACTACCTCCCAACCAGAAAACTTAGAAGCACCAGTCAAAACCTCAGTTGGTGAAACCATCTACAGCCACCTTCCCTCTATGCACTGGAGTAAGCAACCTTTAACAATCAGATCTATCACACACATTCGGTCATTTAAAATCACCCTAAAAGTCCACTTTACTAATACCTGGACTTGCTCCTGTACACAGCCACCATGAACTTAATCACCTGATCCCCATTGCATACAGCTTCTTCTCAATTCATACTTCATTGTAGCCACAGAATTCCTTAATACCTTTTTCACTAAATTTCTCCACTATTTATATTTACCTACCTCCCTTCTTTTCCCACTTAGCTTACTCCCGTTTCTCAGATATCACTTGATTCCTACTGCTGCTACTCTTTGTTCTTATTTATAAATTTTTAAAAAATCTCTACTTTTCCCTCTCTTACCCATAGACTCCCCCCTTTTTTCTCTTGACACTTAATTTGCTCTGTCAACTTCCCCTCTGTTTCTGATTACTGATGTACATACTGTTGCCTGTAAGAACTAAGATTTGATATACAGTATTTTCTGTACTCTTACCTTAAACTTTGAGTTAACTGTCATCACTTCGCCTCTAAATGGGGAATTCCTTATGTATTGGAGATATGTGAATGAACCACAGAAAAGTGGACAAGAATGGTGGTCAACCACGAAGATAAAACACTGTTGCTTTACTCCACACAAGTATTAACGCTCTTCAAACAAACGATTGCATTTTTGTCATGAATGCCAGTTTAGTGGGTCATTGTGGCAGTGGCTTCCGGTTTTCTGCAGTGCTGTTTATTCTGCTGTTATTACAGACTGTAATCAACACTCCCTGGGACTGGGATTTATGAATTACTTTAACATTTTGTTTTATTGCCTTTTTTACAAATAACACCTTTTAAACTCTCATGCTACAAGTGGGAATCCAAGCATTGTAATGTATGTTTATATTACCTCATGTATACTGTACTGTTTATAAACATTTTTATGGTGTATGTAATACTTTGTGGAGCTTTTCTCCCCGAGCCTCTGCAGAAAAAGGGCGCAAGGTCAGTCAGACATTCCTGGTCAACAAATGTTAAATAACTAAATGGAAAAGAAAAAATGTGCCCTCAGTTTAGAAGAAAATGAGCTAAGGGAAGAGTTGCTTGATTTAGTAGAGGTAGATAGACATATTAAGATCAATGAAGGAGACTGCAGAAGGTCAGTAAAACCCAAAAAGTCAGAAGTTGATAAACACACAGTAATTAGGACTGCCCATGAAGATCCATACAATATTACAGAAGTAAATAGGATATATTACTGTGCAGCTAAATTAATAACTGATAAAGTTCTACCACAAGAACACAGGGTAGTCAGGGAAAGGAATGGGAGAAATTGAATACCATCATGGAAGTTGTGATAAAGGGGGGATACTGCCAGCACAGCTGTCTGGAATTGTGTAAATAATTATATGTATTAAATTAAATATAAATAATTATATTCCAAAGACATGCATCTGGAGCATTTCTCCTCGGGCCTCCGCTGAAAACAGGCTATGTGGAACCTAGTCGGACATTCCCGGTCAACAAATGTTAAATAAATAAAAAATATGTAATTTGTGAATACCAATATGATTTATATAAGATGCTTGTGTTACAATGGTATTAAAACTGTATGTCATGTATATCAAACTGATTTGTACAGATGTGTTAAAAAGGTATTGTATGAAGTGCTTGTGCTTAAAATGTAACCTACTGGAAAAGAACAGAAATGTACATATGTACTATTGTAAGTGTTTAAATGTATGCATTTTAATAGCGGAAACTGGAATACAGGAAATTAACTTCAGAAAAGTAGCTGAAATTACTTTATGGCTAGGTCATAAAAGATGGTATTTTTCAGTTTTCAATGCAGCAAAAGACCATGTCTGTACTAGGGAGCTTTCTGTATAGTGTTCAGAGTGAACTAATTGCTACCTCTGAAAGCATGAAGGAATGTAATTGTTTTATGACTTCCAGCATCTATACCAAAGATCTGAGGTCTATGCATTTTTACAGGTAGATGCTAAATGCTGCCAGCTCCCAGCAGTGGGGGTTTCACCTGGGATAGAGTCAGATGATGAGAAATAATGTCATTCTGCAAGCTCTCCCAGCTGTAGTATTTGCGATATTAATTTGAGAAGTTTCTTAGTGAGACAGGGCATTCTGCATTCAGTTTTGGACCTGACAAGAATGATTCACAACATCTGCCTTCCTCTAATGAAGTTAGTTTCTGGGGAACAGTATAACCCTGTTAGATACAGTCAGGAATATAGTAAAGCTTAGTTTAGAGTTTTTCATTCTTTGAGACACTCCAATGTTTTTAAAATATTTCCTATTGTTTTGAACTCTATCACTGTAAATATTTAGTATTGTCTTGTTCTTTTTTATCTATTAAATATATTTCAACCTTTCATTGTGGCTGATCTCTGTAGAGGCATTTATGTTTTGAAAATACTTGCATGTTTATTTGATGACAGTGTGTGGACGACTCCTAATAGCCTTGCTCTTGGTCAAACTACCATTTAAATTAATATTACACAGTAAGATTGAACACCCTTTGTTAAGGCCTTAAGGTAGCTGATAAGGAGTTGACTGGTGGCAGTGGTAACTACCTTTTAGTTTGGGCAGAAGGGGGCATAGCTGATAAAGCTGTGCCTGCCTCTCCTGGGTGTGTGCCGGGTGTAAATCAAACCTCAAAGAGAGTGTGTGTGTGTCAGCTACTTGGGCAGGGACACAAAGCACTGGTTGGACAGAGAGGGTGCTGGTAAGTTTTGGCTTAGTCACCCAGCTGAGATCTCAACTGTATAGCTGTGCCAGTGGGTGTCTTATTTGTGATCTGGAGAAAGAGGGAGAAACCAGCCCCGGATGGACTGTGGTTTCTGTGCACTCTTAAGAGAAATTGCACTTGATGCAGAGAGCTGCATCTGGAAGTACTGTGTATACCTGTTATCCTCTCAGTGTACATCCCTCACTGTTGCCAGTGGTGAGGATTGAGGCTTCTTGATTTACTGGTCCAGCGGTGGGTTGTCACAGAAGTATCGAATAGAGAAAATTATAAAGCAATTAAGACACGAAGTGTCACTGTTAGAAGAGTATAGAAGAGGGAACAGATCAGCAAAAATACTTAGACATGATAAAACAGATCAGGATCTGTCATGCACTTTCACAAATAAACTAAAAATCTCCTCACAGGCAGAAAAAAATACAAGATACACAGGTAAATATAAAAGAAAAGTACAACATAAACAATTTATTGATGACACAAAAATGTGTTATAGAGAACTGGGAAACAAAGTAAAAGGAATTGAAAGACCACCAAAAAAAGAAGAAATAGATGTATTTTGGAGAAGTATTTATGGAAGGTCCTGTTAAATGCAACAGAGATGCTAAATGGATCGAAAAAGTAAAAGAAAGAATAAGAAGTTTAAAGGTACAGGATATAAAATGGGATGAAGTAACAGCCAGAGTGATTGAAACAAAGTTAAGAAAAGCCTCTAATTGGAAAACCCCAGGCTCAGATGCAGTACCTAACTTCTGGTTAAAAGTATTAACATCTTTGCACAAAGATTTAGCCTTGGGTAAGAACCGTTTATATGCGCAGCCTGCACAGACACCAACCTGGTTAACAGGAAAAACAACGCTCCTACTTCAGTGAACCTCCAAGCTACTCGAAAAATTATAGACTGATAAGTTGCCTTCTGACAACGTATAATCTGTACACTTGAATTGATGCTGACAAAGTTTATAGTCATTTAGAAGAAAACTCAATTATGGCAATAGAACAAAAGGGCAATAAAAGAAAGTCATATTTAAGAAAGGATCATTTGTTAAAGTCATAATGAAAAACTATAAAAAGGGGAAGAATCTTAAGTATGGCATGGACTGACTTCAAAAAAGCATTTCATAGTATCCCCATATTCATGGATAAAAGAGTGTTTAAAAATGTGTAAGATAACACCCTACACTGATCGACTACATTACAGTGACCATGAAACAGTGGCTGACCACTTTGCAATTAAGCCAAGATAAAGAACAAATTATCATCTCAGGGATAAAAATCCAAAGGGGATATTCCAGGGTGACTCCCTGTCATCGCTGCTATTCTGTCTTGCCCTTAACCCATTAAGTTGTTTACTTAACAGCTTAGGCCATGGCTATAATTCGACTCCTAAAAAACAACAAAGTGTAAATACTTATCTTCTCTTTGTCAATGATTTAAAACTTTATAGCTCATCGGATGAGGAACTGAAAGCACAACTGCAAGTTGTCAAAACTTTTTGAGATGATGTAAGAATGTCATTTGGTCTTGATAAATGTGCAAAAGCAACCTTTAAAGCAGGAAAACTGCAGCACCAGGAAAACATCAGTTTGGGACAAGAATGAGATATAAAAGAACTTGAGAAAGAGGGAGTGTATAAATATCTGGGAATTGATGAAGGATCAACAATAAAACATGAACAAATGTGAATAAAACTTAGTAAGTCTTTAGAAGACTTAAATTAATCCTGAAAACAGCGTTGACATCTAGGAACAAAATTCAAGTTATAAACCAATTTGCTGCTCTTGTCCTAACTTAGTGTTGGAGTGATTGACTGGCCCCAAAATGTGTTGGCAAGATTGGACAGGAAAACAAGAAGGATGCTTCATGCTCCCCAAATGATTTATAAAAAATAGTGCATACCAAGATTATATATCCCTGTTCCGAAGGAGGGATGGGCCTCCATGAAATGAATTACATGTATAGATCTGCAATTGTGGGGCTGCACACATATCTGCTGACCTCACAGGACCCAAATGTAGTGAAAGATGTTCTTTGTGTTTCACTGTTGCAGTCATCACACTTGGGTTATCTGCCTGCAGTAGCCCTCAGTCGGCCCGAATACCAGTGTCTTAGTATTTCAGTGTCAGATGCTGTCACTTCTTTCATGACGTCAGACCGTCAGGGGTGTAAAACAGGCAGCCAACGCCATTACATCAGTCTTGCTTGCCGAGGAGGAGCCCTTAGCAGAAGCAGTTTGCAAATGCCGGTCGGCCGCTACCTGAAATTTTCGTTTTCAAGTTCTTAATCCTGAAGTCTTCTAAAGATAAGTACCCCATTGGGGATCCTTTTTTCTTGCTCTAACCGATGTCAGAAAAAGTTAACAATTGTCTTGCCTGTGGAAAGCAAGTACCTCAGAGATTTTCATTCTTACTGCATCACCTGTTTAGACCCAGACCACGACGTTCCTTGCTGTCGGTTTTGTGCCTTGTTTAACACCCAAACCATTCGTCATATGGCTATTTTTGTTGCTAAATTCTTTCGCTGTCATTCTCCGTATTCCTAAATGGCTTCGATAAGCCATCCGACTACCAATCTTCCAAAAAAAGTAAAGATAAAGACAGAGACAGACCGCAAAGGTCCAAAACTGCCGACAACGCTCCCATTAAGCTAGTCGCCAGTCCACTGGTACTCAATGAGGCACCTTTGCAGCACCTGATACCCGCTTCTGTGGATTCGCAGGCCTCTGCTGAGACCCATTCAGAGTCCGGTATGCCGCAAGATGCTTCTTCGACTATGGAACCTGCGAATGTCTCTACCTTGGATGGGTCCGGAGCCACTGTGCAGGCACAGCTTCTGAGGGTGTATTCCATCCTACCAATGTTCAAATCAAACAGACTTCGTTTTTAGCCAAAGCTACCGAGTTTCTTAGGCCTAGAGTATGCACCATGCGACCAATGTTTGAATCAAACAGACAACTTTGTTTTTAGCCAAAATTACGGAGTTTCTTAGACCCAAAGTACGCACTACACCTAGAAAACAGACAACCAACGTGCTTACTCAGCTCCCCTGCCACAAAAACAAATGGTTAGAATGGCTGAAGACCTTAACCTAATTAGGGGAAGCCAGCCTTTCCCTGCTAAGAGACAAAGACTTGTTTCCTTCTTATTCTACAGACCAGGAGTTGGATGACTCTGACCTTTCTGATTATCAGGACATGCCCATATCAGCCTATGAAGATTCAGATGCAGAGGAATCCATTCCCTCTGCCTCCCCTCTAGATGATTTTTCTTTTGGTGAAACCTTGCATACTTTAAGAGAGCATTTCCACTGGGAATGCCAAGGCTGCCCTCAGTCCAAAAAGAGACAGAGAATTTTTAGAGTTGCGTCAGCACAGGCCTCTTGCTATACACCCTGTCCTGGATGTTGTAGATGATTTTATGGAATCCAGTCTTACTCCAGATACATTACCCCCTTCCCCTAGGAAACCCGACAGGTACTAGAATACCGGATTCCCACAAATTTATCTTCAAGAATCCTACTGCGGATCCAAAGACCATTTCCCAGGGACCTAAAGGTATTAAGGCTACTACAGCCAAAAATCCTACCCCTTCAGACAGGGATTCTAGAGCTTTAGACAGATGTTGTAAGAAGGTATAGACCTCTGCAACTCTTGCCATCAGGGCATTGAATTGCCATTTTCACATGTTGAAGTACCAGCAACATATTATGGAACTAATTAAACAAAAAATGGTATTATTGCCAGTTTATGTAGAAAATAAAGATTTCCAAGAGCTAATGCATTCTGCAAACCAAGTTAGTAAGCATACTTTACAGTGTGGCTTTGATGCCCTAGAAGCATCTTGCAGGGCTGCAGTCACTGGTTCTGTTCTGAGAAGGCATGCTTGGCTGAAGGAACAAACCCTGCCAGATCATGTCAAATCCAAATTACTAGACGCTCCTTTAAATGAGGACTGTTTGGCAGAAGTTGTTCTTAAAATGATGATAGAAAAAGTTAAATATATGCAAAACTGTCAAAGAATTCTTACAAGTGCAAACTCCTACATTCAGCAAGCATTTGCCTTCAAAAAACTGGTCCTTTCCAGCCCCTTCCAGGCCTTCCCAGACGAGACTCAGGGCAAACAGGCCACCCAGACTACAGTCTCAGAGTATGCAGAGATCTAAACAATGGAGTGCCCCTACCTCAAAAACAGGGAGTGGTAAGCCACCCCCTTATGGAAAAAGTTCACAATGACTTTTCAGTTATCCTTCCCAGCCCTGCCCAATTACTCACGCCCCTAGGAGGAAAACTTGCACTTCATGCAAAAAACTGGATATCCATTACTCAGGACCGATGGGTCCTAAACATTGTATCCCAGGGGTACAAATTCTATTTCTATTCACTGCCAACCCCAAGCGGGTTTCCAGACCTTCCTTCAAACGAGTGGGCAGAGGCTCAAAATGAAGTTCTTTCCCTGCTCAATATCAGAGCCATTCAACCTGTTCCAGCAGAACAAAGGGGTCAGGGTTTCTACTCCAGACTTTTCCTGGTGCTCAGAAAAGAGGGCTCTTGGTGCCCAATCCTTGATCTTTCAATTCTCACACCTTTCTGGTGGTCCCAAAATTCAAGATGCTTACCCTGCAACAGCTTCTCCCTATGCTTGCCAAGGATGCCTGGTTAGTCACTCTAGACTTAAAAGAAGCTTATCTGCACATCCCCATAAGGGAGTTTTGCAGGAAATATCTATGTTTCAGGGCAGGCTGTATGCACAGTCAGTTCTCTGCACTTCCCTTTGGCTTATCTACTGCACCCAGAGTATTCACAAAGTGCCTGGCTCCAGCCATTGCATACTGCAGGCAGAGAAATATCCACATTTTCCCATACTTGGATGACTGCCTGATTCAGGTGGACAGTCAGGAATTGCTTTTTCAGCACCTGACATTTGTAAAAAGCCTTCTCACTTCATTGGGGTACACCATCAACGAAAAGAAATCACAACTGGTGCCCAGTCAAAAGATTGTATTCCTGGGAGCAAGCTTGGACACAACTTCCCAGATGGCAGCTCTCACTTCAGAAAAAACAGGTCTGTCTGACAAATTACTTCAAACAAATGGCCACCAGAACCCAGCTGTCTGCAAGAAAAATACTGCAAGCCCCAGGGTTCATGGCCTCATGTATTATGCTAATTCCATAAGCAAGACTGCGTATGAGGAAACTTCAATGGTACTTAAAAAGTCTTTGGTGCCAACATTCTCAAGACCTGGAAATGGTCATTCCTGTCATACCTTGTCTAAGGGCAGAGTTCCTTTGGTGGGCAGAAGCATGCAACCACAACAAAGGACTGCTCAACCCTTCGCAGCCCAAACCCTGACAACAGATGCATCAGACTATGCATGGGGGTTTCACATGGCAGGCAAATGCATTCAGGGCCACTGGAGCCCAAGGCAGATTCTCCTGCACATCAATCAAAAAGAGATGCTAGCTGTACAGAATGTTCTGACAGCCTTCACATTCATAATCCTTCCAGGACAACTGCTTATAAAAACGGACACCACAGTTATGTGGTACATAAACAAGCAGGGGGGAACCCATTCTTACCCACTCTGCAGGTTAGCCATGAGCCTTTAGAACACAGCCTTGAACAACCAAGTGCCATCTACAAGCTCAATTCCTGCCATACAAACAAAATTCACTGGCAGACAACTTAAGTAGAAATCTACTAGACCCACATGAGTGGAAATTGGAGCCCAACACCTTCAACTTTCTGATCCAGAGGTGGGGGACACGAGGTGGACCGCTTTGCCTCCCCCGAGAACCACCAGTTGAGCATATTCTGCGCCAGGAACCCTCACAGCAGGGCCTGGAAGGTGGATGCCCTATACTTTCAATGGGAAAACCTCTCAATTTAATGCTTTTCCCCCCTCTGCCCCTTCTCTCAAGAGTACTACTCAAGATAAAACAGGACAGGCCAAGGGCAATTCTTATTGCCCCCAGACTGGCCACACCAGCACTGGTACCCACTCTTACGTAGCCCGATGACAGTGCCACTCTGGCACCTTCACCAGACTTCTACCCTGCTGTCTCAGCAGGAGGGGCAGATTTTGCATCCAGAATTGCAAACCCTAAAACTTGCAGCTTGACTTATCCCTTGAGTATCCCACCAGCAGCCGGAAGTCATTCTTGAAACCAGAAGGTCTAGTACTAGGAAATCCTATGCTGAAAAGTGGAAAATATATTGTTCTTGGAATCCGTCTAAAGGGAAGGGACACAGCAGTGCCCTCCTTAAATCTAATCCTGGATTACCTAGCAGAGCTACTCCACAGAGGCCTATCCTTCTCCTCCATAAAGATTCATGCCTCTGCTGTCTCAGCTCAGTATAATACTGACCCACCTCTATTTTCCCACCCTCTCATCAAGCAGATGTTCTTCGTGTTTCACTGTTGCAGTCATTACATTTGGGTAATCCTGCTGGCAGGTTGCCCTCAGTCAGCCTGAATTCCAAAGTCTTGGGTCCTGCGTCGGTTGCTGTTGCCCCTTCCCTGACGTCAGGTCATCAGGGGTATAAAAGATGCAGCTGACGCCATTTTCTTCAGTCTTTCTTGCCACGCGGTGCCTGAAGCAGAAGCAGTTCGCAAGTGCCGGTGTTCGAGTTTCAGATCCAACGTTTTCATTAAAACCGAAGTACCCCATTGGGGAAACTTTTTTCTTGCTCCAGACCGATGTCAGAAAAAGTTAATTGTATTTCTTGTGGGAAGCAAATACCTCATAAGGACTTTCATTCTTACTGTATTCCTTGCCTAGGCCCTGACCACGACGTTTCAAGTTGTCGGTTTTGTGCTAGATTTAACCAACGCACTATTAAACGTCAGTACAATTTTGCACTAAGCTATTTTGGGCACAGATTTAATTATACAATGTCATTGGATAGCCATCCAACTACTGGATGTCATTGGATAGCCATCCAACAAAAAGCGCAAAGAAAAAGACAGGCAATTGAGGTCCAAAACAGACGACGAAGCTTCTCCTAAGCCAGTCGCCGGTTCTCAGTGAGACGCTTTCGCTGCCCCCTGACGCCCACTACTTTAGAGTTGCAGTTGACTACTGACACCCACGTGGAGTCGGTCAGGCCACTGGAAACTGAAGGTATTGGAGCCTTGGAGACTATTCCCCTCAGATGGGTCCAGAGCCGCTGAGCAGGCATTGGCTTCTGAGGGTGTTTTCTGACCTAAACAATTATACACTAAACCGACTTCAGCTTCAAAGGCAAAGACTAAAGCACCTTTGAAGACAAAGAAACAAGTTCACCAGCCACATGGACACACCTCCATGCCCAAAAAACAGATGCTCAAAATGGCCGAAGACTTAATTACCTTGATCAGGGATTCCCATCCCCCTCCTGATAAGAGGCCTAGGTAAGAGAGAGACTATGAATCTTCAGATCAGGTTTCCATTTCCTCTGATTCCTCTTCTGATTAGGAATATTCTCTCCCCCCCCCCCCCCCCCCCAATGAGGATTCTGATGCTGAAGAATCTATTCCTTCAGCTTCTCCTCCTGAGGGCTATCCCTTTGGGGAAACCTTATATACCATGAGGAGGGAGCATTTCCACTGGGAGAGCAAAGATTTTTCAGAATCTAAGAAAGAGACTCAGGGACTTCCTTCTACTACCTCAACACAGGCTTCTAGCTATTCCACCTCTGTTAGACATTGTAGATTATGTGTTTTCAGAGTCTAGTCTGACCCCCCTGACTCCTTACCTCCAGCTCCTGTTAAGCCTGACAGATACTGCAGGGTTCCTGACTCTCATAAATTCCTTTTCAAAAACCCTGCTGCAGACCCAGAAACTATTTCTCAGGGTCCCAAAGGGGTTAAGGCTTCCACTGTAAAACACCCTACCCCCTCTGACAGAGATTCTAGGGCACTGGATAGATGGGGAAAAAAGATTTACACATCTGCTACCTTGGCTATAAGAGCCTTAAACTGCCAGTTTCATATGCTCAAATATCAGCAATATGTCATGACGCTTCTTAAACAGAAAATGTTGGTAAATTTTGAATGTGCAGAAAACAAAAGAAATGTAAGATTTATTGCATGCAGTTGAACAAGTTGGAAAGCATACTTTGCAGTGTGGTTTTGATACTTGGAGGCCTCCTGCAGGGCCACTGTTACGGGTTCTGTAATTAGGAGGCATGCTTGGTTAAAGGAACAAAATCTGCCTGATCATGTCAAAGCTAAATTATTAGATGCACTATTACAGCATGATACCTTGTTTGGTGTTGAGGCAGAAGTGTTAAAGAAAATGGAGGACAAAGCTAAATCTATGCAAACGGTCAAAGGATTTTTACAAGTACAGCCACCTAGGTTTAGCAGACACTGGCCTACAAAGAATTGGTCTTTTCCAGTGTCGGGCAGACCTCAAAGGGGCAGATCCCAGCCACAAGGTTCGTACAGGTCTAAGCAGTGGGGTGCTTCTACCTCCAAAAGTGGAGAAGACAAATCACAACCATACAGGAAACATTCCCAATGACTTCCCCCTGCCTGCACCCAAGCACTTATCTACTGGCAGCACCCTTAGGGGGAAAATAGCACTTTTTTCTCAAAATTGGCACATTATAACCCAGGATAAATGGGTTCTAGACATAGTGTCACAAGGCTACAAGTTTCACTTCCATACCCTGCCAAGGGCAAACGGTTGGCCAGACCTGCCAAAAAATCAATGGGCAGAGGCTCAAAAACAAGTCTCATCCCTCATGGACATGGAGGCTATTCAACAAGTGCCACAGCAAGAGCAGGGACAAGGATTTTACTCGACTATTCTTGGTACCCAGAAAGGACAAAGCATGGAGACCAATACTGGACCTACCTATTCTAAACACTTTCCTGGATATACCAAAATTCAAGATGTTGAACTTGCAGCAGCTTCTGCCCATGCTGGACAGAAAGGCTTGGCTCGTCACTTTAGACCTAAAAGAGACATACCTGCATGTCCCAATCAGACAATCATGCAGAAGATACCTCAGATTCAAGGCTGGTTCAAAGCATTATTAATTCTCTGCACTGCCCTTTGGCTTATCTACTGCGCCCAGGGTCTTCACAAAGAGCCTGGCACCAGTAATTGCTTTCTGCAGACAAAGAGGAGTACAGATATATCCTTACTTGGACAACTGCTTCATTCAAGAGAACAAGGACATTCTACTACAGCATCTGGCATTTGTGAAAAGACTTTTAACATGCCTAGGGTACACAGTCAGAGAAAAGAAATCAAAACTAGTACCCTCTCAAGAGGTAATATTCCTGGGTGCAAGCTTAAATATAACTGCCCAGATGGCTTATCTCATGCCAGACAAAGGCTGACTATTTCAAGGGAATGGCAACAAAGACCCAGTTATCTGCATGAAAAATTCTGCAGGCTTTGGGCTTCATGGCATCCTGCATCCTACTAATTCCATATGCAAGACTGCATATGAGGAAACTTCAGTGGTACCTAAAAAGTGTCTGGACACAACATTGCCACAGCCTGGAAACAGTGATTACTTTCATTCCCTGCCTGCAACAGGAGTTTCGATGGTGGGCAAAGGCATGTCACCAAAACAAGGGACAGCCATACTCGCTACCCCCAGCCAGGCAGAACCTAACAACGGATGTATCAGATTATGCCTGGGGGGCCCACATGGCAGGAAAAGGCATTCAGGACACCTGGTCCACAAATCAAATGCATCTGCATATCAATCAAAAAGAGATGATAGCTGTTCAAAATGCCCTGACAGCCTTCAAGGACCTAATTCATCCGAGACAACTACTGATAAAGGCAGACAATACCACGGTCATGTACATAAGCAGGGGGGCATGCATTCTTACCCCCTTTGCAGACTAGCCATGGCTTTATGGGACACAGCATTGACCTACCAAGTTCATCTGCAGGCACTATTCCTGCCAGGAAAGGACAATATTCTGGCAGACGAACTAAGCCGAAACCTCATAGATCCCTCACGAGTAGCACCTGGATCCACAAGTCTTCAGCATAACAAAGAAATGGGGACGCCCGGACATAGATCTATTTGCCTCCCTTCACAACTATCCGCTAAAAAGATTCTGCACAAGGACTTATCACAGACAAGCATGGAAAGTGGACACCTTATCTTTCAACTGGAAAAACCTATCAGTATATTCTTTTCCTCCATTGCCTCTCCTCCCCAAGATACTCCTAAAGGTGAGACAGGAGAAACCAAAAATTATTCTGATTGCCCCAGACTGGCCCCGCCAGTACTGGTATCCAATCTTAAGGAACTTGTCTCAATGCCCAGCCTGGACCTTACCTCAAATACCTCATCTACTGTCCCAACAAAACAATCAGATTCTGCACAGCCAACTCAGGACTCTAGACCTGGTAGCATGGCGGATGATGTAGCCATACAAAGCACACCTCTCAGTAAAGCTGTGATGGATGTCATTTTGGAAGCCAGAAGGCCTAGTACTAGAAAATCCTATGCTGGAAAATGGAAGAGATTTTGTGCTTGGAACTGGCACAGCTGTACCAAATATTCCTCAGACTTTGAAATACTTAACTGAGATGCTGGACAAAGGCCTATCTTTTTTTTCATCAATTAAAATTCATGCCTCTGCCATTTTGGCTCATTACAATACAGAGCCACCACTCTTTTCTCATCCTTTATTAAGGCAGTACCTCAGAGGAGCCAAAAATTTAAGCCTCCAAGGAGATTGCCAATGCATGCATGGGACCTCAATTATGTCTTGGAAAAACTCACCCTACCTCCTTTTGTGCCAGCTGCTACTGCGGATATAAAGTTTTTATCTTGGAAAACAGCTCTGCTCCTAGCAATAACTTCTGCAAGACGAGTGTCAGAGCTACAGGCTCACATGGCTATGGAACCTTTTTATCATTTTTTATCCAGACATTGTCTCTCTGAGGACAAACCCTACATTTATGCCTAAGGTGGTGTCCAGTGTAGCCCATAACCAAACTATTCATTTGCCAACTTTTTATCCAAATCCACAGAACAAGGGGGAGAAAATTCTGCACTCTTTGGACATACACAGACAACTTAGATTCTATTTGGACAAAACTAAAGTTTTCAGAAAGACAACAATTACTAGTGGCATATGCTGCAGGATTACAAGGAAAGGCTATCTCCAAGCAGACTATTTCAAAGTGGATAGGTCACTGCATTCATTTCTGCTTCTCTCAGCATGGCAAGCCAGTGCCTAAGGGCATTAGGCCACATTCAACCAGAGCTGCAGCCACTTCTGCAGCCTTTCTCAGGGGAGTACCAACCAAGGACATTTTAGAGGCTGCTACTTGGAGTTCAGTGCACACCTTTACAAAGCATTACAATCTGCCACTTTACTCTAAATCCAGAGAAGGCTTTGCCACTGCAGTTATGCAGGGCCTCATAGCCGCTCCTAATGTTTAGCTCCAGCCCCCCAATCATAGCTTTGGGACTCTACCCAAATGTAATGACTGCAACAGTGAAACATGGAGAACATAGTACAGTTGTGTACACTTACCATAAATGTAGATGTTCTAGTGTATTCACTGCTGCAGTCCAGGTTACCCACCCGCCATCCCCTTTATTTCTGCTGGAACTTTTTTACTTCTCTGATCTATACAACCTGTGTGGTGTATTTGCTTCTAGATGAAGGTAGTTTATTTTGGTGCATGTATGTTTAATATATATCTAGCATACCCTTTTAGGGGCACCTGACATCTGGGGGAAGAAAAATTGAAGAAAATGGCGTCGGCTGCATCTTTTATACCCCTGACAACCTGACATCAGGGAAGGGGCGACAGCAACCAACGCAGGACCCAGGACTTTAGAATTCACGCCGACTGAGAAAAACCTGCCAGCATGATTACTCAAATGTGTAATGACTGCAACAGTGAATACACTCGAACATCTACATTTATGGTAAGTGTACACAACTGTACTTTCCTGACAGGAGCCAACAACTTAAGGCCCCCTAGAAGAGCACCCACCCCTGCCTGGGACCTTAACTTTGTACTGGAAAAGCTCATGCTTCCCCCTGTTGAACCTGCTGCTTCAGCAAAGTTAAAATTCCTCTTATGGAAAACAGCCTTGCTTTTAACCATAACTTCAGCAAGAAGAGTGTCTGAGTTACAGGCAGTAATGGCTGTGGAACCCTTCATTATTTTCCCTGCTGACAGGGTTTCCCTCAGGACTAACCCATCCTTTATGCCTAAGGGGGGGTATCCAGTGTGACTAAACCAATCCATCCATTTGCCAACCTTCTTCCCTAACCCTCAGAATAAAGGGGAAAGGATCCTGCACTCCTTGGACGTGCACAGACATCTCAGGTTATACCTTGACAGGACTAAGCCTTTCAGAAAATCTGTCCAGCTTCTAGTCAGCTTTGCTACAGGGGCAGAGGGTAAGGCCATTTCAAAACAAACAATTTCCAAATAGATAGCATACTGCATCTATTTCTGCTACAAGCACCATGGGAAACCTACCTCACAGGGGAGCAGACCACATTCCACTACGGCTACTTCCACCTCTACAGCATTTCTCAGCGGAGTCCCTACCAGGGACATTCTGGAAGCTGCAACCTGGAGTTCTGTACACACCTTCACCAAGATTTACCACTTAACCTGTCTTTTCTAAATACATGGGTGGATTTGCTACAGCAGTCTTGCAAGGCCTACTAGCCAGCCCCAACACTTGACTGCCTCCACCCTTCCTCAGCTTTGGGAATCAGCCCAAGTGTGATGACTGCAACACAAAGAACATAGTACAGTTGTGTACACTTACCATAAATGTAGATGTTTGAGTGTATCTACTGTTGTAGTCCTAGTTTCCCTCACTTCAGCCCCTGCCTTTCTCTATCGTCCTATCTCTCCTCTCTGTGGCCATTCCTAATGGCATTGGTATTTACTTTTTACTGGTGGTGTTCCCCACCATATACTAGCTCCCTATTTGGGGGGCTCCTGACATTTGGGGCAAGAAAAACTGATGTAATGGTGTCAGCTGCCTGTTTTATACCCCTGACATCATGGAAGAAGCGACAGCATCCGACGCTGAAATACTAAGACTCTGGTATTCGGGCCGACTGAGGGCTACCTGCAGGCAGATAACCCAGGTGTGATGACTGCAACAGTGAATACACTCAAACATCTACATTTATGGTAAGTGTACACAACTGTACATTTTGAAACATGAGAATAAATCTAAGATGACTTCTCTGTTTTGTCTAGCAGAAGTATATCGGCGCCAAGCAGAAATGGAAATCAAACCAGAAGTAGATAGAAATCAGGCAGCAACTGAATGTGCCAAAAAAATGAAAGAATGTAAGGTGCAGGACCAGATGAGAAGGTAATAAATGTGGAAAATTTTAAATATATTTGCAAGTATAGAAAACTTCTGGAAGAATCTCATGTTGATCAGGCTCGAACGCAGGATGGCTAAGGAGAGGCAAATTCAAACCAAGAGACGAAAGGTTAATATTGGCGGTCCAGGATAGTGGGTATGTACACACTGGTTTACAAAGTCCATTGAACATGTGGGAGAAACAGACAAATGTAGGTTTTGTAAAACAGAACTGGGAACAGTTGCACACCTCGTTACTGGTTGTGACATACTAATGGCAGAAGGGACTGTATACTGAAAGGTCATAATAATGTGGCAAGACTGTTGCACTGGGGATTGTGCAAACATTATGGTATTGAAGTGGCTGTAAAACACTGGAAACATGAGCCACAAAGCATCATAGATAATGATGAAATCTTCATCACATGGAATCACCCGTTACCAACAGTTCAAAAGATAGATGCTAGAAAACCGGATATAGTGGTCCATGAAAAGAACACAAAAGTAGCATTGATCATTGAAATCGCCACACCCAGTGACTACAATGTCTTGCGTACAGAGAGAGACAAAGTCATAAAATATCAGGATTTGCAGGCAGAAATGAGAACAATGTGGAAGAAAGATACCCAGACAGTTTCAATAGTAGTATGAGCACAACGGGTCTTATAAAAAAAGAATCTACAATTGTATTGAGATATGTTACCATTACATGTAACCCCATATGAATTGCAGGAGGAGTCATTACTGAGCACATTGCGGGTGCTGTGAAGAGCACTTCTGGCTGACATCAAAGGAGTGGGATCCATTACTATCATGGTATTAGAAACCCAGAAGACTTGAAGAAATTAAAAAAAAAAAAAAAAAAGATTCCTGTGGCGCTCTCTCATTTGTGTGATCTGCTGCATGCTAGGTTGGCATAATCTTCAGTTAAAACTCACATATTCGCAATTTCTGCTTGTCTGCCCTTGAGCCCTCCTTTGGCCTCTCAGTTTGAGGTCAAACAATTTCTTAAAGAAGTCCTTCATATCAGGCCTTCCAGAAAGCCTATCCTGCCTTCTTGAGATCTCAGTTTTGTACTTGAATAATTGACTCGGGCTCCTTTTGAAACTGCTAGCTCAGCTTCCTTGCACAGAGTTGTACTTTGAAGACTATTCTTCTTTTGGCTCTTACTTCAGCCAAGAGTGTCTCTGAACTTCAGGCTTTCATGGCTGTTCCTCCTTTTTTAGCTTGTCATGGCGACAGGGTGTCTTTTCGAACTAATACTCCTTTTGTGCCCAAGGTGGTTAATAAGTTGTCCCTTAATGAGTCTATTCATCTTCTTACCTTTTTTCCTTCTACACAATCTGCCAGTTAGAAGGTTCTTCACACTTTGTTATTTAGCTAAAACTAAGACAATTTGCTAGTCTGAGCAACGTTTTATTTTTCATGCCATGACTTTGGGTTTGGCTGTTTCCAAGCAAACCATCTCATCCTGGATTTCTAAGGCCTGTTCTTTTTTTTATTCTTTTCATTGCAGGTGTCTTTCCTCATCTGTAACTGCACATTCTACTAGGACAGTTGCCTCTTCTGATGCCTTTTGTAAGAGTTTGGGCACCGATTTCATCCTTGTAGTTCCTAATAATCCTCTATTCATATTTTCACTTAGCATTATAAAGTGGATGTTATTTCCAGGGCCAGTGTGGCTTTTGATAGGGCTTTTCTGCATAGGTTTGTAAAGGGCTTTTCTGTGCCATCCCCTTCCCAGCTATCTTAGGTCTTGTACCCTCCCTTATGTAAGGAATACTGCAACAGTGATATGGAAGTACATAGAAGAGTTGTGTAAAATCATGACCATAACAATAGATGTCCTTCTCTTCACTGTTATTCAGTCCCTCCTTCCTTCCCAATTTTTTCTAGCCCTTGCCCCTGTACTTTACCCTTTGGGCTGAGGGACCCCCGCTTCCTTTTCCTTCTGCCCTTTTCTCTTCTGGATGTACATGTTCTGGTGTGTCCATGAAGGTATTCTTTTCCTCCTGGGGCAATTCACTTCTGAGTGTTTACATCCGTATGCCACCTTTATGCCCTATGCCTTACGCAGGGAGCATATGTAATGACATATGGTGCCTATAAAATCTAAAGGCGCTGTATACTGGCCAGATGGACTATATTTGGCAGGAGATCCCTTGTATAAAGAATACTGCAACAGTGAAGATAAAGATAATTGGTGTGGTTTGTTTTCATTTATGTAAATGTACAATTATGTCATAATTGTTTAATAAAGATGTTTCTTGTCTAAAAATTAATTGAATTTATGTAATGTTGCTTATGTTATATGACAGCAATATATGAGAAGTGTAATGTTTGTTAATGTGTTACAATAGTTTGATTACATCTGATATTGTTAATCCTTTTTCATTCCTTATGTGTGGGCATCTGTTCCGACCTCAGAACCGAGCTGGCCATCTTCCAAGCTCACATCAGCTACCAACTCTGGAGCTAAAAACTCTTACCCAGAATTCCCCTCTCCCTGTTACCTCAGATTTTGTTTGCCACATTGCCATTCAGTCGTGTCAAGCTACTTCTCTTGAGCTAAGTACAATATTTTTCTTCATACGAAATTCTAAAACAGCCTTTTCTCACAGAAAAGTTATTAGATAGTTTTCTCTTACCTTATCGCATTTAGCAACTATCCTTTCTTGAATCTTTTCTATTCCTTTCCTCCTCTTTACCGTGAGGTAATCTTTTTTTTGCCATCGTTGGTAAACCCCCTTTCCTTCTTACTTTCGGGTAATTCTTGTACCATTGCTGGTATTTTTTCTGGGTTTACTTCTTTCTTTCTAACATAGCAGATAAAAAAGGTAGTCCAGGATTTAAAAGATGTTTAGATTGCGACCATAAATTACCTACCTAAGTTGCACATTCCCTGTGTGTCTATTGCTTGGGTGTGCCTCATTTAACAGTTGACCAGCCCTGCGGGATTTGTAAGAATTTCTCTTAACAGGACGTTGATTGAGAGAGAATAAATTAATATTGAAGGGGCTACTTAAATCTCCTTTTTCAGAGGCTATTTCTGGGTCGGAGGCTTCAACCCCTCCAAGATCCCATAAGAAAAAGGGTGATGAACATATAAAGGCCAAGTCTCTTCCTTCGTCTCCTGCTGGGGACCCCCAGGAATCAAGACCCAAGAAAGCCAAGCTTTCCAATTTGGATTCGACTTCTTCGGCTCCAGCGCTTTCGGTACCTAGACCTTTGGCACCGAGGCCATTGGAGCCATCTGTGACTTCGGCACCGACTAGAGCTCCCTTTACCATATCTGTACCGAGGGGCTCCTCAGTCCAGACATCTTTATCGGCACCGACTGTTCAGTCGATGCAGACTGTCACAACGTCGATTGATTTTTCTACGTCCATTGCCTGTTCGGCTCCGACAACTTACCCGACACTGACTACCCTCTCAGCACGGACCATTCAGTTATCGGCACCGATTGTTTCGGACCCAGCCTTATCGCCGACATCCACTTTGTTGCCGACCTTATCGTCGGTGCAGACCATGACTTCAGCACCGATGATTTCCTTGGTGCAGACACCTGTAGTTCAGGCCTTAACAGCCCCATTGTTTTCAGTGCAGACCTCCGAGGTGGGCACCGAGCTTGCTCAGTCTTTGGATAGACCTGACTCCCCCTTGGCTGTGTCTGTGAAATCCACTAGAAGCTTCTCTGAACACAGTGCTTTTGGCCAGAGGTATCCCGCCCCCCAGGACCTATCCTTCCTCGGGAGGTGATCACCCTTTACCAAAGACCCCCTACTTATTCTCCTTCATTGCCTTTGAAGCCCTTTGATAAAGCACAGTTTTCTTCCTCTATGGTTCCCTTTATGGACCTCACTAATGAGCCGCAGTTGCTTTTGTGGCAGGAGAGTTTCTCTACGACCCAGGATGTTAGCTGTGGCCTAAGTAATTTGGTGTTTCACAGCCATCCAGGGACACCTTGTCAGCAGGCTGAGCCACTTAGAGGGGTGACCCCTGCCGTAGGCACTCACCCCTCTTCAGGTGGACCGGCCTTCCAGCTAATGGAGAAGGCTCTGGTGTCGGTTAGCGATCCTGTGCTATCACTCTCCCCGCTCTCCTCTGGACCGCAATGTACACAAGTCACTCCTAGTGGACACCGGGCGCAAGGGCATCAGGATATACTCCCACAGAAGACCTCTTTTGTGCTGTCTTCCCCAGCTTCTCCCTCTGAGGAAGCTCATCAAAAGAGCTTGTGCAAGAGGAAGCACATGGACTCCACAGAGAAGTCCCTTACTGAAGAGACAGACTTTGATGATGGGGAAGGGACCCCTCGCTCACCCTCTGAGGTATGGGTGATATTCTTGAAATTCTTAAACAGAGAGGTGACTGGCAGCCCGTGAACCCGACCTCTGAAGAGTCTGTGTTCCTGCAGGCTTTTCGCACCCAGCCCCCTACTTCCTGGGTTACTCCATCTGCCGACGAACTGGTTTGGCTCGTTGTTCAGCATGCATGGAAGGCTCCTGACACCATTGAGGCCATTCCTCGGAGGCCAGATAAAATTTTGTCCCCTCCTGCTACTGATCCCCATTGGTCCAAAGGTCTTCCTGTGGATGCTTTGGTGGTGGCGGCCACAACTATAAAGGACCTGGTGGAAGAAGAAAGCCAGAATGTCCATGTGCCCAACAAAGAGTCCTGGGCTCTAAACAGAATAGGGAAGCGTACTTTTGCATCAGCGACCTTTGCAATCAGGTCCCTGAACTATATGGCACACTTTACCAGGCTTCAAAGAGATTTAATTTTTGAGCTCTCTGAAACTTTGGCTGGTGCTGTGTCTGATGAGGTCTGTGACAAAGTGGCCTCTCAGCTAGCCACCACTGAATCGATATCTAACTCCTCCATGTGCCTGATATCTTAGAAGCTGAAAAGACTCAGGAAACAGTCAACTCAATAACCAAATGGTACAATCTGTTCTCACTGGCTCGGATTCGAAATACTGACACTCAAATAATAAAATAAAATCTTCCTTTATTCAAATGTTAAGCGCTTTCATCTAAAACACTTAGACTTCCTCAGAACAAAGTCTTTCCAAACTCATTGGGTTAAAATACAATGTTAAGTTGTCAATCTCGCCTTCATTCTTGCTTGATGGGTTCGGAGCCGATCCCTCGGCTCCGACTCGGCACTTGCTAAGCTCGAGAGTCACTTTTACCAGCTCGAGGCAGCCCCATATCCCATGATGCAAGGCGGTAAGTACCCAGATCTCGTTTGCCGCTTATGAGGTCCTCCTTTACCAGCTCCCGGTAAGTGATTCAATTTACTAATATTCAAGCCCCTTTTTTGTTAAAAAACTTATTATTATTAGTTATAAGTTAATTATTTAGTTTTCCTGACAGAAATCCCTGTCTCCCTTAATATTTTTTAGTCAAACTTTACCCATCCCATCCCCTCCCTGTTAGGGCGTGTGTGTGTTTATTTTAGGAATACCTTTTGGTATTTTCTTTAATTTAAGTTTTTTGACTGGTGTGTGTGTGTGTTTAAGCACTATGTCAAAGGAGAGGGTCTCAGGTTTTAAGAAGTGTGACTCGTGCTGTCAGAAGATGTCTCTGACAGTCGGTCACACTTCTTGCCTGTATTGCCTGGGGCCTCTTCACCTGCAGGACTCCTGTGCTATTTGTCATTCCTTCAGCCAGAGAGTCCTGCAGGAAAGGCGTAATAAACTGATTCTTAGGGGCCTTCTTAAGCCGGAGGGCTCTCCGGCTAAGTCGGCTCCGTCAAAATCAGTTAAATCTTCCAAGGCCCAGGCTTCTGTTTCTAAGCCTGCGGCCTCGGCTCCGACTCGCTCCGAGTCGAGATCGGCTCCGGCTGGAGCCGATTCTGGCTTAACAAAGCCTTCGGCACCGATGGCTATCGGTGCCGAATCTGTATCGACCACTTCGGTGTCGGCTCCGATCGGTTCCGACACCCATGTGGCACAGGCATCGGTGTCTGCTCCGATCGGCTCCGACACCGTTACTTTGGTGGCTGTATCGGCTCCGGCTGGAGCCGATACATCGAGGCTTCCTGTCGGCTCCGAGAGGTCAGCTCCGACAGGATCTATGGTATCGGCTCCGATGGCTCATTCCAGGAAGAGGTCGAGGTCTCCTTCCTTGGAGCCGATACTTTCGGCTCCGGCTTCACCTCTTCTATCGGAACGGAGCCATCGGAGCCGATCTTCAAGGTCATCCAGGTTGTCAGATCATGACCTAGAGAGAGTGGTCAGTAGATTACTTAAGTCACAGGTACTGGCCCAAATGTTACACAGTCCGTCTCAACAGACGACTGTTGGACCACACCCCGTTACAGTTCCTCCTTCAACTCTACCTCAGAGCTTGGAGTTGGAGTCTTCGGGAATGGTTACTGCTACGGCTGGAGGACGGATACCCCCTTCTGTTCCTTCAGCCTCTACTCTTATCTCCTCTTTGAGACCTTCCTTAGAGGGATTCGGTGGTCGGGCTTCCATGGTCTCCTCCGAGGGGGTGAGTGGCATCGGACCCTTGTCCGAACCCGCTCTTCCCCTTGGAGCCTCGGCCTTGGTGAGCTCGGCTCCGACATCTGCCTCGGGGACTTCCCTTTCGGTGGTCCCTGGAGTTCCTAGCTCTTCGGAGCGGGTTCTCTCGGACCTGCTTGGGAGGGGAGCATTCGAGGTGATGAAGAGTGTACTGGCCACTGGTATCAGTCAGCAGTCTGTTCCCGTAGCTCCTCCCTCTATAGTACCTGTTGACATCTCTGCCACTTCTCTTGCTACAGGACCCAGAGATCCTCCGCCTCAGGTTTCCCCATTGGGAATTTCCCCCTCTTCCGAGGATTCTCCTGATGTTTCGGGAGATCCTCCTAGGAAGAGGACTTGTAAGAGGAAGCATGTAGACTCCCCCGAGTCTGTCACTTCGGATACTGACTTTGATGAGTCAGAGGGATCCCCTAGATCCCCCTCTGAGGATGTCTCCTTCTCAGACATCCTAGAACTTCTGAAACAGAGGGTAAACTGGCCCACCAACAATCCCTCTGAGGATGAGTCAGTATACCTAGAGGCGTTTGGATCTCGGCCCTACACATCCTGGGTGTCTCCGCCTTTCGACCCCCTTATGCAGGTTATTGCACGAAAGGCGTGGGCAGCTCCTGACTCTGTAGAGCCAGTCCCTAGGAGGCCTTCAAAATTTATAACTGCCCCGTCTGACAAACAATTCCTTACCAAGGGTGTCCCCGCTGATGCCATGGTGGTGGCTGCGGCCACCAAAAAGGAACTTGCAGATCCTTCCGTGCCCGTCCATCCTCCTAATAAGGACTCTAGGACCATGGATAGGTACGGTAAGTGGATGTTTTCCTCAGCGACCTTTGCTATGCGTTCGCTGAATTACCTATGTCACTTCACCAGACTCCAGAGGGATATCCTGAAGGAGCTGGGAGAAGTAGTTCAGGATCCTACAGCTGCAGGGGCTCAAGAAAAAATTGCTTCGCAGCTAGGAACCCTTAACTCCATTGCAAACTCCTCCATGCGGCTTATATCATATGCTGCTGATGGAGCGAGTAGGGCCGCAGGTACAGGTGTGGCTCTTAGTCGCCAAGCCTGGATGCGGCTATGTGATTTTGCGGATCCCTTTAAGGCGTCCTTCACAAATTCTCCCTTTGATGGGTCAGCTTTGTTTGGCCCTCAGGTGAAGGAAACCTTGACCAGGTGCGAGCAGGACGGCAAGACTCTTTCTGCTGTTGGAGTCCGTTTCCACCCCTTCTAGACCTTATCCCAAAGGACAGAAGGGCGGGAAGATGTGGTTCCGTAAATCCCAAGGAGTCACGCCGGATTCACGTGGTCAGTTTACCCCTAGAGGCAGAGGGGGTAACAACAACAGACGCCGCTCTAGAGGCAGAGGGGGTCCGAAGAACCAGGGAAACAGGGAGCCTCTCTCTGACAATCCCTTTCAGCATCCCTGAGGTGTTGCCCGGCTGTCCCTCCTTGGAGGCAGTCGGGGGAAGATTATCACTGTACCCAGAAGCCTGGCATTCCCTCACTCAAGACAGATGGGTACAGTCGATCATATCCAAGGGTTATAGAATTCCTTTCGAGGAAAGTCCCTTCCCCTCAAGTTCCCTTCCAGATGTACCACCCGGTCTAAGGGAGATTGCAGAGTCAGAAATCTCAAAACTACTGCAAAAAAGAGCCATTCAGCCAGTTACAATAGACCATTCAGAGCCCGGAATCTACTCAAGGTTCTTTTTGGTCCCCAAAAAGACGGGAGACTGGAGACCAATATTGGATCTCAGCAGACTCAACAAGTCTGTCAGGAAGACAAGATTCCGAATGGTCACTCTTCAGTCAATTCTGCCCTTCTTACAGAAGGACAACTGGATGTGCTCAATAGATCTTCAGGATGCGTACTATCACATAAAAATTCACAGACGCTCCAGGAGATTTCTCCGCTTTCGGCTGGGGCCAGTCATTTCCAGTTCAGAGCCCTGCCCTTTGGTCTCACTACAGCCCCCAGAGTGTTCACCAAATGCATGGCAGTGGTCACGGCTCACCTGAGACGTCAAGGATTCCAGGTGTTTCCGTATCTCGACGACTGGCTCCTGTCAGCCACCACCAGGCATCAGCTTATACAAGCCAGGGATTACACAATAGACCTTTGTTCTCATTTGGGCATCTCAATCAACTTCGAAAAGTCATCCTTATCGCCCTGCCAGTCTATTACCTTCATAGGCGCAAACTTAAACACTGTTAAGATGTCAGCTACCCTTACAGAACAAAGAGTTTCAGACATTCAGACTCATGTCAGGATCATTCTGGCCAGCAAGAAAATACAGGCCAGAATGGTTCTAAAGGTATTAGGTCTCATGGCTGCGGCCATTACTCTTCTTCCCCTGGCTCGATTCTACATGCGCCTTCTTCAGTGGATGCTGTTCACACAATGGTCATACCAGCAACTTCCAATGCGTCACCAGATTCTGGTGACACAGACATGCAAAGAGCATCTTGCTTGGTGGATCACATCGTCTCAGGTTCACCAAGGCAGGTACTTTGTACCCCCATCCCCGATAGCCACTGTCACCACGGATGCCTCCCTGATCGGGTGGGGGGGTCATTATCAGGGCAGGATGGTTCATGGGACGTGGCAGCCGTTCGAGTACCATCTGCACATAAATGTCCTGGAGATGAGAGCAGTGCTTTTAATGTTGCAAGCCCTCAACAACTTTCTTCCCGTAGGGACAATTGCAGTCCACACAGACAACATGTCTGTAGTTTGGTATATCAACAAACAGGGCGGAACCAAGTCCTACCCCTTGTGTCGAGAAGCGCTCAGACTATGGCAATGGGCGAGCTCCTCTCATCGGTTTCTGGTAGCAACGCATATCCCTGGGAAAACCAACATTATAGCGGACAGATTGAGCAGAGCTATCCTCATGCCTCATGAGTGGTCTCTCAAGCAATCTATAGCGGAAGAGATTTTTCTGGAATGGGGTCGTCCATGTTGCGATCTTTTTGCTACTCCCCAAAACAGCAAATGTCCAGACTTCTTCAGCCTCTTCCCTCTATCAGGCCATCGCCCCCAGAGACGCTCTGACCCAGGATTGGCCCCAGGGACTTCTTTATGCCTTCCCTCCATTTCCTCTGATCCCTCAGGTGATCCAGAAAGCTACCGTTTTGAGAGCCAAATTGATTCTCATTGCCCCTTACTGGCCTCGACAAGTTTGGTTCCGTTCCTCCATCATCACCTTTTGGTGCAGCCGTGGCATCTGGACCCAGTGCCAGATCTTCTGATTCACCAATCGGGTCAGCTGCACCGGTCAATCCCTTCTCTCAACCTCACAGCATGGTTGCTCCACTTCCTTCCTTAGCCAGGCTTCCTCTGATCTCTAACCCAGTTAGAGACATCATAGTAACTTCGCTAAAATCCTCTACCAGGAGGATTTATACAAGCAAATGGAAGCGTTTCTCTTATTGGGCTAAGGCCCAAAATATTGATCCTTTTACTGCCCCTGTTCAGGCAGTCCTGGACTTCTTAGCAGAGATTTTTCATGCAGGCTCCTCTTCTTCCACAGTCAGAGTTCAATTGGCTGCTATTTCCAATTTTCATGTCGGGATAGCAGATCATAATATTATGTCCCATAGGCTCTGCAGGGCCTTCTTGAAAGGAATTTTCCTACTAAAACCTCCAATCAGGAATCCTCCTCCTCAGTGGGATCTAAATTTAGTGCTGACATCCTTGATTCTTCCCCTTGAGCCAGCTGTTTCTTGTTCCCTGAAATATCTTTCTTGGAAAACTTTATTCCTAGTGGCTATTACATCTGCCAGGAGGGTGTCTGAACTTCATGCTCTTTCGGTTCGACCCCCTATTTGGTTTTCACAAAGACAGAGTATCTTTGAGAACTAATCCAACCTTTTTACCTAAGGTCGCTTCAAAGAACAATCTGAATCAATCCATTGATCTCCTGTATTTTTCCTAACTATTCAGATAGAGCTGAACAAAAGCTACATTATCTTGATGTCCACCGTCAACTTAGATATTATTTGGACAGAACAAAAAATTTAGAAAATCTGATCAACTTTTTGTTTCCTATGCGGATAATAAAAAGGCCTTCCTGTTTCTAAAGTGACCTTGTCCAGATGGCTTTCTTCGGTCATCTCTGAAATTTATACTCAGGGGAAAACAGCTGTGCTCAAAACCTAAAGCACATTCAACTAGGAGCTTAGCTACTTCTACAGCTTTTCAAGCTAGACTTCCTTTGGACACTATTTGTGCAGCGGCCACTTGGGCTACTCCTCACACTTTTGTTTCCCATTACAAATTGGACTTGGCCTCCAGGGACAGAGCCAGTTTTGGCTCTACAGTCCTCAAGAGTTTGTTCCATTGAGCCACCCAGGATAGAGGTGCTAGGGACGCGGTCCCATCAAGCAAGAATGAAGGCGAGATTGACAACTTAACATTAAGAAGTTATGTACCTACCATAACGTTCCATGTTAGTTGTCTTCTCGCCTTCTTTCTTCGACCCTCCCTCCTTCCCCTGGCCTGGACAGACCTTGTATAAGAAACTGTTATGCTGAAGACCATTCAGACCTGGTCCTTCTTCCATCTGTAAGTTTTCTTTCTTCCTTTGGGAAGTATTTTATGCTTGGTGCTATTGCCCTTTGTCAGCAAACGAGATCTGGGTACTTACCGCCTTGCATCATGGGATATGGGGCTGCCTCGAGCTGGTAAAAGTGACTCTCGAGCTTATCAAGTGCCGAGTCGGAGCCGAGGGATCGGCTCCGAACCCATCAAGCAAGAAAGAAGGCGAGAGAAGACAACTAACATGGAACGTTATGGTAGGTACATAACTTCTTATTTCATCATCAATCTAATAATTAATTGCAATGTAAATTTAAAGTGCCAGTGTGCCATTTTTTTAAAAAAAGTTCGTTTAAACAGTTCCTTTAAAAATTACCCTTATAAAACAGTCGATTATCTCAATTTACCTGATAGATATTAAAATAAGTCATTTTAATAGCACAAATTCTATTCATTGGGTATTGTATGCTATTGAACCAACAAGTCTGTCTATCCTATATTAACCAAAATTGGCTTAACTGATATATGGTCATTCAGACCTGGCTGAGTTGATGCATTTCATTTAATTTGCCATCTTGTTTCTAACTCGCTCAGTTTTTTACTAATGTTCCCACCCCTAGGATTCACTGTAGCAATATCTAAAATACCAAAATAAAACATACTACAACTATTACTTTCTACTAAGTGTCTCCATAGGGCATTTTTGGTATCTTTTTTCTTTATACAATAATAATGATCATATATTCTTTCCCTGAGACTTCTGTCAGTCTTCCCTACATAGTAACTAGGACACTTTGAACATTTGGCTAGATAAACTATGAGACGTCCTGCAATTACCTTTCCTAAACATTATCTCAGTACCAATGACGTCTTCCAATTTAATAGTATTCTCTGTGAAAATGTACCTGCACTGGTTACAGGTACCACATCTTGTTGTACCTTTCACGTCTCTTTCTCTGGTGTTGGTATGTATTTTCCTTTCCAATTCTATTTTCATGTTACACCCATTCCTGGATACAAATCTAGGTGTTTCCCCCACTATATCCATAATTCTTCTGCCCATTTTTAATATATTCCAATTGTTGGTAATAATATTTTTAATATTTAAAGTCCATGGTGTATGTTGTAATATACAGGCTCTGGTGAAATCTGTGTGTCTCTCTCTGCCAGTTACTTCCATGTTGTTCACCTTTACTAAGGGCCCTTTACCTAACAAGGGTACATATTTTTTACCCCACTCCTTCTCTACATAGCTGGTTACATCTTTAACCAACCATCTGGGGTATCCCCTTTGAATAAACATGTCCCCTATAAATTGTAGTTCCATAACTAGATCTTTGTGTTCGGATGTCATCCTGGCGGCCCTTATGCATTGCCCCTTAATTATACTCTTTTTTTGTGTCATAGGATGAGACCTGGTAAATTCTAAATATCCATTACTAAACATCTCTTTCCTGTATATTTTAGTTCTTATTTTTCCTTCGTCCACTACAATTAATGTATCTAAAAAGGACATAGAATGTGAGTCCACACTGAAAGTGAATTTCAAGTCATTACTCCTCGAGTTCAAATAACACATAAATAATTCTAATTCTTCTCTATTGCTTTTCCAAATCAAAAAAATGTCATCCAGAAATCGGTAGTAACAAGATATCTCATGAAACCACTTACTTTTAAATATATGTTCATCTTCCCAATCATATAGATATAGATTGGCAAAAATGGGGGCACAGGCTGCCCCCATTGCCACTCCTTTTGTTTGAATGTAATATTCCCCTTCAAACATGATGTAATTATGTTTCAAAATCAATTCCATAAATTCTACAACAAGTTCAATCTTGTCACTTGAAAAGTTACTTAATTTTTTCATACAATTTTCTAACCTGAACAGTCCATCCCCCTGTGGGATGTTAGAAAGCAAGTCTACAACGTCTATGGTCACTAATAATGCTCCAGGGGTTAACATATCATTCCTTAACCTTCCCAAAAAATCCCAGAAGTCTATAATAATATGCTTAATGGACGTGTATAGTGGTTTTAACCACCCATCTACAACTTTTCCAAAATTAAAGGTTTTTGATTTATTGCCCGAAATGATAGGCCTAAATGGGGGGTCCTCTAAGTCCTTGTGGATCTTAGGGATACCTACCATAGTACTTATAACGGGGGATTCAACTTTCAAATAGTCATATAAATCTCCACTAATTCTTTCATCTATCAGCAGGTTTTCTAGATATAAATTGATTTTATTGTAACTTATATTAACTTTATTTTTGGATGAAACATTGTAATTATCTGAATTTAATAAGATTCCATTGATTTTGTTCTTATATTCTTCCTGATCGTAAAGAACCACCCCTCCCCCCTTTGTCGGGTTTCATTATTCTTATCCTTTTGTTTGATTGTAATTCTCGTAATACTGTGGCCTCTTGGGTAGTCAAGTTATACATAACTTTATTTTTGTTTACCTTAGTACTGTATGCATATATCTCTTAAATAACCATTTTTTCAAATATTCCCAATGTGGCATTAAGGGGTGGGGTATAAGTACTTTTCTTCTTGAACTCACAGTTCCTTTCTATCTTCTTATTGTCATTGTGAAATAACACTGCAAGGTTTAACTTTCTTAGATATTTCTTAAAGTCGATTATAAAATCTTCTACTTTAAACCTCTTTACTGGCACATATTTCATTCCTTTGCTGAACAAGGTATAGTGCTTATCCCTTACCTCCATATGGGTGTAATTGTGTATAAAAAACTGATTGTATTCACTAGTTATATTATTGATCTTCACTATCCCTTCTTTTCTTCCAATGGGTCCGATCTCGTGTGCCCCTCCCCTAGTTGTCTTTTTTTTGTTGTAGTATTCTCCCCTGTGCCACTGGTTTGGTCCGCTGTATGCACTCCTTTTCTCCCTTTGTCCTCCTAAAAAATCATTACCATCATAAGGTTTATCTAAATTGCCAAAATTGTCTAAATAACCATTGTCTCTATACTGGCGCTCCTGGTTTTCATATGTACGTCCTTTCCTTCCTTTTTTAATATTTCTATAATATACCTTGTCTTTTTTATGGTCCTGTTTCTCCCACCTATAAGCTTGCCCCTTATTGTATTGGTCCAAGTCTCTCTGATACTTCCTACATTTCCTCTCATATTGTTTATCCACTTGTTTCTGAACCCAATTGTATTGTGAGTTTAAACAGTATTCATATTCATCATATAATCCGTCTTTAATAATGGCATCATTCAATCTGTCAAGGTCATTCATTAGCATGCATATTTTTTTATCATTACATTGCACAATAAAACGCATAAAAGAAATTCCAAACCCGTCAAACATTTTAGAACATTCCTGCATTGTATCATTGTCTAACTCTGTACCCATAGGGTATTTGAAAAACTGTAGTCCCATAGGGACTATGTTAGTATCTATACATTTCATTAAATAGCTGTTTTCCAATTGTAGGCTCTTACATATTTTGAGCTTTTTACCAAAATCATACATTAAGTCTTTTAAAGTCTTGTAAGTATTTGTATTTCCAACACCATTTCTGTCCTGAATGGCGTGTGCCCTGTACTGCCCACTAAAGTCAAAATTAGACTCTATAAAGTTTTTGAAACCATTATCTTTAGCAGTTACATCTTTTTGAGTGTTCGTAGAGTGGGAAATAGTACCTGCACGCTGAACATTAACAGCCATGGTGTATGTCGTTTTGGGTGGCATCCGTTTTGGTTTAGCCCCGGATAGGATGAATTCCACCTCCGATCCATATTCTCTACCTCCACCTGTCTTGTTTAGTTGACCATCTGGTTTGGGTAAGGATCCATTAGAGGTGCTTATTTTCCGCTCGTCGTCATCTCCCTGTCCGTTGGGGATAGAATTTCGTTTACCGCTCACGCTGTGCGCACTTGGTGACATCATACGCTCATTTTCCTTCCTATGGGAACGTAGGCTGACTTACAAGTTCAATCAGTCAGGTTAATTCGCCTCTCATAATAGCCATCTCGGACTGGATGCCTCTAATTTCGTCCCTCAGTGGCAAAAAAATAGAAGGCAATTCATCTAACTAATCCATGCCACAAAAACACAACTTAGAAGCTGAAAAGACTCAGGAAACAGTCAACTCAATAACCAAATGGTACAATCTGTTCCCACTGGCTCGGATTCGAAATACTGACACTCGAATAATAAAATAAAATCTTCCTTTATTCAAATGTTAAGCACTTTCATCTAAAACACTTAGACTTCCTCAGAACAAAGTCTTTCCAAACTCATTGGGTTTAAATACATTTCATCATCAATCTAATAATTAATTGCAATGTAAATTTAAAGTGCAAGTGTGCCATTTTTTAAAAAAAGTTCGTTTAAACAGTTCCTTTAAAAATTGCCCTTATAAAACAATCTATTATCTCAATTTACCTGATAGATATTAAAATAAGTCATTTTAATAGCACAAATTCTATTCATTGGGTATTGTATGCTATTAAACCAACAAGTCTGTCTATCCCATATTAACCAAAATTGGCTTAACTGATATATGGTCATTCAAACCTGGCTGAGTTGATGCATTTAATTTAATTTGCCATCTTGTTTCTAACTCGCCCAGTTTTTTTACTAATGTTAATAAGATAATGTTTAGGAAAGGTAATTGCAGGACATCTCATATAGTTTATCTAGCCAAATGTTCAAAGTGTCCTAGTTACTACGTAGGGAAGACTTGACAGAAGTCTCAGGGAAAGAATATATGATCATTATTATTGTATAAAGAAAAAAGATACCAAAAATGCCCTATGGAGACACTTAGTAGAAAGTAATAGTTGTAGTATGTTTTATTTTGGTATTTTAGATATTGCTACAGTGAATCCTAGGGGTGGGAACATTAGTAAAAAACTGGGCGAGTTAGAAACAAGATGGCAAATTAAATTAAATGCATCAACTCAGCCAGGTTTGAATGACCATATATCAGTTAAGCCAATTTTGGTTAATATGAGATAGACAGAATTGTTGGTTCAATAACATACAATACCCAATGAATAGAATTTGTGCTATTAAAATGACTTATTTTAATATCTATCAGGTAAATTGAGATAATCGATTGTTTTATAAGGGCAATTTTTAAAGGAACTGTTTAAACAAACTTTTTTAAAAAAATGGCACACTGGCACTTTAAATTTACATTGCAATTAATTATTAGATTGATGATGAAATGTATTTAAACCCAATGAGATTGGAAAGACTTTGTTCTGAGGAAGTCTAAGTGTTTTAGATGAAAGCGCTTAACATTTGAATAAAGGACGATTTTATTTTATTTGAGTGTCAGTATTTCGAATCCGAGCCAGTGGGAACAGATTGTACCATTTGGTTAATGTGCCTGATATCTCACGTATCAGAAGGAGCACCTAGAGCGGCGAGTTCAGGCATTGTTCTGAGACGACACGCCTGGATGCGCTTGTGTAATTTTGCGGAACTCTTCAAGGCTTCCTTTCTTAATGCTCCCATCGAAGTCTCTTCATTGTTTGGACCCAAGGCTAAAAGCACACTGGCCAGATGTTAACAGGACTGGTAAGACCCTTTCTGCTGTGGGTGTCCGCTATTCTTCCCCTCAACGGGCTTTCTCCAGAAACCAGAAGAGTGGGAAGATATGGTACAAAAAGTCTCAGAGTCCTTTCTGTGACACACAGGCTGAGTTCTCCCCCAGAGGCAGAGGGGGAAACTCACAGGGAAGACACCCATTTTGGGGCAGAGGGGGGTCCGCATAACCAGGGTTCCAGGGACTCTTTCCCTGGCCAATCCTACCAGCGCTCTTGAAGATCGGCCCAACTGCTTTCCTCTGGAAGTGGTTGTGGGTTGTTTCTCTTTGTTCCCTTCTGCCTGGCTAACCATCACCACTGATTCTTGGGTACAAAGGATACTAACCAGAGGTTATCATATTCCCTTCGACCTTTGTCCCGCTGCTTCAACAAACTTACCCGACATTCCACCCAGTCAAAGGGAAAAGAAGCAGCATTAGAGATTCAAAACTGCTAAGAAAGAGTCATCCAAATAGTCCCGACAGACCAGATAGGATCCGGATTCTACTCAAGACTATCTTTGGTGCCAAAGAAAACCAGGGACTGGAAACCAATTTTGGATCTCAGTGTATTGAACAAATTTGTAAAAGTACAAAAATTCTGGATGGTCACAATTCAGTCTGTCCTTCCACATTTGGAAAATGACGATTGGATGTGCTCGATAGATTTTCATGATGTGTACTACCACATAAAAGTGGACAGACCATCAAGAAGATTCCTTTGCTTCCATGCGGGAGCCAGTCACTACCAGTTCAGAGTACTGCCCTTCAGACTCTCTACAGCCCCCAGAATGTTCATAAAGTGCATGGTAGTCATCACTTGCAACTACAAGGATTCCAGGTGTTTCCATACCTAGACTACCGGCTCATCTCCGCCCCCACCTGACATCTGTTGGAAGAAGCCCTGGCATACTCTCTCCTCTCTGCAGAAAGGCTAGGCATAACCATAAACTGGCAAAAATCCAGTCTCACCCCATCTCAGTCCACAGAATTCATAGGGGTCATCTTGAATACAAAGAATTGCAGAGCATCCATTCCAGAGCACAGAATACTAAAGATAAAGCAACAACTGATCCCGATCCTTTCAAGGGAGAAATCCACAGCTCACTCTGTTCTACAGTTATTGGGTTCCATGGCAGCCTCTATCACCATTGTCCCCCTGGCCAGGTTCCACATGAGGCTTCTGCAATGGCTACTGCTCACCCAATGGTATCCCTTTCAGTACCCTTTTTCAGCCATTATTCGGGTAACTCACAGGTGCAAACAGGATTTAAATTGGTGGATGACCCACAACCCGTCACAATGGTCTTGCCTCTTCTCCCCCCAACAGCCCAAGGCTACAGTAACCACGAACGCCTCCCTGATGGGGTGGGAGGGCTATGTCAGGGACAGACAGTCCAAGGTACTTGGTCCGAAATGGAGGCCCATCTGCATATAAATGTTCTAAAGCTGAGGACAGTGCTTCTGGCGTTGCAAGCACTCCATCCCCTGCTGCTGTCTGGGACTATTGCGATACTCAGACAACATGGCGGTGGTCTGGTACATCAACAAACAGGGAGGAACCAAATCTTACCCACTCTGTCGAGAGGCCATGAGGATATGGCATTAGGAGATGGCTACCAACCATTTTCTTCTAGCAATGCACATTCCCAGGAGTTCCAACGTGAGAGCAGACAGACTCAACAGGTGTATACTGCAACCTCAGGAGTGGTCCATGAATCCCTTGATAGCGGTGGAGATTTTCAACCGCTGGGGTCTTCCTTGCTGCGAGCTCTTTGTGTCCCCGACCAACTACAAATGCAGCAACTATTTCGCCCTAATTCCCCCTCCGGGACAGTCACCCAGGGACGCTCTAGTCCGCGATTGGCCCTTGGGTCTACTTTATGCATTTCCACCTATCCCCCTCATTCCCCAGTTTCTGAAGAAAGCCCGCTGGTTGAAGAGCAAAGTAATCCTCATAGCACCATATTGGCCTTGTCAGATTTGGTTCCCCTTCCTTTGGCCTCACCTGCTAGATCAACAGTGGATTCTCCATCCAACCCCCGGGGTTGATCTCCCATTCCCAGAATCTGATTCACCCCAACTTGAACAGCCTGAAGCTTACAGCTTGGCTCCTCCAATTCCCTTGATTGCCAGGCAGAATGATCTTTCTTTGCCAGTACGTGACATTCTTATTGCATCTCATAAGTCTTCCATCAGAATTACATATCTCAGCAAATGGAAAAGATTTACTTTTTGGCTGAAAGAAAAACAGGTAGCTCCTTTTTCAGCACCAGTGTCGTTAGTACTGAAGTGTCTAGCCACCCTATTTCAATCCGGTCTATCTGCCTTTACCATTAGAGTTCATTTGGCTGCAATATCTAATTTCCATGATGGTGTCTAAGACTCCTCTCTTACGTCCCATAAATTATGCAATGCAAGGCTTTCATAAAAGGCATGAATCATCTAAAACCTCCTTTTAGAGAACTTACTCAGCCATGGGACCTGTCATTAGTCCTACAAGCTTTGACAATGCCACCTTTCAAACCAGCTTCTTCTTGCGACCTCAGATATTTGTCATGGAAAACCTTGTTTTTGGTCGCCATTACTTCTGCCAGACATATCTCTGAGCTTCAAGCCTTATGCATCAAAAGTTCATATTTGATTGTTCATAGAGATAGTGTCATTGAGAATTAATCCTTCCATTCTGCTAAAAGTGATCTCTGAAATGTCCATTAATCAAACCATTGAATTGCCAGTTTTCTTCCCCAATCATTCCAACAAAGGAGAGTATTGCCTACATACTCTAGATATCCACAGGCATCTTTGCTTCTACATGAACAGGATTAAGACCTCTCGTAAATCAGACCAGTTATTTTTGGCCTATTCTGGGCCTAGATTAGGATGTGCTGTTGCTAAGGTCACATTGGCTAAATGGTTGAAAGTTGTGACCTTCATTTATAGACAACATAATATTCCATTACCCACTACCATAAAGGTTCATTCTACAAGGTTGGTGGCAACTTTTACTGCCTTCCATGCCAGAGCTTCTTTACATGACATTTGTGCAGCTGCAACTTGGACTACCCCTCATACCTTCATCAATCATTACAAATTGGATTTGGCCTCCAGGGGAAGAGCATCTTTTGGTTCTATGGTGCTCAGGAATATCCTTCCATGCGAGCCTCTCAGGAATAAAGGTAGCTGCAGACTCTGTCCAACACGTAAGGAATGAATAAGGATTAACAATATCAGATAAAGAAGTTATGTCTTGCCATAACGTTCCATCTGTATTGTTGATCCTCGTTCAGTTATTACGACCCTCCCTCCTTCCCGCTCCTGTGGCTTCTAGTGGATCTCACCATCCGATTCTATTAGGTCATTTGACCGGAGGTAGCCTCTTCCTTCTTTTGACTTGCAAACTCAATCTGAGGTAACAGGGAGAGGGGGAATTCTGGATAAGAGTTTTTAGCTCGAGAGTTTGTAGCTGACGTGAGCTTGGAAGATGGCTGGCTCGGTTCCGAGGTCGGAACTGATACCCACACATAATGACTGAACGAGGATCAACAATATAGATGGAACATTATGGTAAGACATAACTTCTTTTTTTGTATAAATGTAAGTTTGCCTATGTCATAAGTGATAATTCAATAAGGGTGTAAAAAAAAAAAAAAAAAAGTAGAGCAACATTGTAGTTGATAGCAATATCAGGACTTTAAATTCATCTTCTGAAATTCAACATTTTATAAAATTTAGCAACTTTGATTTATACTGTGTAAAAGTAATCTTTCTAGGATCAAAAATGTAAGTAACAAGAAGATTTCTAATAGATCCACTTGTCTGAGATGTTCCTAAGATAGGGTGGGAGTGAATTCTTCATGACAAGCTAGAGATTAAAAAGGTCTTTTCATCTCTCTGAGGGGGGGGGGGGGTTGTTCAGCCTGTTAAAGGTAGTCTCACCTTCACTTTGGGATCTGAGAGAGTAAATAATTAGAAGCTGTCTTAGTTTCATAGCAAGGGTAATACCGTGGTAACAAAAGTGGAAGCTTTGCAAAAATATCAGGAACAGCAAATTGTTCATTAAGGCAACAGGATGCAGATTAGCTTTTGTAACAGATACTGATAATCTTCTCTGTGATCATTTAATATGATAAAAAGGCACATTTTGTTAAATGATGTCTTAAGTTTTCTGGGTGTCTGAGGACTACGATGGACAGCATACAGTTGTTGGGAAGCTGTGCACATTTTGTAATTCTCTCTGCCTGTTCTGAAGCAGGGCAGCTTAAAGAATTCCATGTCCCTAGTTTTAGCTAAGGTTCATTAAGCACATGCACAGGAAATTGATGAGGCACTCGCATTAAATAATTCAGTCTGAATGGTATGCTGTATGCTGAAATAAAAGGGCCACAGTCAGTTTTTGTAAACTAAATAAAAAGCAGAGAGCTTATTTTATATGATATTAGTCAGATTCACAACTTAGTCCTATTTTCAGATTGAAGACTTAGACATTTTAAACATATTCTTTCCTTTCAAGTTTCTTAAAATGGCATTGCCTAGTCACTGTTGCTGTCTAGAGCATCACACCAATCAGGGATGCATTTCAAAAGACCTTGTGCATATTAATATTTATTCCTAATGACAGCTGTAGCAGGTCGTGAGTGCATATCAGAAGCTCATCGTCGGAGTTATAGACCAGCATCTTATGTAAAACAGTTTATTTCTTGTCTAAGTCATACTGAGTTTTTGGTTGATACTTGAATGACTTGAGTAGAGGTAAGTCATCTGTGCAAAACCAGTCACTTCTTTGAGGTTCTCAGAGTTGTGCATATGTGATGTTACAAAAATAAATAAATCGCATCTGCACTTTAGTTTTTTTTTGTTCCCAGTGTGGCCCTGTTACAGGGACATTAAGAGGTATAAAGTGAAACTGGTGCAAGAAGGAACCCTGAAGAAAATTAGATAAACTTGAGAGTTTTTCCTGTAGCTTACTAATTGTTAATTTTATATAAGTGGTTAAGCTGTGGTGGTACAGCGATAGCATTGTCGCCTCACAGCAAGAGGTTCTCCCGTTTGATTCTCGGCTGGAGTGCCTTCTGTGTGGAGTCTGCATGTCCTCCCTGCGGACAAGTTGCGTTCGAAAGGCATGCGTGAATGGGCGTGCCTTTGTTGAAGGTTGGGTGTCGGGCTGGCACCTCAGCACCGTAAAAATCAACCACCAGTCATTAGTGGACCGACATTCCGCTGGCAACCCCTAACCGGGAAAAGCCGAAAGAAAGAAGGTAAGGAGAAGTGCGAGTCAAAACACTCCGTTGTGGGGGTGCATTTACTTAGCTGCCTCCTTATTATATTGTACAGATTGCATTAAATTTGATAGGATCCCAGTATTTAATTCCTAAAACATTATGGCCATATAACTTGATGATGTTCGTGTTACCCTGCTGCAGTCATCACACTTGGGTTATCCTGCCATCAGGCGGTCCCGCAGTCGGCCCGAATTCCAAAGTCTTGGTCCAGTGTCGGTTGCTGTCGCTTCCCTGATGTCAGTGCGCCAGGGGTATATGAGAAGCACCCAACGCCATTTTCTTCTGTCATTCTTGCCGCGCGGTGCCCGAAGCAGAAGCAAGTTCGCAAGTGCCGGTCGGCCAACACCTGAGATTTTCGAATAGAGTTTCAGTCCGAAGTCTTCAAAGCTAAGTACCCCATTGGGGAACCTTTTTTTGCCTCAGTCCAATGTCAAAAAAAGTTAGCAATTGCATTTCTTGTGGGAAGCAAATACCTCATAAGGACTTTCATTCTTTTTGTATACCTTGCCTAGGCCCAGACCACAACGTCACTGGTTGTCGGTTTTGTGCTAGGTTCAATAAGCGAACTATAAAGCGACGCTTTGATTTCGCATGACACTACTTTGGTAGGAAATTTAATTACACTATGCCGTCAGAGCAACTGACTACCGGCGTGCATAAAAACCGCCAAGATAAAGAAAGGCAGCCTAGATCCAAGCCAGACTCCGAGGCCTCGGCTGGGCCAGTCGCCGGTTCTCCGGTTTTCAGTGAGGTGCCTACGCAGCCCCTGGCTACCGCTGAATTGGATCCCCAGACCACTTCGGATTCTCCAGCAGAGAGTTCTAGGCCAATGCAGCCATTTTCTTTAGGCCCTACCGACGACATTGCAGAAGAAGCCGGTGCTGTAGAAACACCTTCGGTTTCTGAAGGTGTCTTCAGACCGACTACTCTCACCATAAAATGTTATGCTAAGCTTAAGACTCCTCTAAAACCAAAAAAGACTACACTTCAGTCTCCAGGTCAAGGCCCTATGCCTAAGAAACAGATGCTTAAAATGGCTCAAGATTTGATTTCTTTGATCAGCCCCCGACAAAAGGCCTAGACAAGAGGAAGATTATGCCTCCTCTGATCAAGTGTCTGTTTCCTCAGGCTCCTCTGAGGAACAGGATTACTCCTTTCCCCCTTATAAAGATTCTGATGCTGAAGACTCCATTCCCTCAGCTTCTCCCCCTGAAGATTATTCCTTTGGGGAAACCTTACATACCATGAGGGAACATTTTCACTGGGAAGGTCAGGACTACTCCGACTCAAAGAAAAGGCTCCGAGAGTTTCTTTTACTCCCCCAGCACAGACCACTTGCTATCCCCCCAGTTTTAGATATTGTGGATGATGTTTTCTTAGAATTTAGTCTAAATCCAGATTCTCTGCCTCCTGCTCCAGCCAAACCAGATAGATACTATAGAGTGCCTGACTCTCACAAATTCCTATACAAAAGCCCTGTTGCTGATCCAGAGACATTCTCCCAGGGTCCCAAAGGGGCTAAGGCTTCTATGGCTAAAAATCCTGTACCCTCTGAAAGGGACTCCAGAGCACTAGATAGGTGGGGGAAGAAGGTTTACACCTCAGACACTCTAGCTATGAGAGCACTAAATTGTCAATTCCACATGCTTAAATACCAGCAATTCCTAATGTCTCAAATAAAACAAAAGATGGGCACGCACCCTCAACAGTCTGAATTCAAGGAAATGCAGGATCTGTTGCATGCAGCTGAACAGGTGGGCAAACATACTTTACAATGTGGTTTTGATGCCTTGGAAGCTTCCTCTAGAGCAGCTGTTACTGGGTCTGTTATACGTAGGCATGCTTGGTTAAAGGAACAATCTCTGCCTGATCATGTTAAAGCAAAGTTACTAGATGCACCCTTACAGCAGGATGTCTTATTTGGGGTTAAAGCAGAGGAGGTTTTAAAGAAAATGGAGGATAAGGCAAAATCTATGCAGACGGTCAAAGATTTCTTACAGGTACAGCCCCCACACTTCAGCAGAAATTGGCCAACAAAAAATTGGTTCTTTCCAGCTTCTGACAGACCACAGAGGGGTAAATACAGGCGCCTAAGGGGCAAAGGACAAGCAGAAATCCCTTACAAACCTCGCCAATGGGGCACTACAACACAGAAGGGAGGAGAAGACAGGTCCCAAACTACTAGAAGGCAAACACAATGACTTAAACCTCAAACTGCCAAGCAAAACTCTCTTGGCAGCTCCCTTGGGAGGAAAATTAGCACTTTTTGCAGACAACTGGCGCATCATCACAAAGGACAAATGGGTCCTAGACATTCTCTCACAAGGATACAGATTCCATTTCCACACCTTGCCAAGGATAAAAGGAATGCCAAACCTGCCACAAAATCAATGGGCAGAGGCACAAAAACAAATTACAGCTCTCATGGACAATGAGAGCCATTCAACTGGTACCTACACAGGAGCAAGGCCAAGGATTTTACTCAAGGCTCTTTCTAGTCCCGAGAAAGGACAATGCTTGGAAACCCATTCTGGACCTTTCAATTTTAAACACCTTCTTGCAAGTACCCAAATTCAAGATGCTAACACTACAGCAGCTTCTTTCCATGTTGGGCAAGAAAGCTTGGCTAGTAACGTTGGACCTCAAGGAGGGACATGCAGGTATGCCTATCAGACAAAATTGCAGAAGATACCTCCGTTTCATTGCAGGTTCAACCCATTACCAATTCTCTGCACTGCCCTTTGGCTTATCTACTGCGCCCAGGGTCTTCACAAAATGACTGGCACCGGTAATTGCATACTGCAGACAGAGGAATTCAAATATACCCATACCTGGACGACTGCCTCATCCAAGTAGAAAGCAAGGACATTCTCTTACAACATCTGGCTTTTGTAAAACATCTTCTAAGTTGCCTAGGGTACACAGTAAACGAAAAGAAATCAAAACAAGTGCCCTCACAAAATATGACATTCCTGGGTGCCAGCTTGAATACAACGGCCCAGATGGCTTATCTGATGCCAGACAAACAACTACAATTAACTCAATACTTCAGAACAATGGCAGCAAAGACCCAACTCTCTGCAAGAAAACTTCTGCAGGCCTTGGGCTTCATGGCATCTTGCATACTACTAATACCGTTTGCAAAACTGCATATGAGGAAATTACAATGGTACCTAAAAAGCATATGGACTCAACACAGCCACAGCTTGGAAACAATGATATCTCTCATTCCCTGCCTTCAACAGGAGTTTCTATGGTGGTCACAGGCATGTCACCTCAACAAGGGTCAGCCTTTCACCTTACCCCCAGCCAGGAAAACTGACAACAGATGCATCAGACTTTGCCTGGGGGCACACATGGCAGGAAGGTGCATTCAAGGCATATGGACTGCAGATCAAAGGAATCTGCACATCAATCAAAAAGAAATGCTAGCTGTACAAAATGCTCTGACAGCCTTCAAGGACCTCTTACATCCAGGGCAGCTTATCATAAGGACAGACAACACCACAGTAATGTGGTACATAAGCAAGGGGGTACACACTCCTACCCTCTGTGCAGGCAAGCAATGACCTTGTGGAACACAGCACTGGCTTACCAAGTTAATTTACAAGCTCAATTCCTGCCAGGAAAAAAAGAACACATTGGCAGACGACCTAAGCAGAAACATCATGGATCCCCATGAGTGGAAACTGGATCCACAAGTATTTGCAATGATAACTCAAACATGGGGGCTCCCAGACATAGACCTGTTTGCCAGCCCCCAAAACTATCAACTAACAAAATTTTGCACAAGGACTTTTCACCAACAAAGCTTAGAAAGTGGACGCACTTTCATTCAGTTGGGAAATGCTGACAGTATATGCCTTTCCTCCATTACCCCTTCTCACAAAGGTGCTGCTGAAAGTCAGGATGGAGAGACCCCGAATGCTACTCATTGCCCCAGACTGGCCACGCCAGCACTGGTATCCACTGTTAAGGAATATGGCCCAGGACCCCCCATGGATTCTACCACAAATTACCCATCTGCTCACACAGCAAGACAATTGGATTCTACACAGCCAGCTCAAAACCTTAAACTTGGCTGCATGGCAAAGCACCTAAGCAACCAGCTAGCTCCCCTCTCACAAGCTGTATTGGATGTTATTCTGGAGGCCAGGAGGCCCAGCACCAGGAAAGCCTACTCAGACAAATGGAAAAGGTTTTGTGCCTGGAACCAAGCTAAAGGCCAAAATACCCTTAAGCCTGACATACCTCAGATTCTGCAATATTTAACTGAGATGTTACACAAAGGGTTTTCTTTTTCATCTATTAAAATCCATGCCTCAGCTATTTCAGCTCACTACAACACGGATCCTCCCTTATTTTCACATCCACTCCTAAGGCAGTTTCTCAGAGGGCCCAAAAACATTAGGCCTCCCAGGAGAGCACCAACACCAACTTGGGACCTCAACTTTGTTCTGGAAAAACTTACGCTACCTCCTTTTGAGCCAGCTTTCTCAGCTGACTTAAAGTTTATATCATGAAAGACTGCTCTGCTGCTAGCAATTACTTCAGCGAGAAGAGGTTCAGAGCTTCAGGCACTAATGGCAGTAGAGCCTTTCCTTATTTTTCATCAAGACAGAGTTTCTCTATGAACTAACCCCTCCTTTATGCCTAAGGTGGTATCCAGTGTGGCTCTAAACCATCCATTTACCCACCTTCTTTCCAAATCCACAGAACAAAGCAGAAAGACTCATACATTCCTTGGACATTCACAGGCAGCTGCGTTACTACTTGGCTAAAACTAAGGTTTTCAGAAAATCTGACCAGCTTTTTGTATCCTATGCTACAGCATCACAAGGAAAGGCCATCTCAAAACAGACCATTTCCAAATGGATAGGACATTGCATACGTTTTTGCTACACCCACCATGGAAAACCAGTTCCTGCTAGCATAAGGCCCCACTCTACCAGGGCAGCAGCTACATCTACAGCCTTCCTCAGGGGGGTGCCAACCAAGTATATTCTGGAAGCTGCAACTTGGAGTTCAGTACACACCTTCACCAAGCATTACCACTTACCACTTTACTCTAAGACTAGAGCTGGCTTCGCCAGTGCAGTTTTGCACGGCCTTCTAGCCTCCTCTAACCCTGTTTGACTCCACCTCCCATCCTTAGCTTTGGGAGTCTACCCAAGTGTGATGACTGCAGCAGGGAAACACGATGAACATAGTACAGTTTTGTACCTACCATAAATGTAGATGTTCGAGTGTATACCCTGCTGCAGTCCAGGTTACCCTCCCTCCATCCCCTCTGACCTAAGACCTTTCTATACCTTAAAATCTGTTACAACCTTTGTGGTGTATTTGCTTATAGCTGGAGGGATTTTTTGTTTATGCTACACTTTTTATTATTGGTACTATGTACTGACCACCATTTGGGGGTTGGGGGTTGGGGGGCACCTGACATCTGTGGCAAGAAAAACTGAAGAAAATGCCGTCAGATGCCTCTCATATACCCCTGGCGCACTGACGTCAGGGAAGAAGCGACAGCAACCGACGCCGGACCAAGACTTTGGAATTCGGGCCGACTGCGCGACCGCCTGACAGCAGGACAACCCAAGTGTGATGACTGCAGCAGGGTATACACTCGAACATCTACATTTATGGTAGGTACAAAACTACTTTCTTTGTGTTTCACTGTTGCAGTCATCACTTGTGGGTTATCCCTGCTTGGTAGCCCTCGGCTGACCCAAATATCAGAGTAAAGGATTTCCCTCGTTTGTCGGCTGTCTAGGTACAGAGGCTGACATCAGGTCATCAGAGTTATAAAAGGAGACAGCCGACATTATTACATCAGTCTTTCTTGCCGTGGAGCCCAAAGCAGAAGCAGTTTCACAAGTACATCAGTCAGCCATTGCCAGACTGAGGGAGAAACCATCTAAAGCTAAGTACCCCATTGGGGAACCTTTTCTTGTTTTTATCCAATGTCCGAGAAAGTCAATAATTCTCTCAGTTGCGGAAAACAGATCCCACACCAAGACTTTCATTCCCTCTGCATCACTTGCCTAGGCCCAGACCAGGATATACGTGGATGTCGGTTGTGTGCCCTGTTTAATGCTAGAACTGTTAGAAGAAGAGCTGAAATTGTAGCTAGATACTTTGGCGACTCTTTTTCTCATTTCAGTATGGTGTTAGTCAGGTGGCTGTGGAATTACCTAGAAAAAAAAAAGATAAAGAAAAGGAAAGACCTCAGAAAGTTAGGCCCACGGACAACTCCGGTCCAAAGTCAGCCAGCTGCCTTCTCACTTCAGTTGTTGAACTCAGTGCCTTTGTGGTCTCTGACGCCAGCCGAGGAACCGTTGCAGGCTTCTTCTAAGACCCCTTTGGATTCCTGTATGCTGTCAGGTCCATCTTTTCCTGCTGGAACGTTGGCCTTAAGTCATGCGGTTGAGTCTGGAGCCGCTTCGCAGTTACCAGCTTCCACAGAGACTGACTGAAGCCAGGCAGTGACCGATGACCACGCTGCCAGTTAAGCTGACTTTGTATAACGCCTCTGAATCCTCTAGGCCCAAGACTACCTCTAAACAGACCTCATCCCAGGGACCCAGCCACACCCGCCTCTTTCCTTCCTGCCTGCCCACGCAGTCCCAGCAGCTGCTCAGAATGGCAGAGGATTTAATCACACTAATTAGAAGAAGCCAGCCTGCCCAAGCCACCCATGCTAAAAGGAAGAGACACATTTCTCCTGAGCCTCTTTCTGACCAGGACTCAGAAGGATCAGAACTGGAAGATTCTGATACTGAAGACCAGCCATTTGCAGCAGTTGAGGATTCGGATGATGAAGACCCTATTCCTGCTGCCACCCCTCTTGAGGACCTCTCTTTTGGGGAAACTTTAAATTCCCTCTGGGAACATTTCCACTGGGGCGCACAGGATTACCCTCAGTCAAAGAAGATACTGAGAGAGTACCTTGACCTGTCACAGCATAAACCTCTGGCCATTCTCCCTATCCTGGTTGTGGTGGAAGATATCTTTCTTGAGTCTGCAGTCACCCCTGACTCTCTCCCACCTGCCCGCAGGAAGCCAGACAGATATTATAGAATGCAAGACACCCACAAGTATCTTTCTAAAAACCCAACAGCTGACTCACAGGTCATTACTCTGGGTCCTAAAGGGGCTAGGGCTAATTCCTCTAAAAATCCCATTCCAGCTGACAAAGAGAGCAGGGCCTTAGATAATTAGGCAAGAAAGCCTACACTTCAGCTACACTAGCAATTAGGGCCCTGAATTGTCAATGCCATATGCTGAAATACCAGCAAAATATACTGGAATTACTTAAACAAAAAAATTCAAACCTACCAGACAGCAGTACTACCAGGGAACTAGCTGATCTTATAATTTCCAGTTCCCAGGTAGCCAGACATTCCCTGCATTGTGGGAATGATGCCTTGGAGGCTTCCAGCAGGGCCATAGTCACTGGCTCTGTGATCAGAAGGTATGTCTGGTTCAGGGAACAACCTTTTCTTGACCAGGTGAAATGCACATTGTTAGATGCACCTCTGGATAAAGACCAGCTGTTTGGACCCAAAGCTGAGAAGGTTAAGAAAATGGAAGACAAGGCCAAGTCTATGCGGACTGTGAAGGCTTTCTTGCAAGTTCAGCCTCCAAGGTTCAGCAAGAATTTCCCCATGAAACATTGGTCCTTTCATGTTCAAAGCAAACCCGTCGAGATGAAGGCACGCAGGAACAGACCTACAAGGCCAACAACAATCTAGACAATAGACTACTGCAATGCCTAAGCAGGGGAGTTCTAAGCCCCCTCCCTTCTCCAAGAAATCACAATGACCCCACAACCCCCCACAGAGACTAGGAGGAAGACTTTCCCCCTTCCTAGAGAATTGGCAGGCCATCACTTCAGATCTATGGGTCCTAAAAATTATTACCAGCAGGTACAGATTCTCTTTCAAAGAAAGCCCCAGATATTCAGGCTTCCCAGATGTACCAGCAAATCAGAGGGCAGAAGCCATCTGTCAAATGCAAAAGCTTTATGCCCAAGGCGCTGTGGAACCTGTACCAAAGGAACTGACCAGAAAAGGGTTTTATTCGACTGTTCCTGGTACCCAGAAAGGAGGGCACCTGGCTCCCCATTATAGACCTGTCCACTCTGAATCTGTCCCTCCTGGTACCAAAATGCTGACCTTGCACAAACGCTTACCAATGTTGATGCCACATGCTTGGCTAGTGACCCTAGATCTGAAGGATGCCTACCTCCGTAGTCACATAAGGAAGAGCTGCAGGAGCTTCCTGCGCTTCAGAGCAGGGTCACAACACTTTCAGATGTCTGCTCTGCCCTTTGGCTTATCCACTGCTCTGAGTCTTTACCAAGTGCCTGTCTCCTGTCATTGCCTTTTGCAGACAGAAGGGCATTCAGATTTACCCATACCTGGACGACTGCCTCATTCAGGCAAACACCAAGGAGAGACTCCTGCAGGACCTCACTTTTGTTCAAACTCTCCTATCCTCCCTGGGCTTAACTATCAACCAAGAGAAGTCCCAATTTCTCCCCTCAAGAAGGTTAACCTTCCTGTGAGCTCTTCTGGACACATCTCAAACAGCCTCCCTCCCTCAGGAGAAGCAGAGGTTCCTCCATGCCTACTTTACACAGCTGGCCCTTAGGACCCACCTCACAAGAAGTAAATTCCTGCAAGCACTGGGGTACATGACCTCCTGCATTTTGCTGGTACCAGTAGTCAGATTGCAAATGAGGAAACTACAGTAGTACCTCAGGAACCTCTGGTGCCAGCACTCAGTCACTAGAACACTAGCTGCCCTTGATTCCTTGCATAAAGAAGGAGCTCTTATGGTGGGCAGATGTGTATACCCTAAATAAGGGCCTACCCTTCATCACTCTTCCCACAGGGCCAGACCATCGCCACTGACGCCTCAGACACAGCCTGGGGGAACACCAAGGGAGTATGTGCACTGAGGGCATTTGGGAACAGGAGGTTCAGGGCCTCCATATCAACCTAAAATAGATGTTGGCAGTGCACTGGGCAATCCCAGCTTTCAAAGAACACTTGAGACCTGGAGTGCTCTTAATCAAGACAGACAATACAGCAGTAATGTGGTACATCAACAAGCAGGGGGGAACTCACTCTTACCCGCTATTGTTGCATAGCTATGAAAATCTGGCAGTCAGCCTCAAATTTGGGACTGCACCTGATAGCTCAGTATATCCTTTGGAAACAAAACACCCTGGCAGACCAGTTTAGATACCAAAAGCGGCAGATTTGGAGCCGTGGGATCGGCTCTGACCCACGTGTAAGAACAAAAGGCGAGATGAACAACTCTCATGGAACGTTATGATAAGGGCATAACTTCTTTTTTAGCCCCACTGGAAAACCCTTTCTGTATAGAGGAAAGGGGTGTGTTTGAAGAAATGACAAGTAATGCTCTTAATTTACAAGAATGTTTTCGCACACTAGAAAATGATTTTTCTATGCTAAAACGCCTTCAGTGAGACAATTTATTTTTTGACAATAGTTTGAAAGTCCCAAAGGGACTAAGAATAAAGAATTTGCCAGCTGAGAAAGACCTGCCTAAAGATCCAACTGATAAATGGCTGGAAATTAATCAGAAGGCAGGGCTTCAGTATATGGAAGTGCTTCATGATTTCAATAACAGTAAAATTGTGACACTAACTGAAAAGTTAAAAATGAACTATGTTATGATGAAAGAAATTCTGTGAAAATTTCAACAGCAAAATGTCCATTATACAAGAAACCTTGCTGAAGTTAAATGAAGAGCTCAGCAAGAGGAAAACTATGACTTTTTAAGAGATCATAATGAGTATGCTGGGGGCGTGGCATTAGCATATGGTTTACAACTTCAAAGCAGTTTACAGAATAATGAGATGATGGGGAACGTTACATCAGTGGAAGACGACGTGAGTACGCTTAGAAGAATGGAGAGGCTGAATAGCAGAGCCAACGGTCAAGCGATCGGACAGGAAAGTGCAAAAACAACTGGAACTATATTTAATAACAAAAAAGAATGTAAACAGGTTCAAGTGGCTAAAGCACCTGAACAAGCAGGCCGAAAATTAGAGATGCCAACCAAACGAGCACAATGTCTCAGCCTAAGGGAAACCAAATGATGAATGTCAACAAACTATAGAAGTGTATCAGAGGATTGATAACCAGCAAAGATCTTGGGCCCAAGTAACAGCAGCAGGAAATCAAGAGAGATTCAACTATTGAAACAATTACCAACAGCAAAAAAACTGGTATGGCAAGAGAGGGCCAGGGAAGAACTGGAACGGAAGGAAACAATTCCGGAAGACGTAAGTACAGTCCGTTTTAAAATTATAAATTTATCCAGTCAAATCTGACTGAGGACTGTTGTGTGCTGAGCAAAGGGTGGAATTTTGCCCCAGCAAAAAGAGCAAACAAACTGACTATGATTAATGAAATTAGAGACTATGTCAGAAAACTTAATTTAAATGTTTTGTTTGGATCTCAGAAGCAAAGCAGTACTGAATTTTATAAGCTGAGCTGTTACAATCCACCCTTAATCAAGGAATTAGAAATGTTTTTGAATGTCTGTGAGTCACAAATGTTGGAAATGTTAGATAGTGAAACTGCATTTAAATATTATAATCTAACAAGGAAAGAAAAGGAATATTTTGATGTATTAATCAAAACTGAAGATGTATTCGTCTTTAAAGCTGACAAAGGTGGAACATTGGTGGTGTTGGATAGAAATGTATATGAACAAAAAATGGGGGAAATGTTAACAGATAAAAAAAAATCTAGAAATGTCACTATGAAGGAAGTGAAAAAAGGATATACACAGATTGATTCCTGTATAGAAGAATGGTTCTATACAGGAAGAATAGATGAAAGAAAAGAGAGAATTCTAACACCAATCCCAAAATAAGTAGTATCTTTGGAATTCCAAAGATGCATAAAAAACTTAGATTCACCACCCTTAAGACCGATAGTAGTAAGTAGAAACAGCAAAACTGAAAGAATGTCAGTATTTGTAGACAAACCTCTACAGAAGATAGTGCCTAAGAGTAAAGCCTATATAAAAGATAGTTATGATTGTATGAAGAAGATAGAAGGGATCCATGCATCAGACTCGCATATATTAGTAACTCTAGATATTAATTCTCTTTACACTGTGATCACAAAATAGAGGGAATGGAAACTGTTAGAATTGAACTATTGCAATCTAAAGAGTTTTCTTTGAGTACTGTGGGACTTCTAATGGAGATGATTGATTTAGTTCTGAGTTATAATTACTTGGATTTTTATGAGCAGAAATATGTTCAGACGAATGGAGTTGCAATGGGGGCAGCTCTAGCCCCAAGTTATGCGAATGTTTTCATGCAAGGCTGGGAAACTGCTAATATATTGGAAAGTGAGTTTAATAAATATATAATAAAGATGCTATGTTTTATTGACAATGTCCTTTTAATATAGGTTAGTTCTAAAAATGAGTTAGAAAAGTTTCTCGAATATATCTGTGTTTGTTCCTATTTAAAATTTTCTTACAATTATACTGTAGATAAAATCAGTTTTCTAGATCTTAATATATATAAAGATGGGAATAAACTTATTTCTAAAATATATAAAAAGGACTTTCAAAACAATATGTATTTGCATTATTCCAGCCTACATCCAAAGAAAACTAAAATGAATATAGTTAAGGGACAGTTAAAAAGGATAAGTAATTTAACAAAAAAAGACAATATGTTTGAACAAGAAGCTAAACATTTCTGCAAAAGAATGCAGATAACAGTCTATCCACAGAGAGACGTAGAAGTTTTTATTCAAAGAAGAACTAAAAAAAAGAAAAACAGATGAAGTTCAAAGGAACAGCATCAATGGTAGTAATGTAGAAAATAGTTTCACTACAGCATTAGCAGTACAAAATAGCACAGATTCTAACACTGTAAAAAATATTGTAAGGAGAACCTGGGGGATTTTGAAAGATAATAGGGAAATTGTAGAAAAGGTAGAAAGTGAACCTATGTTTGTGCAAAAAAGGGCCAGAAATTACAAAGATTATTTTCTGAGCAAATTAAATAGGCCAAAAGAAGTTGAGTCTAAGAAGGGTATGGTAAAATGCTTTAACTGTAATTACTGTCGATATTTATTTACAAACTGCAATGAATTGCTAGTTGGAAAAACAGTAGTACATTTACTAATGTGATTTGAATGCAGATCATTTTATGTAGGGAGAACTAAGAGAGAACTATGCAGAAGAATCTACGAACACAATTATGCAATTACACATGGAGACATGAAGAATGTCATGAGTAAACATTATATAGAGAAGAAATGTAAAGTAAATTTTAAATGCATAGTGTTGGATGTTCAAAATTTTGAATATAACACCATCAGTGTTGAAGAAGAGTTAGGTTAGTTAGAATATTGTTGGCAAGTGAGGCTTAATGCGTGCTTCCCCCCAGGATTAAATAATAGGGAGGAGTTTATAATGTATTGAAAAAGGAAGGGGCTAAAACATTAGGTTAATATTATGTTATATTTATTTTAGTATGTGTTTTGTAAGCTGTTTTATAGCATATGAATTTTAGGATGACTGTATGTTTAAATTATAATTATGTAATGAGCTAATGAGCATATAAATGTTTTTATTTTAGTGTGAAGCCTTAGTCTGAAGAAGTCTCCGATTGAGGAGACGGAAGCACATACTATTGGCCTTGGAATAAACTTGGTTGATTTTATCTTCATATGGATACAGCATTTTATTTTGTTTTTGCTTAGGTTTTAAACATCATCAAGGAGGCCAGAAAGCCCAGCACCAGAAAGTCCTACTCAGCCAAATGGAAAAGATTTACTCTCTGGTACCACAGCAAGGGTGTCAACAGCTCCCATGCCACTTTTCCATTTTTTTCTGGACTACTTGGTAGAGCTCCTAGAACAGGGATTGTTTTACTCTTCCATCAAGATACATCATGTTATTTCGGCTGTTCCCGTTAGGGGTCGCCACAGTGGATAGTCTGTTTCCATTTCTTCCTGTCCTCTGCATCTTGCTCTGTCACACCAACCACCTGCATGTCCTCTCTCACCACATCCATAAACCTTATCTTAGGCCTACCTCTTTTCCTGTTAGCCTGGTAGCTTCACCCTTAGCATCTTTTTCTCAATATACTCAGCATCCCTCCTCAGCACTTTATTTATTTATTTAATTATTTTATATTTCTTGACCAGGCTAGTCTAGCTGGATACATATCCATTTTCAATAAAGGCCCTGGGAGAAAAGCTCCAAGTATGAGAAGATTACTCCATACAATAGTTAGAATAAAAAAACAAGCTTAAAATACATTATAAAGCAAAAAAATGTTTGTAAAGAGAGTACAAGTAATTTGTGTGATCCAAGTTACAGAGTCATGGTATAGGTTTAAGCAGCAATCAAGCCATGAGTTTTCTGGTACAATCAGCACAAGTTTATACAATATTTGAAAAAAACAAAACAAATTGACATTCACTTAGTCAAAGAGGGAGAAAGAGAGTAGGCTGGAAAATGTAAATAGTAAAGAGTTAGCGTGTAATAATTAAAAGTGTGGTGGGGCAGTAGCCCAGGAGGCAGTGGAAAAGGGGAAGTGAAAGGAGGATAAGTAATGTTTAGTCAGACATTGAGCAGGGACAAAGCCAATGTATTTTTAGGTGATCTTTGAGGTGTTAGAGTGGAGTAGATGAGAGAGAGGTTAGTGTTTTAGGAAGGTTGTTCCAGATTCTGCCCACGACATTGGTAAAGAGCGAGTCACCAGCTTTGTTGGATTTATTGTTGGCAATTAGTAACTTGCTAGCTGAGCGTAGTGTTGTAAGATTTTTATATGGGGAGATCAGGTTAGAGAGGATAGGAGTATTAGTAGGGTGGTACAGAATTTTTTGTGTGATCACAAGTTGATTGTATCGTAGTTGGTTTTGTAGTTCTAACCATTTGAGTTTGAGGTTGAGACAGTGGTGGGTTCTAGAGGGAGAGCCATTGGCAAATCTGACTATATTATTATAGCTAGTTTCAAGCTTGGTAAGATTGTGCTTAGATTGGTATAAATGGCAGAAGCATAGAATAGGGTAGAAGTAAGATGAGCCTGGGCAATGGTGGTTCTAGCCAGTTGTGTAAGGAAGGGTTTGATTCTATACAGAGAGCCTAGTTTTTTATTGATAGTTTGAATAGTATTATTGATATGGTCATCAAAGCTGAGGTTATGATCAATGGTTATGCCCAGAAGGCGTGCAGTAGGATCAGGGGAAATACAAGTTCCATTATAGGAGGTAATAGTGAAGTGAATCTGTGGAGATTTTTGGGTGGGAGTGAAGAGTAATAATTTGTTTATTTTTGGGGTTGAGGAGGAGACATTGATCAGTAAACCACTTTTCAACAGAGTTAAATACAGTTTGAGTAAGGGTTTGGAGAGAGGATGAGGACTTAGCAGTACAGATTAGAGTAGAGTCATCAGCGTATTGTATGCAAGTGGCTTGTGGAACAACAGTGTAGAGATTGTTAATAAAAATAGAAAAAAGAAGAGGGCATAGGATAGAGCCTTGAGGGACTCCAGTGTTCACAGGGAGGGGTGTGGAAAGATTATTGTCCCAGAGCACTGCTTGATGTCTGTTACCTAGATAGGATTTAAACCAAAGAATAGCTTGTGGGTCAAGAGATTGGGCTTTTAGAGTACTGATAAGTAAGCTATGGTTGACCATTTCAAAAGCTTTTGATAGGTCTATAAATAGAGCAGATGAGCGAGAGTTATTGTTTCGCTTCCTGTTAATACAGTCAGTAAAGCTTAGTAGGGCAGTAGAGGTGCTATGAAAGGGTCTAAAGTCATGCTGACAGCAAGTAAGTTGTTATAGAGCAGGTTTTTAAGTAGTTGATGGTGGATAAATGTTTCCATTATTTTGGCTAATGGAGAGAGTAGAGCAATTGGTCGGTAGTTGGAAATGTCAGTGGATTTACCTCCTTTATGCAAAGGGATTATATGGTATACTTTCCATATGGAAGGGAATGGTACCTTCTGTGATTGTTCTGTTTATAAGGATGGATACTGGATAAGCTAAGGCCTTGGCAGCTACTTGAAGGTATTCTGCTGGGAGGTTATCAGCAGAGGGAGTACAAGGTTTGAATTTCTGAAGGGGTTTACAGATAAAGGAAGTTGGAACAGGTTGTAAATGTAAGAAGGGAATTGAACTGTTTGTATTTTGTAAAGGAGAGGGGGTGGTGGGTGTTAGTGTTTTTGTTAGTTTGAATAGCTTCAGTGAAGTAGTTGTTAAAAGTATTGGCTATTTGCAAAGGACTATCATGGGGAATAGAGTTTGGGGTTGGAGTTCTAGCCAGCCCTGGTTTGAAAAGTTTATTAATGCCTGACCAAACTTTTGAGGGTTGTTAGAGTGGGATTGTTGAAGTTTGGAATAGTAGTTTTTTTTTGTCTAACAAAATGTCTTTTTTGGTAGCATTTCTTAATTGCTTAAAGTATAAGTGATCAGCAGAGTTCTTTGAGGCTCTCCATTTAGCCCATATTTTGTTCCGTAGGAACATTTTTTCTCTGGTTTGTTTTGTGAGCCAGGGGGCTATTTTAGTCCTTACACGGGAGGAGTTGATGGGGGCGTGGCTATTTAGTATTTGAAGGAATGACGTATTAAAGTAAGAGACTGCTTCATCCAGTTTGAGTTGCTTTAGAGGTGACCAGTTACAGGCTTTTAGCTCATTCTGAAAGTTTTCTGCTTGGAAGTATTTTTTAGAACGAAAGGTGACCATATTGTTATTATTAGAGCTGTATTTCTTTTGTTTTATTATGAAGGTTAGTACATGATTACTAATGTCGTCTGGGAGTGTTCCGACTTTATAAGAACCAGGATGACTGTTTATAAGGATCCAATCAAGAGTAGTTTACTAGGTTTATGGAATCTTGTGGGGGAGTTTATAATTTGAGTGAAGCCAAATAGGTTTATGTGGGTGTTTGGATTAGGGGAGTTACATGTGGTCCAGTCTATGTTAAAATCACCAAGTACTATAATTTCTTGAGGTAGGAGAGTAGAGAAGCTGCTAAGAATGTTTTCGAGAGTGGTAATATTATTACCTGGTGGGATGTAGGAGCAGATTATATAGATAGATTTAGCACTATTAATTTGAAGTTTGACAGTAAGAGTTTCAGCATTGGTATTTCAGGGTAATAACACATCAACGGGTGAAACAAAAAGTTCAGATTTATGCAAGATGGCTACAACTCCACCTTTTTTGGATGTACAGTCGGATCTTAGGATGTTATATCCAGGTGGGGTTATTTCTAGGTAATGAGTAGAGGGTTTTAACCAAGTTTCAGTTAGGCAAAGGATATCAAATGCATGAGCTTGTAAAAGAGCATGCAGTTGGCTACTTTTGTTATTAATGCTATGGATATTGAGTTGAGCTATTCTGAGTGAGTTTCCTGATGTTATAGAGGAGGAAGCATCGTTAAATGATTGTTTTTGTAGATTGTCAGTTTGTGGAATTGGGCCAGGATTAGGATGAATGTCTCCGCCTATTAGAAGGTTTAAAGAATGTGTCATTGCAGTTTTTATAATTTTATAGTACTTGGGTAGACTTATCTTGTTGGGGAAGTAAGTAATGTGGGTATATCTGTGAAACCTAGGAAGTAGGTAGGTTGAAGTAAATGTAATGTTGCTGTGAGAGACAGAGAGTTGGGGTGTGTAGTTGGTATTGTTTGCTGTTGAGGGGGTACTTTACAGACCAGAGAGTAGTGTTCATAGTAGGTAAGGGTATAAGTTAAGATAAGGAATATTAATGTAGAGGAAAAGAGAAGAGAGTTTTTGAGGATAGGTGTATGTACATAGGCCATATTGTAATAGTATGGTAGAAAGGTTAAGTAAGTTATAAGGTAGGCTAAAGTGAATAATTATGTAGGGAAGAAAGATATATAGTATGATAGGATAGTTAGAGGAGGTTTGAGAGAGAGTAGGTATGAGGCTGAAGGTAAAGAGGAGTGATCTAGTAATATGCAGTAGTGTGCAGATTGAGGAGGGGGATTAGGGGAGGAGTTGATAAGTTTGTGTTAGGTGATAGGTTGAGAGGAACAGTGGGTGTGGCTAGATAGGTATAAGTTAAACAGCACTGGGGTGGGTGGGAATTGGGGGTAGGGTAGGGGAGCGGAGTGGGCCTGCAGGGCGAATGGAGCAGGTCAGAGCAAGTAGAGAAGGAGACCATCAGTAAGCAGTAACAACCCAGAGAGAGAAGGTGGAGCAGGTAAGAAGGTTTCAGTGGAGCAGGTATGATGGAAGACTAAGGGTAGTGAGGAGGGCAGAATAAGGAAATTACTAATCTGCAGAGGGTAGGGGATGAGAAGAGTGCAGAGAAGGAGCAGAAAGAGACTGATTAGGAGAATAGCTAGGCAGTAGGGCAAGGGAAGAGAAAAGAAGGAAAGAATGTAATGAGCCGAAGCTAGTAGAATTGAAGAGAGTAAGGGGTCTAGGCTAGGTTAGGCTGCCACCTACTGGTCAGAGTTAGTATAACATCAGGTGACAAAGTTCAGAAGTATAGCAAGTAGGGAAGGTTAAGCTAAATGGCAGGGAAATAGTATATAGATGATAATGGTCCTAGGGTGGAGTCTGGCTGCTGTCTTTCCTGACTCAGGATCTAGCAATCAGTTAATAGGGTTTAAAAAAAAAAACGAAAACAGTTTTGTTTACAAGGGGCAATGATAATGCATACTTTGCCAAGTACAGTTCAAGCAGGTGAAAAGTACTGGGGCAGCAGAAAAGGAAGGTCCAAGTTGGCAGGCTGGAGGTAGATGAGGGAATCCTTAGTAGTCAGGCAGGTCCCTTATTGCAGGGTAGTGGATAGAAAGCTAGGAGGGTAGGGAGATAACAGGGTATTAATAATGTATTAAGGCCGAACAGTTATCTATAGTAGACAGGTTAGGTATTTCAATCAGTTCTACTTGAAAATTGTACTAACAACATACTAATGTAAATGTTCTGATAAGGCTTGGTTAAAAATACTCATTCTAGCAATGAAACAATTTCTAGCACTTCAGAAAAGATATACGTACTGGCCTAGGTATCATATAAATAAAAGTCTTACACTTCAGATATCAGGATAAAACAGTATGCATAGTCAAGTAAGTTCCTATACCATTAGCATTCTAGTTTAGCAATAGACACACTAACAGGATAAAATAGTCATACAGAGTAACAATCCTCAGGAACAGGTCATGAGAGATAAAAACATAGGGCTAGGCAAGTTAAAAAGAGCACATAACAGCCACTTGGTGTGATAGTAGTAATTCCCACAGAGGATCGGCATGTATCCACCTAAAATTTATATTTTTCAGTTGGAGTGCATCTCCTGTGCAGTTAAATAATCAAGGCTCCTTGCATTTGACTGAGGAATACAAGTAATAGTTCCAACAGAGAAGTATCTATCAAACACCTTTCATTCATTCACTTGTCCACACCAATGTAATCTTGCCTCTCTGGCTTTGTCTACAAACCTTCCAACCTGGGCTGACCCTCTAATATACTTATTCCTAATCCTGTCCACCCTTGTCACACCCAGTGCAAATCTTAACATCTTTAAGTCTGCCACATCCAGCTCTAACTCTTGCCTTTTTGTCAATGCCACTGTCTCCAACCCATATAACATAGCTGGTCTCACTACCCTCTTGTAGACCTTCCCTTTCACTCTTACTGGTACTCTTCTGTCACAAATCAATCCCGACACCCTTCTCCACCCACTCCATCCTGCCTGTACTGTCTTCTTCACCTCTCTTCCACACTCACCATTACTCTGAATTATTGATTCCAAGCATTTAAACTCATCCACCTTCGCCACCTCTACTCCTTGCATCCTCCTCATTCCTCTATCCTCCCTCTCATTCACACACATATTCTGTCTTAGTCCTGCTGACCTTCATTCCTCTTCTCTCTAGAGCATATCTCCATCTCTCCAGGGTTGTCTCACCCTGTTCCCTATTCTCACTACAGATCACAGTGTCATCTGCAAGCATCATAGTCCACGGGGACTCCTGTCTGATCTTGTCTGTCAACTTGTCCATCGTCATTGCAAATAAGAAAGATCCATCAAGATACATGCCTCGGCTATTTCTGCCTTTATCCAGTCGAATCAGCCTATATTTTCTCAACACCTGTTAAAAATATTCCTTGGGGAGTGGCACACAGACCACCTAGATGACCACCTGCTCCAGCGTGGGATCTGAACTTTGTCCTGGAAAAATTTACTTTGCCTCCCTTTGAGCCAGCTGCTTCAACTGACCTGAAGTACCTATCTTGGAAAACTGTATTCTTGCTGGCCATCACTTCACCCAGTTGCATTTCTGAACTACATGCCCTGATTGTCACTCATCCCTTCAGTATTTTCCATGCTGACAGGGTATCTTTCAGGACTAACCCCTCCTTTATGCCTAAAGTGGTCTCTGAGGTTACCCTCAACCAGACCATCCATCTCCCTACCTTCTTTCCCAGCCCCAGAATAAAGGGGAAAGAATTTTGCATAACCGTGACTTACACAATTGAGATATTACCTGGATAGAACCAAATCAGTCAGGATATCTGACTAGTTTCTTGTTTCCTTCACTGCTGGGGCAGAGGGGAAGTCCATTTCCAAACAGACCATTTCCAAATCGATCTCTCATTGCATCCATTTCTGCTATTCCTTTCATGCAAAGAGTCCCCCCAAGTCTATCAGATCTCACTCTAATACTGCAGCCTCTACTTCCACTGCCTTCCTGAGAGGGGATCCATGTAAGGATATTTTGGAAGCTGCTACCTGGGCATCCATCCACACATTCACGAAGCACTACCAGCTGGCTACATTCTCCAAAACCAAGGCAGCCTTTGCACCTACATTCCTGCAGGGCATGCTGGCATCCCCTTAATACGGTGCTTGCCTTTAATTCCTGTACTCCTTCCTCCACCTTTTTTGAACATGAAGAACATAATACAGTTGTGTACACTTACCATAAATGTCTCGATTTCCTGCCCCTCTCTACCCCCAAGCTTAACCTGACTCTTCTGACTTTCTCCTGACTCCAACTTTGTTCAGTCTGTTGAAAAAAAAAAAAAAAAAACTTTTATGCACATCTATGTATTATCTTTATTTTTTTCTCTGCACTGTATTGCTTTATTATGCTTGCTCATTATGCACATTTTATGTAAATGTATTTCCTGACTGTATGAATCTTACTCTTGTATTATACCATTAACTTTATGTAACCATGTTTCATTGTATTGCTTGTGGAGCTTTTCTCCACGGGCCTCCACTGAAAATGGGCACCTCTTGGCCCAGTGGACTTCCCCAGTAATCAAATTGAAATAAATAAATAATAAATAAATAAATAACTGTAGATGTTAGAGTGTATTCACTGTCGCAGTCCTGTTTCCTTCCCACCTTCCCCCTTTAATTCCTCCTCCTTTGGGGTTCTTGCCTGTTGGGGCAAGAAAAACTGATGTAATGATGTCAGCTGTCTCCTTTTATAGCCCTGACGACCTGACGTCTGCCTCTGTACCTAGACAGCTGACGCAGGAGGGAAATCCTTTACTCTGGTATTTGGGCTGGCCAAGGGCTTCCCAGCGGAGAGAACCCACAAGTGATGACTGCAACAGTGAATACACTCGAACATCTACATTTATGGTAAGTGTACACAACTATACTTTCCTTTCAAAGACAGTTATGGCTAAGGATCCCATCACATCTGATAAGAAAGAACATTGGCTGAGACAACCAGGAAGGGAGAACCTTGACTGATCTTGTCTGAGGGTGAGGGAGGTGTCCACAAATCAGTTCGAGGGGGCATCCACGTTGCACATCTCCTATTGCAGAGAATCTGAACACTCTTAGAAAAAATTCTGTAAAAAAAGAAAAAAAATCCACCTTCTTTATCCCTACCAGTCAGAAAGCCTTCAAGGAGGACTGGTTCAGTTTTAGCTAAGGTCTCTCTCAAACAATTCAGCTCTTTTGAATCTTGTCAGTCATTTTCCTCTTTCTAGAGTTCTCCTTTAAAGAGAAAAATGGTTCCCCTGCTTTTTTGAGGAAGAAAAATTCACATTCTGACCAAGTGAGGCCAGATTGCCTGTTTCCTTCACTTACTGGATATCAGTCTGGGGCGTATGATACTTTATCTTCAGATTCCCTTAATGAGAGTAATTTCTTTAGGGATACTATTACTAAAAGGGGGGGAAGGACTTAATTAAATGAGAGGATAAAGAGGATATTCTTTGTGTTTCACTGTTGCAGTCATCACATTTAAGTTAATTGCTTGCAGTAGCCCTCAGTCGGACTGACTAACAAAGTCCTTGGGTCCTGCGTCAGTTGCTGTCTCTTCTTCCGTGATGTCAGGTCGTCAGGGGTATAAAACATTCAGCCGACGCCATTACATCAGTCTTTCTTGCCGTGCGATGCCTAAAGCAGAAGCAGTTAGCAAGTGCCTGTCGGCTGACTCCTGAAATTTTCGTTTTCGAGTTTCAGAACCAAAGTCTTCAACTAGCTAAGTACCCCTTTGGGGAAACTTTTTCTTGCTCCTTACCGATGTCAGTAAAAGTTAATAATTGCATTTCTTGTGGAAAGCAAATACCTCACAAAGATTTTCATTTGTACTGTATTCCTTGCCTAGGCCCTGACCACGAAGTACCTTGCTGTAGGTTTTGTGCCTTATTTACCAACGCACTATCCGTCATCTGTACATTTATGCTTCTTAATATTTCGGTTCTCAGTTCAATTATCCAGAAATGTTGGTAAGCCATCCAACTACCGGCATTCTGAAAAAATGCAAAGATAAAGACAAAGACAGGCCGCCTAGGTCCAAAGCTGCCAACGAAGCTTCTTCTAAGCCAGACGCCGGTTCGCCGGTACTCAGTGAGGTGCTTTCGTAGCCCCTGATACCCGCTACTTCTGATTCACAGGCCTCTACTGTGACCCATTCGGAGTCCGGTATGCAGCGAGATGCTTCTACTGTGGAACCTGTGGATGTCTCTACCTTGGATGGGTCCAGAGCCGCTGTGCAGGCACCAGCTTCTGAGGGTGTATTCAGGCCTACGGTCTGGCATATTAAACTGATGCCGCCTCCTTATTTAAGGCCTAAACCTCGAACCATGCCTAAAAAACCGATGCCCAGGCCGCATGCTCAGGCCTCTATGCCTGAAAAACAAATGATAAGAATGGCTGAAGACATTATAACTTTAATCAGGGGAAGCCAGACATCCTCTTCTAAGAGACCTAGGACTGAATTTGTTTATGGATCTTCTGACCAGGATTCTGATTTTTCTGATTCTTCTGATGATCTGGATTTACCCTTGTCTACTTAAGAGGATTCTGATGCAGAGGACTCTATTCCCTCTGATTCCCCTCCAGAGGATTTCTCTTTTAATGAAACCTTGCACACTTTAGCATTTCCGCTGGGAAAGCCAGGATTTCTCTTCGAAAAAGAGGCTTAGGGACTTCTTACTCCTGCCTCAACATAGGCCTTTAGCTATACCTCATGTACTAGACACTGTTGATGATGCCTTTTCGGAATCTAGTTTGGCCCCTGATACTTTGCTTCCTGCTCCCAGAAAACCTGACAGATATTACAGGGTTCCTGATTCTCACAAGTTCCTTTTTAAAAATCCTGTTGTGGATCCAGAGACTATTTCACAGGGACCCAAGGGCATTAAGGCTTCTACTGCCAAAAATCCTACCTCTTCTAATAGAGACTGCAGGGCGCTGGATAGATGGAGTAAGAAGGTTTACACTTCTGCAACCTTGGCCATTAGGGCCTTAAACTGTCAGTTTCATATGTTAAAGTATCAACAACATATTATTGGATTGCTTAAACAGAAAATGATATTGATTCCTGACTGTGCTGAAAATAAGGATTTACAGGATTTAATGCATTCTGCTGAACAGGTTGGAAAACATACTTTGCAGTGCGAGTTCGATTCATTCGAGGCGTCTTGTAGGGCTGCTGTCACTGGGTCTGTACTCAGAAGGCTTGCTTGGCTTAAGGAGCAATCTTTGCCTGATCAGTTAAAGCTAAACTGTTGGATGCTCCCATAAATCAGGACCGCCTGTTTGGCAACAAAGCTGAGGAAGTTCTTAAAAAGATGGAAGATAAAGCCAAATCTATGCAAACTGTTAAAGATTTCTTACAAGTTCAGTCTCCAAGATTTAATAGGCATTGTCCCTCTAAGAATTGGTCCTTTCCTGCTCCTTCCAGACCTCCTCAATCCAAACCCATACCCAGCAGAAACCCCAGGTTTCAGTCCCAGGGTATGCACAAGACTAAGCAGTGGGTGGCTTCCACTTCCAAATCTGGGAGTATTAAGACTCCCCCTATGGAAAACTGTCTCAGCGACGTGACTTTTTAAAACTTCCATGCACTTCTCAACTGACTGCTCCTTTAAGGGGAAAGATTGGTCTGCAGGCCAGAAACTGAGAACTCATTACCCAGGACAAATGAGTTTTAAATATAGTGTCCCAAGGATACAGATTTCACTTCCACACATTACCAATGCCCAACAGTTGGCCAGATGTACCCCCAAATCAGTGGACAGAGCCTCAAAAGCAAATACTCTCTCTTTTAAACATAAAGGCTATTCAAACTGTACCAGAAGAGGAAAAAGGACAAGGTTTCTACTCAAGACTTTTCCTGGTACCCAGAAAAGACAATTCATGGTGTCCTATCTTGAACCTGTCTACTCTAAACACCTTTTTGGTGATTCCAAAATTCAAGATGCTGACTCTTCACCAGTTGCTTCCTATGCTAGGAAAAGATGCCTGGATGGCAACACTCAATTTAAAGGAAGCATACTTGCACATCCCAATCAGGGAATCTTGCAGAAGATACCTACGCTTCAAAGTAGGTTACAATCACTACCTGTTCTCTGCACTGCCCTTTGGCTTATCTACTGCGCCCAGGGTATTCATAAAGTGCCTAGCCCCAGTCATTGCATTTTGCAGGCAAAAAAATATTCAAATATACCCATACCTGGACGATTTTCTAATTCAGGCAGAAAGCCAGGACATACTTTTGAATCATCTGGCTTTTGTACAAAGAGTGCTAACTTGTCTGGGGTACACTGTAAAAGAAAAGAAGTCACAACTGATACCTTGTCAACAAATTATATTCCTGGGTGCAAGCTTGAATACAACTTCCCAGATGGTTTTCCTCACGCCAGAGAAACAAATTCATCTGACAACCTACTTCAAATTAATGGCTACAAAAACCCTGCTATCTGCAAGGCAAATACTGCAAGCCTTGGGGTTCATGGCCTCCTGCATTCTTCTAATTCCATATGCAAGACTGCATATGAGGAAATGACAATGGTATCTAAAAAGCCTATGGTGTCAACATTCTCAGGATCTAGAAGCAATGATTCCTATCATACCTTGCCTACGCTTGGAATTTCTTTGGTGGACAGAGGCTTGCTACCTAAACAAGGGACTACCATTCACTCTACCCCCTGCCGCCCAAACCCTAACAACAGACGCATCAGACTATGCATGGGGGGCTCAACTGACAGGGAAGTGCATTCAGGGCAAATGGAACCCAAGTCAAATGCACTTACATATCAATCAAAAAGAAATGTTAGCTGTCCAGAATGCTCTTGACAGCCTTCAAGGACCACATTCTTCCAGGACAAGTAATGGTAAAGACGGACAACACCACTGTTATGTTGTTCATAAACAAGCAGGGGGGTACCCATTCTTATCCCCTCTGCAGACAAGCCATGGCATTGTGGAACACAGCCTTTAGCTACCAAGTGCATCTACAAGCTCAATTCCTGCCAGGAAAACTAAATATACTGGCAGGCGGACTAAGCAGAAACCTCATGGACCCACACGAGTGGAAACTAGAACCAAAGATTTTCAACATGCTGACAAACAAATGGGGGAGCCCAGATATAGACCTGTTTGCATCCCCCCAGAACTACCAGTTGGACAAATTTTGCACAAGGACTCCCCACAAACAGGCTTGGAAAATGGATGCGCTGTCCTTCAGCTGGAAAAACCTATCAGTTTATGCCTTTCCTCCTCTGCCTCTCTTCTCCAAAGTACTACTACTGATCAAACAGGACAAACCAAGGATATTGATTGCACCAAACTGGACTCGCCAACACTGGTACCCCCTCTTGCGCAGTGTGTCACTGTTGGTCCTATGGCACCTGCCTCAGACCCCTACCCTGTTGTCTCAACAGGAGTATCAGATTCTGCACCTTCAGCTTCAAACCCTGAACCTAGCAGCCTGGCTGATTACCTAATCTCTCCCTTACCATCCCTCAGTAAACCAGTGATGGATATAATTTTAGAGGCAAGGAGGCCTAGTAGTAGAAAATCTTATGCTGAAAGATGGAAAAGATTCTGTGCCTGGAACCAATCTGAAGGGATGAGCACAGCAGTGCCCAGCTTACCTCAGATTTTACAGTACTTAACTGAGATGCTTCACAAGGGACTTTCTTTTTCCTTCATCAAAATTCATGCCTCAGCCATTTCAGCTCACTATAATACAGAAGCTCCCCTCTTCTCGCATCCACTACTCAAGCAGATGTTCTTCGTGTTTCACTGTTGCAGTCATAACTGTAGGGTGCTCCTGCCGGCAGGCAGCCCGAGGTCGGCCAGAATCCCAAAGTCTGGGTCCGGCGTCGGCTGTATAGGCTAGTACCCTGACGTCAGTACGCTTTGGTACATAGCCCTCAGCCGACGCCATCTTCTCCAGTCTTTCTTGCCGTGCGGTGGAAAGCAGCTCGCAAGTCGTTGGTTGGCGATTATCGAACAGCGTATTTGGTTGTTGTCGGTCCGAAGTTCTTACTTCTCTTCTCAAAGCTAAGTACCCGTTGGGAATCTTTTCTTGTTCCTCCGATGTCAGAAAAGTTAATAATTGTATAGCGTGTGGGAAACAAATACCTCATAAAGATTTCCACTCTTACTGTCTACCTTGCTTAGGCCCTGACCACGGCGTTTCTTGTTGTCGGTTCTGTGCCAGGTTCAACTCGTACTATCAAGCGCAGGTACGATTGGGCTTTAAATTATTTTGGCAGACGCTTCAATTACAGAATGTCGACGGACACTACCGGAGTCCAAAAGAAGCGCAAAGACAAAGACAGGCCGCCGAGGTCCAAACAGGACTCGTTGCAGCTGGAGCCAGCATCCGGTTCGGCTGTCGTCAGTGAGGCGCTTTTGCAGCCCCTGTCGTCCGCCACTTCTGAACCGATGGCCGATACGGACTCCCATGGGGAGCCATCAAGGCCCACTATTTTAACTGCTGCAGGACCTTCGGACGTCGCTCCTTCAGATGGGTCCGGAACCGCTGTGCAGGTACCGGCTTCTGAGGGGGTTTTCAGGCCTACTCACATTACAATTTCAAACGCAAAGGCAAAGACAAAGACTCCTGTTAAGTCTAAAGTTCCAGCTCAAGCTGCTTCTGAATCAACTCCCAAGACACAAAAGCAATTATTGAGGATGGCTGAAGATTTGCTTACAATGATTAGGGGTTCTCACCCCCCTCCTGAGAAAAGGCCTCGACAGGATGTTATTCTGGATTCCTCTGACCAGGCTTCTGTATCTTCTGTTTCTTCCTCAGATCAGGACTATTCCTTTCCCCCTTATGAGGATTCAGATGCTGAGGATTCTTTACCCTCGGCCTCTCCGCCTGAGGATTTTTCTTTTGCGGAAACCCTGCATGAGATGAGGGAACATTTTCATTGGGAAGGACAGGAATATTCTGCTTCCAAGAAGAGGCTTAGAGAATTTCTTCTTCTTCCTCAGCATAGGCCTTTAGCTATCCCTCCTGTTTTGGACATTGTAGAGGCTAATTTGAATCCTGATTCCATGCCTCCTGCTCCTTCTAAGCCTGATAGATTTTATAGGGTTCCTAACTCTCATTTATTTTTATTTAAAAACCCTTCTGCGGATCCTGAAACTATTTCTCAGGGCTCTAAGGCTGCTAAGGTTGCTACTTCTAAAAATCCTATTCCCTCTGAGAAGGATTCTCGGGCTTTAGACAGGTGGGGAAAAAAGGTATATACTTCTGCTACCCTGTCTGTAAGGGCTTTAAATTGCCAGTTTCATATGTTTAAATATCAGCAATTTCTTTTGTCTGTTTTAAAGCAAAAGCTTGCTTCACTTCCTGCTTGTGCAGAGGATAAGGAACTTCAGGATGTTTTGCATGCTACTGAACAGGTTAACAAGCATAGCTTACATTGTGGTTTTGATGCTTTGGATGCTTCTTGCAGGGCTGCTGCGTCTGGTACTGTTATTAGGAGACATGCCTGGCTTCGTGAACAAAGTTTGCCTGAACAGGTTAAGGCTAAGTTATTAGATGCCCCTGTTCAACAAGATGTTCTTTTTGGATCTAAGGCTGAGGAAGTTATTAAAAAGATGGAGGAAAAGGCAAAGTCTATGCAGACTGTAAAAGATTTCTTGCAAGTTCAGCCTCCTAGATTTTCCAGGAATTGGCCCTCTAAAAATTGGTCCTTTCCCACGTCTGACAGGCCTCAAAGGGGAAGATATAGGCGCTCCAGAGGTCGTGGTCAAGGCCAGGCCTCTTACAGATCTAGACAATGGACTGCTTCTTCACCTAGAAGGGGAGAAGACAGATCCCAATCTCAAAGAAAGCAAACTCAATGACTCTCTCGGTTGGGCTTCAGGACCCTTCACCTGGACGCACCTCTCGGAGGAAAACTGTCTCTTTTTTACAGAAATTGGACTCATATTACCCAGGACAGATGGGTATTGGACGTGATTTTAAAAGGTTACAAATTCCACTTTCACACTTTGCCAAGGACTCATGGTTGGCCAGATCTGCCAAAACTTCAATGGTCAGAGGCCTTAACTCAAGTGGATGCTCTTCTGGCCATGAGAGCCATAGAGCCTGTTCCACTCTCGGAAATGGGAAAAGGGTTTTATTCAAGACTGTTTCTGGTTCCCAGAAAACAAAACTCTTGGAGACCTATTCTGGACCTTTCTGTGTTAAACACCTTTTTGGAAATTCCAAAGTTCAAGATGCTTACTCTGCAACAGCTAATTCCAATGCTCTCTCAAGACGCCTGGATGGTGACATTGGACTTAAAGGAAGCCTATTTACATATTCCCATCAGACAAGAACGTAGGAAATTCCTCAGGTTCAAGGCAGGTTCGAGGCACTTTCAATTCTCTGTTCTGCCCTTTGGTTTATCTACTGCGCCCAGAGTCTTCACCAAGTGCCTGGCACCAGTAGTGGCTTACTGCAGACTTCAGGGGATCCAGATTTACCCCTATTTGGACGACTGCCTTATTCAGGCAGACAGCAAAGATCTTCTGCTTCAACATCTGGACTTTGTTCAACGTCTTCTCCTACTACTGGGATTCTCAGTGAACATAAAAAAGTCACATTTGATCCCTTCTCAACAAATGGTATTCTTGGGAGCCCTCTTAAATACAACCTTACAAAGGGCCTTCCTCACTCCAGAAAAACAAATTCAGCTGGCTTCTACTTTCAACACCTTGGCAACTCTATCTCAGCTCACTGCAAGGAAATTCCTGCAGGCTCTGGGCTACATGGCTTCCTGCATTCTGTTGATTCCAAACGCAAGGCTTCACATGAGAAAGCTTCAATGGTATCTGAAAAGTGTATGGTCACAGCATTACCACGATCTGGATATTCTGATTCCTCTGATCCCCTGCCTTCAGAAGGAGTTCCTCTGGTGGTCCAGGGCATGCACTTCAAACGAAGGAAAATCTTTTCGTCTTCCTCAACCTACTCAAATCCTAACCATGGACGCCTCGGATTATGCTTGGGGAGCACACTTTCTAGACAATTGCCAGCAGGGAACCTGGACAAAGGACCATCTTCACTGGCACATCAATCTGAAGGAAATGTTGGCAGTCCAAAACGCCCTTCTAGCCTTCAAGAATCTTCTACAACCAGGCCCTCTGCTAATTCGCACAGACAACACCACGGTCATGTGCAGGGGGGCTCTCATTCATACCCCCTTTGCAGACTAGCTATGGGTTTATGGGACACAGCTCTAAATTTGAATCTACATCTCCAGGCTCAATTCATTCCAGGGAAACAGAATCTCTTAGCAGACAGCCTGAGCAGAAACATTTCAGATCCTCACGAATGGATGCTAGACACCAACTTGTTCAACAGGATTACTGCAGTTTGGGGATGTCCCCAGATAGATCTGTTTGCATCCCATCTCAATCATCAGCTGCCTCACTTTTGCACCAGGTCCTTCCACAAAGCAGCTTGGAGAGTGGATGCCCTGTCCTTCAGCTGGAGAAGCCTTTCAGCATATGCCTTCCCTCCTCTTCCTCTACTACCTCGGGTATTACTGAAAATAAAACAGGACAAGCCCAGGTTCCTCATCTTGATTGCTCCAAATTGGCCTCGACAGTTTTGGTATCCAACTTTAAAGCTCCTGTTCTCGGGGCCTCCTTGGATTCTCCCACTGAACCCTTCACTTCTGTCCCAGCATCAGGGTCAGTTACTACATTCCAATCTCAAGACCCTTTGCCTGGCAGCTTGGCTCTTCAAAGGAGTTTGATTCCATCTAGTCTTCCCAAACAAGTTTTGGATGTTCTTTTGGAAGCTAGACGGCCTAGCACTAGGAAATCCTATGCCTCTAAATGGAAGAGGTTTTCTATTTGGATGCAGGACCGAGGTTCTGATCCTCAGGTACCTGATCTCTCTTCTATTTTGCTTTACCTTTCGGAACTTTTATCTAAAGGACTTTTCTTTTCTTCCATTAAGATTCATGCTTCTGCTATCTCTGCACATTTCAGTTCTGATCCTCCTGTTTTTTCTCATCCCTTGGTGAAGCAGTTCTTGAGAGGGGCTAAAAATTTGCGGCCTCCAAGGACCCCTCCTGTCCCTGCCTGGGATCTTAATTATGTTTTAGAAAAACTTACCTTTGCCTCCTTTTGAGCCTGCTGCATCTTCAGATATTAAGTTTCTATCCTGGAAGACTCTTCTTTTGTTAGCATTGACCTCTGCCAGAAGGGTCTCAGAGTTGCAAGCTCTCATGGCTGTGGAACCATACCTTATTTTCCATCAGGACAGAGTATCCTTGAGGACCAATCCTACTTTCATGCCTAAAGTGATTTCGAAAGTGGCTTTAAATCAGACAATTCACCTTCCTACTTTCTTTCCAAATCCTCAAAACAAAGGGGAAAGGATTTTGCATTCATTAGATGTGCACAGACAGTTAAGATTTTACCTGGACAAGACTAAAGATTTCAGAAAGTCTAACCAATTGTTTGTTTCCTTTGCCTCCAGTTCTCTTGGAAAACCTATTTCTAAACAAACTATTTCCAAATGGATTGCTTATGGAATCAGATTTTGTTACACTCATCATGGGAAACAGTTTCCAGGTACCATTAGAAGTCACTCTACTAGAGCAGCTGCCACTTCTACAGCTTTCCTCAGAGGAGTCCCTACCAAGGATATCTTGGAAGCTGCCACTTGGAGTTCTGTGCATACTTTTTCCAAGCACTACAATCTCCCCTTGTTTTCTAAGTCCAGGGCAGGCTTTGCCTCTGCTGTCTTGCAGGGTATTCTTGCCTCCCCTTCTTCTATCTAAAGCCTCCTCCCCTTTTACACTGCTTTGGGATTCCACCCTACAGTTATGACCGCAACAGTGAAACACGAAGAACATAGTACAGTTGTGTACACCTACCATAAATGTAGATGTTCGAGTGTCTTCACTGTTGCAGTCGGGGTTTCCCTCCCTCCTATCCCCTCTTTTCCTTTTTTGTGGTGTATTTGTGTTTCCTTGTTGGATTCATTTTTGGTTTATTGGGGACTTCTGACATCTGGGGCAAGAAAGGCTGGAGAAGATGGCGTCGGCTGAGGGCTATGTACCAAAGCATACTGACGTCAGGGTACTAGCCTATACAGCCGACGCCGGACCCAGACTTTGGGATTCTGGCCGACCTCGGGCTGCCTGCTGGCAGGAGCACCCTACAGTTATGACTGCAACAGTGAAGACACTCAAACATCTACATTTATGGTAGGTGTACACAACTGTACTTTCCTCAGAGGGGCCAAAAATTTAAGACCATGCAGGAGAGCCCCAACTCCAGCCTGGGACCTTAACTTTGTATTGGCGAAACTCACTCGTCCTCCTTTTGAGCCAGCTGCTAGGGCAGATTTAAAATTCTTTTCTTGGAAAACAGCCTTTCTTTTAGCTATCACTTTAGCAAGAAGGGTATCTGAATTACAGGCCCTTATGGCTGTGGAGCCTTTCATCATCTTTCATGCGGACAGGGTGTCCCTCAGAACCAATCCCTCCTTCATGCTCAAGGCGGTATCCAGTGTGGCTCTCAATCAGTCCATTCATTTGCAGACCTTCTTTCCCAATCCACAGAACAAAGGGGAATGGATACTCCACTCCTTAGATGTGCACAGACAACTTAGATTTTACTTGGACAGAACTAACTCTCAAAGGAAACCTGAACAACTGCTGGTGGCATTTGCTGCAGGGGCAGAGGGGAAGGCTATCTCAAAGCAAACCATTTCTAAATGGATAGGCTATTGCATTAATTTCTGCTACAAGCACCATGGATATCCTATCCCATAGGGGATCAAACCCCATTCAACCAGGGCTGCATCTACCTCTACAGCCTTTCTCAGAGGTGTTCCAACCAGGGACATCCTAGAAGCCGTTAGCTGGAGTTCTGTACATACCTTCACCAAGCATTACCATTTGCCAATTTTCTCTAAGTCCAGAGCTGGCTTTGCCACTGCAGATTTGTAGGGTCTTATAGCTGGTCCTAATGCTATCTAACTTCCTCCTCCCTTCCTTAGCTTTGGGAATCTACCCAAATGTGATGACTGCAACAGTGAAACACGAAGAACATAGTACAGTTGTGTACACTTACCATAAATGTAGATGTTCAAGTGTATTCACTGTTGCAGTCCTGGTTACCCTCCCTCCAGCCCCCTAATTTCTTTGGCTATACCTTTACTATTCTTTACTATGCTTAAAAGCGTTTTGGTGTATTTGCTTTTTTATTGGAGGTCTATCCTTGTATATTTGTGTACATATGTTTTATTGCTTCCCATTAAGAGGGAACCTGACATCTGGGGCAAGAAAAACTGATGTGATGGCGTCGGCTGCATGTTTTATACCCCTGACGAGCTGACGTCACGGAAGAAGACAGCAACCGACGCAGGACCCAAGACTTAGTTAATCAGGCCGACTGAGGGCTACTGCAAGCAGATAACCCTAAATGCGATGACTGCAACAGTGAATACACTCTAACATCTACATTTATGGTAAGTGTACACAACTGTACTTTTCTGACTCTCAGAAAAGATGCCATAAACTTCTGACTATAGGTATTCCTACATCTGTTGCCATCCTTGGAGATCTCTTTCCTATGATTATTGTTGTAGTACTACTAACCATTGGGCTTATCCCGCCAGGATAACAAAGCCTAGACATCTTATGGAGTATGTTAGCTGTATTATCAAAGCATGTTAAGGCTGTGTGGTACACAAGGGATGTACAGTTGCAAACTACCTCAGAACTATCTCACCTCGAGCCTGAACACTGAACCTGTTTGTTGGCCTGTAAGACATACAGCTATTGCCAGTTTCACTTGCCTTGTGTGGATGAATATCTCTGTTGGGAACTAAGAAGGGGAAAATGTGATGTGGGATGCAAATATTTTACGGGGACAGCTATACTAAATGTTTTTTTTTTTTTTGTTTTTTTTTTTTTTTTTCCCTAGGAGCTAATCAAAACTATAGGAATTGCTCTATTTGTCAATCTTTTGTACTGAAGACCATCAGGACCCACTTGCCTTTCCTTAACATACAGTTAGAAAATTAAACACAGAGCCTGTGCATATCCAAAGGGTGACAGACTTTTCCTGTTCAAACATCCCACATTAACCGAAAAAGAAGCTTAAAAAAACTAAATCTGATGCTTTGGCTGTCCAGTCCAACTTGGATGCCTCCCCTGTCTCCTGAGTCCTTGGTCCAACTTGGATGCTTTGTTTTCACCTTATTATTCAGATCCCACTGGAGGCCAACATGGTGTGGCCCAAAGCACATCCAACCAACCATTAAGACACCTGCCTCTAAAGTGAAGAGGAAGGCAAAGCTGAGGGACCTGGCAGCATTCCCCAGATTCTTGTCTGTTTCCCTTATTGAGGTACATCATGGGTCAGAGCCTCCTCATTATGTGCAAGCTGCTCATCCTGCTAAGAATATGCAGATGTTGTCCTTTCCCAGCCTTCAGACAAGCAGTTGGTGTCTCTGAAGCTCCCACATTTCTTTTCTTATGCTGCTCCTCCTTCCATCGCTTTCTCTCTGAACAGTTAGAGTGATTCAACTTCAGAGGAAGAAGCCTGATTTGAATGGGGATTCCTTGGCTTACTCTTCCCAGGTTCATTCTTCTCTGGGGTGTGAATCTGAGGAAGAGAATACTGTCTCCTGATTTCCCTTTGGTGTGGTCCTTTCCTTTGTGGATACACTATTTAAGATGATGCAGAATTTTCGATGGTAAGGCAGACAGCTTCAGATATGCAGAAAAGGTACTGTAAGTTGATGTCCTTTGGGGGTTTCAAAACCCCTTGCTGTACTTGAGACATTGCAGGATACTGTTGTCATAGCCTCAGTGTACCCTGAGACCCAAACTCCAGCCGTTAAGAAGCCTGACACAATGAGCTAGCATATTTTAAAAATTCACAGCAGAAAACTCTGACAGAAGAGTTGGGAGGAGCAAATTGGCTGTAACTAAGAAAATGATTCTTTTGAGATGGGATGTCAATTGCCTAGACATAATAAGGTCTTAAGTTTAATTATTTTGGCTGCCAAAAAAAGTAATTGCTAGAAAATGGAAATCAAAATCTAAACCAAAATCTAAACATATTGTATTTGTAGTATTGCATATTGTGAAAGGGATAAAGGAACTGGAAATGGATCTTTAGAAAAGGGGAGGAGCAAATTGCATTGCCCTGTTTTGTTGCAATTTGTATGCTTTTGTGCTCATTGCATTATCTGCTGCATCTTCCCAGTTGTTCATCTCAGTTAATTTCCTGGCTGTTTGCATTTTCATTTCTCTGCTGCTATTGGACTATCTGTATTTGAGTGCTGCAAGCAGTCTATCAAATAGGTAGTGACAGATAATAGAGGCAGATCAGGCAATCCATCTGTGGTCCATTGCAAGAGTAGGGCGCCCTAGCTCTGGCTGCTTTGAACAGGGGCATTATGGGCCATTTTTCTGTTCTCTATTTAAGTAAAGAATTTTCAGTTTTATTAGTTTTCTTTATTTTAAAGAATTAATGAATAAAGTGATTCATTGGCACCATTATTCAAAGCAGCAGTAGCTACAGTATCCAATGGGAGAGGTCAGCGCACCTGAGCAGTCAGTTTATGGGGTTTCTTCACTTTATTCTGTTTGATTTATGAGATGGTAAAGGGGGGGGGTGGCTGTGTTATAAAACAGACAGTCGCTATGACATGATTTTTTTTTTTTTTTTTTTTTTTTGGCAGGAAGACATATGGGCAGTGGGCAGCTTTGCAAGGCTTATACTTTGTTGTGAGAGCTGTTGAGAAACCATGTGTTTGTGTGAAGCTGAATTGAGATAGATTATTGTGCGTCTAATGTTCTATTTTATTACAGTCTGACATGCACACCATCAACTCTGTAGGTGTAATTACTTGGTAAAGGCACTGCCTGTAGATGAAATGACTATCATTATTATGGCAATGCAGGACTAATGTGATTTTTTTTTTTTTTTTTTTTTTTTTTTTATGAATCACGTAGGAAATCTTTACCGTAGCTAATGAGTGTGCAGGACACCACTTTTTTCTGTTACTGAAACACAAATCACAAGCAACAGGGGGGACTATAACTGCTTTCCTATCTGATCCTAGGAGTGTTAGAGAAGCTAGTAGATATCCAGATAGCATTAATCATTTCTGTTTTAAATAATTGAATTTCATGATCTGATGGTCATTTTCATTCGTTCCTCAAATTTTGGGTTTGTGTCTGATCCTCGTATCTGACTAGGATGCTTCTTCCAGATCATAGTACACTTGAAATCTTGAGCTCCTCCCTTTACATAATGCCCTGATCACCTTACTTATATCAGATCATTTTTACTGTTATAGCGTTTGGATGTAGATCTGCAAACTGTCGAGGAGTTGGATTTTCAAATGCCTTCAATCCTTCAAAAACTGGTGAGTTTAGTCTTTATTATTATTATTGTTTTAATTATTCTCCTATTATACTTATTGCCTTTGCCTCTCTTTTATATAATAAGTTTCACTTTCTTTTTGTACTCTGAGTACATATATTAACATTGTTCATTTCTATTCCCTTTTTGTACTCTCTGTTACCATTGTTGGTAATTCCTTCTCTTTTCCACTTTTCAACTGTTGTAAAAAATCTTTTTTTGTCTTTATCTGCCATACTAAAAAATGTGACGTGGCCACAAAAATACCAAACTCTGTTGCACATTCTGAATGTGTTTTATTGTTTAAGACCAGTACGTTTAGATACACATTGTGACATTTGTAAGGGATTCAACTCATGTGCTGTAATTGACAGGAAAAACAAGTTAATCCATAAGGGTTTGCTTCCTTCAAAATCTTCACGAATGGCTACTGGAGCTCAAACTACCAAAAGACTTGAGAAAAAGGGAGATTCTCTTTCCAAGCAATATCATAAGAGATGTCTAGAATAGACTTCGGTTCTGTCCATGTAGTCACCTGTTGAACAAAATCTGATCTAAATGTTTTGGATCTTAAGTCAAGATCTGACCAATCACCTTATACCTGTTCTCCTCAGATGTTCATCGTGTTTCACTGTTGCAGTCATCACTCTAGGGTTCTTCCTGCTGGCAGGCAGCCCTCGGTCGGCCAGAATCCCAAAGTCTGGGTCCGGCGTCGGCTGTTCAGTCATGCTCCCTGACGTCAGAGCTCCAGGAGTACAAAGCTGCCAGCCGACGCCATGTTCTCCAGTCTTTCTTGCCGTGCAGTGGAAGCAGTTCGCAAGTGCCGGTCGGCTGACTCCTGATATTTTTTCTTGCTTCATTCCGAAGACTTACTTCTTCTCAAAGCTACGTACCCCGTTTGGGGAAACTTTTTTCTTGCTCCAGTCCGATGTCAGAAAAAGTTAATAATTGTATTTCTTGTGGGAAGAAAATACCTCATAAGGATTTCCACTCTTACTGTATTCCTTGCTTAGACCCTGACCACGACGTAGCTAGTTGTCGGTTTTGTGCTAGATTTAACCAATGTACTATTAAGCGGAGGTACGATTTTGCTTTTCACTACTTTGGCAGGCGATTTAATTATAATATGTCATCAAACACACTTCCGACTACTGGAGTTTACAAACGACGTAAGGATAAGGACAGGCCTCCGAGGTCCAAATCAGACTGTTTTCAAGCAGAGCCAGCTACAGGTTCGGCCGTCATCAGTGAGGCACTTTCGCAGCCCTTGTCGGCCATTTCAGAACCGATTGCCGTAACAGACTCCCATGAGGAGCCAACTAGGCCTTTGAATACTCCAGCTGCAGGACCTTCGGACAATGCTCCCTCGGATGGGTCCGGAGCCGCTGTGCAGGTACCGGCTTCCGAGGGGGTTTTCAGGCCTACACAGCTCCTGATAAAGGCAAAGCCAAAGACAAAGGCGAAGACTCCTTCTAAATCAAAGACTCCAGCCCAGGCCTCTTCTGATCCGGGACCCAAATCTCAGAAACAGCTGCTTAAAATGGCGGAGGACTTACTAACCATGATTAGGGGTTCACATCCCCCTCCAGACAAAAGGCCAAGGCAAGAATTGGATTATGAATCCTCTAATCGGGCATCTATTTCTTCAGTGTCTTCCTCTGAACAGGAATATACTTTCCCTCCTTAGGATTCTGATGCTGAGGAATCCATTCCATCAGCTTTTCCCCCCTGAGGATTTTTCTTTTGGGGAAACTTTACATGACATGAGGGAACATTTTCACTGGGAAGGACAGGAGTACTCTGAATCTAAGAGAAGGCTTAGGGATTTCCTTCTTCCCCAACATAGACCCCTGGCTATTCCTCCTATTTTGGATATTGTGGATGATGCTTTTTCTGAGGCTAATTTGACTCCTTTCCTCCAACCCCTGCTAAGCCTGACAGATATTACAGGTTCCTTTACTCCCACCAGTTCCTTTTCAAAAATCCTGCTGCTGATCCAGAAACCATTTCTCAGGGTCCTAAGGGTGTTAAGACCGCCTCTGCTAAAAACCCTATTCCATCAGATAAGGATTCTAGAGCTTTGGAGAGATGGGGCAAAAAAGTGTACACTTCTGCTACTTTATTAGGGCTTTAAATTGTCAATTTCATATGCTAAAATATCAGCAATTTCTGCGGTCTGTTATGAAACAAAAGCTAGGTACCATTTCTGCATGTGCAGATAATAAGGAATTACACGATTTAATGCATGCTACTGAGCTAGTGGGGAAGCATGGCTTACACTGTGGTTTTGATGCCTTGGAGGCTTCATGCAGGGCGGCTGCCACTGGCACAGTCATTAGAAGGCATGCTTGGTTAAAGGAGCAAAACTTACCTGATCAAGTGAAAGCAAAGTTACTGGATGCTCCTGTTCAGCATAATGTTTTGTTTGGGTCTAAAACTGAAGAGGTGATGAAGTAAATGGAGGATAAGGCAAAATCCATGCAAACGGTTAAGGATTTCTTACAAGTTCAGCCCCCAAGATTTAGCAGGAATTGGCCAACTAAAAATTGGTCCTTTCCCAGCTCGGACAGGCCTCAAAGAGGTAGATATAGGCACTGCAGAGGGAGGGCCCAGGCACAGACCTCTTACAGACCTAGACAGTGGAGTGCTTCCACCCCCAGGGGTGGAGAGGACAGACCTCAATCTTATAGAAAACGGGCTCAATGACTTCCCCTGCATGGCTCCAGGAACCTCTCTCCTGGAAGCCCCTCTAGGAGGAAAACTCTCTCTTTTTCAACAAAATTGGATTTACATAACCCAAGACAAGTGGGTTCTGGATGTAGTTTCAAGAGGTTACAAATTCCACTTTCATACCTTGCCAAGACCAAACGGATGGCCAGACCTACCAAAACACCAATGGGTAGAGAGGCATTAAACTAGGTGGGATCCCTCATGGCTATGAGGGCCATAGAACTGGTTCCACAATCAGAGACGGGGCAAGGCTTTTACTCAAGGCTCTTTCTAGTTCCCAGAAAACAAAATTCATGGAGACCCATCCTGGATCTGTCAGTCTTAAATACTTTCCTGGAGATACCAAAGTTCAAGATGCTTACTCTGCAGCAGCTCCTGCCAATGTTGAGCAAAAATGCATGGATGGTGACATTGGATTTAAAGTAGGCTTACCTACACATCCCTATCAGACAGGAGTGCAGAAAATACCTCAGGTTCAAAGCCAGCTGGAAACATTACCAATTCTTTGCGCTGCCCTTTGGCTTGTCTGCTGCACCTAGGGTCTTCACCAAGTGCCTGGCACACCAGTAGTAGCTTATTGCAGACTCAAGGGAATTCAAATTTACCCTTATCTGGACGACTGCCTTATTCAAGCAGACAGCAAGGATGTCTTACTCCAGCACCTGAAATTTGTTCAAAATCTACTCAAGTACATGGGGTTCACTGTGAACATAAAAGTCAAATTTGACACCCACACAACAGATAACTTTTCTGGGTGCTCTTCTAAACACAACAACCCAGATGGCATTCCTGACGTCCGAAAAACAACTATAGCTGGCTTCAACTTTCAAAACCTTGGCGTTAATGTCTCAGCTAACTGCAAGGAAATTCCTGCAGGCTTTGGGTTACATGGCCTCCTGCATCCTTCTGATATCATATGCAAGACTACATATGAAAAAAATACAATGGTACCTAAAAAGTGTATGGTCCTAGCATTGCCACAGCCTAGACACACAGATTGCTGTCTTGCCTTGCCTACAAAAGGAATTCCATTGGTGGACCTTGGCATGTCTTCACAACAAAGGGAAAGCATTCAGTCTGCCTCCAGCCAGCCAAGTGTTAACCACGGATGCCTCTGATTATGCATGGGGAGCCCACTTGCAGGGGAAAGGCCTGCAAGGTTTTTGGACAGAGGATCAGAAGCACCTACATATCAATTTAAAAGAGATGTTAGCTGTACAGAATGCCCTCTTGGCTTTCGGGGATCTTCTACGGCCAGGACAACTACTGATACGGACAGACAACACCACAGTCATGTGGTACATAAACAAGCATGGGGGTTCACACTCCTACCCCCTTTACAGACTAGCCATGACTCTATGGAACACAGCTCTAGCTTGCAAAGTAGATCTACAAGCTCAGTTCCTGCCAGGGAAACAAAATATTCTGGCAGACAAGCCTGAGCAGGAACCTGTCAGACCCACACGAGTGGATGTTAGACACCCAAATATTCAAGATGATTACAGAAGCCTGGGGCTGCCTGGACATAGATCTATTTGCATCCCCCCTCAACCACCAGTTACAGATTTTTTTGCACAAGGACATTTCACAAACTAGCATGGAAAGTGGATGCTCTCTCATTCAGTTGGAGGAACCTCTCGGGGTATGCCTTTCCTCCACTACCTCTTCTTCCACAGGTGTTATTAAAGATCAAGCAGGACAAACCCAAGATGATTTTACTGGCCCCAAATTGGCCTCATCAATTTTGGTACTCAACACTGATGAATCTATCCCAGGAGCCTCCTTGAATTCTACCTCAGATTCCAAGTCTTTTGTCCCAACGCCAGGGCCAGGTTCTGCACTCTCATATCAAAACTCTCAGCCTGGCAGCCTGGCGTATTCAGGGTCTATGATTAATCCTACCCTTCCCAAACAGGTCATGGATGTCATCTTAGAAGCCAGACGGCCTAGCACTAGAAAATCTTATACAGGTAAATGGAAGAGATTTTGCACCTGGATGCATGCACAGGATTCGGATCCTCTCATTCCTAATATCCCATTGATTTTACATTACCTGACAGACATGCTACATAAGGGTTTATCCTTCTCCTCCATAAAAATACATGCCTCAGCTATCTCTGCACATTACAGCACAGATCCTCCAATCTTTTCGTATCCACTTCTGAAACAATATCTCAGAGGAGCAAAGAATTTAAGGCCTCCTAGGACACCACCCATACCTGCCTGGGACCTCAACTATGTTCTGGAAAAACTCACTCTGCCTCCTTTTGAGCCTGCTGCCACATCTGATATTAAGTATTTATCATGGAAGACCGCTATCCTACTGGCTTTGACTTCAGCCAGGAGAGTCTCAGAGTTACAAGCACTCATGGCTGTGGAACCTTATGTTATTTTTCATCAAGATAGGGTGTCTTTAAGGACTAATCCTACTTCCATGCCTAAAGTGGTTTCCAAAGTGGCTTTAAATCAAACTATTCACCTGCCAACTTTTTTCACTAATCCACAAAATAAGGGGGAAAGGATCTTGCATTCCTTGGATGTACACAGGCAACTTCGTTTTTACCTGGACAGAACCAAGGATATCAGGAAAACAGAGCAACTGTTTGTTTCTTATGCAACAAATTCCCAAGGCAAAGCTATTTCAAAACAGACCATTTCTAAATGGATTGCTCATGGAATCAGATGTTGTTACTCTCATCATGGAAAGCAAATCCCAGGAAAAATTAGGGCTCACTCTACCAGAGCTGCTGCTACTTCAGCTGCCTTTCTCAGGGGAGTACCTACCAAATATATTTTGGAAGCTGCAACTTGGAGTTCAGTGCATACTTTCTCTAAGCACTATAATCTCCCTCTTTACTCTAAGTCTAGGGCAGGCTTTGCTTCTGCAGTCTTGCAGGGCCTGCTAGCCGCCACTTCTACTCTATAACCACCACCCTTTATCTCAGTTTTGGGATTCAACCCTACAGTGATGACTACAACAGTGAAACATTGTTGCAGTCTGGGTTACCCACCCTCCTCTACCCTCTTATACTTTCATTAGTGTGGTTTCCTACTTTACCCTTCTTCTGAGGTGTATTTGCTAGAGTGTATGGGGTTTGTTGCATGTTACATTTTTGTTTTACTATTAGCCTTCACTTTTGGGCACCTGACATCTGGGGCAAGCAAAACTGGAGAACATGGTGTTGGCTGGCAGATTTGTACTCCTGGCGCTCTGATGTCAGGGAGCATGACTGAACAGCCGACGCCGGACCCAGACTTTGGGATTCTAGCCAACCGAGGGCTGCCTGCCGGCAGGAAGAACCCTACAGTGATGACTGCAACAGTGAAGACACTCTAACATCTACATTTATGGTAAGTGCACAACTGTACTTTATTATTGGAACTTATTACCTGTAGGCTTTCATCGCCCTTTCTGGAGCCTTCTCCATGAAGCCATTCAGGACCTTCCTCCACAACTTCCCTTCAGTTTTCCAGGAAGCCTGTCCAAGGCAGATGTGGTCAAGATGATGAGGAAGTTCCTCAGGATGCGTGTACAAATGAGAGTCCATTCAGCTCGACCCCATCGGGTCCGAGACCTTCCGTAGAGCCACCTCTCTGATCATAGCTCCTTATTCTATCTGTGCTGTGGTTTTGGAGCCATTAGATCCAAAATCCTTGGAGTCATCTTCCTCATATCCAAAGATATTGGAATCTTTGATTCCTGTGTTGTCTCTGTGCTGTCTGCCCCCGAGTACTTAGGAGCCAGATAACGCTCGGAGCTTAAGTGTTGGCGCTGGCTCCGGGGTGTTGAATTCAACTTTGAAGTTGTTAGAGCAGTCTCTTCCCCTAAGAGCATCTGCATTAGCTCAGCTCCGACTCCATCCTCTTGTGGTTTGCCCATGGGACAGCAGGAGCCAACAGTCTGTAAGCTTGCCTTGTCAGCTGCATCAGATGTTCATCATTGCACTTTGGTTATCCTGCTGGCAGGCTACCCACAGTCGGCCTGAATTCCAAAGTCCTGGTCCGGCGTCGGTTGCTGTCGCCTCTTCCCTGACATCAGTGCGCCAGGGGTATATAAGATGCAGCCGACGCAATTTTCTTCAGTCTTTTTTGCTGCGCGGTGCCCGAAGCAAAAGCAGTTTGCAAGTGCTGGTTGGCAAACTCCTGAGATGTTCGAAACTGAATTTCAGAACCGAAGTCTTTAATAAAGCTAAGTACCCCATTCGGGAAACTTTTTCTTGCTCCAGACCGATGTCATTAAAAGTTAACAATTGTATTTCTTGTGGGAATCATAAGGATTTTCACTTACTGTATTCCTTTCGTAGGCCCTGACCATGATGTTGCTAGTTGTCGGTTTTGTGCTAGATTCAACCAACACACTATTAGGCATCGGTTTGATTTTGCTTTATAATACTTTGGCCGAAGGTTTAACTACATAATGCCGTTGGAACAACCGACGACCGGAATTCATAAAAACCGCAAAGACAAAGAAAAGCACAGGCATCTGAGGTCCAAAACAGATGACTAAGCCTCTTCTACGCCAGTCGCCAGTTCTCAGTGAGGCTCTTTCGCAGCCCCTGATACCCGTACCTCAGAGTCACAGGCCACCTCCAACTCCCATGTGGAGATAACTAGGCCTCTGGAAACTCAAGGTATTGGGCTTACGGAAACTATTCCCTCAGATGAGTCCGGAGCTGCTGAGCAGGCATCGGCTTCTGAGGGTGTTTTCAGACCTACACAGCTTAGTATCAAGTCCACTTCAGCAGCCAAGGCAAAGTCTAAAACACCATTAAAGACAAAGAAACAAATACAGCATTCTCCTGGACAGTCATCCATGCCAAAGAAACAGATGTTTAAAATGGCCGGGGGACCTAATTACTTTAATCAGGGGTTCCCATCCCCCTCCTGATAAAAGGCCTAGGCAAGACACTTACTATGACTCCTCTGACCAGGTTTCTATTTCCTCTGATTCCTCTTCAGAACAGGGATATTCTCTTCTTCCCTATGAAGACTCTGATGCTGAAGACTCTATCCCTTCAGCCTCTCCTCCTGAGGATTACTCTTTTGGGGAAACCTTGCACACCACGAGGGAGCATTTCCATTGGGAGAGCCAGGATTATTCAGAATCCAAGAAAAGGCTCAGAGACTTTCTTTTACTGCCTCAGCACAAGCCCTTTGCTATCCCCCCTGTACTAGATATTGTTGTTGATGTTTTTTCTGAATCCAGTTTGTCTCCGGATTCTTTACCAACTGCACCAGTCAAACCAGATAGGTACTACAGGGTCCCAGACTCTCATAAATTTCTTTATAAAAACCCTACTGCTGACCCAGAAACAATTTCTCAGGGTCCCAAAGGGGTCAAGGCTTCCACTGCAAAAAAAACCCTGTTCCCTCTGATAGGGATTCTAGAGCACTGGATAGATGGGGAAAAAGTTTACACTTCTGCTACTTTAGCTGTAAGGGCTTTAAACTGCCAGTTTCACATGCTTAAATATCAACAATACCTAATGTCTTTGCTAAAACAGAAAATGCTTTCAAGCTCAGAATGTCCTGACAATAAGGAAATGCAGGATTTATTGCATGCAGCTGAACAAGTGGGAAAGCGCACTTTGCAATGTGGTTTTGATTCATTAGAGAAAAACCAAGTAAGTTCCACAAAAAAAGAACCAAATGTAACGGTTGAGGAAGGAAATGGGTATTGCAGCTAATAAGTAGCGAAAGATGTTCACGACCACTGTGCACCAATAATTCAGTGATGAGAATAACACTCAAAGGCAGCAACTCAATACTTGTTTAATATTGGTACTGTCAATAGTCATGTCTAAGGAACAGACCACGTTATTGTGTGCTGAGTTATTTAATGAACCTAAACCTGAAAAGGTATCCTTATTGTTCAATATAGCTTGATAATGAGTGTTTCGTTTTTCTAACACTTCTTTTTTTATGTCTTTCAAAAGCATAATATTGTATCCCCTATTTATAAACATGTTTGTAATGAGTTCCATTTCCTCATATAAATCGGTGTCCTTTGTAGTCATTCGACTAGCTCTTATGAATTGTCCCTTTGGTATGTTCCTTATTATGTGGGTTGGATGTCCACTTTGAAAATGCAGGTAACTATTTGTAAAGGTTTCTTTTCTGAAAATACCACTGTGAAACCTTAGTTCTAGCGGGTCCCACCAAAAAGATACATCAAGAAAGTTTATTTTCAAACCTGTTTCTCCCTTGGTAAATTTCAAAAAATCAATTGTGTTGTTGATAACAGAAAGAAATTGGAGAACAGTGTCATTATTTCCTTTAATAATGAAAACTAAATCATCTACAAATCTATGATATAGTAGAATATTAAAATTGTTTTTTATAGGTTTAAGAAATTCCTCTTCCCACCACGACATTACAAGGTTGGCATATGAGGGTGCAGCTGAAGACCCCATGGCCACCCCTCTTTTTTGTCTGTAGTAGGTGTTCCCAAATATGAAATAATTATGGTGTAATAAAATGTCCAAAAACCTACAAATAGTGGAAATCTGACCCGCTTCATATTTCGATTTCCTGCTTAACAATTGTCGTATGGCTTCAACCCCTTCTTCATGGGGGATACATGTATATAAGGAAACTACGTCCAAAGTAAAAATAATGTGTTGAATTGGATCAAATATGTTATTGTCATTAAATTCTTTTAATTTTTCCAAAAAGTGCCAAGAATCTTTGATAAAGGATTCTTGTTGTGAAACCAGTGGCCCTAAAGTGGCGTCTATGACTAAAGATATTCCCTCTGTGATTGAATGTGGTGAGGACACTATTGGCCTAAAAGGTGGATCCGTTGGATTTTTGTGTATCTTCGGTATTCCGAAGAATGTACCTATTCTAGGTTTATCAATTACACAAAATTCGTACACATCTAAGTCTATCTCACTTGACGTAAGAGCATCATATAAAAAGGAATGAATGATGTTGTTTCTTGTTTATATCATAAAGTGGAACTACTTCATACTCATCAGTGTTATTTAATATTTCCAACATTTTCTGTTTATAGGAATCCTGTGTCATAATGACTAGATTCCCACCTTTGTCGCTCCTCATAAACCTGATGGTATCGTTTTTCTTGCGTAACTCATTAAATGCCTTTCTATCTTTGAATGACAAGTTATGACTAGCCTTAATGTTCTTGTCTAGTAACTCTTCTAATTCCTGTATGCATATGTCCTCAAAAACTTTCATAGTGTGATTTAACTGTGGATTGTAAATAGAAGGCTTGATTAAACTTTTTTCAGCCATGGGAATGTCATGCATTAAATAATGTAGATTTAACTTTCTAATGTATTTTTTAATATCCACTACAGTTTTACTATAGTCAGCTCTTTTTGTTGGCACAAAATTGAAGCCTAGTTTTAAAACATTTGTTTCGTGCTTACTAAAGACAACATCAGTTAAGTTAATGATTTCAAAGTCATTTGTTTGTGATGTTAAGTTTCGTCCGTTGAAGAGCTTGATCCCAGGAAGGTGCGGCTCCTGGTTAGTATAGTTTTTTTCTCTAAAGGCATTTTCTTGCCAAAAAAATTCGATGTTTTTGATGTTCTAGTAGAAGGAACTTTATTGACAGAACCTGTTTTTCCCCCTGTGCTGCTATCTTCGCTGATTTCATTCACTAAAATCCTATCAACTAGTTCAGGATCATCTGTATAGTTGACATTGTCATCAGTTACAGAGTTCAATTCCGTGTCTGTACTGGTAGTGGCTTTAGCCAATCCGGGTAATTGTCTACTTTCATTGATAGTATTATGACCAACATTTTTCATTTTAAAACCCTCTCTTGCATGATAATTGCGTACGTTAACTTTTTGGGGCACTTGCTTTTTAAAATTGTTTTCTCTGTGCCCTGGGACAAAATGGTTATAAGCAGATTTAGACTCATAAGCTGTAATGTCTCGTAATAATTTGGAGTGTTTCCTATTTATAACCTCTTCGGCATGTTTTTCTACTTCTTTAACCATTTTGTCAAATAATTCAGCCTGTCTATTCTTGTCGAGGCAAATGGTTTTGAGTTCAACCTCTAACAAGCAAATGTCCTCCTTTAAAAGGTTCATTTTCTCTAAATTGTTGTCAATCAACAGTCTCAAAAAAGACTGCCCTGCTTCGTTAAAAAAGTTGACTAGAACTTGAAACATTTGGTTGATTCATTAGAGGCTTCCTGCAGAGCCGCAGTTACAGGTTCTGTCATTCGAAGTCATGCTTGGTTAAAAGAACAAAGTTTACCTGATCATGTTAAAGCAAAATTATTGGATGCTCCATTACAGCATGATACTTTGTTTGGTGTTAAAACGGAAGAGGTGTTAAAGAAAATGGAAGATAAAACAAAATCAATGCAGACAGTAAAGGATTTCTTACAGGTTCAGCCACCTAGATTTAGCAGGAACTGGCCTTCTAAAAATTGGTCCTTTCCTGTGTTAGGCCACAAAGAGGCCGATACAGACACCCAAGAGGCAGATCTCAGCCCCAAGGCTCATACAGACCTAAACAATGGGGTGCTTCAGCCCCCAAAGGTGGAGAAGACAAATCACAACCTTATAGGAAACAGTCCCAGTGACTTTACTCTACCAATGCCAAGCACTTACCTTTTGGCAGCACCCTTAGGGGGGAAACTAGCACTTTTCTCACAAAACTGGCACATGATCACCCAGGGCAAATGGGTACTGAATATTGTTTCTCAGGGTTACAGGTTCCACTTTCACACCCTATCAAGGTCAAAAGGTATGCCAGACCTGCCACAAAATCAATGGGCAGAGGCACAAAACAAATTTCTGCTCTCATGGACATGAGAGCTATTCAAAAAGTACCACAGCAAGAACAGGGGCAAGGTTTTTACTCAAGACTTTTCTTGGTATCCAGAAAGGACAAAGCCTGGAGACCATTACTGGACCTGTCAATTCTAAATACTTTCCTGGATGTTCCAAAATTCAAAATGTTGACACTGCAGCAACTTTTACCCATGCTGGGCAAGGAGGCTTGGCTAGTTACTTTGGACCTCAAAGAGGCATACCTGCATGTCCCAATCAGACAATCTTGCAGAAGATGCCTCAGATTCATAGCTGGCTCAATGCATTACCAATTCTCTGCACTGCCCTTTGGCTTATCTACTGCACCCAGGGTCTTCCCAAAATGCCTGACACCAGTAATTGCATTTTGCAGACAAAAAGGAATTCAAATATGCCCCTACTTGGATGACTGCCTTATTCAAGCAGAGAGCAAGGACATTCTACTAAAGCATCTGGCATTTGTAAAAAGATTACTAATTTGCCTAGGGTACACAGTAAACGAAAAGAAATCAAAACTAGTGCCCTCTCAAGAGATAATATTCCTGGGTGCAACCTTAAATACAACTGCCCAGATGGCTTATCTCACGCCAGACAAGCAAAGGCAACTGACTCATTGCTTTCAAATGATGGCAACAAAGACCCAGCTACCTGCAAGAAAAATTCTGCAGGCTTTGGGCTTCATGGCATCCTGCTAATTCCATATGCAAGACTGCATATGAGGAAGCTACAATGGTATCTAAAAAGTGTTTGGACTCAACATTGCCACAGCCTGGAAACAATAATAACTCTTATTCCCTTCCTGCAACAGGAGTTTCGATGGTGGGCACTGGCCTGTCACCACAACAAGGGACAGCCTTTCACTTTACCCACAGCCAGGCAGACTAACAACAGATGCATCGGATTATGCCTGGGGAGCACACATGGCAGGAAAATGTATTCAGGGCACGTGGCCCGAGGACCAAATGCATCTTCACATCAATCAAAAAGAGATACTAGCTGTACAGAATGCCCTGACAGCCTTCAAGGATCTACTACATCCAGGACAGCTATTACTAAAGGTGGACAATACTACAGTTATGTGGTACATAAACAAGCAAGGGGGCACACATTCCTACCCCCTCTGCAGGCAAGCCATGACTTTGTAGAACACAGCACTGACCTATCAAGTACATCTGCAGGCACAATTCCTGCCAGGAAAGAAAAATACTCTGGCAGACGAACTAAGCAGAAACCTCATGGACCCTCAAGTGGAAACTAAATCCACAGGTTTTCAGCATGATAACAAGGAAATGGGGATGCCCGGACATAGATCTTTTTGCCTCCCCTCACAACTGCCAACTACAGATATTCTGCACAAGGACTTATCACTCACAAGCATGGAAAGTGGATGCTCTGTCATTCAGCTGGAAAACCCTAACAGTTTATACCTTTCCACCACTGCCTCTCCTTCCCAAGGTGTTCCTAAAAGTCAGACAAGAGAAGCCAAAAATGATTGCCCCAGACTGGCCACGCCAGCACTGGTACCCAATCCTAAAGAGCCTGTCTCAAGGCCCAGCCTGGACTTTACCTCAAATTCCTCATCTTCTGACTCAACAAAACAATCGGATACTGCACAGCCAACTCAGAACCTTAAATGTGGATGCATGGCAGATAATATAGACACTCAGAATACACCTCTCTCTCTAAAGCTGTTATGGATGTCATTTTGGAAGCCAGGAGGTCCAGCACCAGGAAATTTTATGCAGAAAAATGGAAGAGATTCTGTGCTTGGAACCAGGCACAAGGACTTGTTCCAAATATTCCTCAGATTTTCCAATGCCTAACTGAGATGCTGGGCAAAGGCCTATCCTTCTCGTCAGTTAAGATCCATGCCTCTGCCATTTCAGCTCATTACAATACGGAACCTCCTATTTTCTCTCATCCACTGCTAAGACAGTACCTCAGAGGGGCAAAAAACATAAGACCCCTAAGGAGAGCACCAGTACCTACATGGGACCTCAACTTTGTCTTAGAAAAGCTCACACTGCCTCCTTTTGAGCCAGCCAACACTGCTGATATAAAATTCTTATCATGGAAAACTGCTGTGTTCCTAGCAATAACTTCAGCAAGAAGAGTCTCAGAGTTACAGGCATTAATGGCAGTGGAACCTTTTATCATATTTCATCCGGGCAGGGTTTCACTAAGGACAAACCCAACATTTATGCCAAAGGTAGTATCCAGTGTGGCTCTTAACCAAACCATTCATTTGCCAACATTTTATCCAAATCCCCAAATAAAGGAGAGAGACTTATGCACTCTTTGGACATACACAGGCAGCTACACTTCTACTTGGAGAAAACAAAAGCTTTCAGAAAACCTGAGCAACTGTGTTTGTAGCATATGCTGCAGGATCACAAGGAAAGGCCATCTCAAAGCAGACTATTTCAAAATGGATAGGACACTGTATTCGTTTCTGCTATGCACATCATGGCAAGTCAGTGTCTAAGAATATTAGGCCACATTCTACCAGGCAGCAGCCACTTTAGCAGCCTTTCTCAGAGGAGTACCAACCAAGGAAATTTTGGAGGCTGCAACTTGGAGCTCAGTACACACGTTTACCAAGCATTATCACTTACCTCTTTACTCTAAATCCAGAGCAGGCTTTGCCACTGCAGTTCTTCAGGGCCTCATAGCCACTCCTAATCCTATTTAGACCCAGCCGCCCAACCTCAGCTTTGGGATTCAACCCATGTGCAATGACTGCAACAGTGAAACACGATGAACATAGTACAGTTGTGTACCTACCATAAATGTAGATGTTAGAGTGTATTCACTGTTGCAGTCCAGGTTACCTACCCTCCATCCCCCTTTCTTTGCTGGGACTTATTTATACTTCTATATCCTATACAACCTATGTGGTGTATTTGCTTGTAGATGAAGGTATTTTTATTTTTTACTGTACGTTTTTATAAGCAATATGTATTGCCTAACTTCTTGGGGACACCTGACATCTGGGGCAAGAAAAACTGAAGAAAATGGCGTCGGCTGCATCTTGTATACCCCTGGCGCACTGACGTCAGGGAAGAGGCGACAGCAACCGACGCCGGACCAGGACTTTGGAATTCAGGCCGACTGTGGGTAGCCTGCCAGCAGGATAATCCAAGTGTAATGACTGCAACAGTGAACACACTCGATCATCTACATTTATGGTAGGTACACAACTGTACTTTTTTGCTTCTCCCAGGCACTCCGCTTTTGATATATTGGAGAGAGCTTTCTCTGTACCTAGAGTTCAGACAACTCCATCCTCCTTGGTTCCAACTTCCCAGTCCCATTCAGTTTTGCGTCCTGAGCCTGCCATCCATTCCACTGGGACAGCTAGCCCAAACCAGTGTCCAGGTCACCTAGCAGGGTATAATCTCTTCCAATACCTCCCCAGAGCACCCCACTGAGGAGGTCCCCCCAGAAGAGGAAGTGTCAAAGGAAGAACTTATACTGTCCACAAGTCTGTCACTGAGGAGACTGATTTTGATGAAAGGGAAGGGTCCCCCAGATCGCCCAATTATGTCTCATTTGGAAACATCTTAGAATTCCAAAAACAAAGGGGTGGTTGGTCCCTTACCAAGAAAAATCAGTGTTTCTAGAGGCTTTCTGCTCTTGCTCATCTACCTCCTGGGTGACTCCTCCTGCCAATGAGTTCATAGATTTAGTCTCTTGATGGGCATGGAAGGAGCCAGATATAACTGAGCCAATTCCTAAGAGATCAGACAGACAGGAACCTGACGCCACCTAAAGATAGACCACACTGGAGTAAAGGAGTATCCGTTGATGCCATTGTTGTAGTGCCAGTCACTAAAAAATGAACTGGCAGAGCAAAGTTCCTACATCAACCCCCCCTAATAGGGAGTCTAGGACACTGCATAAGTTTGGGAAGCATGTCTATGCTTCAGCAGCCTTCGCACTTAGGTTGCTAAATTATTTGACACATTTCACAAGGCTTTAGAGAGATTTTAACAAACAGCTCTCCAAATCTCTTTCTGGAACCATATCCTCCGAAGTAGAGAGAACTATTTCCTCGCTGTTGGTTACCTACAGTCTATTTCAAATTCATCCATGAGGCTCATCTCCCACGCTGTTGAAGGTACCTCATGGGTGGCATTTCCATTAGGACACATGCCTTAATGCACTTATGTGATTTTGCAGAACCCTTCAAATCTTGTTTCATCAGTGCTCCTTTTTTAACAAGAAGCATCTTCATTAAATTATCAGGTATGACATAGGTCATGTTACATTTATGTAAATGACAATTATAGCAATGCAGTCTCAGTTGCAAACATTATACATTCCAAACTGTGCGACACAACTGTAGCTGCAAACATTATAAAGCACTATTTTTGACCTATCTTCAGTGTTTTGCCCCAAAGTGAAAGGTACACACTCAAGCTATGAGCAGGAAAGGAAAACCCTGTCTGCTGTAGGCATATATTTTTTGACTCCTTAATGGACTTTTTCTAGGAACCGATGAGGCAGAAGAAAAATGTAGTTCAAGAAATTCTAGGGCCCCTTTCAAAATCAACATGGAGACCCCCTCCCATGGGCAGAGGGGGGTATTTCAAATGGAAGACGTCATCCCCATGGCACTGGTGGTCTGGGTAATCAGGGATCTGGGGATAACGTCTATGACAGATCCTGTCAGTGCTCCTGAAAGGAGGCATGACTGTCCATCTCTGGAAGTAGTCGGGGGTCATCTATCCCTGCACCAGAGAGCCCGGTTAGAAATTACGAAAGATTCATGGGTGTGGAGGATATTATCTAGAGGTTATATCATAACATTTTCCTATCAACCTCCATTAGTTTCAAAGAAAATTTCCAATGTTTCACCAAGTCAGAGAAGCAGCAGCACTAGAAATAAATAACTGCTAGAAAACAGTCCTCCATGAAGTTCCCCAAGACCAGAGAGAGTCCAGAACTTATTCAATATTCTTTTTAGTGACAAAAAAGACAGGGGACTGGAGACCAATCTTGGATCTCAGCAAAGCAAACTAAATCAACGGGGTCAGCATACAAAGTTTTGGATGATCACAGTTCAGTCCGTTCTTCAGTTTTTGCACAAGAGCAGCTGTATGTGCTTTTTGATAGGTCTTCAGGATGCGTATTATCACGTCTATCACATCAAAATGAACAGACGATCCAGAATATATCTTTGCTTCTGGCTGGAAGCCATTCATTATCAATTCGGAGCACTGACATTTGATCTTACCACAGCCCCCAGGGTGTTTACCAAGTGCATAGCAGCAGTTGCAGCTCACTTAAGACTGCGGGGATTCTGTGTGTTATACCTGGATGACTGGATCCTGACCACTCCAAGCAAAACTCCATCAATTACAATAAAACTCAGCTCAGTCCAACCCAAACTTTGGAATTCATTGGTGCTGTTTTCAGTGCAGTCATTCAAATAGCTTCTCTCCCTCTCTCTCGGATTCAAACAGTCAGATTATTCCAAATTCTTCTCTTTCAGCCTGATTGATACTCCAAGCATCGGAATCCATGTCAGCTGCAATCACCCTTGTTACCGCTGGCCAGGTTACATATGAGAATCCCCCAATGGACATTCACAATTCAGTGGTCTGTTTTCCAACTCCCATTATCCAGCCCATTTATAACTCAAGCTTGCAAAAGTAACTCCTTTGGTGTATCCACTCCAGTGAAATGCACGAAGACCATCCCTTTTTCTTTCTCAGCCCAAGGCCACAGTAACCATGAATGCTTCTCAAGTCAGGTGGTGGGGGCATTACTTCGGAAGGACAGTCCAAGAAACATATCAATGACCTGGAAATGAAAGCTGTCCTCCTAGCATTGCAGGCCTTTCAAGACACTCTCCCAACTGGGACTGTTGCAATTCAGATGGCCAATATGTCAGTGGGTCTAGTACATCAACAAACAAGGGGGAACCCGATCTTACCCTCTTTGTTGAGAAGCTATAAGAGTATGACAGTGGATGATATCTTCCACTAGCTTTTTGATGGGAGGATGGTATAATGGTTAAGGTGTTTGCCTTACAAGTAGAAGGTGCAGGGTTTGATTCTCACATGGGGTAAGTGGCTAGGCTTAGAATGGCCTGCAAAGGCAGTTAGCCTAGTACCAGCCTATGATAGCAATGCATATCTTAGGAAAATCCAACCTGAATACAGACAAGTTAAGCAGGTCCATTCTGATGCCTCATGAATGATCTGTCAATGTCAGTGTGGTGCACAGAATTTTCCGTCTATATATAGGGCCAACCATGCTGAGATCTCTCTGCTTCTCCCCTCAATAGCAAGTGCAGCAGGTTCTGTGCCCTGACTTCCCAGTGGAGAAGTCCCTAAGAGACACTGTTCTTCATGCTTGGCCCTCCGGTCTCCTTTATGCTTATCCCCCATTACCCCTCATTCCATAATTACTCCAGAAAACATCAGTTGAAGAGCACAGTCATCCTCATTGCCCTTTACTGGCCTCTTCAGATCTGGTTTCCCTTCCTTTGGCCTCTTTTTCTACATCATCATGGATTCTGGATCCTACTCCAGACCATCTGTTTCACCCGACAAATGTGAATCAAATCGAGATTTTAGGCCTCAAGATGACTGCATGGTATCTGCAGTTCCAATTGCTAGACAGCCCAGGCTATCCTCCCCCATCCATCATATTCTGTTATCTACCCATTAAGCTTTGAGTATAAAATTTTTCAAAAGTAAATGAAAAAGATTTGATTTTTGGGCACATAAAAAGAACTTAGACCCATTTTCAGCACTGATTTCTAAGGTACTTAATTTTTTTGCTACAGTTTTCAATGAAGGTGCTAGGTCCTCAACTGTCAGAGTACAATTAGCAGCCATCTCCAACTTTCATATAAGAGTAAATAACTCTACCTTAGCTTTCTCCAAGCTTTGTAAAGCCTTTCTCAGAGGAACCTATTTACTTACACCTCCTTTAAAAGATACTGCTCCCCTTGGGAGTTAAATGTTGATCTTCAGGCATTGCCTCAAAACCCCCCACCTTTGAACCATCAGCTATGTCTGATCTAAAATATTTGACCTGGAAAACCATGTTTCTAGTTGCTATTACTTCTACCAGAAGAATGTCTGAACCTTAGGCTCTATCTTCTAAACTTCCTTATTTAATTTTTCAGAAGGATAGAGTTTTGTCATGAACCAATCCTTCCTTTTTACCAGAGGTGGTGTCTGAATCCACTGTTAACAGGTTATCAACCTGCCAGTCATCTTTCCAAAGTTTTCCAACAAAGGAGAATATATGTTGCACCTTTTGGATGTCCACAGACAGTTATACTTCTACCTTCACAGTACTAAACTTTTGAGAAAATCAGAGCAATTGTTTGTCTAATTTTCTGATTCAAAATTAGGCAAACCAGTTTCTAAAGTGACTTTGGCTAAATGTTTGACTAATTCTATTACCTTTGTTTATGAAAAAGTGGGTCTGCCTTTACCAAAACAACCAAAAGCCCATTCCACCAGGTCTATGGCAACTTCCTCAGCTTTTTTGTCTAGAACTTCCTTGGATGAAATTTGTGCAACTGCAACTTGTCTAATCTTTATACCTTTATTTCTCATTACAAATTGGATCTGGACTCTAGTGAAAGACCAGCCTTTGGCTCAGCTGTGCTCCAGAATATCCTTCCTTAGTCCTTCCAGGATTTAGATTGCTGGGACTCTGTCCCAACAGTTCAGGAATGAATGAAAATAACATCATCAGATAAAGTTACATAACATTCCATCTGTGTTGTCCATTTTCGTTCTTCCTGAACTTCCCACCCACCAGTCCCTCCTTGCTTTACTCCTGTCAAGATCAAAGGGTGTTGGAGGAACCTCTGTTCCGTGTTTAAGATGCAGATTCCATTCTTTATTTTCCACTGCTTTGTAGGTCTATGGGCAGCAAACTAGATCTGTGGTATGTAAGTTGACTTGGGCATTATGGGTAAAGGGAGGAGTTCAAGATTTTATGTGTTCTGTGGTCTGGAAGAAGTGGCCGATTTGGATTGGATCCAAACCCAACAACTGAGGAAGAATTAAAATGGACAACCCAGATGAACCATTATGGTGAGTACATAACTTTTTTTCCTCTTTGGAAAGCTGTCTGTTGACAAAATACTAAATGTGACTGTCATTATTTCTAAAGTGTCTGTTCATGGCTTAACAAAGTATTCATAGCTACTTTGCCCTGTTTGCACATCTCAGATGTCCAGCTGTTGTAATGACCATACAAAATATTTCATCTTCATTTTTACAGGGCATCCAGCTGTCTGACAGCTAGACCACACAGCAAAATACTCTCACTCTGAAAAGCTGTTCACTGCTGATATCTGGTTGTCTCATAGGATTTAAAAAATAATGCCACAGCTACTACCATTTTGACCACCATGACCATTCCTTTCCTGTTTTATATCCACCCATTTTCTTCATCAAGATGCAGAAGGCCCATCAATTGATTGCTTAAGTACACACCAACCTCCCCCAAAGGTGCCACAGCTGCAACAGCTTTCAGTGAGGGTTCGTTCTGCAGGCCATTTATGTATTTTACTTAATTTTATGTAACGAAGTATGATGTTTCTTTACTTAAAAGAAAATAAAATTAATAGAATAATGGCTCATGAATCATTAATTATTAACAGAAAATTATAACTAATGCCCTGTTGAAAGCAGCTGCAGTGTCATACTACTGTATTGGCTATGGGCCCTGCTGGAGCTGTGGGAAAAAGTGTTCCTATTGTAATGCACCACCAATACTGCCTGCCTGCCTGGTTGTTAAATAACACTTGCATCACAGTAAGGACTGCCTATGGCCCAGTCTGTCCATGCGTGTTCCCCCACATGTACCAGCAGGGTTACCATCACTGTTTTGGGCAACTGTGCCTATGCCTTTTTAGCATGACTTCTCACTTCATGACAGACATCACCTCTCCAACCAATGCCAATTATTGGAGCAGCACATGCCAGGTGGGAACCACAGTCCCTTCCCCAAGAATAGGTATGTCTATCCTCCCTGTCTGCATCATCAAACATTTGAGTCCCTGGTCAAACTTTGGTTTCCTGGGATGCAGGCAGGGATTATAGGAGCATCAGGTGCTGACTTGGAACGTGGGCTAATTTTTTGGCTAGGCTTGTAAGGGCCTCAGGGCCAATAGCCTACTAACTTCCTATGATCCTATGATTTATATCTGTATGCTACCAACACCGGTTGCACTTTATATTTTTCATGCTTTATTTACTCAGTAAAATGTTGTAGCAAGTGTACATGTTGCACTTCTATATTTAGTTTGTCCCTTTTTTTTTCTTTACTCCAAGTCTTTTGGGTTTCTAATACGATGACTGGAATGGACCCCCATTCCTTAGTCAAGGTACGAGTAAAGTTCATGAAATTTGTATTGTTTCAGTCTTTGATGTCAGCCAGTAGTGCTCTCCACTGCACCCGCAATGTGCCCAATAATGTCTCCTCCTGCAGTTTGTATGGAGTTACATGTATTGGTAACCCATCTAAATATGATTGTAAATTATTTTTTGTAAGACCCGTTGCTCCTACTACTACTGGAACTGTCTGGATATCTTTTTTCACAATTCTCTTGTTTCTCTGTGCAAATCCTGATATTTTATGACTATGTCTCTCTGTATGCAAGACACTGTAGTTGCTGGGTGTGGCAATTTGAATGATCAATGCTACTCTTGTCTTCTCTTGAACCACTGTATTCGGTTTTCTATAATCTAGCTTTTGAACTGTTGGTAATGGATTATCCCATGTGATGTAGACTTCTTCATTTTCTTTGATGCTTTGTGGCCCATCTTTCCAGTGTTTTTCGGCCACTTCAATACCATAATATTTGCACAATCCCCAGTGCAACAGTCTCGCCACATTATTATGCCGTTCAGTATACAATCCTTTTGCCGTTAGTGTGTTGCAACCAGCAACGAGGTGTTGAACTGTTTCCAGTTCGGTTTTACAAACCCTACACTTGTCTGTTTCTCCCACATGTTCGATGGACTTTATAAACCAATATGTACGCAGCGCACTATCTTAGGCTGCCAATATTAACCTTTCATCTCTTGGTTTGAATTCACCTCTTCTTTAACCATTCCTGTATTCGTTCCTGATCAACATGAGGTTCTTCAAGAAGTTTTCTATACTTGCAACTATATTTATGCTTTTTCCACATTTCTTGCCTTTCTCAATTGATCCTTCACCTTATATTCTTTCTTTAGTTTTTTTGGCACATTCAGTTGCTGCCTGATTTTTATCTACTTCTGTCTTAATTTCCATTCCTGCTTGACGCTGATAGTCTTCTGATAGATTAAGGAGAGGAGTCATATTAGATTCATTCTCATGTTTCAAAACTTTCACTATGTTTGGGTCTTGTGAAAGGTCAACAGATGTGTGGAGTCCCACGGTTGCAGATCTGTGCATATAATTAATTTCCAGGAGACCCATCCCTCATTCGGAATGGGGAATATATAATCTTGGTATGCACTGATTTTTATAAATCATTTTATGAACTTGAAGCATCTTTCTTATTTTCCTATCTAATCTATCAAACACGTTTGGGGCCAGTCAGTCCCTCCAAAACTGTAAGTTAGGACAGGAAGAGCAAATTGGTTTATAGCTTGGATTTTGTTCCTAGATGTCAGTGCGGTTTTCAGGATTAATTTAAGTCTTCTGAGGTATTCCTTACTAAGTTTTATTAGCATTTGTTCATGTTTTATTGTTGATCCTTCATCAGTTCCCAAATATTTATACACTCCCTCTTGCTCAAGTTCTTTTATATCACATTCTTGTCACAAACTGATGTTTTCCTGATTTTGCAGTTTTCCTGCTTTAAAGGTTGCTTTTGCACATTTATCAAGACCAAATGATATTCTTGTATCTGAAAAAGTTTTGACAACTTGCAGTTGTGCTTTCATTTCCTCATCTGATGAGCTACACAGTTTTAACTCATCAACAAAGAGAAGGTGAGAAGTCTTTACACTTTGTTTTCCAGGAGCCAGATTATAGCCATGGCCTAAGCTGTTGAGTAAACAGTTTAATGGATTAAGGGCAAGGCAGAATAGTAACAGTGACAGAGTCTCACCCTGGAAATCCCCCTTTGAATTTTTATCCCTGGGATAACAATTTGTCCTTTATCATGGCTTAATTGCAAAGTGGTTTGCCACTGTTTCATGGTCACTGTAATGTAGTTGATCAGTGTGGGGTGCATCTTATACTTTTTTAAGCACTCTTTTATCCATGAGTGAGGGATACTATCAAATGCTTTTTTGTTTTCAATCCATGCCATACTTAGATTCTTCCCCCTTTTACAGTTCACCCCTATGACTTTAACAACAAATGATATGTTGTTCCATATGACTTTCTTTTATTGCCTTTTTGTTCTACTGCCATAATTGAGTTTTCTTCTAAATTACTCTAAACTCTGTCAGCATCAGTTTCCATGTATAGTTTATACATTGTTGGAAGGCAAATTTATTGGTCTATAATTTTTAGGGTCGCTTGCAGGTTCACTCTTAAGTAGGAGCATTGTTTTTCCTGTTAGCCATGTTGGTGTCTGTTCTGGGTGCACATGTAAATAGTTCTTACTCATGGCTAAATCTTTGTGCAAAGATGTTAATACTTTTAACCAGAAGGTAGGTACTGCATCTGGGACTGGGGTTTTCCAATTAGAGGCTTTTCTTATCTTTGTTTCAACTTCATCCTATTTCATATCCTGTACCTTTAAACTTCTTATTCTTTCTTTTACTTCTTCTGTCCATTTCGCATCTTTATGTTCCACAGGATCTTCATAGATACTTCTCCAAAATGTATCTATTTCTTCTTTTTTTGGCAGTCTTTCAGTTACTTTTACCTTATTTCCCAGTTCTCTGTAAAACATTTTTAGGTCATCAATAAATTGCTTATTTTGCACTTTTCATTTATATTTATCTTCATATCTTCTAAGATTTCCACCTGTGTTGAAATTTTTAGTTTATTTGCGATAGTGCATGATATATCCTAGTCTGTTCTAACATTGCGCATTGCTTTTATCACATCTCTCTTTTAGTATTTTTGTTGATCTGTTCCCTCTTCTATAATCTTCTAACAGTAACACTTCTTGTGTTAATTGCTTTATAATTTTCTCTATTCGATATTTCGATGATGGTATTCGATTTCTCCCCTTCCTTTCCCACACTACCCTGTGTTCTTGTGGTAGAACTTTTTCAGTTATTACTTCAGCTGCACAGTAATATATCCTGTTTACTTCTGTTATATCGCATGTCTCTCTATGAACAGTCCTAATTACTGTGTCCATTTGTTTTATCAGACTTCTGAATTTTTGGGTTTTATTAACCTTCTGCAGTCTATTTTTTTCATTGATCCTGGTATATCTATCCATGTCTATTAAATCAAGCAATTCTTCTCTTAGCTCATTTTCTTCCAAACTGAGGGCACATCCCTTGTTTTCCAATTCCTCCGGGCATTCTGTGGAAGGTTCTATAGCATCTTCCTGTGACGGTCTCATCAATTTCATCCTGTGCCATCCGTTGCTCTGTCATATGGGAACTCACTGGCCTATCACTCCTCAACATTGACTGCATCAGAGTTTCCATGGTTTCATGTTCCTTCCCTTACTGTCTGGCTTCAAGTGAACATTTATAGTGGTTTCCTGTGGAAGGCTCCAAATTATCTTTATATGGCACCTGACCATTTTCTTCCTGTTCCACTCAATTTGGATCTCCATTACTCTAGCCTGTTGTGGTGCTTTTTGAATTAGATATTTTACATTAAATCCTTCACTTTGCAGTACTCCATAACCTCGGTTTCTATTTCTTAAATTCTCCATTACTGATCTCCTTTTCATCTTTGTCTTCTTATTTTTTGTATTGTAAAGTTTTCCATGTCTTGATTCCTTTGACTGTATTTCTCTTGAAATATCTTTGGTGCTGCTCTTTTTGCATTAGTTAGTTTTTCTTTTTCCTTTGCATAAATATTACACCATATTAAATTTATTTTTCTTTCCCATGTCCATATTTCTTCTTCAGATGTTTCCTGATCTTCCTGTTTCTCCCTGCTTTGGGGACTCGCTCCATCTGGCTGTGATGTAACCTGTGTTGGACCTTCTACATCAAATCCTTCACTTTGTAGCACTCCATAACTTCAACTTCTGTTTTATAACTTCTACTTTATTGATCTTCTTTTCTACGTTCCATCTTTGTGATGTGTGTGTGTTTATATATATATATATATATATATATATATATATATATATATCAAATGTATGTGTATTTTTTTTTTAATTGTGAAATTTTCCATATCCAGATGCCTTTGCCTGTATTTCTCCAAATATTTTAGGGGTTGCCTTTTTACACTGATGAATTTGACTTTCTCCTTTGTGTAAATAGTGCACCATATCAAATCTCTTTCTTTTCCATGTCCATACTTCTTTTTTATACTTTTCAAATATCTCCTGGTTTTGTTTATATTTTTACACTTCAGATGCTGCTTTTTCCAAATAGATCAAGGTTTCTTGATTTATATACTTTTTTCACAAATCTGTTGTATTAATGAACACAAATTTTAATTTGAAGCTTTTGACAGTTTTTTTTGCAGAAGTATTTTTCTTTCCTCTAATTTCTCTCTTAATCGTTTTGTATATCTCGTGTCTGGAAATTCTGAGCTTTTTGCATAATAATAATAACAATACATAATTTCTTTCTTATCTTAAATAGTCCACTTGATCATCTTTATGGCTTTTCTTTGGCCTGTCAGTTTTTGTGATTTTTGTGGACTGCTTCTTCCTTCTACAACGGGGGGGCCATCCTCACCTTGGACCTGGCCTGGCCCCATTGTAGGAATGTTTCTGTATTTTGAGGCTTCTACACCGTTATCTTTTCCAGTCCTGGCACCAGTGTGCCTACCAGGATTGAGCACTTTTTTTTATCCTGGGTCTTGTGCACCCAGTCATCTTTTTTTAGTTTTTGACCTACTTCTGTCCATGATGTATGCTATATAAATACAGTCTATATATCAATGTCGCCTTGGTGAGATTTTCCTCGCGAAGGTACTCACCAGGACTTGAGGATGAATTCAGTTTCAACACTACTACTCTCCTTTGCTTGCTGACTTTTCATCTCTTTTTTTCCTTGGTGAAGAACCCAAGAGCAGTGCCCACTTCAATCCCATGCAGGACCTTCCTCCTTTACTGTGCCTTCACACTTGACCTCTCTACAAAAACTTAATTCATCAGTACTAATACCGAAAGTTGGGGTCGGTTTAATGGTGAAGGGGTTTACCTCACAGGCACAAGGTATGACACCATCCCCACTAGTCCCAAAGGCATCTGTGCCGAGCTCCTGGTGCCGACTTTTTCAGGACAATTGTTGAAACTCTTGGCATTTAATCTTTCAACACCAAAGTCATCCTTTGTTATCTCAGCTTCAGAGAGATGTCAGTGCTGATGGTTGGTGTTTATGGTCCTCCCCTTTGGCATCTGCACTGATGTGTGGTCAGCATTGATGACATCTGCTCCAGGTACCTCAGTGGGAGGTTCAGTGCAGAGGAGTTCAAACTTGATTTTCCGGACTGAATAGGCACCTGGCTCCACTGGATGTTCTTCATCTCACATTGCTGCAGTCCTTACACTTGGGTAGTCCGCTGTCCTCGGTCGGCCCGAATATCAAAGTATAAGGCTGACGTCGGTCAAGGCGCATTAGACTGACATCAGGACGTCAGGGTACAAATGCGCATGACCTACGTCATATCCCCAGTCTTTTTTGCCGCATGGTCCGATGCAGAAGCAGCGTTGCAAGTGCCGTTCGGCGTTCTGAAATTTTTCGAATTCGGAGTTTCAGACCGAGTCAAAGTTGGCTAAGTACCCCGTTGGGGAATATTTTAGTTTTTTCTTGCCTCAGTGGTTTACCGGATGTCAGAAAAAGTGAATAACTGTATTTCTTGTGGGAAACAGATACCGCATAGAGATTATCATACTTTGTGTATTCCTTGTTTAGGGCCTGAGCACGGCGTTGTTGGGTGTCGCTTTTGTGCTAGATTCAATAAGCGCACTATTAAGAGAAGGTTAGATTGTGCCAGGTTAGTCTTCGAGAAGCGGTGCAATTATAATATGCCGTCGGATGCTCCGGCGTCCGCTTCTTCGCAGAAGCGCAAGGGTAAGGCAGCTAAACCCAGGTTAGACGACTCGTCCGTAGCGGACGCCGGTTCTTTAGAGGTGTCGGTGGAGCCGGTGGTTCCACCGGAGGTTTCTCTGGAGTCCCAGGGGGAGACCTTGTTATTGCAAGATGTGGCCTCTCAGGAGGCAGGTCAGGCTGAAGGGGCTTCTCAGGTTACTGTACTCCCCTCCCTTCCCAGGGTGGTTAGGCCTTCTCCTTCTGTTTCCAAGGCTTCTCCCAGAGGCAGGCCAGCTTTAGCTTCAGTTGGTGTCACTCCTAGTTCTTCAGGATCTGTGCCCAAGAAGCATATGCTTAAAATGGCAGAAGATTTGATTACCTTGATTAGGGGTTCTTTGCCCCCTCCTGATAAAAGGCCTAGGGTGGAACCTGAGTTGGGGAGTTTTGAGCAGGCTTCAGATGTTTCAGAGTCTTTGGCTGAAGACTTGCAGGAGTACTCTCCTTATTCTGATTCTGATGTGGATGATTCTACTCCTTCTGCTTCTCCTCCTGAGGATTTTTCTTTTTCAGAGACTCTTCATTCCATGAGGGAGCATTTTAAGTGGGAAGGTCAGGACTTCTCTGATTCCAGGAAAAGGCTTAGGGAATTTTTGTTTCTACCCCAGCATAGACCTTTGGCTATACCTCCTGTTCTGGATGTTGTAGAGGATGTGTTTGCAGAGGCCTCTCTTAATCCTGATTCTTTGCCTCCTGCTCCTGTTAAGCCGGATAGGTATTATAGGGTGCCTGAAGCTCATAAGTATCTTTTTAAGAGTCCTAGGGCGGACCCAGAAACTATTAGTCAGGGGCCTAAGGGTGTTAAGGCTTCTGTTGTTAAAAATCTGGTTCCTCCAGATAAAGAGGCCAGGGCTTTGGATAGATGGGGAAAGAAAGTCTATACTTCTTCTACCCTTGCTATGAGGGCTCTGAATTGCCAGTTTCACATGTTGAAATACCAAAACTATCTACTGTCTCAATTGAAGTCTAAGGTAGATGCTCTGGCGGAAGGTATTGAGTGTAAAGAGTTACAAGATTTGGTACATGTCTCTGAACAAGTGGGTAAGCATTCTTTGCAATGTGGTTTTGATGCTGTACAGGCCTCGTCTAGGGTGGCTGCCACTGGATCAGTTCTTCGCAGGCACGCCTGGCTAAGGGATCAGAATTTAGCTGACCATGTTAAGACAAGGATTTTAGATGCTCCTTTGCAATCTGATGTGTTATTTGGTTCACCTGTTGAGGCAGTCTTAAAGAAAATGGAAGATAAGGCTAAGTCTATGCAGACTGTTAAAGATTTTTTGCAGGTTCAGCCTCCGAAGTTTAGCAGAAATTGGCCTACCAAGGGGTGGACTTATCCTTCTTATGATTCCCAGTCTAGGGGTAGGTCTAGACGTGGTAGGGGCAGAGCTCAGGGCTCTTTCAGGCCTAGAACAGGGAGTTCTCCTGCACAGTCTTCGGGTGAGGGCAGGGGTCAGTCCTTTCGTAAACAGACCCAATGACCTACCTTTTCAGCTGCCAGAGCCTTCTCGTCTGGCAGCACCTTTGGGAGGAAGGTTGGCACTTTTCAAGGAAAATTGGAGTTTAATTACCCAAGACAGATGGGTATTGGATATCATACACCAAGGTTACAGGTTTTATTTCCATACCTTGCCTCCTTTCAAAGGCATGCCAGACGTTCCTCCTCAGCAAAGAATAGAGGCTCACAAACAGATTTCTCTGCTGCTCCAAATGGGAGCCATACAACCGGTCCCTATGTCAGAAGTGGGCCTAGGATTTTATTCTCGCCTGTTCCTAGTACCAAAAAAGGGGAACACGTGGAGACCAATTTTGGATTTATCTATCCTCAACACTTATCTGGACATTCCCAAGTTCAAAATGTTGACGTTACAACAGCTTTTACCTCTGCTGGGCAAAGATCACTGGATGGTGACTCTGGATCTCAAGGAGGCTTACCTTCATGTTCCTATCAGGCTAAGTTGCAGGAAGTATCTACGTTTTCGGGCTGGAACTTCTCATTATCAGTTCTCTGCATTGCCCTTTGGCTTATCTACTGCGCCCAGAGTGTTCACGAAGGTTCTGGCTCCAGTGATAGCTTTCTTCAGGCTAAGAGGAATACAGATCTATCCTTATTTGGACGATTGCCTGATTCTGGCTCAAGGAAAGGACGAACTTCTTCATCATCTACACTATGTGATAGCAGTGCTAAGATGCCTGGGGTATTCTGTGAACGAAATAAAGTCCAGTCTAGTACCCTCTCAGGACATGTGCTTTCTGGGTGTGAGACTGAATACAGCATCCCAGATGGCCTTTTGACCCCGGACAAACAAAAGAATCTTTCTCTTTACTTCCATCAATTGTCTCATCAGTCCAGGCTGACTGCAAGGACAGTCCTTCAAGCCTTGGGGTTCATGGCATCTTGTATTCTGGTGCTTCCCAATGCCAAACTGCATATGAGGAAGCTACAATGGTATCTCAAAATGTATGGACACAGCACTGCCAAGATATGGACACTGTCATTCAGATAATACCTTGCATTCAAAAGGAATTTTTGTGGTGGGCTCAGGAATGTCACCTAAACAAGGGACTCTCTGTGACCCGGCCAGAGGCGAGTCAGATTCTAACGACAGATGCCTCAGACAAAGCTTGGGGAGCTCATCTAAATGGAAAGTGGATACAAGACACGTGGCCTGCCAGACTTCTGCATCTACATATCAACCTGAAGGAGATGTTAGCAGTCCAATTTGCATTAATAGCTTTCAAGGATTTACTTCTTCCAGGGCAGGTGTTGATTCTAACAGACAACACAACTGTCATGTGGTACATCAACAAGCAAGGGGAACTCATTCTTATCCTCTGTGCAGACAAGCAATGATTTTGTGGGAGACTGCTCTCAGTTTAAAGCTAAATCTACAGGCAAGGTTTCTGCCGGGAGCACAGAACTCCTTAGCAGATGTGTTGAACAGACAAATTATGGATCCCCACGAGTGGAAATTGGATCCTCATGTGTTTCAGAAATTGACAGTGTCATGGGGAACTCCAGACATAGATCTGTTCGCTTCTCCACTAAACTACCAGCTGCCAAAGTTTTGCACAAAAGTTTTCATCCCACAGCTTGGAAAGTGGATGCTCTTTCCTTCAATTGGAGCAATCTTCATGTGTATGCGTTTCCACCTCTGCCTCTCCTCCCAAAGGTACTTCTGAAGGTCAGACAGGACAAGCCAAAGATGATTTTAATAGCTCCAGATTGGCCTCGACAGCATTGGTACCCGCTACTGAGAAGTCTGGTACGGGAGCCTCCATGGCCTTTGCCTTCGATTCCTCACCTGCTGTCTCAGGAGAACAGTCATTTACTCAATGTCAAACTTCACTCTCTTCACCTGACAGCCTGGCATATTCTGTTTTAAACCCTGGAGGGTTTCAGCTTCCACAGCAAGTTTTGAATGTTATTTTGGAGGCCAGAAGGCCTAGTACAAGGAAAGTGTATGCAGATAAATGGAAGAGATTTTTATTTTGGAGTGCAGCAAAAGCATTTGATGTTTCTAAGCCTAATTTAAGTGTGGCTCTTCAATATCTTACTGAGTTACTGGACAAAGGTTTGTCCTTCTCTTCTATTAAGATTCATGCTGCAGCAATTTCTGCTCACTATGATTGTGACCCACCATTGTTTTCTCATCCTTTGTTTAAGCAATTCCTTAGAGGGGCAAAGAATATAAGACCCCCACGGAGAGCTCCTACTCCTGCTTGGGATCTCAATTTTGTGTTGGAGAAACTCACTCTACAATCTTTTGAGCCTGCAGCTACTGCTGAGTTGAAATATTTATCATGGAAGACTGCTTTTTTGTTGGCCATTACCTCTGCGAGAAGGGTTTCTGAATTACAGGCCCTTATGGCAGTTGAGCCTTTCTTAATTTTCCATAAGGATAGGGTATCTTTGCGTAATAATCCTTCCTTTATGCCTAAAGTGGTTTCTAGTGTGGCTTTAAACCAAACTATTCATTTGCCTACCTTTTATGCAAACCCCAAAATAAAGGGAAAAGATTTTGCACACTTTGGATATACACAGGCAGTTGCGATATTATTTGAGCAGAACTAAAGGGTTCAGGCAGTCTCAGCAGTTATTTGTTTCTTTTGCTTTGAGTTCTCTGGGCAAGCCTGTGTCAAAACAAACTATTTCTAAGTGGATTGGGTTGTGCATTGCTTTCTGTTATTCCCATCATGGCAAGGAGGTTCCAGCTGGGATTAGGCCTCATTCCACTAGGGCTACTGCCACTTCAACAGCCTTTTTAAGGGGGGTGGCAACTAAAGATATCTTGGAGGCAGCTACTTGGAGTTCAGTCCATACTTTCTCTAAGCATTATCACCTTCCACTTTACTCTAAATCTAGGGCTGGTTTTGCCACTGCTATTTTACAGGGCATTTTGGCAGCTCCTGCTTCTTTATAGTTGTGCCATCCTCCCTTACCTCTGCTTTGGGATTCTACCCAAGTGTAAGGACTGCAGCAATGTGAGATGAAGAACATAGTACAGTTTTGTACCTACCATAAATGTAGATGTTCGAAGATCCACATTGCTGCAGTCCAATTTACCCTCCCTCCTTCTCCTCTGTAGTTAGAGGCGGTTGTGTGGGTTGGATTGTAAATATTGTGTATATTGTATATATTGTACATATTATTAGTGCTAGGGTGGTTGGTTGGTTGTTTTGTTGTCTTTGTGTTTTGACCTTTCTTGTTAGGGTCTTCTGACATCTGGGGCAAGAAAAGACTGAGGATATGACGTCGGTCATGCGCATTTGTACCCTGACGTCCTGATGTCAGTCTAATGCGCCTTGACCGACGTCAGCCTTATACTTTGATATTCGGGCCGACCGAGGACAGCGGACTACCCAAGTGTAAGGACTGCAGCAATGTGGATCTTCGAACATCTACATTTATGGTAGGTACAAAACTGTACTTTCTATCCCTGGCCACTTTTGAGACAGAGCCTTTAAGCTTTTTATCAGTCTTGTCTCCACAGAACAGAGGACTTGAGAGGCACAGATTTCCCAAGTCTGGGTTGCCTTCTTTGCAAGTGAGCTCAGACGAGTCCTCCCTGAACCCACCTAGGAAGAGGCAATGCAAGAGGAAGCAGATAGACTCTACCTCAAGAGTATCCATTCTCATACATGCAGCTCAAGTGAGGGTTAGGTTTTCCCAGTCCTCTCAGGAAGGCACTAAATTTGGTGAAATTCTCCAAATATTTAGCCAGAAGTGTTAATGGCCTTATGAGCCTTCCTCCCAGGAAGAGATTCTACAGGATCAATACAGGTCCTCACACCCAGGAGCCTGGGTGTTACCCCCATCAGACAAGCATATTAACATCATAAGGTTTGGAGGTATCCAGATGTCCTGGAACCCATTTCTTGTAAGCTTGACAGAATGCTGCAAGCCTCCAAAGATAGGCCATACTGGAATAATGGTCCTCTTGTCACTTCCATCATAGAATTAGTGGCTGTCAAATCAAACATGAAGTCTCAAAGGATGTTTAAGCTATTCATCCTCTTATTAAGGACTCTAGGATGATAGATAGACAGGCAAAGTGCGTATGTGCATCAACTGCTATTTTTTTTAATCATAATGAACTGCTTGGTGAACATGGTGAGGTTTCAGAGAGACCTGGCAACAACTGTTTTAGTTTCCATTGTTTTGTCCAAATGAAGTCCTCTGGAAGTAGATGGAGACACATCTGGCCACTACTAACTGTATATATTCAATACATAGAGCACTGTAGCAGTAGCCTAAGCTAAAAGAGATAGCTGACTTTCATCACGTAGCTGGGAATTGGAAGCCTACTTCTGCGATAAGAATGCTTGCTTGCAAATCTCTCTTTTTTTTTTTCTCCAGGGAGTTTCCTATGAAAAGGGAATGTAGTGAGAAAACCTTCTAGTTTCCTTTTACTCTTTCTATAGACAGATACGATTGGAAGCATGTTAACCACCAGGACTGTTACTACTACTTAAACAAAAACAAGAAAACCTCACTGCTGAAGGTGGTCCTACCACAAAAAGGGAACCAAAGGAAAAAAATGTAGGCCAACCACCACAACGTAAAATAAAGACTGGTTTATTTAACACTAAATCACTAAACCAGTCTTTTTATTTTAAGCTGTGGTGGTGTTGCCTAAATTTTTTCCTTTGGTTTACTGACTTTCCCGACATTCAGGGTCAGAATAATGAAATTCAGTTAGAATAATAACTGGGACCTTAATTACCACTTTTCAACAGGCCATTTTTTTGTTCGTATACACCTTAATATTTGAATGAACAACACAACCCATGAGTATATTAGATAACCAGTGAGACTGTATTATTAGTGACACTGTTCTTTCCATGTTCATACGTTTTCTTAAGACCATCTTTAAGTTTTATGTGTATTTGCACTCTTGTCTTTTAGTTTTTATAGGAGTTACTGTATGTTTGTTTGCTATGTTTATTCTTAGCCTCTGATAGACATTTGGAGTAGATTAGAGTTTTATAATATACTTGAGAGACCGATCTGATGAAGCATGAGCAAAAACTCATAACTAGGACTAGGGAGAGAGGACACCAAATACGAACCGTTTATACAACCTCTAAAGTGAATTTAAAACTTCTAAGTCATAACAAGGGGGATTTTGTGAGAGATGTAAGACTGTTGATGGCTATATTAATCTGAATCACTTCTTTATTTTCTTTAATCCTCAGTTGTTTTTACTTAAATTTTTCTTACTTTGATTATCTCTTTTTATAACCATTAGTAAAGGCTAAGGGGAATTTAATCCTTTAGCAGGTTCACTGCAGCTTAAATACAGAGGCTGAGGCTAAACATGAAGCTTCGTCCAATGACTTTACTAAAGTACAATTATGCACCAATAGAATTCTTCCTTGGGTTTTGAATAGTGCAATATCTCCTAAAAAGACTCCTGGTATAAAAAAGGGCTATGTTACATTTTTATAGTTATGCAAGGTTTTTTTTTTTTATGGTTTATTTCTGTGTAATCACTCAGATAAGTAAATTGCTATTCTTATCTCTGTTAGATCTCTCTTATATGTATAGTCTCCCTCATTGCTGAGCAAGCTCACCACAGCTTATTTACATTAGCTGAGGTGAAAGCTAGAATTTGTCCAATGACTAACCTGAACTACATTTTTCCAGTAATATTTTTCTTCCCTTATTCCATTATAACAATGCAAATATCTAAAAAAAAAAAAAAAAAAAAAAAAGCTGGTAGTATAAAGAAGGCCTACTCCACATATGTGTCTTCTTGAAGCATAACCTCTCTTAAATTTAAAACTTCTGTCTAGCGTAACTTGCCTCATCTCAGACCTCCAAATCACGAAGATAGCCAGTTCGTCTGTCTGCTCAGTGACCCTTATCTCTTATTTAACCATGTTTCATAGCGACCACCCTACCCTTAGCTCCACCGATCCCTTGTGAAGGCTGTGGACAGTAAATCTGCACAACAGTACAAAAAGGCACCATGATTCAGTTGGGAGATAAATCAAAAGGTCACAGTCAAAACCTTTAGACTTATATGGCATTCTCAGGCCCTTATTGGTTCGCTTGTTTGAGCAAGTAGACGCATATTTCCCACCATATGAAAAATGATTCCGAGTAAGTAAGGAGTTGGGTTCATATAAGGAGCCGTTCACCGAACCTCTTTCCATATATAAACAAGGCTGGATTTAGTTCAACTTAAAAGTTTTAGTTTAAGCCAAGATGCTAAAAGTTTGAATCTTGGTTTTTTTTAAAGGCCCATGACCCAAGTATGTTTTTTGCCATTCCATTTTCAAAAAGCAGGTGATGAAGATGACACGAAAAAGCATGCCAACCAGTCATTTGCAAAGCTGACCTAGAAAATATAATCGAAAATAAAATATTAAAAGGACAACAGGGGGGACCCCCTTTTAAGATACAGAGGCATTAGTAAGAAAAAAAAAAAAAAAAAAGATTCCCCGCTTTGAGAATGGTGATGCAATTCCCACGGGCTGTAAAAAAAATAAGAGAAAATGTAACCAAAATACAAGACAAAACTGAGCATAATAGTTTAATAGTATAACATTTTAGTATATTAAGGCAAGCGTTGAACCGTTAAACCTTAAAACTTACTGCTCGAATACACCTAGCCATAAACAGTATTTCACATTTCTGTATTCGTAGATATATTTAGAGGTTTTCAGAAGGATTTACAAAATTCATATAATCAAAAACAACGAGACACTAATATCACCCATTAGCCAGAGATGAGCTTTGGGCCTTAGCACAATGAGAAAATCAACAAACAAGTTTTAGAAGAGTACAGATGGATTTTAGAGGCTCATCATTGGCTGATGGTCAGCATATCACAAGCAGGAATGATGATATTTACCCAGTCACTAAACACCTCATTTTAGAATACACCAACACACTTAGGCTGACTAAAGGATATTCCTCTGACCAATGATCAGCTTTTATTAAATAATTTGGCCATTAACAAGTACTGTGGTCTGATAGTGATTCTTCTTGACACTGATATTCAAATACTAAGGTATTCTAATGTAAATTTGCGTAAGGTTTCACTTATATAAATACGAGGTCATTTTATTTAAGTTTTTACAGCACTCCTCTGTCTTAAGTATGACCAAATAAAGAATCCTGCTACTATGTAGAAAACCTTGCTGTTTTTTGAAAACCATTAAAACGTTTGAGTACGAGATAGTGAATAATTCAAACTTCTGCTTAGTGTTTCATCTTTAGCTTGAATATCTTCTAGGGTTATTCTTGTAATTCACTAGATTAGTTCTGACCTTGAAAGCAGGCCGGTTCCACCTCAGAAAGGTTTAAGCTAGCTAAAGTTTAGGGTGACCTCAGTGCATAATGTTCTTAATATGGTCTTTCTACAGACAGGGAAGGTTTACTGGGAATTCATTGGTGCTTTTTTCCTTGTCTTCTGTTTCATTCAAAAGGGCAGGAATCAGAGAGGATGGATTGTGCCTCAGGAATTTCATCACAGTCTGAACATTATGATTCTTAGTGTGAGGATTAAGATATTGATCAGTGCTGCAATAGCCTTAATGTAATTGAAAACCATTTTTTTCTAAGGAAATTATGTATCCACTGTTCTGTTTTTCTCCAGTTAAACTGTAGGCTGTCAGATTTGTCAGGATCCGATCTCAGCACTGACTTGGAAGACCTTGCTTCGGAGCTCCGATTTCTCCTCTACCCATAATCCTGTGCACTCCACCTCAACACCTCAGATATCGTTTGCTGTGGAAGACTTCAGACGTATTCAAGGGCTCCATTATGTGTTGGCTTACCAAGCCTTCATATCCCTTTTCTACTCCCCTGTAGTTAGTATTTTCTTTAGATAAATATAGTTGTTTTTACAGTTAGTTTTTGGATTTATTATAATAAGTAGATTGATTAGAAGAGCTAGATTTGTTACTAAGTTTCTTTTTTTACATTTATACACTCTCTCTCTGCAGGTAGTTTAGATCAGTATTGTGTAATATTTCGATAGTGTTTTCTTCTAAATTAACCTTACATTATTGTCATTAGTGTACAGGGTCAGATATGTCTGAGACCCAGGGTTTTAAAAAAAAAGTTCAGAGTGCATCCTTAAGCTGCCACTACAAGACCTCCACCAGAAATGTGTCTACTGCATGGGGCAAAACACTTAGAGACTTCTTGTCAAAGCTTATGCTTCTTTCGGTGTTGTGGCTCTTCAACAAAGGAAAGAAAAACTGATAGTTAAGGGACTTTTGCTTGCCGAGCCATCTCCATCCACCTCACCTCTCTGCTGGCTTAGGAGAAGAAGGGCAGAGAAACTAATGGGACAAAAACAAAGGAGAAATCCAAGGATAAGGATTCTGATACTGACAAACCAGAGAAATCAAGGAAAAGATTAACAGATCAGACTCCTGCTCCAGAATTGGACCTGAAGATTCCTCAGCGAACAGGTCCATCAGTCTCTTGGCTCCATTCATCCCATGACTGGCCCCAGTTCTCACCTGAACCAGTGAGTCCTAGGCTACATTCACCAGTATTACAAGACAGGCGACCTTCCACACCTTCATCTTTAGATTCGTCCACTTGGTCTTGCTGGAGCCTCGTAGAACAGGACATACACATGGTGAGGAGGAGATTTTTGAGAGTTCAGATTCAGCTCTGAGTTCTTTTGGTGTCATCACCTTTGAACATACCAACCACAGTGCCAACTTACCCCTCCATTACAAATTCTGATACTGGCTTGACCTTCGGAGCTGTTTCCTTCTGTGCCAATGTTTCCTGAGGTAACTGGTATTGGGATGAATAGCATTCTCTACTTTGACTCTGACTGGATACCTGTCTTTGTTGGCCTTCATGTGTTTGGAACTGACAGAGTCTCTAGGCTGGGTTTTAAGTGCCACGGAGTGGGAGGATGTGTCGACACAGATTCTTGGAGCCTTGGCACCTGACAACTTGGCACCTGACAACTTGGCACAGAGAATCTACTTTAGACTCCAAACCTTTTGGTTCTTAGGGGTTCCTTATGAGCTTAAAACCAAGAAGTTCCTCCTGAAAGCGTCTTTGGCTTTTGAGGCTTTCGATTCCAAGGGATAAGCTACCTTTACTCAGATAGGCACCACCAGAGCTTTGTGCTGAAATTGGCACTGTCCACCATCCTTCTGTTAGACAAAGACAGCCGGAACCTAGACTCCAGGACACTTATGTAATTAACTCCCTGTCTGATTCAGCACCCTCTAATTTTCCCCTGAACAAGTCCACCGCAAACAGATGTGTAAACAGAAACTCATTAAATCACCTCCAGAGCCTGTTACTGACAACACAGACTTTGATGAAGCAGAATGATCCCCCCAGATCTCCACCTGAAGATGTCACCTTTAGAAAAATTCTAGAATTGTTGAAACAGGATTGGGCATGGTCCACCATCAATACTTCTCCAGAAGAGTCTGTGTTGTGGAGGACTTTGGTTCTGGACCATTAGCATCTTGGGTGGTACTCCCCATTTATCCCTTAGTGGACCTACTGGCTTAATGGGCATGGAAGAACCTGGACATGGTGGAAGCCACACCTAAAAAAAAACCTGATAAAATCATATCTGCACCTTCTGATAGAAGGAGCCATTTGTAGATGCAATGGTGGTAGGTGCAGTGACCAAAAAAATAACTCTCAAAAGAGAGCACCTCACTCCATCCCCAACAATGAATCCAGGAAGTTGGATCATTTTGGGAAACATACCTGTGGTTCAGCATCCTTTGCTGTGCAGATATTGAGTTATTTAAGAGATTTCCAAATCTCTTGATGTGGTGCTGCCTACCGATATCTGGAAAAAGGTGGAATCTCAGTTATCAATCCTACAATCATCATCTAATATGGCCATATGGATAATTTCCACTACGACCGATGGTATAGTGCGAGCAACAGGTGCCAACATTACAGTCCGCTGGCATGCTTGGATGCATCTTTGTGACTTTGTGGAAAGTGTCAAGATGTTCTTCATCAATGCCCGTTTTGATGAGTCCACCTTATTCAGACCAAAGGTGAAAGAGACTTTAAGTTAAGTAGAAGTCAGTAAGATGCTGTTAGCATCCAATTCTCCACTCCTCAGAGACCCTTCTTCTGGAATCAGAGGTCTGGGAAGATGATGTAATTTAGGAAATCTCAAGGATCCTACTAAATCTCTTCAAGTGATAGACCTCAAAATCAGAGTTTCAGAGGGCCCTTCCTTGAGAAAACCTTTTATTGCCACTGAGAGGTTACCTGACTGCCGCACTCTGGAGGCAGTTGGAGGGCATTTGTCCTTGCACCCCGTCACCTTCCAAAGTATAATAGCAGACTCTTGGATGCTAGACATTATTTCCAGAGGCTATATATATAATTCCATTTTCCCTTCCTCCAAATGAAGAATAGTTCTCAATGTTCCACCCAGTCAGCAGAAAGTAGCAGTAGCAGAAATTTCAAAGCTACTTAAAAAAAAAAAAAAAAAAAGTTATCCTCCTGGTTCCCAAAGACCAACAAGGATCTGGAGTCTACTCAAGGTTCTTTTTAGTCCCAAAGAAGACGGGACCACAGACACATTCTGGACCCGAGTTATCTAAACCAGGTGGTGAGAGAGACAAAATTCTGGATAGTCACAATTTAGTCCATTTTGCCTTTCTTGAGGAAGGACACTTGGATGTGCTCAGTAGATCTCAAGGATGCCTAGTATCAAGTAAAGATAGAAACATTTGAGGAGAGTTCTCCTTTTCCAGTCAGAAGACAGTCATTTCAGAGGTCCTGCCCTTCAGTCTCACCACAGCCATGAGGTTGTTCACCAAGATAATGGTAGTAGTAGCAGCATGACACTATCTGCTGGAGATTCAGGTCTTACCTTATTTAGACAATTGGCTCCTAACAGCTACTTTGAGTCTAACATTGTGTCAACACAGAGACCTCTTGCTCCAGTTGCTTCAGGGGCTTGGCATCACCATCAGTTGGGAGAAGTCAACTCACCCCTACTCAAAAGCTAGACTTTATTGGATGCCATCTAAACACAATGTCTGAAATAGTCATCTTGCCCGTTCGCAGAGCATTTTCCATCCGGATGACAACTTCAGCTCTACCAGGGAATCTTTCTTCTCCAGCAAGATTAATACTTTGGATGCTAGGCCTAATTGCATCAACTATACTTCCGGTACCCTTAGCAAAATTCCACATGAGAGTTCTTCAATGCACACTAGCTGTAAAATGGTCTCAGAATCTTGACTCTCTCCATGTGAAGATGAAGTTCACTCCAGTTTGCAGAACTCATGTATTCAGATGGATAACATCATCTTCTGTAACAAAGTCTCCCCTTTGTGAGGGACACCCCCCCCCCCAGTGGTGGTGATGACCACAGACTCTTCCCTCTTAGGGTGGGGGGCATTTCAAGGGAAAAACTGTCAAAGGCTGCTGGTTGCAAACAGAGGTGAAACTTAACATCAACATTGTGGAGATGAGTGGTTGTCCTAGCTTTGCAGGCCTTAGAACACTCTCTCCCCAGAGGTTCAAAGGTAGGTACTAGGCTATTGGCCCTAGAGCCTATATAAGCCTAGCCAAACGGTACCCTGGCTTTTGCCACCCAAGAAAATTATTTTCCTGTGCCCCTGTCAAGCAGAGCCACAGAAGTGATCCCTGGGGTGAATTTCCTATCTACCATCCAATCATCAAGATTTTTCTTGGAGTGCTAATGAGGAGCTTTGTTTGATATAGATAGGTAGTTTGTTCCAGAGTATGTGAAGTCTCTAGGACAGGAATCTATCCCTCCAGCATGTTCTGTTTATTGTGGTGACAAGGTTTAGGTCCCTAGAGCATGTAGCTCGGGGGGATTGGGATTTCTTTACGTGGAGCATGTCCAACAGCTCTGGGTTTGACGTAGCTTTGTATGTTAGGCAGAGATCGCCTCTGAGTAGGCGATATGCGACGGAGTAAAGCTGGAGTTTTTTGAGACGGTCTGCGTAGGACATCTGTTTGAGACTGGTAATCCTCTTTGTAAGGTATTTCTGTGGCCTTTCCAGTTTTTGTAGATGTCTTGTGAGGTATATACCAAAAGGGGTGTTGTACTCTATAATGGGTCTATTGAGTGATGAGTAGAGGGGAACAATGAACTCTTTTCTCCTGTATGAGAAAGCTTTTATGATGAGGTGTGCCACGTAGAAGGATTTCATGAACACTTTGGCGATGTTATTATCAAAGGGGAGAGACTACTGTCCACCTGTGTCCCAAGGTCTCTTATCACAGTTTCGGTGTTAAGTAGACTACCGCCTATGTGGTAGTTCATGGGTACAAAGTTTTTACCAAAAGGGATGACAATGCACTTTCTGGCATTGAGCTTGAGGCCATGGCTTTGACACCAGGCATCTGTCTCACTGAGGCCCTTTTGTAGGATGTCGACATCGTTAGAAGTTTTGATTATGGCTCCTAGTTTGCAGTTATCTGCGAACTTTGTTAGCCAAAGACCTTCTGTGTTAGCCTGTACATCAGAGAAGTAGATAAATTGGAGAGGACCTAGGACTGAACCCTTTGGTACTCCACTTGTCACTGGTCTGAAGTTGGATTTAGAGTCTGCTACTTTCACAGTGTGGGTTCTATCAGTGAGCCAGTTGGCAACCCATCTTGTGACATAGGGATTTATACCTAGTTTAGTGAATTTGTCTATAATGCCAGAGTGGAAGATGGTGTCGAAAGCCCTGGCGAGATCTAAATAGGCTGTGTAAACCACCTTACACTCATCTACGGCTTTGGTAACCGCTTCAAAGAAGTCTATCAGGTTTAGGAGACATGATCTGCCTTTTACAAACCCAAACTGGGATGGTCCAGAGTTTGGAGATTACCAATGTCATTGTTTATAAGTTCCATGATGATACGCTCCATCAGGCTAATGGGGAGGTAGTTCCTGGGGTCTGTGGTGGCTCCCCCTTTGTGGCGTGGGATAACCGTTGCTGTGCGTCATTCAGTGGGCACAAAGCCTGAGGTGAGGCTATGATTGAACATGGTGCTTGTGGGGTGCCAGTTCATTCTGTAGTTCATGTAGAATGCAGCCTCGGATGTTCTCAGGTCCCATAGATGCTGTGTTCTTGGCTTTGGAGAGTTTTTTTTTTTACCTGTGCAGCCGTGATTACAGGTACTTTGCATTCTTCCAGTATAGAGATGGGCCCTTTGGGGGATGAGAGAGGGGTAAAGTTAGCACTGAACCTATCTGCCAGGATGTTGACAGTATCAGTTGGTTCTGTATATTTAGTGCCATTGTGCTGTAACTCAGAAATGGAGAACTGGCTGTGGCTGTTTAAAAGAAAATTTGTTTTATATAGTAAAAGTTAAAGTTGCTTAGTAGTTTACCTGTGTGTTATCGTTTAAAAAGTTTTGACCTGTCCTATCACAGGATTAGAATGTGTTCGTTTTTTCTGGGTTTTCACTCGGGACGTCGTTTTACCTCTAGGCCTGCACCTATATCCCTATCCAGCTTTTCTGTGCTAAAATATTGTTGTTGAATTTGCTGTTGTTTTTTTGATAGATCTTAACACTAATTTTTTTGAGTTGCTTGTTTAACTTAGAGGGCGGCTCAGCCCGATTTAGTTAGAGGGCTCATGTTAATAAGGTTGTCAAGTGTGCTGTGTTAGTAGTTTGTCTGGTGGTGTTTTTTTTTTCATAAGGAGTTTTGGATCCTTTCATTGAGTCAGGTCATTTAAATTAGAGAGCGACTAGCCCGTTTAAGTTAGAGGGCCTTTTTCTTCCCTGTGTGGTGTGTTTAAAAGTAAATAAAGTTGTAGTTTGATTATTAGAATAGTTAAGTAGTTTTCTTCTGTTCTGATTGGATAGTTCATTATTCTGCTAATATTGCTGTAGAATACTCACTATTGATAAACATGTCAAAGCAATTAAGAGTCTAAACCCTCTGGGTTCAAGAAATGTCCCAGAAAATGTCATTAACAGATGGTCATTCAGAATGTGTTATTGCCTCAGAGCCGTACATTTGCAGGAATCTTGCTCCATATGTCATTCGCTTAGTTTGAGGGTTCTCCTGAAAAGAAAAAACAAGCTCATTCTAAGAGGATTGTTGAAGAGCTCTTTTTTAAAGTGCTTGCAAGAAGTTCAGAATACATCTAGACAAACCCCTTCTAGATCTGAGAAGTTTAGTAAAAGATCCTCATCTTCCTCAATTCAACCTGGACCTTCTCAAAAAATTTCAAGAATGTCTTCATCAGACCCAAAATCCATCTGGCCCGAAAAGCCTACTTCAGTTCTCCTGTTTCAGAACCGAACCTGCAGTCTCTGAGCCGGTCCCCTGTCCTGGAGCCGGTTTCTTCAACTTTGAGGTCACCTTTGTTACAGAAATCAAGATCTCCTGCCCCCCTATCCTCAGTTCTCCAGTAGTTTATCAGAAGAAGATGTGGATCGCATTGTATGGAGACTCTTGAGTACATTGGTGCTAGCCAAATTGTGGTTGGATCCAACCCAGTGGGCTTCAGAGCCAAGTACACCTACCCCATCTCTATCTATTCCTCCTCTGACCCGCTTTGAGGCCTCAGAGCTGTAATACATGGATAGCGGAACCGTCAGAGCAGAGACCTGCTCCAGGATCTATGGCTTCAACCTCTGCTCTGACTTTTTGGTGCCATCTGAGCTTGAGGAGTCTAGGAGCTGCCGCTCTCTGGTCAGGTCCAGGGGGGACACTCGAATCAGACAGTTGTCATTATCTGAGCTTGCCTCTCAGGGCCTTGGCACAGGTGAGCACGGCTCCTACATCTGCTTCGGAGCCAACCCCCTTGGCATTGGGGAAGCCTTCTAGTTCTTCGGAGCAGGAAGCTTCCTTGTTCTTCGGAACAGGAAGCTTCCTTGTTCTTCGGAACAGGAAGCTTCCTTGAGTCATGGGCGGGAGGCCTTCGAGGTGATGGATAGTGCTGTACTCACGATCAGCCCCACTATCCAGTCCAGTCATTCCTCCCCCAAAGGCACCCCTGTGTGTCTCAGCACATCCAATGCCACACAGTCGTGGCGACCCAAGGCCTCAGGGTGCCCCAGTGGATGAATCTGTCTCTTCCAAAATCTCTCCAGAATGTCCTTCTGAGGAAGTCCTCGCAAGAGATTATGCAAAAGGAAGCATTTGGACTCCCTGAGGAGTCAATCACATCAGACACAAACCTTGATGAGTCAGAAGGGTCCCCACTGTCATCCTCTCAGGATGTCTCCTTTGCAGACATCCTAGAGATCCTTAAGCAGAGAGTTGGCTGGAAGTGCATCAGCCCTTCTGATGAGGAGTCTGTCTACCTGAAGGCTTTAGGGTCTCACCCTTCTGCAACTTGGATGTCTCCGCCTTTTGACAGACTTGTGGAGTTAGTTTGTCAAAAGTTTGTCAAAAGGTGTGGGAGTCTCCAGATTCAGTGGAGCCTGTTCCCCATAGACCAAATAAATTTATTACATCCCCTGACATGATGAAAAAGCATTTCTTACAAAAGGTGTCCTGGTAGATGCTGTGATGGTTGCGGCGGGCCCCAAATATGAGTTATCAGAAATGTCCACTTCTGTCCATCCCCCGAACAGAGAGTCACATACGATAGACAGATATGGAAAGTGCATGTTTTCTTTAGCGACCTTCACTCTCAGGTCCCTGAATTATCTTACGCACTTTACTAGGTTGCAGAGAGCTCTCCTGAAAGAACTTGGAGCTGCTCTGCAGGGTTCAGTAGCTGCAGCGTGATCAGATAGTGTCCTCCCAGCTCTCCACCTTAAATTCAGTAGTCAACTCATCCATGAGGCTCATTTCTTATGCAGCTGAGGGAGCGAGTAGGGCATCGGCTTCAGGAATTTCCCTTAGGAGACTTACCTGGATGAGTTTGTGTTACTTTGCGGAGCCCTTCAAGTCATCCTTTATTAACACCCCCTTCGGCAACTCGTCCTTGTTTGGGTGAAAGGTAAAAGACACATTAACCAGGTGTGAACAGGAAGGAAAAACTCTCTCTGCTATTAGAATCCATTTTTCCACACCTTCTAGGCCTTATCCTAAAGACGAAAAGGGAGGAAAAATGTGGTTTTGAAAATCCCAGAGAGTTTTTTTAAGACACACGTGGTGGGCCTTCCCCCAGGGGCAGAGGGGGAAGCAATAATGGAAGATGCCGGTCACGCAGCAGAGGGGGTCTGCAGAACCAGGGCAACAGGAGAATCCTCGTTTGATAAGTTCTTTCAGAACTACTGAAAGGAGGCCCATCTGTCCTTCTCTGGAGGCAATCAGTGGTCGATTATCCTTGTACCCAGACACCTGGCTAAAAATAACAAAAGACAAGTGGGTACAAGGCTTCTTATCTAGAGGTTACTCAATATCCTTTTCAATTCCCACCCCACACACAAAAAAAATTCCCGGACGTTCCACCCACTCACAGGAAACGAGCAACTCTAGAAATACAAAAGTTGCTAGACAAGAGAGTCATACAGCTGGTCCCTGCAGATCAGATAGGATCCAGGACTTACTCAAGGTTCTTTTTAGTTCTGAAGAAAACAGGGGACTGTGTAGACCCATACTGGATCTCAGCAGACTAAACATATCTGTAAAAAAAGACAAAGTTCCAGATGGTTGCACTGCAGTCAATACTTCCCTTTCTGGGAAACAACAATTGGATGTGCTCTGTAGACCTTCAGGATGTGTCCTACCACATAAAGATGGACAGGCCATCCAGGAGTCATCTGAGCTTTTGGTTGGGGAGCCAGTCACTACCAGTTTCAAGCTCTGCCCTTTGGTCTCACCACAGCACCAAGAGTGTTCACCAGATGTATGGCAGTAGTCACGGCTCACTTGAGCCATTTAGGATTCTGGGTGTTTCCATATCTAAACTACAGGCTAACTGCTACCACCAAGCATCTACTAACACAGGCTAGAGACACCAATCTGATACTTTGTTCTCATCTAGGGAGCATGATAAACTACAAAAAATCTGTCTTTTTGCCATCTCAACATATTGCCTTTATAGACGCAGATTTAGTCACTACAAGAATGATGGTAAAGCTTCCAACAGAGAGAGTGACAACCTTTCGGGAGCAGGTTCTGGACCTGCTTTTTAAAAGGAAGACTCAAGCAAGGACAGTTCTAAAAGTGCTAGTCGTCATGGCAGCAGTTATAAATGTTACTCCAGTAGCACGGCTCCACATGAGAATTCTACAGTGGCTGCTTTTTACTCAGTGGTCCATGCAGGAACTTCCAGTGTTGTATCAGATCATGTTAACAGAGTCTTGCAAGAGAGACCTTCGTTGGTGGCTTCACTCCAATCAAGTCAGGCCAGCTATCTTTTCCTCCACAAACACTTGCTACAGTAACCACGGATGCTTCCCCAGGTGTGGGGGAGGCATTATCCAGAAAGAACAGTCCAAGGCACTTGGCAGGATCACGAGGCCCACTTGCACATCTATGTCCTAGAGACTAGAGTGGTGCTTCTTGCATTGCAGACATTCCAAGGCATTCTCCCACTAGGAACGATTGCGATCCAAATGGACAATGTCAATGGTATGGTATGTAAACAAACAAGGAGGAACCAGATCTTACCCCCTTTGTCGTGAGGCCCTGAGAGTATGGCAGTGGGCAGCTTCCTCCCAACACTTTCTGGTGACAACATATATTCCAGGAAAGTCCAGCGTGATAGCAGATAAATTCAGCAGGGCAATACTGATGCCTCACGAGTGGTCCCTGAAACAAGATTTACCGGAAATGATTTTCCAAAAATGGGGCCAGCCTTGCTGCAACCTTTGTCATGTCCATGAACACCAAATGCAGCAGCTACTTTGCCCTAATCCCCCCTCTGGGGGAAACCCCCAAGGGATGCACTTGTATACGATTGGCACTCAGGTCTCCTCTACTCCTTCCCTTTTTTTCTGTTGATTCCCAAAGTTCTAAAGAAAGCCAGCGCATTGGGAAAGACATTAATTCTTCAAGCCCCTTACTGGCCTCGTCAAATTTGGGTCTCTTTCTTGCAGCCTCATCTTCAGGAGGAGCCTTGGATTCTGGACCCCGTGCCGGACCTTCTGACCCATCCATCGGGAAGACTCCATCCATCTCTTCAAACCCACAAGTTGACAGCTTGGCTGCTCCAATTCCAGATATAGCCATGCTTACCTGACTTTTCACCCTCAGTACAACATATCCTGATTACTTCTCCCAAAGTCTCTTCGAGAAGATATATCTCAACAAATGGAAAATATTTTCCTCCTGGGCCTTACAAAATTATATTGACCCTTTCTCTATCTATATCTTCTATACTGAATTTTTTAGTAAAACTTTTTTAACGAGGAAGCAGCTGCAGTCACTGTTCAAGTACAGTTAGCAGCAATCTCTAATTTTCATTTTGGAGGAGGGGGACGAATTTTATGTCCCACAGACTTTGTAAAACTTTCTTAAGAGGTACTAACCTGTTAAGGCCTCCCATTAAACCACGTCTACCTCAATGGAACCTAAATTTTGTTCTGTCCTGTATAGTCTCCCCCCCCCCCCCCTTTTGAACCTGCATCTTCATGTGACTTTGAAATTCTTAACCTGGAAGACGATTTTCTTAGTGGTTATCACGTCAGCTAGGAGGGTTTCGGAATTACAAGCATTATCTATCAAACCTCCATATATGCTGTTTCACAATGACAGCATCTCACTTTGCACAAACCCATAATTTCTACCAAAAGTATGCTCAGAATCAAACTTAAATCAGTCCATAGACTTACCAGTCTTTTTCCTAAAGTGTGGCAGTAAGGCAGAATACATGTTACTCCAACTTCATGTGCACAGACAATTACATTTCTGTTTACACAGAACAAAGGACTTCAGAAGGACTGATCAATTGTCTGAATCCTTTTCAGACTCCAAGAAAGGAGCTTCAGTAGCAAAGAGCACTCTATCCAGATGGTTGTCAGACTACATCTTTTTCACCTATCACTCAGTGAACAGACAACTCCCAAACAAAATAAGAGGTCATTCTACCAGGTCTATTTCGACCTCTTCTGCCTTTCGTGCAAAATTGCCAATTGATACCATTTGCACAGCAGCAACGTGGGCAAGGTCTCATACCTTTATCACTCATTACAAAGTGGATTTGGCCTCCCGGGACAGGGCCTCTTTTGGGTCCAGTGTTCTGAAGAATGTTCTCCCATGAGCCACCCAAGAATAATGGTGCTAGGGACATTGTCCCACAAGTACAGAATGAAGGCGAGATAGGACAACCTCACACACAGAAGTTATGCACTCACCATAATGTTCCATGTGAATTGTCCATCTCGCCTTCATTCTTGCGTCCCATCCTCCTACCCCCAGCCTTTGTCTCCTGGAGGATCTAGAGGTTGCTATTTGGCATCTGATATTCTTTGACCCTCTTCTTGGCTTATAAAATAATTAAAAATCTATATATGTGTATATTAGTATACCAGCAAACAAGATTTGCGGAATGCCCTAGAGCATCATGGGATAGGGAGTAAGCCACGAGCTGGTTGGAGACCTTGAACTTTAGTAAACAGCCAAGTCGGAACCAAGGACCGGTTCCGAAACCACAAGTACAGAATGAAAGCGAGATGGATAACTCACATGGAACGTTATGGCGAGTACATAACTTCATTTTTACTCTGTTTCCTTAATAGTTCTCTGAAAACTCTCTAGTTTGTAATTTTAAAAATCTTGGTCTACCCTTAGTGAGTGTGTGGTTTTCTTTTACCATTGGTAGTCCCCCCTCTATCTTTACCGTTGGTAATCTTTCAACCATTGCTGGTAGATTTCTTCTTGTGGTGTGACTGAATTTTTCTCTTTTCTTTCTCTCTGCCTCTCCTGCCTTTTTTTTATTCAGGATGATGGCAGAAAAACCTAAAAGCTCCACTATGGGCTTCAAACAGTGTACAGAGTGCAGCAGAAAAATGCCAAACTGATAATCTTGAATGTTGTGTGTATTGCTTGGGTGTTCCCCACTTGACTGTTGAATGTACAATCTACCATGGTTTCAGCAACAGAACTCTGGCAGAGAGGAAAAACAAACTCCTTCTCAAAGGGCTCCTTAAAGCCCCGTTCGAAGAAACCTTGTTTAAGGCCGGCCATTCTCCTCCGGCTTCTGGATCAAAATCTTCCTGTTCAGTGCCAACGTCTCCCTCGGCACAGAGTTAAGAAGCATAAGCATGTATAGGTTCATAGTTTAGTACTAAGCTAACTGCCCTTGCGAGCCATTCTAAGCCTAGCCAATTATCCCTTGTGAGACTCCAACCCTGCACCTTGTGTTTGTAAGGCAAACACTTTAGCCATTAAGCCACCCCACCCTATCTGAATCTGTATCTGAAGGTTCCTCTTCAGAAAAGAAATCTAAAGTGCCAAAGCTTTTGGAGAGGTCTGAATCTTCATCACCAAGAACCTAACTGGTGCCTTCTACACCAACCACGACACTTACTAAATCCTTGACCACTACTGTTCCAACCATATCTGTGGTTCTGACACTGGCTCACCAACTGTCACTACCGCCGTACTGGCTCCGATATCTCCCACAGTCCTACAGCCACTGCTGAAGCCTGATGTTTCCACTCAATCCAGGACTTCTTATTTTCCATTTTTGGATCACTTTGTTGGACAACTCCCTAGCCCTTTCCTGGAAAGACCCAAGTCTCTCCTGGGTTGTCCGTTCGCTCCACTAGAAGTCTCTCGAAAGTGGATATTGTAGTGGTGGTGGATCAGATCCTGACAGCCAAGGGGTCTTACTTCATCTTCTCAGTCTTCTCGCCCTTCTGGTGCAGGGGTTTTCTTCCCTATGACCCCTTCTTATTCTCCTCCTGTGACCTCTTCACAGGCTTTAGAGCTCTCGACTCCAACTTGGGTACCAATGGCTTCGGTGCTGACAACCTTTTTGTCTTTGCCAAGTCTGGCTCTGACGCCTTTCGTGCTTTCAGCACAGTCGGGTTGCCGGGACTGTGTCTTCGCCATCGGGCCCAAGGGGTTTGATCAGGCTCCAAGTTTCTCTATGGAGCCGGCCTTGTCTCTTTGGACTGCGCCGACAGAGGATCCCTCCTCAGTTTCAGCTTGTCAGGTGGGTCTCTCGGGGTTGGGTGTGACCCCAATCTCGAGTTTCTCTGTTCTGAGCTCCCATCCCTCCTCAGGGGGGCCTTCTTTTCAAGCCATGGAAAGAGCTTTGGCCACTGCCTCGTCTCAGATGTCGCCTGTGTTACTGGAGTCTCTCCCTGTGACTCCAGGCTTTTCAGTTCTACTGCAAACCTCGACCTTTGGACAGCGAGACCCCAGGGTTGCAAGAATTACCTACTCCAGCTGTCCCCTCTTCCAGGTCCTCTTCAGACATTCCCATCCTCTGAAGAGATTGTGTAAGAGGAAAAACCATGATTCTCCCGAGGAGTCCTTCCTGGATGACATGGATTTCCATGAAGGGGAGGGCTCCCCATGGTCACCCCCGGAAGATGTCTCCTCCTGAGACATTCTTGAGATCCTCAAACAGGGGTGATTGGAAGTCCAAAGACCCTTCCTCTGAGAAATCTGTGCATTTGCAAGCCTTTGCTTGTACATCTATCTCCTGGGTGATCTCGCCTGCTGACTACCTAATTAAGCTGATCGCTCAGTGGGCTTGGAAGGCTCCTGACTCTATAGAACCTGTCCCTCTGAGACCTGACAACATTCTTTCCACTCCTGAAGACCATTCACATTGGGCAAAGGGCTTAGTTGATGCCATGGTGGTATCTGCTACCACCAAGAAAGAACTAGCTGAGGAAAGTTTTACTGTATATCCCCCAACGAGAGTCCAGGGTGATGGACAGATTTGGGAATTGGGTCTATGCATCATCGACCTTCTCTATCAGTTCTTTGAATATTTTGGCACACTTTACTAGACTTCAAAAGGATCTTGTCAAGGAGCTGTCAGATACCCTGGCGGGAGCAGTTGCTGAGGGGGGGGTCCAAGAAAAAGTGGCATCCCAGTCAGCTTCTCTGGAGTCTATCTTGAATTTGTCCATGAGGTTCATTGCACATGCAGCTGAAGGGCCGACCAGGTCAGCAGGCTCAGCTGTTGCTATTCAATGATATGCTTGGATGCGCCTTTGTGAGTTTGCGGAACCATTGAAGTCTTCCTTAATCAGTGCTCCCTTTGACGGATCCTCTTTGTTTGGACCCAAAGTAAAGGAAACTCTATCCAGATGTGAAAAGGGTGGAAATACTCTTGTCTTCCGTGGGTGTACGTTTTTCCACTCCTCAATGATCCTACTCCACAAATCAAAGGAATGTTAAGATGTAGTTCAAGAAATCCCAGAAGCCTTTCCAGGACACACATGGTTCAGACTCCCATCTGAGCAGAGGGGGGAGTTACAGTGGAAGACGCTGTCCCCAGAGGCAGAGGTGGTCTGCAGAATCAGGGTTTCAGGGACTTGTTCTCTGGTCAGCCCTACCAGCGCTCCTGAAAGGGGGGCATGATTGCTCACCTCTGGAGGCATTCGGGGGAAGAGTTTCCTTGCACTTAAACACCTGGCGACACTTAACCACTGATGCCTGGGTGCTACGGATCATTTCCAGAAGTTATCTAATCCCTTTCACTCTTTACCTGAGAACCCCAGCAAGACTCCCTGGTATTCCACCCAGTGAGAGAGATCAAGCAGCATTAGAAATACAAAAGTTGGTAGAAAAAAAGTGTCATCCAAGAATTCCACCAGACCAATTAGGATCCAAGTTTTAGTCAAGATTCATTTTAGTGCCAAAGAAAACAGGGGTCTGGAGACCAATTTTGGATCTCAGTATTCTGAACAAATTTGTTCAACAGTTCATAATTCTGGATGGTCGTTGGTCAGTGAATTTTTCCCTTCTTAGAGGGAAAATGATTGGATGTGCTCTATCGACTTTTAAGATGTGCAAACTCTTAAGAAAGTTTCCCCGCTTCCAGCTAGGAGCCGGTCATTACCAATTCAGAGTTGCTGCCCTTTGGTCTCACCACAGCCCCCCCCAGGTGTTCGCCAAATGCATGACAGCAGACACAGCACATTTGAGGCTGCACAGATTCCGAGTGTTTCCTTACCTAGATGACTGGCTCCTCCCTGCTTTCACCAGGCATCTATTACTACAAACTTTGGACTTCATTTTGGAACTATCTCAACCACTGGGTATCACAGTCAATTTTGCAAAGTCTCCACTAACCTCTTCTTGGGATATGGAATTCATTGCAGCTTGTCTCAGTACTCGTGTGGCATTACTTTCCTTCCATAGTTTGCTCAAAATACAATCACAGGTTCACCCTTTCCTTTGCTCAAACATAATTCCAGCTCAGCAGATTCTGCAGGCATTAGGCTCCATGGCAGCAGCGATCACGAGTTCCAGTGGCAAGATTTCACATGAGACTTCTCTAACGGCTACTTGTGAACCAGTGGTCTATTTTAACCCACCCCGTGAATCATTTGGTCTTCATATCCAGCCAATGCAGAAATGACTTAGCCTCGTGGATGCAATCCGAGGAGATTCTTCTAGGCTGCCCCTTTGTCCCCCTGCATCCCAAGGCCATGGTGACCATGGATGCTTCCCAGATGAGGTGGGGGGCATTATCTCGGGAAGATAGTCCAAGGCCCTTGGTCCCCCTCAGAGGCCAATCTGCATATCAACTTTCTAGAGCTAAGGGCAGTGCTTCCGGCGTTGCAAGCATTTCATCCAGCCTTACCTCATGGGATGATAGTTATTCAATCAGACAAAACTGGTACATCAGCAAACAAGAGTAAACCAAATCCTATCCACTTTGTTGAGAAGCCCTTCGAGTGTGGCAGTGAGTCATAACTTCCAACCACTTTCTCATAGCAGTGCACATCCCAGGGAGTTCAAATGTGATTGCGGACAAACTGAGCAGATGAGTGGTCCCTGAACTTCAGCGTAGCAAAGATGATCTTTCTTTGCTGGGGCCAGCCTTGCTGTGACATGTTTGTTTCACCACTGAACAACAAGTGCAGAAGGTGCTTTGCCCTGATTCTCCCTTAAGGGAAGTCCCCCAGAGATGCCCTTCTCCATGATTGGCCCCTGGGTCTCCTTTATGCCCCCCTCCCTCTGATCCCTCTTTTTCTCAAGAAAGCAGTTCAGTTGAGAAGCAAAGTGATCCTCATTGCACCTTACTGGCCTCAACAGGTATAGTTTCCCTTCCTCTGGCCTTATCTACTTCACCCATGGATTTTGGATCCAGTTCTGGACCTTCTGTCTCATCCTCACGGACTAGTGCATCCCAATCTTCACACCCTTAAGCTAACTGCTTGATTTCTCCAGTTCCATTAGTCTCCATTTCGTTTCCAGGCATAATTAAATGTATTTATATACTTATTTTTATTTTACATTTGATTACTGGTTAAGTATTAGGCTGGGCTGGAAGCCTATTTTCAGTGGAGACCCGGGGACAAAAGCTGCAAGAAACAGCAAACAGTTTTACATGTATACAAAATAAATCAAAAAACATAAAAGCAAATAGCAAAAATTAGACAGAGGTAACACAATCAACTAGTTGGTAATTGAATTACAAAAGTGCAGTAAATGTACATAAATTGAATGGAGTTAGACACAAGTTGTTTTACAGCAGAATTAGGTTAGAGAATACATACGTCTGATCCACTGAACTAGAAGGAATGTAGTAATGGTGGACCCACAATCTGAGGCAAGAAAAATAATATAGAATGCTAGTCTGGGATGGAGCAAAGACAGAGCCAGTGAAAATTCTTTCTCCTGTATGACGCATTTTGTTGGCATCCCATAAACCATCCACCAGGAGTCTCTACCGTAGTAAATTGAGGAGATTTTCTGGACCCCTTTTCAGTGCCAGCAAAAAATGTTTTAGAGTTTCTAGCTACCATTTTTGATAAAGGAGCTTCTGCTTCTACAATCAGGGTTATCTTAGCTATTTCAAATTTCCATAATGGTATTGGTGACCAGCCATTAATCTCCAACAGGCTGTGTAAGGTTTTTCTTAAATGTACCACCCATTTAAAGCCATTTTCCAAGGATCCGCTACTGCCATGGGACTTGACTATTGTACTGCAATCTCTTATTTTACTCCCATTTGAATCTGCAGCTACCTGTGACTTAAAATTTCTTTCCTGGAAAACATTGCTTCTCATAGCTGTTAATTTGACGAGACAAGTCTCTGAATTACAGGCTGTATGTTCTAAAGCCGGTGTAAATTTTATTAGAAGTCCACTCTAACGTCTCAGCAATACTGGAATATTGTATTACTGCTAAATACTGGAATATTTTTACATAATTATCTGTTGTCTTATGTGATTAAAATGCCTTCTTTTATTAAAGATACCTTTGATTTTCTAGAGAAGATTGAAAATATAAAGTAGACAGGAGAAATGTATTGGATTTTCATAGATGTAAAAAGTTTGTACACCACTATTCTCCATGAGTTTGGCTTAGAGGCTTTAAAGTTTTTTTCTGGGAGAAAGCCCAGTAAGTTCTTATATTTTAGAACTGGTAGATTTTTGTTTGAATAATAATTCTTGTTTCTGTGAAGATGTTTATAAATCGGTGACAGGTACTGCCATGGGGGCATCTTTTGCCCCCATGTATGCCAACCTATTTGAGGTTTGAAGCTGAATATCTTTACAGACATGTATTTTTTAATAGTTTTTTCATAAGATGTTATAGATTTATAGATTTGATTTTTTTAATGTAAAGGAGGTATATAGATATGCTTACTTCTTTCATCAAAGATCTAGATAAAAATAGATTTCATATGAATTTTGATGGGCTGCAGTTTGGAGATTTGATAGTATTTCTGGATGTATACCTACAAGATGTTGTAGGTAAAAGAATAAAAACAAGGATCCATCATAAGTTTGAAAATGACAACCATTTTTTTCCATGGATCCAGTTGTCATCCCCCTCATCTGTTAATCTCACTTCCCTTTGGAGAAATATTACGTATGTATAGATTACGTAATGACTCGGGAGCTGAATACAGAGATTAATAAAACAGTAGAGATGTTTTTGAGTAAGGGGTACCATATAGGAGTGATAAAGGAGGCTTTAGACAAGTTAAAAACTATAATATATAAAAATATTGTGAATATAAATAAAAGAAAAAATGAAAGAGCGAAAAATGTGTATATGGTAACTACGTATAATATATTTACTAATCCAGTAGTAAATATGAAACAGTTTTGGAACTTCTTGTTTAAGTTTAATGAATTTAGAAATATATTGTGCAAGACTCCTACTTTTTTTTTTTATAAAACTGGAAGAAACATCCAGGATATTACAGTTCATAACAGATTTGTTTAGACCCAATGAATATTTATATAATGAAATACAACCTAAAGGAACTAGTAGTTGTAGAAATTGTTGAGTGTGTAGTTATGTGGTGAACTATTTTGTATTTATTAACTGCATTCCTTTCTATCCCAATGGTAAATATTGTTGCCACACTGATATTATGGTTTATGCTTTGAGGTGCTCCTTTGTCTTTTGTATACAGGTGATAGTTAGAGAGCCTTCAAGATTAGTCTACAGAAACATATTAGAAATATAAGTATTATATTGGAAATTTGGAAATATTTAAATATAAATTGCTAGGAGTGGAAATAGACAATAAACTAAAATTTGACATTCACATGTCCATGACCATAAAAAAGTCCACAAAAAACTAGGAGCGTTATACAGAAATAAGCATCTTCTCACCAAAGCAGCAAAGATTTCAATAGCAAATGCCCACCTTATCTCCACCCTACTTTATGCCTCTCCAATGTATACCAACCTAAGGCAATGTGATCTAAACAAGCTAGAGACCTGCTACAACAAAATTGCCAAATTCGCCACAGGGGCATCCTACTGTAGTCACCACTGTGTCTCACTTGCTGAACTGGGCTGGCTTGAACTCCCTCACCTCCTTCAATGGTATCAACTCTCACTCACCCACAAACTAGTAAACCATCCACTAAATGTCCCATCCCTCCAGAATCTACTCCAACCCTATCACACCACCAGACCACTAAGATCCAGCAACAAAAATCACTTGCAGATCACTAAAGTCAATAACTCTGCTGGTGAAGCACTATTCTCTTGCACCATAGCCAAATTATGGAACTCCCTCCCACCCACAATTATCTCCGTACCATCATGCACCCACTTCAAAACTTTACTAAAAGCGCGCCTAAAAACATGCTGGCTATGCCCTTGCAACTCCCACTCTAATATCACCCACCTCATCCAACCACTACCTTTCTTTCCACTCCACTAACTACCTTGATTATAGCAAGCTCAGATGCTGATAAGCCTAGTACTTATACACCAGGAACTTCTTATTTTAACATTTGTTAATGTCTGTTATGCACTTCACAGATAGATTCTAGTTGTCTACTGATGTACTATGTTCTTCATCTGTAAATATGTTGTAAGTAATTGCTATGTAATCCAATGTAACTACTGTCTGTTTATTTTAACTGTGGAGCTTTTCTCCCCAGGTCTCCACTGAAAATGGACCTACGTCCAGTCGGACACTCCCGGTCAACAAATATAAATAAATTAAATAAATAATAACACATCAAAAGGAAAACGGCCCTTTACCTATGAATTTTAAGATTTTTCATAGTAGTAATCCTGATTTCTTAAGGGCAACTATTTTAGAACAAGTGGCAAATGATATTACTGTTCTTGATAAAAATAAAAAGTTGTTGTATAAAGAAACTATTTACATTTTAAAATGTAACATTTTAAATCCTAATGGCTTAAACACTGAGTGCACATGGAAGCTTTTGAATTGATTGCTGATTTTGATTGATGCTTAATTAATTTTTTAATTGTTTAAAGATTTTTAGTATACAAGATGTGTAAGTATTTTATAGTTTATACTCCTGGAAGGCACTTGTTTGCCGAGGCGCTAGAGTTGAGTTCTAATAAAAATTATACTGACTTGGCCGTTTTTTCTGTTTTTCAGTTTTTATTTGTTGGTTTGTTTCTTGTTGCGTTTTTACTTCATGGCCAGTGATCCATCTTTACAATTGCCAAGGATTTTTTGGGATGATAGTATAGATTCTACACAGAGAAGCATGGGAATTATGTGGTCCCTATGAGAGAAGATATGTTGCATCATGCATCAGATGGTACCGCCAAGTAGTAGTGGGAGAAGTTGATAGAGGATAGATGGAGAGAGAGAGAATAATAAACCCCTTTGAGTCAGTGGGTAAGCGAACAAATTATGTCTTTTCTTTAGATATGGTTGAGACAGTTGATAAATTAGAACAGTTAATGGTCAAGGAAACCACAGTCTACTTAAATTTGAGTCTCCAGTGATATATCGAACTAGATACAACACCAAGAGGGTTACGTGCCTTTTAAAAACCCCTCAATGCCATTCGATTTATGTGATGAGAATAAAAAGAGGTTTCAGGATAGATGGATAGCAGTGGCACATTGCTGTACTGAAGAATGGGTGAACATTTTGATAGAGCATGATATCCTGAAACAGCGTATATTAAAAGAAGAAATATGTATGCTTTGTAACTCATTGGCAGCTAAAATGAGTCTGGCTCGGTTAGAACAGCAGTTGGCAGAGATAAACGAAAAACTGACTCAGCTGGAAAAAGAGCTTATGAGAAAAAAGAAATTTAAATTACAGAGACACCAGGGACTATAACAACAATAAGGCTTTCATTTGGAAAGCCAATGAGAGTAAAAGACAGAAGGGTGTTCACTTCAGTGAACAGGAAGTGAACCAGAATTGTCAGGTGATGTCAAAACCTTCTTCAGAGACTTCCAGAGGCTCTACAGACTGGGACACTGACGAAAATATGTATCCTCCATTACCTCTGGCACAAACACCAGAATACCTTTTTAATATCTTTCGGAGTGTTAAACGCTGCGCATAACAAGAATGGGGAATCAGGAAGACACATCCAACGAACAACGCAAAACAGGTAACTATCGAAGTTATCAACAGCATAGTAAGAAAACTAGATGGAACTGACTGCTTCTCTGTTATATGTGGTAGTAATAATTATGAAAGTAATACAATTAGTCAGGTGTTCTTTTAACTGACATACACATTGCTGTGTTGAATAGAAATCTTCATGCCTACAGTGTTGCTAAGGCTATATATGCTTAAAGTAGACATTTTTTAAATGTGTAAGCAGTTACATTTGATTAATTATTTTACAGTAAAGGAATAAGTGCAAATGAAAGTATTCCTTATGATGAGGCTAATTTTGATTGTAGATGACTATTATACATGTGCTTCAGACACTGATAATTTTAATGCATATTGCTATTAGTTACAATTAAGATTATGCATTGGAGTGATTTTATTCCTCCCTTTAACCATGAAGGGTGTACAGCAGTTTTCTGCATTGGTCATTTTTTTCTGTGGAACAAGCTCTTCCTGAATTCATGAAGAACAAATGTTTGGTTATTTATAATCTGACTAAAGCAGATTGGAAAGTTTTATGAGAAATGGGTGAGCAGAAAGAGCTCATTTTTAAACCCTCAGATAAAGGAAAAAATTGGTGGTGATGCATTTTAGTCTCTCTAAAAATGTAACTAAGCAAAGACAAGGCTCCAGCTTCTTTTCAAATGCAGACTGCTTTAATGGCACACGAGCGCTTTCACCATAGGCTTCTTCAGGTGTATGATTACCTTAATTAGCACACCCGTTATATATCACATGGCAATGTGAAGTTGTTAAATCTCGCCGTTTATTCTCACTGATGGGTTCGGAGCCGATAGCAAAGCTCAAGGTTTGCAGTAGCTCGAGACCAAGCCCCTTATCCCACAATGCACAGCTGGAATTACCTCAGATATAGTTTGCCGCGGCAAGAGAGATCTTGGTGATCCAGCTAGCTCAGACCATTTTAGGTAAAAAAACAACAGCAAGTCTATATAAAAAATGGGTTCAGGCACCTAGGCAGCGAGACATTTCCCTGTAGTACATTTAGATTAGGACACATGGCTAAAGTGGCATTCAGCTGCAGAGAAATATGGCTGTTGCAAATTCCCAGTGGGCAGGCAGATGCACTCACTACCATGTCCACAGCTTTAATTAATAAGTGCATGGGGTTGGAAGAGATAATGAGTGTTGTGTTCAGTGTACAGCACATGCTTATGTAACTATGACATGTAGAAGTGTGCTACAGCATGAAGGGAATCCTGCATGCGACTGTAGTCACATGTATGCTCTAGTATCTATTTTCGGTAATGTTTCCTAGACACTGTGAATAAGGCAGTGGTCCACACATACCAGTTATAAAGGCACTGCCATTGTGACCTGCAGATGTTCTTCATTCCACATTGCTGCAGTCCTAACTATTGGGTAGTCCGCTGTCCAGTCGGCCCGAATACCAAAGTATATGGCTGACGTCGGTCAGGGCGCATTAGACTGACGTCAGTACGTCAGGGTACTAATGCGCATGACCGACGTCATATCCTCAGTCTTTTTTGCCGCATGGTCCGATGCAGAAGCAATTTTGCGAGTGCAGGTTGGCGTTCCGAAAGTTTCTGAAGTCAGAGTTTCAGACCGAATCAAAGTTGGCTAAGTACCCCGTTGGGTAATATTTTGGTTTTTTCTTGCCTCAGTATTTAACCGGATGTCAGAAAAAGTGAATAACTGTATTTCTTGTGGGAAACAGATACCTCATAGGGATTACCATACTTTGTGTATACCTTGTTTAGGGCCTGAGCACGACGTTGTTGGATGCCGCTCTTGTGCTAGATTTAACAAACGCACTATTAAGAGAAGGTTAGACTGTGCCAGGTTAGTTTTTGGAAAGCGTTGTAATTATAAAATGCCGTCGGATGCTCCGACGCCCGCTTCGGGCAAAAAGCGCAAGGATAAAGCAGCAAAGCCTAGAGTGGAAGAACCGACAGTCCCTGACGCCGGTTCTTTAGAAGGCTCAGTGGAGCCGGAGGTTCTGCCAGGTGTTTCTTTGGAATCTCAGGGAGAGACTTTATTGTTACAGGATGTATCCTCTCAGGAAGTAGGCCAGGCTGAGGGGGCTTCTCAGGTGGCTGTTCTTCCCTCTCTCCCTAAGGTGGTTAGGGCCTCCCCCTCTGTTTCCAAGGCTTCTTTGAGAGGCAGGCCTAGTGTAGCTTCAGTGGGGGTTTCTCCTAGTGCTTCAGGGTCTTTGCCTAAGAAACATATGCTTAAAATGGCAGAGGATTTGATTACTATGATTAGAGGTTCTATGCCCCTCCTGATAAGAGGCCTAGGGTGGAACCTGAGTTTGAGAGTTTTGAGCACTGTTCGGAGGCTTCTGAGTCTTGCTGAAGACTTGCAGGAGTATCCTCCTTATTCTGATTCTGATGTGGATGATTCTACTCCTTCAGCTTCTCCTCCTGAGGATTTTTCATTTTCAGAGACTCTGCATTCCATGAGGGAGCATTTTAAATGGGAAGGCCAAGATTTCTCTGATTCCAGGAAGAGGCTTAGGGAATTCTTGTTTTTACCCCAACATAGGCCTTTAGCTATACCTCCTGTTCTGAATGTGGTGGAAGATGTTTTTGCAGAGGCTTCCCTGAATCCTGATTCTTTGCCTCCTGCCCCAGTTAAACCGGATAGGTACTATAGGGTGCCTGAGGCTCATAAGTATCTTTTAAGAGTCCTAGGGCAGACCCGGAAACTGTCTCTCAGGGGCCTAAAGGGGTGAAGGCCTCTGTTGTTAAAAATCCTGTTCCTCCTGATAAAGAGGCAAGGGCTTTGGATAGATGGGGAAAGAAAGTGTATACTTCTTCCACTTTAGCCATGAGGGCATTGAATTGTCAGTTTCACATGTTAAAATATCAGAATTACCTCCTTTCACAATTGAAATCTAAGGTGGATGCTCTGGCAGAAGGTATTGAGTGTAAAGAGTTGCAGGATTTAGTTCATGTGTCTGAACAGGTGGGTAAACATTCCTTGCAGTGTGGTTTTGATGCTGTGCAGGCCTCCTCGAGGGTGGCTGCCACTGGTTCTGTTCTTCGTAGGCATGCCTGGTTGAGAGATCAGAATTTAGCTGAGCATGTTAAAACAAGGATTTTGGATGCTCCTTTGCAGTCTGATGTGTTGTTTGGTTCGCCTGTGGAAGCAGTTTTAAAGAAAATGGAGGACAAGGCTAAGTCTATGCAAACTGTTAAGGATTTTTGCAGGTGCAGCCTCCGAGTTTAGTAGAAATTGGCCTACTAAGGGATGGACTTATCCTGCTTATGATTCCCAGTCTAGGGGTAGGTCTAGACGTGGTAGGGGCAGAGCTCAAGGTTCTTTTAGGCCTAGGACAGGGAGTTCCCCTGCTCAGACTTCTGGTGAGGGCAGGGGTCAGTCCTTTCGTAAGCAGACCCAATGACCTGCCTTTTCAGCTGCCAGTACATTCTCGCCTGGCAGCACCTTTGGGAGGAAGGCTGTCTCTTTTCAAAGAAAATTGGGATTTAATTACCCAAGACAGATGGGTTCTGGATATCATTCACCACGGTTACAGGTTTTATTTCCATACCTTGCCTCCTTTCAAAGGCATGCCAGACATTCCTCCTCTACAAAGAAAAGAGGCTCACAAGCAAATTTCTCTGTTGCTCCAAATAGGGGCCATTCAGCCAGTTCCTGTGCCAGAAAGGGGCCTAGGATTTTATTCTCGCCTGTTCCTAGTACCGAAGAAGGGGAACACGTGGAGACCAATTTTGGATTTATCTATCCTCAAAACTTATCTGGACATTCCCAAGTTCAAAATGTTGACGTTACAACAGCTTTTACCTCTGCTGGGCAAAGATCACTGGATGGTAACTTTAGATCTCAAGGAAGCTTACCTTCATGTGCCTATAAGACTAAGTTGCAGGAAGTATCTGCGTTTTCGAGCTGGAAATTCTCATTATCAGTTCTCTGCATTGCCCTTTGGCTTATCCACTGCGCCCAGAGTATTCACAAAGGTTCTGGCTCCAGTGATAGCTTACTTCAGGCTAAAAGGAATTCAAATCTATCCTTACTTGGACGACTGCCTGATTCTAGCTCAAGAAAAGGAAGACCTTCTACAGCATTTGGATTATGTCATAGCAGTGCTAAGATGCCTAGGGTATTCTGTGAACGAAATAAAGTCCAGTCTAGTACCCTCTCAAGACATGTGCTTTCTGGGTGTGAGACTGAATACAGCAGCCCAGATGGCCTTTTTAACCCCGGACAAACAAAAGAATCTTTCCAGTTACTTCCATCAACTATCTCTTCAGTCCGGGCTGACTGCAAGGACAGTCCTTCAAGCCTTAGGGTTCATGGCATCTTGTATTCTGGTGCTTCCCAATGCCAAACTGCATATGAGGAAGCTGCAATGGTATCTCAAAATTGTATGGACACAGCACTGCCAGGATCTAGACACTGTCATTCAAATAATACCTTGCATTCAAAAGGAATTTTTGTGGTGGGCTCAGGAATGTCACCTAAACAAGGGACTCTCTGTGACCCGGCCAGAGGCGAGTCAGATTCTAACGACAGATGCCTCAGACATTGCTTGGGGAGCTCATCTAAATGGAAAGTGGATACAAGACAAGTGGCCTGCCAGACTACAGCATCTACATATCAACATGAAAGAGATGTTAGCAGTCCAGTTTGCATTAATGGCTTTCAAGGAGTTACTTCTTCCAGGGCAGGTGTTGATTCTAACAGACAACACAACTGTCATGTGGTACATCAACAAGCAAGGGGGAACACATTCTTACCCATTGTGCAGGCAAGCAATGATTTTATGGGAGACTGCGCTCAGCTTGCAACTAACTCTTCAGGCAAGGTTTCTGCCGGGAGCACAGAACTCCTTAGCAGTTGTGTTAAGCAGACAAATCATGGATCCCCACGAGTGGAAACTGGATCTTCATGTATTTCAAAACTTGACAGTGTCATGGGGAACTCCAGACATAGATCTGTTTGCTTCTCCACTAAACCACCAGCTGCCAAAGTTTTGCACAAAGAGGTTTCATCACACAGCTTGGAAAGTGGATGCTCTTTCTTTCAGTTGGAAAAATCTTCATGTGTATGCTTTTCCACCTCTGCCTCTTCTTCCAAAGGTGCTTCTAAAGGTCAGACAAGACAAGCCAAGGATGATTTTAATAGCTCCAGATTGGCCTCGCAGCACTGGTATCCATTACTGAGGAGTCTGGTAAGGAAGCCTCCATGGCCTTTACCCTTGATTCCACACCTGTTGTCTCAGAGGGACGGTCACCTGCTCAATGTCAAGCTTCACTCTCTTCATCTAACAGCCTGGCATATTCTGTTTTGAAAGACAGCAGGTCTCAACTTCCTCAACAAGTTTTAAATGTGATTATGGAAGCCAGGAGACCTAGTACAAGGAAAGTGTACGCAGAAAAATGGAAGAGATTTTTATTTTGGAGTGCAGCAAACAATTTGGAGATTTCAGAGCCTAATTTGAGTGTGGCTCTTCAATATCTTACTGAGTTATTGGACAAAGGTTTGTCTTTCTCTTCCATTAAGATTCATGCTGCAGCAATTTCAGCTCACTATGATTGTGACCCACCATTGTTTTCGCATCCTTTGTTCAAGCAATTTCTTAGAGGGGCAAAGAATATAAGACCCCCACGTAGAGCTCCTACTCCTGCTTGGGATCTCAATTTTGTGCTGGAGAAACTTACTCTACAACCTTTTGAGCCTGCGGCTACTGCTGAATTGAAATACTTGTCATGGAAGACTGCTTTTTTGTTGGCCATTACTTCTGCAAGAAGGGTTTCTGAGTTGCAGGCCCTTATGGCGGTAGAGCCTTTTTTGATTTTTCATAAGGATAGGGTATCTTTACGTACTAATCCTTCCTTTATGCCTAAGGTGGTTTCTAGTGTGGCTTTAAACCAAACTATTCATTTGCCTACTTTTTATGCAGATCCCCAAAATAAAGGGAAAAGATTTTGCACACTTTAGATGTACACAGGCAGTTGCGTTATTATTTGAGCAGGACTAAGGAGTTTAGGCAGTCTCAGCAGTTGTTTGTTTCTTTTGCTTTGGGTTCAGGGCAAGCCTGTGTCAAAACAAACTATTTCTAGGTGGATTGGGTTTTGCATTGCATTTTGTTATTCCCATCATGGCAAGGAGATTCCAGTTGGGATTAGGCCTCATTCCACTAGGGCTACTGCCACTTCAACAGCATTTCTAAGGGGGGTGGCAACTAAGGATATTTTGGAGGCAGCTACTTGGAGTTCAGTGCATACTTTCTCTAAGCATTATCACCTTCCTCTCTACTCTAAGTCTAGGGCTGGTTTTGCCACAGCTATTTTGCAAGGCATGTTGTCAGTTCCTGCTTCCTTATGATTTGCCAGCCTCCCTTACCTCTGCTTTGGGATTCTACCCAATAGTTAGGACTGCAGCAATGTGGAATGAAGAACATAGTACAGTTTTGTACCTACCATAAATGTAAATGTTCGAGGATCCACATTGCTGCAGTCCAATTCCTCCCTCCTTCCCCTCTGTGTTTAGGGGTGGTTGTGTAGGTGAGGTTATATTCTTGTACTTTTGTATATATTGTACATATTTTTGGTGCAGGTATGTTTGGAGTTTTTGGTTTTGGCCTTATCTTTTCAGGGTCTTCTGACATCTGGGGCAAGAAAAGACTGAGGATATGACGTCGGTCATGCGCATTAGTACCCTGACGTACTGACGTCAGTCTAATGCGCCCTGACCGACGTCAGCCATATACTTTGGTATTCGGGCCGACTGGACAGCGGACTACCCAATAGTTAGGACTGCAGCAATGTGGATCCTCGAACATCTACATTTATGGTAGGTACAAAACTGTACTTTTTATTGCCACTGACATGCCCACTGTCCAGCCTGCTGTCTGCCATACTGCCAGCTGTCTCATATTGCCTTGTGGGCTGTGGACATTATTTCCCTCCTGTGCATTTGGTTATTGAAGTTGTAAGCATGGCACAGCATTCTTCTCTTTGCTGACAAAGAATTAGCCACAGCCACATTTCTCTGCAGCTGAATGTCACTTCAGCCATGTGTCCCCAACCAAATGTATCACAGGGAAATGTCTTGTTGCCCAGGTGCCTGAACCCAAAAAATGGGTTCAGGCACCTAGGCAGCGAGACATTTCCCTGTAGTACATTTAGATTAGGACACATGGCTAAAGTGGCATTCAGCTGCAGAGAAATATGGCTGTTGCAAATTCCCAGTGGGCAGACAGATGCACTCACTACCATGTCCACAGCTTTAATAAGTGCATGGGGTTGGAAGAGATAATGAGCGTTGTGTTCAGTGTACAGCACATGCTTATGTAACTATGACATGTAGAAGTGTGCTACAGCATGGAGGGAATCCTGCATGCAACTGTAGTCACATGTATGCTCTAGTATCTATTTTCGGTAATGTTTCCTAGACACTGTGAATAAGGCAGTGGTCCACACGTACCAGTTATAAAGGCACTGCCATTGTGACCTGCAGTTTTATTGCCACTGACATGCCCACTGTCCAGCCTGCTGATGTCTGCCATACTGCCAGCTGTCTCATATTGCCTTGTGGGCTGTGGACATTATTTCCCTCCTGTGCATTTGGTTATTGAAGTTGTAAGCATGGCACAGCATTCTTCTCTTTGCTGACAAAGAATTAGCCACAGCCACATTTCTCTGCAGCTGAATGTCACTTCAGCCATGTGTCCCCAACCAAATGTATCACAGGGAAATGTCTTGTTGCCCAGGTGCCTGAACCCTTAAAAAGTTTTCCCTTTTGTTTAAAAAATAGTCTGTGTTAGTATTAGGTCTTTTTTCAAATATAATCTATAGTTTCAATAGTTATAAATAGTTTAAACGTTAGTGCCTTGTTGGCTTCTTCGTTTGTGTGGGCCTTTAGCCCTATTTACTCTTATTAATCTTTATAATAGTCAGGCCTTTTTTCTGTGGGCCTCTTTAGCCCTGTTTTTGTAATCTGTAATTACATTGTTTTAGATAGTGCCGGGATTGGGCTTGGTGTTTGTGGATCTTTACAAGTGAGTAAGGACTTTATTATTCTTTGCTGTTTACTGTTTGTTTTATTTAAATATGTCAGAAGAAAAGGAGAAATCCCATCCTAAATCGGGATTTAAAAAATGCCCAGATTGTGGGCAGAAAATGTCCATCACTGACGGACACATTATGTGTGTCTACTGTCTGGGGGCTAAACACCTCCAAGACACCTCCAGCATTTGCCACTCTTTTTCTCCAAGAGTCCTCTTGGAGAGAAGGAGGAAAGTTATAGACAGGGGATTGCTACAGCAATCTTTTTCTGAGGTGTTGAGTAGCCATGAGGGTACTAGTACATCCTCCAAATCCTCAAAATCCAAATCTTAAGACAAAGTGACAAAAAAGGCAAAAAATTCAGGAGGAGGGCCATCTGTTCCACAGACATCGGAACCGAGTGTACCTTTGATTTGGAACCAGCTCTTGGTATTGGAGCCAGTCTCTGAAGTTCCTTCTTCCCTTCTGCTCCAATCAGCACCTTCGGTGCATTCAGCTAAGTCCTCAGTCAGCCTTTCAGATTTGGACATGGATCGGCTAGTGCAGAAGCTTTTACAGGCACCAGGACTTGCCAAATTGCTGTCGGCCCCGACCAGTTCGTTGGTGCCGAAGACCATGGAACCAGATTTGTCTCCTCCTCCGTGCTGTACCGGACTCTCGGAGCCAAAGGAAACTGAACCCTTGGTTGTGGAACCCTTGGAGCCGATACCCGCACCAGTGTTATCGGCGCCATCTAGTCGGAAGTCCTCGGCGCCGACCGAGGACTCTAGGAGCCGACGCTCTCCTGTCGGGTCCGGGGAGGATAGTCTAACCGATTTGTCGGTGCCAACTCTTCCTCTCAAGGCTTTGGCTCCTACCTCAGGCTCAGAGCCCAGGGTTTCAGTGTGGGAGGATCGGACAGTACTCTTGGACAGTACTCTCGGGTCCGTCCACTCGTTCTTGTTGGAGCCATGGTGCCTTCGATGCTATGAGGAAAGTTTTGTCTCCAAAGATGTTCGCATCAGTTCAGCTTTCCCTCTCCCCTCAAGCTCCTATGTCTGCTTCTTCATCTACCGGTCCCTCTAAGCATAGAGACCCCGAGCCTCAAGTACCCCCACAGGGCGTCCCCTACTCTTCTGAGACCTCCCCAGATCCCCCCACTGAGGAGGTGCCCAGGAAGAGATTGTGCAAGAGGAGGCACTGACTCCCCACAGGAGTCCTTGTCATCTGACACGGACTTAGATGAGTCAGAAGGGTCCCTTCGATCTCCCTCTGAGGATATCTCCTTTGCAGAGATACTAGAGATCCTTAGTCAGAGGGGCGATTGGCAGTCCAAGACCCCTACTGAGGATGAGTCGGTGCTCTTGAAGGCATTTGGGTCTCAACCTTCCACTTCTTGGGGGTGTCTGCCTTACGACGAGCTCAGGGAACTGATTTCTTGTAAGGCGTGGGAGTCACTGGAGGCCATGGAACCTGTTCCTCATAAACCCAATAAAATTGCCCCAGTGGACAAGCCAATTTTGACAAAGGGAGTGCCTGTTGATGCCATGGTGGTAGCTGCAGCCACCAAAAAGGAAGTATCTAAGACATCCACCTCTATCCATCCCCCTAACAGAGATTCTAGGGTCATGGATAGATACAGGAAGCACATGTTTAGTTCAGCGACTTTTTCTCTGCAATCACTGAACTACTTAACCCATTTTACGAGACTACAGAGAGATCTCCTGAAAGAGCTAGGAGATACTCTCCAGGGTACGGTAGCTGTAGGGGTGGCAGACAGTCAACGCCCAGCTCGCTACCCTAAACTCAGTGGTCAACTCATCCATGCGTCTCATGTCCTATGCAGCTTATGGTTTGAGTAGAGCCGCTAGTTCGGGCTTTGCTCTTCGAAGACGAGCCTGGATGCATCTCTGTTCCTTTGCGGAACCCTTTAAGTCTTCCTTTATTAATACCCCATTCGATGGCTCATCACTGTTAGGCCCAAAGTAAAGGAAACTTTAACCAGGTGTAAGCAGGAAGGCAAGACCTTATCTGCTGTTGGAGTCTGTTTTTGGACCTCTACTCGGCCCTACCCCAAGGGCTCCAGGTGAGGGAAAATGTGGTTCCAAAAAGCACAGGCAGCCTTTCAGGGACACGTGGAAAAACCCCGTCTAGAGGCAGAGGAGGGAGTTATAATGGAAGACGCCGCCCCCGCGGCAGAGGGGGCCACAGCTCAGGGTGACAGGGGTCAGTTCTCCGGTCAGACCTACCAGCGCCCCTGAAAGGGGGCCCAACTGTTCAGCTCTGGAGGCAGTCGGGGGTCGCTTGTCTTTGTACCCAGAAGCCTGGCTAAACATAACATCATATACTTTGGTACAAAGCATCATTTCCAGAGGATATTTTATTCCGTTCTCTTCCCCTCCCCTCCCATTCTGGTAAAGAGAATCCCAGATGTTCCACCCAGTCTCAGGGAACAAGCAATCATAGAGGTCCACAGATTGCTAGAAAAAGAGTCATCCAACCAGTCCCAGCAGACCAAGTTGTATTCGGAACTTACTCAAGATTCTTTTTGGTACCAAAGAAAACAGGGGACTGGAGACCTATCTTGGACCTCAGCAGACTCAACCAGTTCGTAAAGAAAGAGAAGTTCTGAATGGTCACGCTTCAGTCCATTCTTCCCTTCTTAGGGAAAGGCGATTGGATGTGCTCCATAGATCTCAAGGATGCATACTATCACATAAAGATGAACAGATGCTCCAGAGATCATCTGCGCTTCCGGCTGGGAGCCAATCATTACCACCCTGCCCTTTGGTCTCACTACAGCCCCCAGAGTGTTCACCAAATGCATGGCAGTGGTCACAGCTCACCTGAGACATCTAGGATTCCAGGTGTTTCCATACCTAGACGATTGGCTCCTAACCGCTTCAGTTGACTCAGGCAACACAATACACTCTGACACTCTGCCATCAATTGGGCATTACAATCAACTTCGAAAAGTCTGCCTTATCGCCATTGCAGCATACCGTTTTTATAGGAGCAGAATTAGATACCTCAACTACCACTCTACGTCTCCCTGTCGAAAGTGTCTCTCTTCTCCGCCAAAACGTCAGCTTACTGGTGTCAAAGAACAAAGCTACAGCAGCAGAGGTATTGAAAGTACCAGGTCTTATGGCGGCAGCAATCCTGGCTATACCACTCGCAAGGATGCATATGCAAATTCTTCAATGGCTCCTTTTCACTCAGTGGTCTTACCAGAAACTACCGATGCACCACATGATTCTCATCACGGATTCTTGCAGGAGAGACCATCGGTGGTGGTTGACATCTCTTCATGTCACAATCAGAATACCCTTTGTTCTCCCCCCCCAAGTAGTCACTGTGACCACGGATGTTTCCCTGATGGGGGGGGGGGGGCATTTTCAGGGAAAGACTGCCCAAGGCACATGGACAGATCAAGAATCACATCTGCACATCAATGTTCTAGAGTTGAGAGCGGTACTTCTGGCGTTGCAGTACTTTCAGGACTCTCTTTCTCTAGGAACTATTGCAATTCAGACGGACAACATGTCAGTAGTCTGGTATTTGAACAAACAAGCGGAACAAAGTCTTACCCCCTTTGTCGAGAAGCCTCAGGGTCTGGCAATGGGCTGTGTCATCCCAGCATTTTGTATTAGCAGCGCACATCCCGAGGAAATCCAACGTGATAGCGGATAAGCTAAGCAGGGTGATATTGCTCCCTCATGAGTGGTGTCTCAAACAACAGGTTGCGGAGTTGATTTTCTGCAAATGGGGCAGCTTTGCTGTGACCTTTTTGCCAGCCACATCAATTCAAAATGCAGAAGCTACTTTGCTCTAATACCACCTCCTGGTCATCCCCCGAAAGATGCACTTCTACACGATTGGCCCCCGGGTCTCCTTTATGCATTTCCACCCTTCCCATTAATACCCAGATTTTTACAGAAAGCAAAATCACTGGGAAGGACTGTTATACTCATAGCCCCCTACTGGCCTCGACAGATTTGGTTTCCATTTCTCCACCATCATCTGTTGGAAGGTCCATGGATCCTGGACCCAGTTCCGGACCTTCTGACACACCCGACAAGGGGACCTTCATCCTTCACTGCAGTCCCTGAAACTGACTGCTTGGCTAATCCACTTCCCCTAATTGCCAGGCCTCATTCAATTTCAGAAGATACAAGACAAATTCTCTTGTCTTCTCACAAGCCATCTACCAGGAAATTATATGGCAGTAAATGGAAAAGGTTCTCAATTTGGGCCAACACGCAGAACATTGACCATTTCTGAGCTCCGCTATCTTCTATTTTAGAATTTTTGACAAAAAATTTTAAGGAAGGAGCAGCAGCTGCTACAGTTCGAGTTCAGTTAGCTGCCATCTCAAATTTTCACCTTGATTTTGGTGGCTCAAATGTTGTGGGCCATAAATTATCTAAGACTTTTCTTAAAGGCGTTCTTCATATGAGACCGCCGATCAAAATTCCCTATTCTCCCTGGAATTTAAACCTTATGCTGTCTCAAATTATTCTTCCTCCCTTTGAACCAGCATCTTCTTGTGATCTCAAATTTGTATCTTGGAAAACAATATTTCTTGTGGCCATTACTTCTGCCCCCAGTGTGTCAGAACTTCAAGCATTATCTGTCAGACCACCTTACATGATTTTCCATGCTGATAGAGTATCTCTCAGAACAAACCCCTCATTTTTACCTAAAGTCTGTTTTGAATCAAATATCAATCAGGTCATTGAGCTGCCAGTCTTTTTTCTCGACCACTCTAACAAATTGGAATACATGCTGCACAAACTTGATGTTCACAGACAGCTCAGATTTTATCTTGACAGAACTAAGGATATTAGAAAATCAGATCAACTTTTTGTATCCCTCTCGGAAGCAAGAAAAGGCAATCCAGTAGCTAATGCAACCTTATCTAAATGGTTATCCAATTGCATATCCTTTGTTTATGAAAATGTGAGCATGCCACTAACACACAAACCTAAAGCTCATTTTACCAGAGCCGTCTCTACATCTTCTGCTTTTCAAGCTAAATTGCCCCTTGACAATATTTACGCTGCAGCCACTTGGTCTAAGCCTCATACCTTTATTACGCATTACAAAGTGGATAAGGCTTCAAGGGACAGGTCTTCCTTTGGTTCTACGGTACTGAAGAACATACTCCCATGAGCCACCCAAGATTCAGGGTGCTAGGAATGCTACCCATCAGTGAGAATAAACGGCGAGATTTAACAACTTCACATATAGAAGTTATGTACTCACCATAACATTCCATGTGAGTTGTTTATCTCGCCTTTATTCTCACGTCCCTCCCTCCTTCCCCCTCCTGGCTAACTGTTGGCTTAGAGGCTAGTACCATCCTGGTTATTCAATATATCTTCTTCCCCTTTGGGAAGTGTTCTTGGTAGAAATACATAAAAGGGTATGTATATGTTTTTATATATATATATATATATATATATGTAGATACTGTTACTCGCAGCAAACAAGATCTGAAGTAATTCCAGCAATGCGTTGTGGGATAAGGGGCTTGGTCTCGAGCTACTGGCAAACCTTGAGCTTTGCCATCAGCCGTGTCGGAGCAGAGGATCGGCTCCGAACCCATCAGTGAGAATAAAGGCGAGATAAGCAACTCACATGGAACGTTATGGTTAGTACATAACTTCTATTTACATTTAATTAGTTCTTAAAAACATATTATACTATATCGGTGGTTCACAAACTAATACATCTATACGTGTTCGCATAAAAACATTAAATTACATCAACACTAAAAAATACTAGCAAGTATATAAAGAAATATAAAATATATATATATATATATATATATATATATATATATATATATATATAAAAAACATGTATTAAGTTACAAAAAACATAGATTATTTATGTAGAGGTCTATTCTTTAAAATCGGTCTCAATGGAATCACATCATTGAGACCATGTTCTACATTAGCCCTGAGTCTCACTATCCATTCTACTTCCATCTTCTCTGTCTTATTTCTAATAGCCCCCTTTCTCTTATTAACATCAGTTGTCCCTAATACTCTAATTTTTAAATTATGTTCCATATTAGTTTCTTTTACATGCTTTGCTAAGGCATTAAAATTACTACCTTTTGTAATGTGGTATATGTGCTCTCTTATTCTATCTTTTAAGGACCTGGCAGTTTTTCCCACATAGAAATTATTACATACCTGACAGTTAGCTAAGTAAGACTACATGCTTTGTATTACAGTCAGCATTAACCCTCATATAGAAGACCTTGTCTGGATGTTTATATTCTATTTCTGTTATATAACTACACCAGTTACATTGTTTACATGTTGTAGTTCCTACTATTTCGTGTGGAGCTTTTATTACCTAATTGGTACATAATCTTCTTTTTAAGGATATATTGTTTTTAAATGTATATTGTGGTATAGGACTTAATTTTTTTTTAATTTGTTCATCTGTGGTTAAAATATTCCAATATTTATTTATAATATTCATATATTCTTTAATGTTCCTAGAATAACTAAGACAAAGACTTAGATCTTTAGCCTCATAATTTTTAGTGCTATTTCTTACATCAACTGAATGTTCTAGAGGTTCTGAGAAATATGGCCCAGCTCTATTTTCTCTCAGTTTTTCTATTTGATTTACATTCCTATCAATAACAAATTCATTATAACCTCTTTCCATTAATTCATTCCTAGTAACATTAACCTGATGCTTAAAGTCTTCCTTCTTAACATTTAATCTGTAAGCTCTGTAAAATTGATTTTGTGCAACATTCTTAAATATAAAATTAGGATGCATACTATCCTTACTTAGCAGCTTGTTAACATGACATTCTTTTCTGTACATCTGATGTGTGTAGGGTGATTTTTCATTCCTACATGGCTACACAATAAAATCTTTATGATTTGAATTTTGCTGAAGCTCGCTGGCTTTCTTTGACTGTCCATTTTGACTGTTTGCTTGGCCGTGCGTTGGTTTCACGTGCATCTGTCTTTTGTTTGGATTACTTATTTTATTGTCATCTTCTTTAAAAACTGTAATATCTGAAAAATTAACTTCATACTGGGAATAAACTTAAGAGATTTTGTATAAGTATTTAAATATACTATAAATTATTTTAGTTGTTCTGCAGTACCTTTCCATCAGAGAAAAAGATCATCCACAAATCTGCGGAAGAATAAAATTTGATCTTTATAAGCTGCTCCTTCTATATATTCATTTTCCCATATAGACATTACTATGTTTGCATAAGTATTTGCGCACGATGTACCCATCGCTATGCCATTCTTTTGCCAGTAAGTACTTTCTCCAAACATAAATATATTATTTTCTAATACCAAATGTAGTAAGGCTTGTATTAATTCTACTTCATTAGTAACATTATTACCTGACTCAGTCATCATTTTAATAACATATTTAATTCCTATGTCATTATGGATGACTGTAAATAATGACACTACATTTAGTGTAACTAACAAGCATTTCCTTATTTCTTGCTCTTCTTTCATATATAATGAATATAAGTCCCTAATAGTGCTCTGTATCTTTTAAAATAACTTTAGATATCTTGAGAAGGGGATTTAATTTCTTCTCTAGGTAAATGGATAGGGGCTCAGTGCACTAATTCCTGCCAGCTACAATAGGTCTCATAGGGGGATTATTTTTTTTATTTTTGTGCATCTTTGGTTGTCCTTGAATAATAGGAATGGTGGGACTAATTATTTCAAAATATTTAAATAGACTCTCATCCATAAGGCCTAAAACTTCAAGTTCCTTTAACTTGCTACTAACTTTAAACATCATTCGTTCAACTTCTATATGACTAATACATAGATAGAATTGTGAATTCTTTAACATTTCAAACATTTTGGCTTCATATACATGTTTGTCTAGCACCACTATTTGACCCCCTTTATCTGCTGGTCTAATTACAATGTAAGGGGTTATGCTGTAAATTTAATAAGGCTTTATATTCATTCTTTGTTAAATCTTGCCATTTAGATTTAGCTTGCTTACTTTTCTGTTCATAATATGTTTTATAAAATTCATCCATGCACATCTGTTCAAATGCATTGAGTGTATGTTGCTTAGGTATAAATAAGCTTGGTTTCTTAAACATATTATCCTTGTAGCCAAACATCACTTTAAGCATTACATTTCCTGTAAAAAATTTTAAGTCCAAAACTAGATCAGTAATGTCACTGTCCACAGTGGGTATAAAAGATAGTCCTTTTTGCAATACATTCATTTCATCGACCGTTAAAACTTGTGTTGACAGATTAATTACTAAGTTCTTAGCTTGTTGAATGCTTTCCTTATAGTATAAGGACTCACTTTCTTCCTCTAACTTCCGTTTGCCTTGCGTAACACTCCTTCCCCTTATTTGCTGATTTCTTGTCCCTCTGCTCAAAGACCTTTCTTTGATAGGTAGTGGAAACTGCAATGGCATTTCCTTTTGATTTTGTACGGACTCAGACACCAAAAAAGGGGGTTCTTGATTAGAAAAACGTCTCCTCGAGCTGTCCTCTTCTCCATTGTGATGCACTTCTGCAGTCACTACGATGTTCTTGCTTCTCGCTCCTAATGACGTAATTTCCTGTATGTCGGCGTTCTTATTGGTTACTTTACTAGCATTGGGTTGATCTTCCAAATCTGTTCGTATTTTCTTATTCAGAGTTAAATTATTATTCATACTTCTGTTATTAACTAGCGGTTCAACTTCTATCATGGTTTGAGCTTCAACAGCCGTTGCATTTGTGTTAAATTCACGGGGCCAAGTGAAGACATGACCCAAAGCATAATCTTTACGATCCCTTATTAGTTTTTTTAACTTAATTTGAGCTAACTTCCGAGCATAGCAATTTACATTGTTCATAGAGTCATCTAACAATTTAGTGGTTAGTGCAGAATCATACTTGTCACTAATAGGTCTATATTTGTTTTTTATTAGATCTATTATTTTATATGCTTCTCTTTTAGCAGATTCTATTAACAGTCTTAGGTAGCTCAAACTTGTGTTTAGATTTAATTTCTGCCATTCACTCAGTAGTGTGGCGTCACATGGATCCTGAGCTGGCATCTTCATAATCCTAAACCCGCAGGGTACAATACTTTTAGTTAAACAGACTTCAAGGTGGAATCTTTCATATTCCACCCTTTTTAGCCTAAATAGCTCCTTTTCTAAGGCTAAAATATCACTTATTGCTATAAAGTTAATATTTACTGAGTCTGTTCCTTCTACTTGCTGGTGGCAGATAAGCAATGGATTAATTGTTTCGCTCACCTTACTCATAAATTGGGTGATACTTAGTTCAGTATTTTTAGTACAAGGATTCGGATTGTAATTCAGTTCTATAGTTTCAATGTCTACTATTCTGGTAGCCATCTCCTTGGTGTGGTTGGAAAACAGTTAAGTCCACAATATGAAGAAAAAATATACCAAAGGCAACCAAGTGTCTTTGCTAAAAATCCACAGAATAACTAGGCAAAATGTAACTAAGCAAAGACAAGGCTCCAGCTTCTTTTCCAAGGCAGACTGCTTTAATGGCACACAAGCGCTTTCACCATAGCATGCAAAGCATGTAGTCTACTTCGCTAACTGTCAGGTATGTAATAATTTTTATGTAGGAAAAACCGACAAGCCCTTAAAAGATAGAATAAGAGAGCACATATACCACATTAGAAAAGGTAGTAATTTTAATGCCCTAGCAAAGCATGTAAAAGAAACTAATATGGAACATAATTTTAAATTTAGAGTATTAGGGACAACTGATGTTAATAAGATAAAGGGGGATATTAGAAATAAGACAGAGAAGATGGAAGTAGAATGAATAGTGAGGCTCAGGGCTATTGTAGGACATGGTCTCAGTTATGTGATTCCATTGAGACCAATTTTAAAGAATAGACCTCTACGTAGATAATGTGTGTTTTTGTAACTTAATACATGATGTTCATTGTGTTTCACTGTTGCAGTCATTACACTTGGGTTATCCTGCTGGCAGGCTACCCGCAGTCATAGATTCATAGATTAGTACTAGGCTAACTGCCCTTGTGGGCCATTTTAATCCTAGCCAATTACCCCATGTGAGACTCAAACTCTGCACCTTGTGCCTGCAACGTAAACACTTTAACCATTATGCTATCCTCCCGCGCTAGTCAGTCAGCCTGAATTCCAAATTCCTGGTCCGGCGTCGGTTGCTGTCGCCTCTTCCCTGACGTCAGTGCGCCGGGGGTATAAAAGATGCAGCCAACGCCATTTTCTTCAGTCTTTCTTGCCACGTGGTGCCCGAAGCAAAAGCAGTTCGCAAGTGCCTGAGATTTTTGAAATCTAATTTCAGATCTGAAGTCTTCATTAAAGCTAAGTACCCCGTTGGGGAAACTTTTTTTCTTGCTCCAGACCGATGTCAGAAAAAGTTAACAATTGTATTTCTTGTGGGAAGCAAATACCTCATAAGGATTTTCATTCTTACTGTATTCCTTGCCTAGGCCCTGACCACGACGTTGCTAGCTGTCGATTTTGTGCTAGATTTAACCAACGTACTATTAAGCGTCGGTACGATTTTGCTTTTCATTACTTTGGCCGAAGGTTTAATTATGTAATGCCATCGGAACAGCCGACGACCGGAGTTTATAAAAAGCGCAAGGAAAAGGACAGGCATCCGAGGTCCAAAAACTGACGACAAGGCCTCCACTAGGCCAGTCGCCGGTTCTCAGTGAGGTGCTTTCACAGCCCCTGACGCCCGCTACCTCAGAGCCATAGGCCGCTTCCAACTCCCACATGGAGAAAGCTAGGCCTCTGGATACTCAAGGTATTGGACACTCGGAAACTATTCCCTCAGATGGGTCCGGAGCCGCTGAGCAGGCGTCAGCTTCTGAGGGTGTTTTCAGACCTACACAGTTATATATCAAGCCAACCTCAGCTTCCAAGGCAAAGACTAAAACAGCTTTAAAGACAAAGAAACAAGTACAGCATTTTCCTGGACAGACTTTCATGCCCAAGAAACAGATGCTTAAAATGGCTGAAGACCTAATTACTTTGATTAGGGGTTCCCTTCACCCCTCCTGATGAGGCCTAGGCAAGACACAGAATATGATTCTTCTGATCAGGTTTCCATTTCCTCTGACTCCTCTTCAGAACAGGGATACTCTCTTCCTCCCTATGAGGATTCTGATGCTGAAGAATCTATTCCTTCAGCTTCTCCTCCTGAGGATTATTCCTTTGGGGAAACCCTGCATACCATGAGGGAACATTTCCACTGGGAGAGCCAAGATTACTCGGAATCTAAGAAATGGCTCGGAGACTTTCTTCTACTACCTCAGCACAGACCTCTTGCTATTCCCCCTGTTCTAGACATTGTAGATGTATTTTCAGAGTCCGGCCTGTCTCCCGACTCTCTATCTCCTGCACCTGTTTAGCCAGACAGATAATACAGGGTTCCAGACTCTCATAAATTTCTATATGAAAACCCTGCTGCTGACCCAGAAACTATATCTCAGGGTCCCAAAGGGGTCAAGGCCTCTACTGCAAAAAACCCTGTCCCCTCGGATAGGGATTCAAGGGCACTGGACAGATAGGGGGGAAAAAGACCTTGGCTGTAAGGGCTTTAAATTGTCAGTTTCATATGCTTAAATATCAGCAATACTTAATGTCACTGCTAAAACAGAAAATGTTGACAAATTCTGAATGTTCTGAAAACAAGGAAATGCAGGATTTATTGCATGCAGCTGAACAAGTGGGAAAGCATACTTTGCAATGTGGTTTTGATTCACTGGAGGCCTCTTGCAGGGCCGCTGTTACAGGTTCTGTCATTAGAAGGCATACTTGGTTAAAGGAACAGAATCTGCCTGATCATGTTAAAGCAAAATTATTGGATGCTCCATTACAGCATGATACTTTGGTGTTAAGGCAGAAGAGGTGTTGAAGAAAATGGAGGATAAAGCGAAATCTATGCAGACAGTAAAGGATTTCTTACAGGTACAACCACCCAGATTTAGCAGGAACTGGCCTTCTAAAAATTGGTCCTTTCCAGTGTCAGACAGACCACAAAGAGGCAGATACAGACACCCTAGAGGCAGACAACAGCCTCAGGGCTCATACATGCCCAAACAGTGGGGTGCTTCTACCTCCAAAAGCAGAGAAGACAAATCACAGCCATATAGGAAACAGTCCCAATGACTTTCCTCTGCCAATGCCAAGCACTTATGTTTTGGCAGCACCCTTAGGGGGAAAGCTAGCACTTTTTTCACAAAATTGGCACATGATCACCCAGGACAAATGGGTTTTAAATATAGTCTCTCAGGGCTACAGGTTCCATTTTCACACCCTTCCAAAGGCAAAAGGTATGCCAGACCTGCCACACAATCAGTGGGCAGAGGCACAAAAGCAAGTTTCATCTCTCTTGGGCATGAGGGCTATTCAGCCAGTACCACAACAAGAGCAGGGACAAGGATTTTACTCAAGACTTTTCTTAGTACCAAGAAAGGACAAAGCCTGGAGACCAATTCTGGACCTGTCCATTCTAAACACTTTTCTGGATGTTCCAAAATTCAAAATGTTGACTCTGCAGCAGCTTCTGCCCATGCTGGTCAAGAAGACTTGGCTTGTAACTTTGGACCTCAAAGAGGCATATTTGCATGTCCCAATCAGACAATCTTGCAGAAGATACCTCAGATTCATAGCTCACTCAGTGCACTACCAATTCTCTGCATTGCCCTTTGGCTTATCTACTGCGCCCAGGGTCTTCACAAAATGTCTGGCACCAGTAATTGCATTTTGCAGACAAAAAGGAATTCAAATATATCCCTACTTAGACGACTGCCTTATTCAAGCAGTGACCAAAGACATTCTTCTAAAGCATCTGGCGTTTGTAAAAAGATTGCTAATTTGCCTAGGGTGCACAGTAAACGAAAAGAAATCAAAACTAGTACCCTCTCAAGAGATAATATTCCTGGGGGCAAGCTTAAATACAACTACCCAGATGGCTTATCTCATGCCAGACAAACAAAGGCAACTGACTTCTTACTTCGAAAGCATGGCAACAAATACCCCGTTATCTGCAAGAAAAATTCTGCAGGCTTTGGGCTACATGGTATCCTGCATTCTGCCAATTCCATATGCAAGATTACATATGAGGAAGCTACAATGGTATCGAAAAAGTGTTTGGACTCGACATTGCCACAGCCTGGAATCATTAATTACCCTCATTCCCTTCCTGCAACAGGAGTTTCGATGGTGGGCACAGGCCTGTCACCACAACAAGGGACAGCCATTCACTTTACCCACAGCCAGGCAAACACTAACAACAGATGCATCAGATTATGCCTGGGGGGCCCACATGGCAGGAAAATGTATTCAAGGCGCATGGCCCGCAAGTCAAAGGCATCTTCACATCAATCAAAAAGAGATGCTAGCTGTACAAAATGCCCCGACAGCCATCAAGGATCTACTTAATCCAGGACAACTGCTGATAAAGATGGACAATACTACAGTCATGTGATACATAAACAAACAGGGAGGCACACATTCTTACCCCCCCTGCAAACAAGCCATACTTTTGTGGAACACAGCATTGACTTATCAAGTACCATCTGCAAGCACAATTTCTGCCAGGAAAAACAAATCCTCTGGCAGACTAAGCAGAAACCTCATGGATCCTCACGAGTGGAAACTAGATCCACAAATCTTCAGCATGATAACAAGGAGATGGAGATGCCCAGACAGATCTATTTGCCTCCCCTCACAACTGCCAACTACAAAGACTCCTGCACAAGGACTTACCACAAACAAGCATGGAAAGTGGATGCCCTGTCATTCAGCTGGAAAAACCTTACAGTATATGCCTTTCCTCCATTGCCTCTCCTCCCCTAGGTACTCCTAAAGGTCAAACAAGAGAAGCCAAAAATGATACTGATTGCCCCGGATTGGCCATGCCAGTACAGGTACCCAATCCTAAAGAGCTTGTTTCAAGGCCCAGCCTGGACATTGCCTCATATTCCTCATTTACTGACCCAACAAAACAATCAGATCCTGCACAGCCATCTCAGAACCCTAAATCTGGCTGCATGGCGGATAATGTAACCATTCAGAATACACCTCTCTCTAAAGCGGTTATGGATGTTATTTTGGAGGCCAGGAGGCCCAGCACCAGAAAATCTTATGCAGAAAAATGGAAGAGATTCTGTGCTTGGAACCAGGCACAAAGAATTGACACGCTTGTACCAAATATTCCTCAGATTTTACAATACCTAACTGAGATGCTGGACCAAAGGCCTATCCTTCTCATCAATTAAGATCCATGCCTATGCCATTTCAGCTCATTACAATACGGACCCACCTATTTTTTCACATCCACTGCTAAGGCAGTACCTCAGAGGGGCCAAAAACATAATACCTCCAAGGAGAGCACCAATACCTGCATGAGACCTCAATTTTGTCTTGGAAAAGCTCACACTGCCTCCTTTTGAGCCAGCCAATACAGCTGAGATAAAATTCTTATCATGGAAAACAGCTCTGCTCCTAGCAATAACTTCAGCAGGAAGAGTCTCAGAGTTACAGGCACTAATGGCTGTGGAACCTTTTATTATTTTCCATCCGGACAGGGTTTCTCTAAGGACAAACCCAACATTTATGCCTAAGGTAGTGTCCAGTGTGGCTCTTAACCAAATTATTCATTTGCCTACCTTTTATCCAAACCCACAGAATAAAGGGGAGAGACTTCTGCATTCTTTGGACATACACAGACAGTTACGCTTCTACTTGGACAAAACTAAAGCTTTCAGAAAGACTGAGCAACTCTTAGTGGCATATGCTGCAGGATCACAAGGAAAGGCTATTTCAAAATGGATAGGCCACTGCATTCGTTTCTGCTATTCACAACATGGCAAATCAGTGCCTAAGGGCATTAGGCCACATTCAACCAGAGCAGCAGCCACTTCTGCAGCCTTCCTCAGAGGAGTACCAACCAAGGATATTTTGGAGGCTGCAACTTGGACTTCAGTGCACACTTTTACAAAGCATTACCACTTACCTCTTTACTCTAAATCCAGAGCAGGCTTTGCCACTGCAGTTCTGCAGGGCCTCATAGCCACTCCTAATTCTATTTAGGCCCAGCCTCAGCTTTGGGATTCAACCCAAGTGTAATGACTGCAACAGTGAAACACTATGAACATAGTACAGTTGTGTACCTACCATAAATGTAGATGTTCGAGTGTATTCAGTGTTGCAGTCCAGGTTACCCTCCCTCCATCCCCCTTTTTATTTGCTGGGACTTATCTATACTTCTCTATCCTGTACCACCTATGTGGTATATTTGCTTGTAGATGAAGGTAATGGTTATGTTACTGCATGCTTTTTTCTAAGCAGAATTTTTAGCCTACCTTTTAGGGGGCACCTGACATCTGGGGCAAGAAAAACTGAAGAAAATGGCGTCTGCTGCATCTTTTATACCCCTGGCACACTGACGTCAGGGAAGAGGTGACAGCAACTGACACCGGACCAGGACTTTGGAATTCAGGCCGACTGCGGATAGCCTGCCAGCAGGATAACCCAAGTGTAATGACTGCAACAGTGAATACACTCTAACATCTACATTTATGGTAGGTACACAACTGTACTTTTTATATATATATATATTTTTTATAGTTCTTTATATACTTGCTAGTATTTTAGTGTTAATGTAATTTAATGTTTTTATGCGAACACATATAGATGTATTAGTTTGTGAACCACCGATGTAGTATAATATGTTTTTAAGAACTAATTAAATGTAATGCTATTTGATATATAATGGGTGTGCTAATTAAGGTAATTTTACACCTGAAGAAGCCTATGGTGAAAGCGCTTGTGTGCCATTAAAGCAGTCTGCCTTTGAAAAGAAGCTGGAGCCTTGTCTTTGCTTAGTTACTTTTTGCCTAGTTATTCTGGGATTTTTAGCAAAGGCACTTGGTTGTCATTGGTATATTTTTTCTTTAAAAATGTGTTTAGATCATTTGTGGGATGAAAATGTGTATAAAAGGGTGGCAATAAATGATTATTTAAATGCAAAAACAGAATTTAAAATGTTAGAAAATTGCTTGGGATATTTTTCTAAACAGGACATAGATAAAAAATTGTATGATGAAAATAATTCAATGGCATTTTTGTATCGTCTACCTAAGAGGGTCTATATCACATAGACCAAGTCTTATAACTTTGAACACGTAATGTTCGTACCATTATGTTCGAAGTTACAAAACTGACTATGGATTAAAAAAAAAAAAAAAAATAAACTGTTTTAAGCAGGGAGGCAAGCCCCCATGCACCCCCCACCCCCCACTACTTAAATATACCAACTCTGAGATTGTACCCCATTGAACAAAATAGAAACCTCTGCTTATGGAGATTTCCACTGAAACGCTCAAACTTTTGCAAATTCGATCATATGGTCTCGACCATATGAGGTTCGAACTTGTAAAAATTCCACTGTGTGATAGAAACCCTACCTAAGGTACATAAAAATATGGTAGATACACCAGGTAGATCAATAATTTCAGCCTAGAATTATTTCTTGCAAAATAATGGAATATTTTTACATAATTATCTGTTGTCTCATGTGGTTAAAATGCCTTCTTTTATTAAAGACACTGCGACGCCTGTGCACTGACCCATCAGTCAAGGAGCCTCACTCCTCACCACTAACACCAGTGAGGGGAGTCCAGATATGGAAGGATAATAAATACCCACACAGTAAAGTACAATTTCCCTTAAGAGCACACAAAGATCACAGTCAATCTGGGGCTGGTTTCTCCCTTTTTCTCCAGATCCCCAGTAAAACTCCCCACTGGCACAGCTATATGGTCCCGATCTCAGCCTAGTGGGCAAGCTAAAACCTCCAGCACCCTCTCTGTCCAGCCAGTGCTTCGTGTCCCAGCCCAGGTAGCTCACATACCCACACACACACACACACACACACACACACACACACTTTGAGATAAGAGTTATACACAGCCACACAGACACTCCTGAAGAAGGCTGGCACAGGTTCTCCAGCTGTGCCCCTTTTACCCAGACTATACAGTAGAAATCACTGCCACCACCTATTAATATTTATCAGCTATCAAAAGGGTCTTATGAAAGGGTGTCCAGTTATACTGTGTATTATTATTATCCAAATGGTAAGTGTAACTGAACAGCCAAGACTTATTTGGAGTGACTTGGACAGTATCACTATATTCATGCAATGTACTCTCGAGCTTAAATATCTTTACACAAAACAGCCACAATTGAAAGGTCTAAAAATATTTAATAATAAATAATAAAAACACGACAATACTTCTTACTACACAGCGCTAGTCAACAGTTCAGTTACCAGAAAATGCATAAAATAATACAGTTGAATAGTTCTGGAAGCAATACAGAAAACCGTCTAATCTTCCTATTTCCTAGCTGTTTCTAAGAGAAAGCACAGTTCTAAAATAAACTTACATATAGAGCAAAGCAGTGCTGGTGAGTTGGATGTTCTCGAGACAAATGCTCAGTTTTGCAAGTCTCTCTGTCCTTAGATTGATAACACAGTACCACTGATTAATTTCAGATTGCATCATTTCTTTCTGGTTCCCAGTCTAACAGAAACTCAGAGGTTAATAGCCCTTTTGATCTTACAGCTGGTCAGGAAGCCAGAGCAATAAAAGAAATTATACATGTAAATTTCAGCCATTATCTCTGGCCTCAAAACAATAGGCAGAATGCCTCCCTCTAGACATCTCTGCTCCAAGTTTTAGATCAAAGAATTTCCCAATGCTTGACTTATCAGCTTTCTTACAGCAGAGTGCACTGTTACATTTTGGCAGTTCATATTAATATTTACAAATGATAGAATTATCTACAAAATTCTAGCTAGCTAGCCTGGCAGCCTTCACCTATCTTCATACATACCCCCCCCCCCCCGGAGAAATCTAGCTAGTTTTTCCAGTGACCCTTGAGAAACGTTGCTTGAGAGGGTTAGGTCTATCTGAGTACACCTTACCCATTCACTGTCTTGAGAGCCCATCTGCATTGGTGTTGCACATGTCACTGCGGTGCTGCACTGACATATATGCTTGCAATCCTAGGCTCCATCTTAGCAACTTGGCAATTTGCTGACTTGCTCTGTTTAACTATGTTAGGGGATTGTGATCTGTCAGTACAGTGAATTTTCTTACATATAGATAAGGCTAAAGTTTCTGCAGTGCGCACATTATGGCTAGACATTCCTTTTCTACATCTGCATAGCATTCCTCCCTGGGTTGGAGCCTACAACTAAGATAAACCACTTGGTGCTCTTCTCCCTTTAAAGAAATCTGGCTAAGTACAGCTCCCACCCCATGGTTCAAAGCGTCCACCTGCACAACAAATTATTTGCTGTAATCTGGACTGGCTAACACAGGTGGTCCTCCCAAAGCTTCTTTAAGCTTCTGGAATGCCATCCGACATGCTTGGGTCCACACTACCTTATCTGGCCTGAAGTTCTTCATGTTTCACTGTTGCAGTCATTACATTTTAGTAATCTGCTGGCAGGTTGCCCTCAGTCGGCCTGATTAACAAAGTCTTGGGTCCTGCATCGGTTGCTGTCCCTTCCATGACGTCATTTTGTCAGGGGGTATAAAACGTGCAGCCGACGCCATTACATCAGTCTTACTTGCCGCATGGTGCCCGAAGCAGAAGCAGTTCACAAGTGCCGGTTGGCCAACTCCTGAAATTTTTGTTTTCGAGTTTCAGAACCGAAGTCTTCAACTAAAAGCTAAGTACCCCGTTGGGGAAACTTTTTCTTGCTCCTTACCGATGTCAGTAAAAGTTAATAATTGCATTACTTGTGGGAAGCAAATACCTCATAAGGATTTTCATTTGTACTGTATTCCTTGCCTAGGCCCTGACCACAATGTGCCTTGCTGTCGGTTTTGTGCTAAATTTAATCAACGCATGATTAAATGTTGGTATATTTTTGCTTTTAAATATTTTGGCTCAAGATTTAATTATCCAGAAATGTCGTTGGTTAGCAATCCGACTACCAGAATACCTAAAAAACGCAAAGAAAAAGGCAGAGACAGACAGTCGAGGTCCAAAACCGACGACGCTTCTCCTAAGCCAGTCGCCGGTACTCAGTGAGGCGCTTTAGCAACCCATGATACCCGCTACTTCTGATTCGCAGGCCTCTACTGAGACCCATTCAGAGTCCGGTATGCCGCGAGATACTTCAATTATGGAACCCGCAGATGTCTCTACCTTAGATGGGTCCGGAGCCGCTGTGCAGGCACCGGTTTCTGAGTGTGTTTTCAGGCCTACAGATTTGTATATTAGACCAACGCCATCTTAAAAAATAAGGCCAAAATCTATGCCTAAAAAAACGATGCCTGGGCCACATGTGCAGGCCCCTATGCCTAAAAAACAAATTATCAAAATGGCTGAAGATTTAATTACTCTGATCAGGGGTAGCCAAGCTCCTCCTCCTAAGAGGCCTAGGCAAGACATTGATTATGAATTTTCTGAACAGGATTCTATTTCTTCTGACTATTCTAATGAACAGGATTTGTCTATTCCTACTTATGAGGACTCTGATGCAGAGGATTCCATTCCTTCTGCCTCTCCCCCTGAGGATTTTTCTTTTGGGGAAACTTTACATGCCTTAAGGGAACATTTCCACTGGGAAAGTTAGGATTTCTCTGAATCTAAAAAGCGACTTAGGGATTTTCTTCTACTTCCTCAGCATAGGCGTTTGGCTATACCTCCTGTTCTAGACATTGTTGATGTTTTTTCAGAATCTAGTACGAGTCCTGATTCTCTGCCTCCAGCTCCTTGTATGCCAGACAGACACTACAGGGTTCCTGACTCCCACAAATTCCTTGTCAAAAACCCTATAGCTGATCCTGAAACCATTTCTCAGGGTCCCAAGGGCATTAAGGCCTCTACTGCCAAAAATCCTACCCCTTCTGATAGAGATTCCAGGGCGCTGGATAGATGGGGTAAGAAGGTTTACACGTCTGCAACCTTGGCAATCAGGGCTTTAAACTGTCAATTTCATATGCTTAAATATCAACAGCATATCATGGGACTGCTTAAACAGAAAATTATGTTAATCTCTGACTGTGTGGAAAATAAAGAATTGCAGGATTTATTGCATTCAGCTGAACAAGTTGGAAAACATACTTTGCAATGTGGTTTTGATTCCTTGGAGGCCTCTTGCAGGGCTGCTGTAACTGGATCTGTGCTAAGAAGGCATGCTTGGCTCAAAGCGCAAACTCTGCCTGACCAAGTTAAAGCAAAATTGTTGGATGCTCCTTTACAACAGGACCATCTCTTTGGTAATAAGGCTGACGAAGTGTTAAAAAGATGGAAGATAAAGCTAAATCTATGCAAACTGTGAAAGATTTCTTACAATTGCAACCTCCAAGATTTAGTAGGCACTGGCCTACTAAGAAGTGGTCCTTTCCAGTCCCCACGAGAGCTGCTCAAGTCAAATCAGGACATTCCAAAGGCTCCAGGTTTCACAGTCACAAGGAACTTTTAGATCAAAACAATGGGGTGCCTCTACCTACAAATCTGGAAGCAACAAGGCACCTCCCTATGGTAATAAGTCTCAATGACTTCCCTCTACAATCACCAAGCACTTACCTCTTAGCCGCCCCTTTGGGGGGAAAACTAGCACTTCATGCACGAAACTGGCAACTTATTACCCAGGACAAATGGGTTTTAAATATAGTATCCTAGGGATACAGATTTCAGTTCCACACTTTGCCAATCCCAAACGGATGGTCAGATCTGCCCCCAAATCAGTGGGCAGAGGCCCAGAAACAAGTTCTTTCCCTCATGAACATGGGGGCTATTCAATCAGTTCCAGAAGAGGAAAAGGGACAAGGTTTCTACTCCAGATTTTTCCTGGTACCCAGAAAAGACAAATCATGGCGTCCAATTCTGGACTTACCCACTCTAAACACATTTCTGGACATTCCAAAATTCAAGATGCTGACTCTTCAACAGTTACTACCTATGCTAGGCAAATATGCCTGGTTGGTAACTCTAGACTTAAAAGAGGCTTACCTGCATATCCCAATCAGGGAATCTTGCAGAAGATACCTCCACTTCAAAGCAGGCTACTCGCATTACCAGTTCTCTGCACTGCCCCTTGGCTTATCTACTGCACCCAGGGTCTTCACAAAGTGCCTGGTAGCAGTAATTGTGTTTTGCAGGCAATGAAATATTCATATATATCCATACCTGGACGGTTGTCTGATTTAGGCAGAAAACAAGGACATTCTTCTAAGGCATCTGGCGTTTGTAGAAAGGGTTCTAACTTGTCTAGGGTACACCATAAACGAAAAGAAATCACAACTCGTACCCTCTCAGAAAATTACATTCCTGGGTGCAAGCTTGAATACAACTGCCCAGATGACTTACCTTACGCCAGAAAAGCAAATTCAATTGATGACTTACTTCAAACAGGTGGCCACAAAAACCCTGCTATCTGCAAAACAAATTCTGCAGGTCTTGGGGTTCATGGCCTCCTGCATTCTTCTAATTCCATATGCAAGACTGCATATGAGGAAACTTCAGTGGTACTTAAAAAGTTTATGGAGTCAACATTATCACAGCCTGGAAACAATGATTTCTATTATACCTTGCCTGCAACTAGAGTTCCTGTGGTGGGCAGAGGCCTGCCACCAAAACCGGGGACTGCCATTCACTTCACCCCCTGCCACCCAAACCCTAACAGATGCTTCAGACTATGCTTGGGGCGGCTCATCTGGCAAAGAAGTGCATTCAGGGCAAATGGAGCCCAAATCAAAATGCACCTACATATCAATCAGAAAGCGATGCTAGCCGTACAGAATGCTTTGACAGCCTTCAATGACTACCTTTGCCCAGGACAACTAATGATAGACAAACACCACAGTTATGTGGTAGATAAACAAGCAGGGGGGTACACATTCGTACCCTCTTTGCAGACTAGCCATGGCATTGTGGAGCACGGCCTTGACCTATCAGATACAACTACAAGCTCAATTCCTGCCAGGAAAGCTAAATACTCTGGCAGACGAACTAAGCAGAAATCTTATGGACCCACACGAATGGAAACTGGAACCACAAGTTTTCAACATGTTGACACTCAAATGGGGGAACCCAGACATAGATCTTTTTGCCTCACCCCAGAACTATCAGTTGGACAAATTCTGCACAAGAATTCATCACAAAGCTTGGAAAGTGGATGCTCTATCATTCAGCTGGAAAAACCTATCCGTCTATGCTTTTCCTCCTCTGCCTCTGCTCTCCAAAGTTCTACTAAAAGTCAAACAGGACAAACCAAAAAAGTTTGATTGCTCCAGACTGGCCTTGCCAACACTGGTACCCACTCCTGTGCAATGTGTCACAACTTCCTCCGTGGCACCTGCCTCAGACACCTTACCTACTGTCTCAGCAGAACTACCAAATTCTGCACACTCAGCTCCAAACTTTGAATCTTGCAAAGTGGCTAATCAACTAATTTCACCCTTGGCATCCCTCAGCAAACCAGTGTTGGATGTCATTTTGGAGGCTAGAAGGCCTAGTACTAGAAAATCTTATGCTGACAAATGGAAAAGATTCTGTGTCTGGAACCAATCACAAAGAATAAACACAGCAATTCCCAATATTCCTCAGATTCTACAATACTTAACAGAGATGCTTCGCAAGGGCCTATCTTTTTCTTCCATAAAAATCCATGCCTCTGCCATTTCAGCTCATTACAACACAGGACCTCCCCTCTTCTCTCATCCTCTGCTAAAGCAGTATCTCAGAGGGGCCAAACATTTAAGACCTCCCAGGAGAGCACCAACTCCTGCATGGGACCTCAATTTTGTTTTGGAAAAACACTCTCCCTCCTTTTGAACCAGCTGCTACTGCAGACCTAAAATTTCTCTCCTGGAAAACAGCGTTCCTTTTAGCAGTCACTTCAGTCAAAAGGATTTCAGAATTACAGGCTCTTATGGCAGTGGAGCCTTTCATTATTTTTCATCCTGACAGGACGGCTCTCAGGACCAATCCATCTTTCATGGGTGGTATCCAGTGTGGCTCTTAATCAGACCATTCATCTGCCAACTTTCTTCCCCAATCCACAGAACAAAAGTGAGCAGATTCTGCATTCATTGGATGTACACAGACGACTTAGATTCTACTTAAACAGGACGAAATCTCTAAGAAAATCTGAACAACTATTGGTGGCATTTGCTGCAGAGGGAAAGGCTATTTCAAAGCAGACTATTTCCAAATGGATAAACCATTGTATTAGTTTCTGCTATATACACCATGGTAAACCTATCCCCAAGGGGATCAGGTCTCATTCCACCAGGGCTGCATCTACTTCTGCAGCCTTTCTCAGAGGGGTTACTACCAGAGACATTCTAGAAGCTGCTACCTGGAGCTCAGTTCATACGTTCACCAAACATTACCATTTGCCTCTCTTCTCTAAATCCAGAGCTGGCTTTGCCACTGCTGTCCTGCAGGGCCTTATAGCTGCTCCTAATGCTGTATAAATCCATCCTCCCAACCATAGCTTTGGGATTCTACCTAATTGTAATGACTGCAACAGTCAAACATGAAGAACATAGTACAGTTGTGCACACATACCATAAATGTAGATGTTAGAGTGTATTCACTGTTGCAGTCCTGGTTACCCACCCTCCAGCCCCCGGTTTTTGTCTTACTATACCTCTCCTTTCTTTTACTATGCTTAAAAGCCTTTTTGGGTGTATTTGCTTTTGTTTGGAGGTATATTTTTTGTGTTTTAAATTATATACGTATATATACATATATATATTTTGCTCCCCATTTGGGGGGCACCTGACATCTGGGGAAAGAAAAACTGATGTAATGGCATCGACTGCATGTTTTATACCCCTGACGACCTGACGTCATGGAAGAAGGGACAGCAACTGATGCAGGACCCAAGACTTTGTTAATCAGGCCAACTGAGGGCAACCTGCCAGCAGATTACCCAAATGTAATGACTGCAGCAGTGAATACACTCAAACATCTACATTTATGGTAAGTGTACACAACTGTACTTTCTTCCTTGTCAGGTCTGTGAGGGGAGCAGCTATGGTACTATAACTGGGGACAAACTTTCTGCAGTACCCTGCTGTCCCTAAGAATGCCCTCACCTGCTTTTTGGTAACAGGTGCAGCGCATGCCTGAATGGCTTCCACTTTGGCAGGTTCTGGCCTGATCTTAACACTCTCCACTCTATTTCCAGGTAGGAGACCTCTGCCATACCCACCTGACATTTGTTGGGCTTAATGGTCAACCCTGTTCTCTGTAGTCTGCCCAACACCTCCCTGACATGTTGAAAGTGCTGTGGCCAGGAATGGCTGTAGATGGCAGTATCATCTAGATAAGCAAGGGCAAACCATCCTGCTTGGATGTGATCTACCAGCCTCTGGAAAGTTGCTGGGGCATTTTTCATCCCAAAGGGCATCTTTGTGAACTCATACAAGCCAAATGTAGTCACAAAGGCTGACCTCTCTCTAGCACTGGGAGTCAAGGGCACCTGCCAGTAACCCTTGATAAGATCAATACTTGTAAGATACTTAGCCCCATCCAGCTGCTCTAGGGCCTCATCTGTCCTAGGCATAGAGGTAAGCATCTGACTCTGTGCAACTATTTAATTTCTTGCAGTCCACACAGAACCTGGAGCTGCCATCCTTCTTTGGCACCAGTACCACTGGGGATACCCAGGGACTGTTAGACTCTTGAATTACCCCTAGTTCCAACATTTCCTGTATCTCTTCCCTCAGAGTCTGTTTGACTCTCTCAGTCATCCTGTTAAGGGTCTGCCTAATAGGCCTTTGGGTTCCTGTATCCACCTGGTGCTGCACCAGATGGGTGCACCCTGGTTTTCCAGTGAACATGTCCCCAAACTCCTATAACACTGCTCAGATTTCTCAAACCTGGGTAGGAAACAGCTGCTGGGACATACCTACCCCTTCCACTGAGGTGTCAGTCCAAGCCTCACTGAGATCATCATTCACCAGATCTCCCTCAGGCTCCTCCTGCAATCCACTGCATATGCTCAGCACAAGAGCCTCCCTATCATAAGGTTTCTTCATGTTAACATGGTATAATGTGTGCCCCTGCCTAGCAGTTCCACCATGTAGTTAACATCACTTACCTTTCTTACCACCTTCTAGGGTCCCTCCCAAGCTGCTTGCAGCTTGTGGTGTCTGACAGGAATGAGAACCATTACCTGCTGTTCTACAGCATACTCTCTAGCTCGAGTATTCCTGTCATACCATGCCTTTTTCTGTTGTTGGGCTTCTGCCAGGTTCCCTTGGGCCAAGCCCATGAGTTCCTTGAGCCTTGTCCTGAGGTTTAGGACATATGCCACAACAGACTCCATGTGAGATTCACACTCGCTTTCCCACTCATCTCAAATTAAATCTAGAGGTCCCCTCACCCTATGCCCATACCACTCCTCAAAGGGTGAAAACTCTGTGGATTCTTGGGGAACCTCTCTGTAAGCAAACATCAGATGGGGCAAATATGTGTCCCACTCCCTCTTAAACTGGTCTGCAAATGCCTGTAGCATGGACTTGATTGTAGATTTTAATCTCTCAACCAGACCATTAGTCTGTGGATGGTAGGGGATGGTCTTCAGGTGCTTCACCCCACTGTACTTCCACATATAAGCCAGCAGGTCTGACATGAAATCGGTACCTCTGTCAGTCAGTACTTCTTTTGGGAAACCTACCCCGCTGAAAATCTCTAACAGAGCATTTTCCACCTTTTCTGCCTCAATGGCGGACAGAGCCACTGCTTTAGGGTATCTTGTAGTATAATCTACTACCACTAGGATATACTTTTTCCCCTGTGGTACTTGGGATACTCAGAGGCTCCACAATATCCATAGCTATGCTCTGAAATGGCTCCTCAGTCACAGGCAAAGGCATCAAAGGAGCTCTCACCTTGTCTCCTGCCTTGCCTACCTGTTTGCACTGCCCACAGGTCCTGCAGTACCCAGTTACATTTCTGGAAATTCTAGGCCAATAGAAGTTCTGCATAATATGTCTCTTTGTACATTTTATGCCCATATGACCTGCAAAGGGAATATCATGGGCAATGACTAGAAGCGCCAGACAGTAGGCTCTAGGCAGTGCCAACTGTTATACCCTCTCACCTTCTAGCCTTCCCTCAGGGGTCCACTGTCTATACAGTAACCCCTTGTCCCAATATACAGATTCCCCCTTCCCTTGAAAATCAGGTGCCTCACTAGCTACCTGTCTCAGGGCTTGCAGTGTAGAGTCTAAGAGCTGAGCCTGTCTCAACTCTGTCTTTGTAACCCTTCCCAGCTCCCCTTCCACAGGAAGTCTGGCATCTTCTGACTGTGGTGCATCACTGTTGGCCTGGGTACTACTACTCTCCTCTATCTTTGCAGTCACTCTGTCCAAGGGAACATCAGTACCCACAAGCAGCTGTGGCTCACCTTCAGACTCACTGCTACAGAGTAGCTCCCTCCCTGAAATAACCACCTCACCAGTCCTGGCTGCAAGTATGCTGTCTGTCTGGGTCTCCCCCAGGCTACCAGACCCACATGCATATCTCCAAGCCTGACTGCGTGTAACTGCATGAACTGATGGTACTGCCTCATCCAAATCTTTCTGTATCGGCATCTGCAGGATGGTAGTTTGGTACCCTGGTTGTCTCAAGACAGCCTACTATTGGCATTTTGTCTTCCCCACTTTCTGGCTCCCTCACCTTTTGCTCCCCACCTTGCCACTGTGCCCAGAGGCTTTGGTCCACATCATGTTGTTTACATACCCTCTCAAACATATGAATGAAACTATCAAAATTATCCCCCTCTGTAAACTGTGGAAGAAATTTACTGACCTTTTGTGCTTATGTGGCCCAGTTACTCCCTTCCCCATTACCTCCAAGTCTCTGGCGAAGAGTCCACATCTCCTTTTCATGCTGCCTCTGCCTTTTTATTTTCCTCAGCTTCCAGGCATAGCAGTTTCTCATTCTCTTCAGCCTGCAACCATCGCAGTTTGTCATTGTCCTCACTCTCTAGATGCCTCAATCTCTCATCTGCTTCTATTTCCAAATGCCTGACCTCCAACTCAAGTCTAGTTCCAGATGGATTTTTAAATCCTCTGCAGAAAGGTTGAGCTGTCCATTCTCTGAGTGTGGTACATCTCCATTGCCAGACTGATCGTTGTCCTGGTTGCTGTTTTCAGATGCAGCTGTGACCAAAGCTGCAGTCATGTCTGCCTTAGACAGGTTTCCATGCACCAGTCCCTTAGCCTGGCACATCTCAGCCAGCTGGCTCCTTGTCAGCTTTCCGTACTTTTCTGCTAACATGCTTGCCTGCTCTCCCTGACTAAGCTAACAAAAGAAATAAAACAGTTGTGATCTGAACTTTAGGTCTTCACTGAGTAGCTGATTTAGGGTAAAAAAACATCTTCAGTAATCACTGTACAACAAGCTACTGGAATTCACACTACCCACACCACTACAAGCCAATTAGTAGTTACCAACCAATTAATATGTGGTGTGGATATCCCACCACTGCCAAACAATTAATATGCGACACCCATGCACTGGCCCAGCAATCAAGGAGCCTCCTCACCACTAACACCAGTGAGGGCCATTCACATAGGGGAGGGTAACAAATACCCACACAACAAAGTACAGTTTCCCTTAAGAGCACACAGAGATCACACTCAGTCTGGGGCTGCTTTCTCCCTTTCTCTTAAAATCCCCAATAAGACTCCCCATTGGCACAGCTATAGGGTCCAGATCTCAGCCTACTGGGCAAGCTAAAACCTCCAGCACCCTCTCTGTGCAACCATTGCTTCATGTCCCTGCTGAAGTAGCTGACACATGCACACACACACACTTTGAGATGAGTTATGTACAACCACACAGACACTCCTGTGGAAGGCTGGCACAGCTTCTCCAGCTGTGCCCCTTTTACCCGGACTATACGGTAGAAATCACTGCCACCACCCACTAATATTTATCAACTACCAAAAGGCCCTTATGAAAGGGTGTCCAATTATAATGTGCAGTATTATTATCCAAATGGTAAGTGTAACTGAACAGTCAAGGCTTATTTGGAGTGACTTAGACACTATCACTATATACATGCAATGTACTCTAGAGCTTAAATTATCTCTACACAAAACAGCCACATTTGAAAGGTTTAAAAATATTTAATAATAAATAATAAAAACACAAGACAATACTTCTTACTACACAGTGCTAGTCAAGAGTTCAGACACAGGAAAATGCATAAAATAATGCAGTAGAATAGTTCTGACATCATTACAGAAAACCACTGTCTTCTTATTATTTCCTGGATATTTCTAACAGAAAACACAGTTCTAAAATAAACTTACATATAGAGAAAAGCATTGCTGGTGAGTTGGATGTTCTGAAGACAAATGCTCAATGCTCTGAGTCTCTGTCCTTAAATTGATAACACAGCATCACTGATTCATTTCAGATTACATCATTTCTTTCTGGTTCCTAGGCTAACAGAAAGTCAGAGGTTAGTAGCCCTTTTGATATTGCAGCCGGTCAAGAAGCCATAGCAGTAAAATAAATTATGCATGTAAATTCTAGCCATTAACTCTGGCCTCAAAACAGTATACAGAATGCCTCCCTCTAGACATCTCAGCTCTGTGTTTTAGATCAAAAAATTTCCCAATGCTTGACTTATCAGCTTTCTTACAGCAGAGTGCACTGTTACATTTTTGCATTTCAACATGCAACACAGTCTTTTCACATTTAAGAGAACAAGCCTGTGGCTTATATTAATATTTACAAATGACAGAATTGTCTACAAAATTCTATCTATCTAGGCTGGCAGCCTTCACCTTTCTTCACAGACACCTTTGATTTTCTAGAGAAGATTGAAAATATAAAGTGGACAGGAGAAATGTATTGGATTTTCGTAGATGTAAAAAGGTTGTACACTACTATTCACCATGGGTTGGGCTTTGAGGCTGTAATGTTTTTTCTATGAGAAAGCCCAGCAAGTTGTTATATTTTAGAATTGCTGGAATTGCTGGATTTTTGTTTTAATAATTATTAATTTAATTATTTTTGTTTCTGTGAAGATGTTTATAAACAGATGACGGGTATTGCCATGAGGTATCTTTTGCCCTCATGTATGCCAACCTATTTATGGGGTTGTTTGAAGCTGAATATCTTTACAGACATGTATTTTATAATAGTTTTGTCACAAGATATTCTAGATTTATAGATTTGATTTTTTATGTGAAGGAGGTGTAGATATGCTTCCTTCTTTCATCAAAGATCTCGATAAAAATCGATTTCATTTGAATTTTATGGGCTACAATTTGGAGATTCAGTAGTATTTCTGGGTGTATACCTACAAGGTGTGGTAGGTGAAAGAATAAAAACAAGGATCAATCATAAGTTTGAATATGACAACCATTTTTTGCATGGATCCAGTTGTCACCCCCCCCAATCTGTTAAACTTCCTCCCCTTTGGAGAAGTATTACGTGTGTAGAGATTATGTAATGACTCAGGGGAACTGAATATAGAGATTAATACAACAGTAGAGATGTTTTTTAATAGGGAATATCATGTAGGAGTGATAAAGGGGGCTTTATACAATTTAAAAACTATAATATATAATAAAAATATTGTTAAGTATAAAAAAAGTGAGCAAGAGTGAAAAAACGTGGATATAGTAACTATGTATAATGTATTTACTAATCAGTAATAAAAAACAAGATGTTAAGTTGTCAATCTCGCCTTCATTCTTGCTTGATGGGTTCGGAGCCGATCCCTCGGCTCCGACTCGGCACTTGCTTTAGCTCGAGAACTCCTTTTACCAGCTCGAGGCAGCCCCATATCCCATGATGCAAGGCAGGAAGTACCCAGATCTCGTTTGCCGCTTCGCTTGGGAGGTCTTGTCTTTACCAGCTCCTGGTAAGTAATTCACATTTGTGACATTTAAGCCGCTTTTAGTTAAAACTAATTTGTTTTGATAGTTTAACTTTAAATTTAACTTTTCTGACAGAATTCCCTGACTCTTTTAATTTTTTTAGTCAGTTAGTTTCCCTATCCCATCCCCCCCCTGTTAGGGTGTGTGTGTTGGTGTTTTACTAAATACCTTTTGGTATTAGTTTAATTTAATTGGACTGGTGTGTGTGTGTTGTGTTAAGGCACCATGTCTAAAGAGAGGGTTTCAGGTTTTAAGAAGTGTGACTCGTGCTGTCAGAAGATGTCTCTGACAGACGGTTACACTTCTTGCCTGTACTGTTTGGGCCCTCTTCACCTGCAGGACTCCTGTGCTATTTGTCACTCCTTCAGCCAGAGAGTCCTGCAGGAGAGACGGAATAAGTTGATTCTCAGGGGTCTTCTTAAGCCGGAGGGCTCTCCGGCTAAGTTGGCCCCTCAAAAATCAACTAAATCTGCCAAGACCCAGGCTTCTGTTTCTAAGCCTGTGGCCTCGGCTCGACTCGTATAGAGTCGAGATCGGCTCGGCTGGAGCCGATTCTGATCCACTAAGCTTTCGCCGATGGCTATCGGTGCCGAATCTGCTGACCACTGTGGTGTCTGTTCCAACCGGCTCCGACACCCACGTGGCACGAGCATCGGTGTCGGCTCGATCGGCTCCGACACCCATGTGGCACAGGCATCGGTGTCGGCTCCAATCGGCTCCGACACCGTTACTTTGGTGGCTGTATCGGCTCCGGCTGGAGCCGATACATCGAGTTCTGCCGGCTCCGAAATCGGTGCCGACAGGATCAGTAATATCGGCTCCGATGGCCCATTCCAGGAAGAGGTCGAGGTCTCCTTCCTTGGAGCCGATACTTCGGCTCCGGCCTCGCCTCTTCTATCGGAGCCGAGCCATCGGAGCCGATCTTCAAGGTCATCCAGGTTGTCAGATCATGACCTAGAGAGTGGTCAGTAGATTGCTCAAGTCACAGGTACTGGCCCAAATGCTACACAGTTCGTCTCAGCAGGCGACTGTTGGTCCACACCCCGTTACAGTTCCTCCTTCAACTCTACCCCAGAGCTTGGAGTTGGAGTCTTCGGGCTTGGTTACTGCTACGGCTGGAGGACGGATACCCCTTCTGTTCCTTCAGCCCCTACTCTTATCTCCTCTTCCTTAGAGGGATTCGTGGTCGGGCTTCCATGGTCTCCTCCGAGGGGTGAGTGGCATCGGACCCTTGTCCGAACCCGCTCTTCCCCTTGGAGCCTCGGCCTTGGTGAGCTCGGCTCCGACATCTGCCTCGGAGACTTCCCTTCGGTGGCCCTGGAGTTCCTAGCTCTTGGGCGGGGCCTCTCGGACCTGCCTGGGAGGGAGCATTCGAGGTGATGAAGAGTGTACTGGCCACTAGTATCAGTCAGCAGTCTCTTCCCGTAGCTCCTCCCTCTATTGTACCTGTTGACATCTCTGCCACTTCTCTTGCTACAGGACCCAGAGATCCTCCGCCTCAGGTTTCCCCATTGGGAATTTCCCCTCTTCCGAGGATTCTCCTGATGTTTCGGGAGATCCTCCTAGGAAGAGGACTTGTAAGAGGAAGCATGTAGACTCCCGAGTCTGTCACTTGGATACTGACTTTGATGAGTCAGAGGGATCCCTAGATCCCCTCTGAGGATGTCTCCTTCTCAGACATCCTAGAACTTCTGAAACAGAGGGAAACTGGCCCACCAACAATCCCTCTGAGGATGAGTCAGTATACCTAGAGGCGTTTGGATCTCGGCCCTCCACCTCCTGGGTGTCTCCGCCTTCGACCCCTTATGCAGGTTATTGCTCGAAGGCGTGGACAACTCCTGACTCTGTAGAGCCAGTCCCTAGGAGGCCTTCTAAATTTATAACTGCCCCTAGTGACAAACAATTCCTTACCAAGGGTGTCCCGCTGATGCCATGGTGGTGGCTGCGGCCACCAAAAGGAACTTGCAGATCCTTCTGTGCCCGTCCATCCTCCTAATAAGGACTCTAGGACCATGGATAGGTGCGCAAGCGGATGTTTTCCTCAGCGACCTTTGCTATGCGTTCGCTGAATTATCTTTGTCACTTCACCAGACTCCAGAGATATCCTGAAGGAGCTGGGAGAAGTAGTTCAGGATCCTACAGCTGCAGGGGCCCAAGAAAAGATTGCTTCGCAGCTAGGAACCCTCAATTCCATTGCTAACTCCTCCATGCGGCTAATATCTTATGCTGCTGATGGAGGAGTAGAGCCGCAGGCACAGGTGTGGCTCTTAGGCGCCAAGCCTGGATGCGGCTATGTGATTTTGGATCCCTTTAAGGCGTCCTTCACAAATTCTCCCTTTGATGGGTCAGCTTTGTTTGGCCCTCAGGTGAAGGAAACCTTGACCAGGTGTGAGCAGGACGGCAAGACTCTTTCTGCTGTTGGAGTCCGTTTTCCACCCCTTCTAGGCCTTATCCCAAAGGACAGAAGGGTGGGAAGATGTGGTTCCGTAAATCCCAAGGAGTCACGCCGGATTCACGTGGTCAGTTTACCCCTAGAGGCAGAGGGGTAACAACAACAGACGCGCTCTAGAGGCAGGGGATCCGAAGAACCAGGGCAACAGGGAGTCTCTTCCTGAGAAGCCCTTTCAGCATCCCTGAGGTGTTGCCCGGCTGTCCCTCCTTGGAGGCAGTCGGGAAGATTATCACTATACCCAGAAGCCTGGCATTCCCTCACTCAAGACAGATGGGTACAGTCGATCATATCCAAGGGTTACATAATTCCTTTCGAGGAAAGTCCCTTCCCCTCAAGTTCCCTTCCAGATGTACCACCGGTCTAAGGGACATTGCAGAGTCAGAAATCAAAACTACTGCAAAAGAGCCATTCAGCCAGTTACAATAGACCATTCAGAGCCGGAATCTACTCAAGGTTCTTTTGGTCCCCAAAAGACGGGAGACTGGAGACCAATATTGGATCTCAGCAGACTCAACAAGTCTGTCAGGAAGACAAGATTCGAATGGTCACTCTTCAGTCAATTCTGCCCTTCTTACAGAAGGACAACTGGATGTGCTCAATAGATCTTCAGGATGCGTACTATCACATCAAAATTCACAGACGCTCAGGAGATTTCTCCGCTTTCGGCTGGGGTCCAGTCATTTCCAGTTCAGAGCCCTGCCCTTTGGTCTCACTACAGCCCCAGAGTGTTCACCAAATGCATGGCAGTGGTCACGGCTCACCTGAGACGTCAAGGATTCCAGGTGTTTCCGTATCTCGACGACTGGCTCCTGTCAGCCACCACCAGGCATCAGCTTATACAAGCCAGGGATTACACAATAGACCTTTGTTCTCATTTAGGCATCTCAATCAACTTGAAAAGTCATCCTTATCGCCCTGCCAGTCTATTACCTTCATAGGCGCAAACTTAGACACTGTTCGGATGTCAGCTACCCTTACAGAACAAAGAGTTTCAGACATTCAGACTCATGTCAGGATCATTCTGGCCAGCAAGAAAGTACAGGCCAGAATGGTTCTAAAGGTATTAGGTCTCATGGCTGCGGCCATTACTCTTCTTCCCTGGCTCGATTCTACATGCGCCTCCTTCAGTGGATGCTGTTCACACAGTGGTCATACCAGCAACTCCCAATGCGTCACCAGATTCTGGTGACACAGACATGCAAACAACATCTTGCTTGGTGGATCACATAGTCTCAGGTTCACCAAGGCAGGTGCTTTGTACCCCGTCCCGATAGCCACTGTCACCTCGGATGCCACCCTGATCGGGTGGGGGAGTCATTATCAGGGCAGGATGGTTCATGGGACGTGGCAACCGTTAGAGTACCATCTGCACATAAATGTCCTGGAGATGAGAGCAGTGCTTTTAACGTTGCAAGCCCTCAACGACTTTCTTCCCGTAGGGACAATTGCAGTCCACACAGACAACATGTCTGTAGTTTGCTATATCAACAAACAGGGCGGAACAAAGTCCTACCCCTTGTGTCGAGAAGCGCTCAGACTTTGGCAATGGGCGATCTCCTCTCATCGGTTTCTGGTAGCAACGCATATCCCTGGGAAAACCAACATTATAGCGGACAGATTGAGCAGAGCTATCCTCATGCCTCACGAGTGGTCTCTCAAGCAATCTATAGCGGAAGAGATTTTTCTGGAATGGGGTCGTCCATGTTGCGATCTTTTGCTACTCCCAAAACAGCAAATGTCCAGACTTCTTCAGCCTCTTCCTCTATCAGGCCATCCCCAGAGACGCTCTGACCCAGGATTGGCCCCAGGGACTTCTTTATGCCTTCCCTCCATTTCCTCTGATCCCTCAGGTGATCCAGAAAGCTACCGTTTGGAAAGCCAAATTGATTCTCATTGGACCTTACTGGCCTCGACAAGTTTGGTTCCCGTTCCTCCATCGTCACCTGTTGGTGCAGCCGTGGCATCTGGACCCAGTGCCAGATCTACTGATTCACCAATCCGGTCAGCTGCACAGGTCAATTCCTTCTCTCAACCTCACAGCATGGTTGCTCCACTTCCTTCCTTAGCCAGGCTTCCTTTGATCTCTAACCCAGTTAGAGATATCATAGTAACTTCACTAAAATCCTCTACCAGGAGGATTTACACAAGCAAATGGAAACGTTTCTCTTATTGGGCTAAGGCCCAAAATATTGATCCTTTCACTGCCCGTGTTCAGGCAGTTCTGGACTTCTTAGCAGAGATTTTTAATGCAGGCTCCTCTTCTTCAACAGTCAGAGTTCAGTTGGCTGCTATTTCTAATTTTCATGTCGGGATAGCAGATCATAATATTATGTCCCATAGACTCTGCAGGGCCTTCTTGAAAGGAATTTTCCTACTAAAACCTCCAATCAGGAATCCTCCTCCTCAGTGGGATCTAAATTTGGTCCTGACATCTTTGATTATTCCCCTTCGAGCCAGCTGTTTCTTGTTCCTTGAAATATCTTTCTTGGAAAACTTTATTCCTAGTGGCTATTACATCTGCCAGGAGGGTGTCGGAACTTCATGCTCTTTCAGTTCGACCCCTATTTGATTTTTCACAAAGACAGAGTATCTTTGAGAACTAATCCATCCTTTTACCTAAGGTCGCTTCAAAAACAATCTGAATCAATCCATTGATCTCCCGTATTCTTTCCTAACTATTCAGATAGAGCTGAACAAAAGCTACATTATCTTGGCGTCCACCGTCAGCTCAGATATTATTTGGACAGAACAAAAAATTTAGAAAATCTGATCAACTTTTTGTTTCCTATGCGGATAATAAAAAAGGCCTTCCTGTTTCTAAAGTGACTTTGTCCAGATGGCTTTCTTCGGTCATCACTGAAATTTATACGATCAGGGGAAAACAGCTGTGCTCAAAACCTAAAGCACATTCAACTAGGAGTTTAGCTACTTCTACAGCTTTTCAAGCTAGACTGCCTTTGGATACTATTTGTGCAGCGGCCACTTGGGCCACTCCTCACACTTTTGTTTCCCATTACAAATTGGACTTGGCCTCCAGGGACAGAGCCAGTTTTGGCTCTACAGTCCTCAAGAGTTTGTTCCATTGAGCCACCCAGGATAGAGGTGCTAGGGGAACGGTCCCACCAAACCAAGAAGAAAGGGAGATTGACAACTTAACATTAAGAAGTTATGTACCTACCATAGCGTTCCATGTTAGTTGTCTTCTCGCCTTCTTTCTTCGACCCTCCCTCCTTCCCCCTGGCCTGGACAGACCTTGTATAAGAAACTATTATGCTAAGACCATTCAGACCTGGTCCTTTTCCATCTGTAAGTTTCTTCTTCCTTTGGGAAGTTTTGTTTATGCTTGGTGTTATTGCCCTTTTGTCAACAAACGAGATCTGGGTACTTCCTGCCTTGCATCATGGGATATGGGGCTGCCTCGAGCTGGTAAAAGGAGTTCTCGAGCTAAAGCAAGTGCCGAGTCGGAGCCGAGGGATCGGCTCCGAACCCATCAAGCAAGAAAGAAGGCGAGAGAAGACAACTAACATGGAACGTTATGGTAGGTACATAACTTCTTATTTTGGAACTTCTTGTTTAAGTTTAATGAATTTAGAAATCATAGGTTCATAGATTAGTACTATGCTAACTGCCCTTGTGAGCTATTTTAAGCCTAGCCAATTATCCCTTGTGAAACTCAAACCCTGCACCTTGTGTTTGTAATGCAAACACGTTAACCATTAGGCCACCCTCCCAACCCCAATGTGCAAGACTCATACCTTTTCATATAAAAGGGGAAGAAACATCCAGGATATTATAGTTCATACCAGATTTTAGACCCATTGAAAATTTATATAGTGAAGCAGCCTCTAAAGGATCTAGTAGTTGTTGAAATTGTTCAATGTGTAGTTATGTGGTGAACTATTTTCCATTTATTGGTGGCATTCATTTCTATCCCAATGGTAAATATTGTTGCCGCACAGATAGTATGGTTTATGTTTTAAGGTGCTCCTGTGATCTTTTGTATATAGGTGAGCGTAAGAGAGCTTTCAAGATTAGACTGCAGGAGCATATTAGAGACGTAAAAAGGAAAACAGCCCTTTAGCTATGGATTTTTTATAGTAGTAATCCTGATTTCTTAAGGGCAAGTATTTTAGAAGAAGTGGCAAATGGTATTACTGTTCTCGATAAAAAGTTATAAAGAAACTATTTACATTTTAAAATATGACACTTTAAATCATAATGGCTTAAACACGGAGTGCACATGGAAGTTTCTGATTTGATTGTTGATTGATTGATGCTTAATTAATTAATTGTTTAAAGATTTTATTATACAAGATGTGTAAGTATTTTATAGTTTATACTCCTGGAAGGCACTTGTTTGCCAAGGCGCTAGAGTTGAGTTCTAATAAAACTAATACTGTTAATACTGGCTGTTTTTTCTGTTGTTTTTCATGTTCAGTTTTTATTTGTTGGTTTATTTGTTGTTGTGCATGTCCTAACGCTCTTTATTTAGCTTTCCATAAAGGCAAAGTATCACTCAGAACAAACCCGACCTTCCTTCCTAAAGTGATTTCAGAGATCACTATCAATCAATCCGCAGACTTGCTTGTATTTTTCCCAAATTTTTCTAATAAAGGCGAATAGTGCCTGGACCTTTTGGATGTGCACAGGCAGTTACATTTTTATCTGAGTTAGAACTAAGCAACTTAGAACAGTTATTTGTGTCCTCTACAAGTGCAACCTTGGGTAAACCTGTGTCTAAGTTTCCTCTGTCTAGATGGTTAAGGGATTGCATTTCCTTCATTTACTCACAAGAAAACTCAAGACTCCCTATACCAGTGAAGGCGCATTCTACCAGATCTATGGTGACTTCAGCTGCATTTCTTTCTAAAGCTTCTATGTCAGAAATTTGCGCAGCTGCAACTTGGGCTAAACCACATACGTTTATTACTCATTAGAAATTGGATATAGTCTCCAGGGGGAGAGCCTCTTTTGGTTCTATGGTTCTCGGGAATATTCTTCCATAAGGCCATCCAGGATCTAAGGTAGTTGGGGACTCTGTCCCACAAGTCAAGAATAGGTGAAAATTGACATCATCAGATAAAGAAGTTGTCTTACCGTAATATTCCATGTTATGCAGTCCTATCTCGCCTCCATTATTATGTGTAGGGTTCGGAGCCGATCCTCGGCTCTGACTCGGCCACTTAGAAAGCCTGAAAACTTCTGATTGGCTTGTGGCTAGGAGGTATCCCATGGTGCATGCGCACAGTCCCCAGATCTCGTTTGCCACGTCTTCAGTCAGAAGCTTCTTTTGGTTGGCCATGTCTAAGTGATTTAGTTCTTTATTATAACTGCTTATTAGGAGTTTTTTTGCTTTGTGTGAAGGTTTATTCTGATTGCTGACAGTTTTATTGTGATACCGATTTGTGTCTTTAACCGGATTTGACTTATTGCTGTTTTTAAAATTCTTGGGCCTGTTGGCCGTTTGTGTCGACAAAACAGTGAAGTCTAGGGGTGAGGAACGCAGGGTCCGACGCGGTCCTTTGGCCAAGATTACTCTGACTCCAGAAAAAGGAGGCTAAGAATTCTTTTTTTGCCTCAGCATAGTTGCCTATTCCTCCTCCCTTGTGTGTGTTGAATGAGGATGTTTTTTTTTTGGCTTCTCTGAACCCTCCTCTTGCTCCTGCTCCTCTGCTCCTAAGCTGATAGGTATAGGTGCCTCTAGCCATGAGGCGTGAATTGTCAAATTCATATGAAATAATCATATTATCTCCTTTCACAATTGAAATCTAAGGTGGATGCTTGCTTTAAGGTAGTTTGTATTGAGAATGGAAATGGCTGGATTTGGTCTATGTGTCTGAACAAGTGGTTTTGCGGTTGTTTTGATGCTGTTCAGGCCCAGGCCTGGCTGGGCTGCTACTAGTTCTGTTCTTCGCAGACATGACATGCATGGTTGAAGAAGGTGTAGCTGAGCAGCAGCAGACCAGGATTTTTTTTGATTGCTCCTACAGTCTGATGTGTTGTTTGGACCGCCTGGGAAGCAGTTTTAAAGAAAATGGAGGGACAAAGCTAGCTAAGTCTATGCAGAAAGACAGACTTCTGGTGAGGGCAGGGGTCCAGTCCTTTAAGTAAGCAGAACCAATGACCTGCCCTTTCAGCTGCCAGTGTGGACTCTAAGTCTGGCTCCTCTTTGGGAAGGAGATTTGTCTCTTTCAAAAGGGTGGGATTAATAATCTCAGACAGGATAGATGGGTGCTGGATTCAGATTTTATTTCCGTTATTTTACCCTTTTCAAAGGCTGCCCCTTTCAAAGATGTGCATCCTCCTCCTCCTCCAAGAGGCTCTCAATCAAAGTTTCCTCAGTTACTCAGATAGGGGCTATTCAGCCAGTCCAGTCTCAGAAAAGGGGCTCGCCTTTCTCTTATGTTCAGCCTAGTAAAAGAGAAGAGAAAGAGACCAATTTTTGGTTCAATCTCCTCTCCACTTCCTGGTTCAAGATAGGATTAAGTTCCCAATGGTTACACCTGCTGTGTTACCTCTCTACTGCAAGGACTGCTGGATGGTAAGAGATGACAAAGCTTACCCTCATGTGCCCATAAAGTATTCAAGTGTAAGTTGCGAAAAGTACTGATGGTTTTCCTCTGTTTTTTTCTGTATTGCCCTTTGGCTTATCTACTGCATTTTATCTACTCAAAGGTTCTGGCCCAGTGATATGGCTCAGTGATCAAGGCCTTCAAATTCAGGCAAGGTTTCTGCCAGGAGCACAGAACTCCCTAGCAGATGTATTAAAAGACAAAATCATGGATCCCACGTGGGGAAACTGGATTCAAGGGGTTTCATCACACAGCTTGGAGAGTGGATGTCTTGTCTTTCAGTTGGAAAAACCAGAATGTGCTTTTTTTCCCTCTTCCTTCTTCCAAAGGTATTACTAAAGGTAGGGGAGACGACAGGACAGGATGGATTTGATATGATCAGATTCATCTCACAGCTTGGCATATTCTGTGTTTCACATGGAAGGTCTCCAGCTTCAAAACAAGTTTTAAATGATTATATGTGAGCTAGAGCCCTAGTACTAGGATAGGTGTAAGAAAAATGGAAGAAATTTTATTTTGGTTTTATTTTGGAAATTTGGGAAAATTTTTTGATTTCGAGCTAATTTGAGTGTGGCTAACTGGAGTTATTGACAAGGGTTTGTCTTTTTTTGTTTCCAGATTCATGCTGCATGCTGCAGCTCTGTTCAGCTCACTGTAACCTTTGCCCACCTTTGTTTTACCTTTGCCAAAGCAGGGTTTCTTAGAAGGGGCGAGAATATAAGACCCCGGCTCCTAGCTCCTACTCCTGCTTGGGATCTCAATTTGTTACTCTAAAACCTTTCAACCCTTTGCACTGCCTGCTGAATGCTGAATTTTGTTATTTGTCACGGAAGGCTTTCTTTTCTGTTGGCTATTACTTCTGCAAGAAGGAGGTCTGCCCTTATGGCAGTAGAGCCTGATGATTTTCTTTTTGATCAGGATCAGATACTTAATATCATTTTCCTTACTTCCTTTGGTCCTAAGGTTTACTATAGGTTTGGTGTAAATTTTTGTAACTTCAAACACAATAGAGGCAGAAAATAAAGGGGAAAGATTTTTTTACACGATTAATTTTACACACACACTTTAGCTGTACACAGAGCAGGATAAAAGATTTTGAGCAGGACTAAGATTTTAGGCAGTCTTTTTTGTTACTTTTTGTGGGCAAACACAAACAAACCTGAACTATTTCTAGTGTATTTTTGCTTTTTTTGGCTTTTGGATATTCTTTTGCATCATTTTTTTGTTAGGAGAGGTCTGGCAAAAGAGGGTTAGGGCTTAGGCCACATTTCACTAGGGCTTCATTAAGGATATTTCTGAAGCAGCATTGGAGGGGCAAGTGCATACCTGTACTTTCCCGTGAGTGTGTTTTTAGACTAGACCGTTTAACTTAGAGGTGCTAGTTTGTTCCCTTTTTCTTTCTTGCACTAGGTTCGTTTAAGTTAGAGAACCTAGTAAAACCCCTTTTATTTTTGTTGTGGGTGTTAGGGCTAGATCTGCTTAAGTTAGAAGATCTAGTTCCTCTCCTGTTGTGTGAGTGTGTTGTTTTTTTCTCTACTGCCATTATGTCCAAGGAACATAAAAAACATAAAGAGGGTTTAAAAAGTGTACTAAATGTTCGCAAAAAAATGTCCATCACCGATGGACAATAATGTCTGTGTGTACTGCTTAGGAGCCATACATCTTCAAGAAACTTGTCTCTTTTGTCATTCCTTTAGCCCTAGAGTACTCCAGGAACAGTAGAATAAGCTGATTTTAAAAGGCATGTTAAAACCTTCCTTCAAGGAAGACCTAGCCAGTTCTTCCTCCTCTGCTAGGTCACAGTCTTCTAGAAAGGATAAGGACAAGACCTCAAAAAGGCCGTCTCCAGCCTCAACTTCTGTCTCTGAACCTCCACAGAAGTTACCAAAATCGGAGTTGGCCTCTGTCTCTTCGGCTCTAGTCTTTGGAGCCGATTGAGATTCTGGACATGGACCCTGCAGTATCGGCACCAAGAGTTTCGGTGCCGATCACTAGCAGTACTCTTCGGAGCTGGTCTCCAGACATTCCGCTAGTCTCCCCTACTCTAAAATCACCTATATTGCAGAGAACAAGGTCTCCCACACTGTCCTCTTGACCCTCCAGGAGCTTATCTGAAGAAGTTATCGAGAGAGTGGTGCTCAGACTCCTTAAATCGTCGGCCTTGTCAAAATTTCTGTCGGCTCTGACCCATTCAGTCTCCGAGCCGACTCCTGCTACCGATCCTGCTCTTTTTCCTCCTCCAACCCACATTGGGCCTTTGGAGCCGATATTGCCCATACCGACTATAGGGGTGTCCTCTGCTCCAGCACCCTGTGTGGTTGTCTCTGAGCTGAGCTCCACTCCGACTATCGGCGCCGTCCAAAGTGTCTAGGGTCCGAAGCTCTTCGGTCGGCCCCAAGGGGGACACTTGGAACCGAACCTCTTCAGTGTCGAGTCTTCCTCTTGGTGCATCGGCCCAAGTGAGCTTGGACCCTGTATCGTTCTCTGAGCCGATTCTTTTGGAGCCATCGGCACCTACACTCTCTTCGGAGCTGGGGCATCATTTGGAGCTGGAGGAATCTGTCTTCATGAGGATGAGGAGCATGTTGGATAGTTCATCCATCCCATGTAGGAGTACCGATACCATACACCCTCAAGCACCAACTAAGATCTCAGCATCCTCTCTCCGCAGAGACCCACAGCCTCAGGACCCTCATTTGGGTGACCCCTGATCTTCCGAGACCTCCTCAGAGGACCCCGCTGAGGAGCCCCCTTGGAAGAGATCATGTAAGAGGAAGCATGTAGACTCCCCTGATGAGTCTGTCATATCTGACACTGGCCTCGATGAGTCGGAGGGGTCCCCTAATTCTGAAGATGTCTCCTTTGCAGACATTTTGGAGATCCTCAGGCAGAGAGGCGGCTGGCCCACCATTGCCCCGTCCAATGAAGAGTCAATGTATTTGAAGGCTTTCGGGTCTCAACCCTCAGCTTTGTGGGTGTCTCCTCCATTTGATGAATTACTGGATCTTGAGTCAGAAAGCTTGGCAGATTCCTGATGCCGTGGAACCGGTCCCCAGGAGGCCGAATGCATTTCTTTCCGCCCCTAAAGACAAATAATTTTTATCCAAGGGCTTACCTGTTGATGCCATGGTGGTGGCGGTGGCCACTAAGAAGGAGCTAGCAGAGACTACTACTTCTATCCATCCACCCAATAAGGAAACCCCAAACGATGGATAGGTACAGGAAGCGTATCTTCTCTTCAGGGGCTTTTACACTCCAATTGCTTAACTATCTTTCCATTTTACAAGACTTCAGAAAGATCTCCTAAAAGGAGTTAGGAGATGCTCTTCAGGGTACCTCTGCTGAAGCAGTCCCATCTACAGTGTCAGCTCAGTTGGCTACTCTCACATCTATTGTTAACTCCTCCATGCGGCTGATCTTACGCAGCTGATGGTCCGAGTAGGGTGGCGGGTTCAGGAGTCTCCTTAAGGAGACATTCCTGGATGTGTCTACGCAACTTTGCTGAGCCCTTCAAGTCTACATTCACCAATGCTCCCATTTACGGATCCTCTCTTTTTGGACCCAAGGTGAAAGATACCCTCACCAGGTGTGAACAGGAAGGAAAGACATACTCTGCCATGGGAGTCCATTTTACCGTTCCTTCTGGATCTTACCCTAAAAGTCAGAAGAGCAGTAAAATGTGGTTCAAGAAATCACAGAGACTTTTCCAGGATACACACAGGGTGATTCCTCCTTCAGAGGCCGGGGAGGAGGAAATAATGGTAGACATCGCCCTAGAGGCAGGGGAGGTCCACAAAATCAGGGAGGTTGTGATTCCTTTTGTGACCGTCCCTATCAGTGTTCCTGATGTGGAACCCGACTGTGCATCTCTGGAGCTGGTCGGGTGTTGCTTGTCCTTGTACCCAGAAGCCTGGCTAAATCTCACTTGAGACAAGTGGGTACAAGACATTATCACCAGAGGTTACTCTATACCCTTTTCCCTTCCACCACGCCCTCCCAAAAGGATCCCAGATGTGCCACCCAATCACAGGGGTCAAGTGGTTATAGAGAGAAAAAAGATGCCATTAAAAAGTCATCCAAAAGGTCCCAGCAGACCAGACAGGAATCGGAACATATGCCAGGTTCTTTTTAGTTCCAAAAAGAACAGGAGGCTGGAGACCCATCCTAGACCTCAGCAGGTTAAACGAGTATGTAAAGAAGTCCAAGTTCCGAATGGTCACTCATACTCCCTCTGTTAGGGAAAGACAATTGGATGTGCCTAATAGATCTCCAGGATGCCTACTACCACATAATGATGGACAAAGCATCAAGGAGCTATCTACGCTTCCGACTGGGAGCCAATCATTACCAGTTTCGGGCACTGCCCTTTGGTCTCACCACAGCCCCCCGGGTGTTCACCAAGTGCATGGCAGTAGTCACAGCTCATTTGAGCCATCAGGGAATCTGTCTTTCCCTACCTGGACAATTGGCTCCTGTCCGCCACCACCAGGCATCGTCTAGTTCAGTCGAGAGATTCCACAATCAAGCTCTGTTCCCAGTTTGGAATCTCTGTAAACTGGGAAAAATCCTCTACTTTGCCCACTCAATCTATAACATTTATAGGAGCAAACATAGACACGGTTGCTATGACAGCCAGACTACCTACAGACAAAATACAGAACCTTGCGCAGCAAATTTACAGGATACTTCCCCTTCGAAGAGTCAAAGCGAAGGTGGTGTTGCAGCTTCTCAGAACTATGGCATTGACCATAACCTTAGTACCTTTTGCAAGACTACATATGAGGATACTCCAATGGCTTCTGTCATCCCAGTGGTTTTTTCAGCAGTTCGCCTCTACATCATCAGATTCTGATCAGATTCTTGCAAAAAGGATCTACACTGGTGGATTCAACCAGGTCATCTTACCACAGGGACTCCCTTTGTAACACACCAATCCATTGCCACTGTGACCAAGGATGCCTCTCAGATAGGGTGGGGGGGCATTATCTTGGTAGGACTGTCCAAGGCGCATGGCAAGATCAGGAGGCCCATCTGCATATCAGTGTCCTAGAGATGAGAGCGGTGCTTCTAGCGTTGCAAGCACTTCATGACTTTCTCCCTCTAGGGACGATAGCTATCCAGGCCGACAACATGTCGGTGGTTTGGTATCTAAACAAACAAGGGGGACCAGATCATATCCTTTGTCGAGAGGCCCTGCGAATTTGGAATTGGGCGATTTCTTCCCAACGCTTTCTCATTGCATCGCACATCCCGGGGACTTCCAACGTGATAGTGGACAAGCTGAGCAAGGCAATATTGTTACCTCATGAATGGTCCTTGAACCAGAAAGTAGCCCTGTCTGATCTTCCACAAGTGGGGACAACCCTGCTGTGATCTCTTTGACAGCTCCATCAACACCAAATGCAGCACCTTTTTCTCCCTCATCCCCCCTTCAGGAGAGTCTTCAAGAGATGCACTCGTCCACGATTGGCCCCCAGGACTCCTTTATGCTTTTCTTCCTTTTCCACTCATTCCCAAGGTCATACAGAAAACAATGTTGTTGGGAAGCAAGATGATCCTCATCACTCCGTACTGGCCTCGTCAGATTTGGTTCCCTTTACTTGGGCCTCACCTGTTAGACTATCCATGGACTCTGGACCCAGTGCCAGACCTCCTGACACACATCAGGAGCTCTTCACCCCAGTCTCCACACACTCAAACTGACAGCATGAGTGCTCCAGTTCCGTCACTAGTCAGGCTTCATGATCTGTCTCCAGCTGTAACCCATATTATTACTTCTTCTCACAAGTCTTTGACTAGAAAATTGTATCACAGTAAATGGAAGAGATTTTCTATATAGGCACACAACAAAGAAGTTGATCCATTTACAGCTCCCATTACTGTTGTTTTAGAGCTCCTTTCAGAACTCTTTCACCAGGTTTCAACTGCTGCTACACTTCGGTTTCAGCTAGCAGCAATATCAAATTTTCGTGCGGGGATTAATGATTCCAGTCTTATGTCTCACAAACTGTGCATATCTTTTCTTAGAGGTTCCATGATGTTAAGATCTCTTGTGCAAGACCCTATTCCTCCTTGGGATCTGAATCTAGTCCTGTCTAGACTTAACTTTGCCACCCTGTGAACCAGTCCATAGTTGTCAGTTGAAATTCCTGTCTTGGAAGACTCTTTTTCTGGTAGCAATAACCTCAGTCACACGAGTTTCTGAACTACAAGCCCTATCAGTTAAACCTCCATATTTAATTTTTCACAAAGACAGGGTTTCTTTCCAGACCAATCTTTCCTTTATTTCTAAAGTCTGTTCTCAGTTTCACTTAAACCAAACAATTGAATTGACAGTGTTCTTCCCTAATCATACCAATAAAGCAGAGTATACATTCCACCAATTGGACATGCATAGGCGACTGCATTTCTGTATCCACAGGACCAAAGGATTTAGAAAATCAGAACAGCTGTTTGTTTCTTTTGCTGAGGCGAGAATGGGCTTGCCAGTTTCCAAGGTCACACTGTCGAACTGGATCTCTAGTTGTATTTCCTTTATTTACACTTCTCAGGGAAAGGAGTTGCCCTTTAAAGTCAAAGCACATTCTACCAGGTCTTTTTCTACTTCTGCTGCTTTCCAAGCCAGGACACCTATTGATAATATATGTGCAGCAACAACATGGGCTACCCCTCATACCTTCATTTTCCATTATAAATTGGATTTAACTTCAAGGGGATAGAGCCTCGTTTGGTTCCACGGTACTCAGGAGTATTTTCCAGTGAGCCACCCATTCAAGATGCTAGGAACGCTGTTCCACACGTAATAATGGGGGTGAGATAGGACTACATAACGTAAAGAAGTCATGTACTCACCATAACGTTCCATGTATGTAGTCCATCTCGCCGAACATTATTATGAACCCACCAGCCCCCTTCCTGGAGGATCTAGAAACAGATTTTTCCTTTTCTACAGTGGTTTATACCATAGAGGCGCCTTTATTACAGTTTATCCTTCCAGACCTTTGTTCTTTTTCCTGTCTTATTCTGATAGACTAGTAGCAAACAAGATCTGGGAAATGTGCGCATGCACCATGGGATACCTCATAGCCATGAGCCAATCAGAAGTTTTCAGGCTTTCTAAGCAGCCGAGTCGGAGCCGAGGATCGGCTCTGAACCCCACACGTAATAATGTTCGGTGAGATGGACTTACATACATGGAACGTTATGGTGAATACATAACTTCTTTATCTGTGTTAGAAGTCCAAGAATAAATAATGAATGGTACTCCATGACAGTCGAAGCAGACCCACAAAATAGAAACTTAATATCTCTTTATTTCACAGATTAAAGTAAGCGCTTTCATGTTTCCATAAACGCTTCATCAGACTTTCAAATACATTATATAAAAACTCCATTTAAATACTAAATCTCATGTAAAACAACCAATAAACATGCTAGGGAGATATATATATATATATATATATATATATATATATATATATATATATATATATAAGCACTGGCACTTAAAATTTTAATTAGGAATTTTTATAGAGAGTTTTTATTGATTGTTTTACATGAGATTTAGTATTTAAATGGAGTTTTTATATAATGTATTTGAAAGTCTAATGAAGCGTTTATGGAAACGTGAAAGCGCTTACTTTATTCTGTGAAATAGAGATATTAAGTTTCTATTTTGTGGGTCTGCTTAGATTGTCGTGGAGTACCATTCATTCTTTATTCTTGGACTGTTTTCATTTTGTTTGGAGGTACCTTACCCATTTGGTGTTTCTTTTTCTACATCTTTGTCTGTGCTTTCGATCTTCATCTATTCTTGCACCCCTCCCGCCTGCCCCCACTTTTGGATTTCTGGTGGAGTGACATCCTGTTCTGGATTTTTATTGTTAGGGATACCTTCGACAAGCTTTCTGGCTGGAGTGTGAGAGTGCCTTCTTCAGTATGATTGCAAACTCGAACTGAGATAATGTGGAGAGGGGCATTGTGGGTAGACTAACAGCTCAAGAGATTTTTTTGGCTGATGCGAGCTTATATGTCAGCCGGATCGGTTCCGTGGATTGGAACGGTATACCCACAAGGCAAGAACAGATGAAGATTGAGAAAACAGATGGACATTATGGTAAGTCATAACTTCCTTTTTTCTGGTAGTGATTACATCAGCCAAAAGAAATTCAGAATTACAAGCCCTTTCTGCTAAACCTCTCTGTCTGATCTTTCATAAGGATAGGGTTACCTTTAGAACTAATTCTTCCTTTCTACCATGGGTAGCATCCAAATCTACCTTAAATCAATCTATTCATCTGTCAGTTTTCTTTCCAAAATTTTCCAATAAAGGGGAGTACATCTTAAGTTATTGTGGTTGTTCTCCGCCAGTTACATTTTTCCTTACACAGGACAAGCCTTTTCAGAGAATCTAATCAATTTTGTGTCTTTCTCAAGGTCGAAATTGGGTAAAGTAGTTTCCAAATTTATTCTACCCAAATGGCTTTCAAAATTTATATTGTTTGCGTTTACAAAGAAAGGCTTACCATTATTATCCAAACCAAAATCACATTCAACCAGAGCAGTAGCTGCATTGACAGCATTTGCTGACAGACTTTTCTATTCATGACATCTCTGCAGCAGCTACTTGGTCAGCATTGCGCAGTTTTATTTCCCGTTACAAATTGGATGAGCAGTCATGATCTCATTAGTCCTTTGGCTCCACCATTGTCTGAAATGTTCTTCCATGAATCCACCCAGGCTTTAGTGCTTGAGAATATCCCCACAGTTGAATTGGATGAAAACAGACATTGGATACAAAATGTATGTACGTACCATAATGATAGATTCATGTTGTATATTCATCTGGTTCAACACCCCTCCCACCAACCCCCTCCATATTATTCCCTTATTCTGGAGGACCAGATTAGGATTATAATTAATTCTTTGAGGATCTTATTGTACTAGATTTCATGGCCTTGGTATATGTTTTCTGGTCATACAAAATGTTTTATTTGTTGGTTATTAGTCATATCGACATGTAGGCAATGCAAACTTGATTTGAGTTTTGGTGGTGGATCGTGGAGGATTGTGGGTAAGGCAGGAGTCAGCTCTGGAGCAAAGTCTTCCTAGTCATTGCCGAGGTTGGATCCGACATCCCACAGTTGAACCAGATTAAGAATAGACAACATGAATTTATTATTATGGTAAGAACATAACTTTTCATTTATTGGGATGCCAGAGTATTTTAAAGTGCTTTACACTGTGTTTTATATGAAAAAAGTAGCTTTCAAGATTTTAAGCTTTACTGACTTTTACTGCTTGTTTTTCATGGGGAAAAAGGCACCATTTTTGGCTTGACTGTGGAAGAAGCTCTCAGTTCCATGGTCAGTAAGCCTTCCAGCCACAAAAATAAAAAGTTGACCAAACAGCCTTTGCTACCTCATTAGTCTAGCTGTTTGCCTCAGCCACAAGTTGGATATCTATGCTGTGGCCATTAGCTCCACAGACCACTCATCTTTTACCCCTTGCCATTAATGTAGCACCCAAAGCCACTATGAACTTGGGATTAGTCATGTTCACTGCAGCTGTTCGGGTCTCCACACAGTTGACCCAACATTTCTTGTCAAAAATTAAGAGCAAACTAAACACATTTCTCCGCAGATGCCCTTAAATGGGAGTAATTGTACTGGGTCTCACTCAACGTTTAATTCAGGTTATTGATCCTCCCAGTAAAGTAGTTTTTGATAAAAGACAAAAGGGTACCTCTTTTACTGAAGAGATTCAATATTCTGAATCTTTATAGGAAGATGAAGGGAAAGATACAGGCTTTTCTCTTCAGATTTTTGTTTCAAAGTCAGAGGAGAGCTCAGTTTTTGAGTCTCCCTGTGGGGGGGCTCTTTCTCAGAGACCATTTCCAGAACGTACCAGTGTTTTCAGTGAGAGATCACGGACATTTCTCAATTTCACAGAAAATATTGTGACTTTTTACAGAAGGAATTTCCAAAACCTTCACTGATTCTTCCATTTCTATCAGTTTTGGAAGGATGTGTGTTATTGTCTGCAATTTTCCTGATAGCCAGCAGCCCCTAAAAAGAAAGATAGGATGTATAAAGTTCCTCAGTCTTTTAAATTTTTTTATACTGTTCCCAGACCTGACTCAGCAGCTATAGTTTTATTAAATCCTACTGCTGCTAAACATTTAGTTAATTCCTGCCCTACTTTGATAAGTTTGGGAAGATTATGAAGTATGGAATAAAGTTCATGCTTTGGTTTTTAGAATTTTGAGTTGTCAGACTCGTATGTTAGTCTGTTCTGACTAATTTTGAAAGTATGCAGAATGTTTTGTCTGCAGGTTTTACTTGGAAAATCTGCTTTCAGTAATTTAATTACTTCTAACCACGTAAGGAGTCACATTGTCAAACTGAACAAAAATTAAAAACTTTATTAAAAAAATTAAGTCCTTTCATCTCAAAATTATAAAATAGTTCCTCAAAATATTAGACGTACTAAACTAATTTAAATGCAACCCCAAGTCACATGTCAAAAATAATTGTCCAATCAAAACAATTGATCCCATTATTGTCAGAAATACATAAATGGATAAAAATGTTAAAATATGCCATGCTAAAACAGTGTTAAAGAAACAAAAAAATCAATTTGATTACTTTAACAAAGTTCTTTTCAAGTGCAAGACACTTGTTATAGATGTATAGTCATTCAGATCTAGTGGTTGGTCGGCAGTCAAATTCAACTCCTGGTGGAATTCACAATTTAATAAATAATTGTTCCAATCACCCCCTTTCCTTCTTATCAACTTTTCAAGAACAAAGAACATTTTTTTAATTATCACAAGAAGCCTTGTGTTTTGCTAAGGCATTTTTAACATGACACTTTTTAATTGCATGCAGATGTTGGTATAGTCTATCATTTAGCTTATTCTTAGTTTTGCCCACATAAAATGCTGTGCATGATGTAAATGCGGCAGCGTACACCACACACCTTTAGAATTACAACCATGATGACTCTGAGAGTAAGTAATATAATTATCAACTCCCACCAAAACAAATTTACCCTTATTAATACAACACTGTTTGCATTTCCTATGTATTGACATGACAGGTTCCCTAAACCCAACCTTGTGGTTTGCTTCACATACCAAAATGTTCTTGATGTTAAAACCCTTTTCATATGCAAAACTGGGATGTTGCCCCAATATTTCTTTAAACCTCCCCAAAGCTTTTTCATAATATCTTGAATGTCACTTTTATCAAACTAAAATTATAAACCCATAGCACTACTAAACCCTGACCGTTTATTACAAACATATTTAATAGGTTGTGCTGATATACATACATAATCATCTGCTGTTTTATGGACCACCTCTTTAATCACCTGTTAAGTCATACAGTCTGGGTAAGATAAAATTCTTTAATTTGTTGCATTCATCTCTTGGAAAAACACTATCATTAGATACTGACCTGGAGAGTCTAACAAACTGACCCTAAACAATATTCCTCCTAATTCTATAAGGATTGTTACTTAAAACATGATGATAGGAATTACTAAAAGTGGGTCTTTTGAAAATATTAGTTTCAAAGCAACTCACAAAAAAATTCCTATTAATAATGTCCAAAAAGTTAATATCTTCAGTAGAATTGATAGAAAATTTAAAAAATAAACACTTTTTTTAAAAATGCTTTAAGCAGTCAATATCATTATCACATATCAAAAAACACAATTCAAAAACCTGGCATACAGTTTCACATGCTGAAATAAAATCAAGTTTAAAAACTGCAGCAACCTCCCACTTAAGTAAAATTAAATTTGTAAACCTCTGTGCAGAAGCTGCAAGCAAAGCAGCCTCAGATCTTTGATGAGAAAAATCTCCCTCAAACATATAAAAAATTGCGCTTAAGAACAGTGTAAGTTCGCAAATCACATCAACTTCAAAAGTAGTGAATTTATCATTTAGCAGCTACCTAAACCATTTGAATGCCCAGTTCTTGTGGAATAACAGTAAACAATTCTTTAATATCAGCAGTTACCAAAAGAAACTCATCCTACCTACAAACTTAAAATTCTTTAACGTATCCAAAAAATGCCATGAATTCCAAAGAATGTGTGAGAAAATCCAGAATACCTTCCTAAACATGATCAACATGTATAGATAGTGACTTAGTCTTCCCACTAGCTGCATATATAATGGGGGCGCCATTGGTGGATCACTGTTAATGTACTTCTATCCTTATGTTGCAGTATTTTTAGTGTGGGATTCTCCACCTCAAGCGACCCGAGCATCGGCTCCTATATAAAAGCTTAAGCCTGGTTGCTGCAGGTGCGTGGGACGTCACATGTAGGGCCATAAACCATAGACCTTAAATGTGACGCCTGCATGCACAAACCTCAGAACTTTTCAGCCGTAGTTAACCGTCACATCGATTGCTCTTCTACTTTCAAGACATCTAAAAGCTAAGTACCCCGTTGGGGATTTTGTTTTATTTCGCTTGTTTGAGCTTGGTTTGCTGTTTACTCCTATTAGCTGATATCCGCTAAGAAGGGTAAATGCCGATGCAGGCATCAGATTCTGCATAAGGACACACATGACTGTTGCATATTTTGCCTAGGCCAAAAACACGACCATACCTCTTGCCCTATTTTGTCAATCCTTTGTGCCGAAGATGGTCAAAAGTCATCTGGTTACCCTTAATTTGTACCTAGAAAATCAGAGGCTTAAAAAACTAGAACTCAAGATGGAACCTGAGTCGTCTGCCCCAGTGGAACTACCACGAAAAAAGGTCAAGTTGCTAAGGTCTAGTACTTTTGCCTCTCTGCCCTCTGACCTTCTTCTGATTTAAGGATTGAGGGATGTCCGTTAGAGCTGTCTACTTCGTCAACTCTTCGTCAACTCCCCTCGAGGAAGCCGCTTTGGAAGTAACAGCCTGCATGTCCACGGAGGCAGCTCAGATGTCTGTCCCTACCGACTTCAAGGGGATAACCCAGCCACCACCAGACCGACTGGGATGCCACTACCTGAAGTTCCAGCTCTCCACCAAAGGATATCACCTTTGAGGAGGCCATCACAAAGATGAAAGAATACTTTGAATGGGACACTTCCCAAATGACTGAAAGTCAAAAGAGATGCTTCGAGTTACTTCAAGTGGAATCCCCTGCTCTTCAGTTATTCCACCAGTTACTCCTGCCTGCCTTGATGCATTCTCTTCAGCATCAAAACAACCCAGATTCACAACCACTGGTTCCTAAGCGATCTGACTGTTTCTATAAAGTGCCAGATGACCAAAAAGTCCTGGTAAAACCACTCCTGACAGACCCAGCAGTGATTGCTGTATCCCCTGACAGGCAGTCAAGACCGATTCCCACCATCTCTTTTACCTACTGAGAAAGACCGTAAGAACATGGCCAGGATAGGAAAGAAGATTAATACCTCCTCCAGCTTAGCCTTCAGAGCTATCACCTGTCAAACCCATATGATAAAATATGCTTTGGACCTAGTTTTCCAAGCTTCTACCTTCCTGTTGTCCATGCCTGATTGCCCCAGCAACAGAGGTAGCATCAAAATTGTCCCTGGCTTCTCAAGTGGCCAGACATTCTGGTAGATGCAGTTATGATGTAGCAGAGGCCTCTGTAAGTTTCGCTGCTTTTGCACAAGTCCTACATCACTCCTTATGGGTATGCCTCCAACCTTACCAGAGGACTTCAAGTCAAAAATCCTTGCTGCCCCTCTAGACCACAGCCTCCTGTTTGGTAAGCAGTCTGCAGACCTCTTTAAAATCCTTCAGGAGAAAAGTAAAGCGCTTCAAGACATTAAGCACCTGCTGGTGTCTCCCATTCCCAAATATTACAGAAATTACCCTGCTAAGACTACCTTTGTCAGGAGGGACCCCCTTCTCTGCTACTCCATCCTCTTCCAGGTGTAGAAAAGGAGCCAGGAGGCAGACCACTTCCAGACTAGCCACAGCTCAATCTACTCAGACAGCCTTTTAATGACAGAAATGGCTCCAACAATGGGTGACTGCCTTGCCCACCTACCCTTTTCAGCCCACCTCTCCCACTGCCTTCCCCTTTGGAGAACCATCACCACAAACCACTTATTGCTGGCAATAGTACAAGAGGGATATTTCCTCTCTCGGAAAGAAAAGCCCCTTACAAGATGCATCCCATTTCCCCTAGAAAACAACTACACCTTATTCTCCATATCCTACAGGATCTTCTGAACCATGGAACTATAGAACCTGTCCCTCCAGGACAAGAAGGAAAAGGCTTTTACTCAAGATTATTTCTTGTCCCCAAAAAAGATGGCCTTTGGAGGCTAATTCTGGGTCTGTCCTTTCTAAAAGTTCCATCATTCAGAATGTTATCCCTACAAATCCTTCTCCCACTATTGCCAACCCAGGCTTTTATGGCCACATAAGGCCTACCTCCATATCCCCATAAAACCCTCTCTCAGAAAATATTTGCATTTTACTGGGCCCTGTTCTCACTTTCAATTTACAGCCTTGCCTTTTGGTTTATCTACTGCACCCAGGGTATTCACAAAATGCCTGGACCCAGCAATAGCCTTCTGCAGCACCAAAGGCATTCAAATTTACGCCTACCTAGACAACATCCTCTTTCTAGCAGGAGGAGAGGACACCCTACAAAACCACCTACAGTTCACCATTTCCCTGCTACAAGGCTTGAGGTTCACCATCAACATCCCAAAATCATCCCTAATCCCTCAGCAGGACAAAATCTTTCTGGGTTGCAGAATTAGACCAGACATGATGAGGGCATTTCTCCCTCAGGACAAAGTTCTCTCCCTCTATGCCCACTTTCAAGATCTGATGCATGTCCAACAGATATCAGCAAGACAATTCCTATTGGTTCTGGGTCTAATGGCAGTTACTATCCCTATGCTACCTTTGGCCAGGATGCATATGAGAAAACTGCAGTGGTACTTGCAGAATGTGTGGTCCCAACATTCACACCCTCTATAGTTTCAGATTCCACTCTTGCCCTGTCTCAAAGCAGAACTAAGGTTGTGGATATAACAAATCAAAATGAACCCAGAACTTCCACTTCAACCCCCCCCTCATCCCTACTCAGTATATGCATACAGATGCGTCAGACCTAGGCTGGGAGGACTACAGTGAAGGGCTTCATGGTACAAGAGACCTGGCAACTTGCCCTCCAAAAGAAACCTACTAATGTGAGGGAAATGACCACAGTACTTTTGTCCCTGAAAGCTGCATCCAGATCCTCTTCAAGTCTTCACAGACAATGCCACAGTCATGTGGTACCGCAACATGGAGGGACCAAGTCCTACCTCCTTTGCCAGATAACAATCCAAATTTGGGACCTTGACTCCCGAAACAAACTTATACCTGCCAGCAACATGCATCTTTTCTCAGGACAACCAAAAAGAAGATGCTCTGAGCAGATCATCCTCTATACAACACGCGTAGATGCTGAACAGGTAAATTTTTCTAGACATTGTCCACTGGTGGGGCACACCTCAGGTAGATTTGTTTGCCTCCCCCCAGAACAGACAGTTGAAGAAATTCTGCATCAGGGACCACTCTCCACTTGCCTGGAGGGTGGATGCCTTCTGCATTTCATGGAAGGGACGGTTTCTATATGCATTTCCACCCTTCCCTTTCTTACAAAAGGTCCTCCTGAAGATCAGGAAGGACAAACTAAAAGACTTGCTGGTGACTCCCTATTGGCCAAGGCAGCACTGGTTCCACCTTCTACTTTCAGTCGCTAAAGGCAATCACCACCAGTTACCCCACATGGTGGACCTACTCACACAACAGAAGGGAACACTCATTCATCCTCACCTGCAGACATGATCTCTTAACACTCTGGGTGATAAACTTTTAATTCCCTTCAGAAACCACTATTCTGAGGAAGTGCTTTCAGTCCTGAGGGAGGTCAAGAAAACTACTACAAGGAGATCCTACATGTCAGAAGGGGAAAGATTCTCCAAGTGGTGTCTCCAGAGGCACAGGGATCCCCCTTCAAGCGGATACACCTCTATTCCTTACCTGTGTGTGTGAACTTCTCAAGGCTGGCCTTTCTCACTCCTCAGTAGAAGTCCACCTTTCTGCAATTTCTGCCTGCTTACCCCTAGAAATCCACTCTACTAGCCAGGCTAGGTGTTAACTTATTCCTGAAAGGGGTTTTGCACATCAGACCACCACGAAAGCCTGTCCCACCCCCTTGGACTTTAACTTTATCCTAGAAAAACTCACACTGCCTCCTCTCGAGCCAGCCAGTTCTGCAACACTACAAATGTCCACATGTAATACTGTTCTGCTGGTGGCCCTTACCTCTGCTAGAAGGGTGTCAGAGTTGCAAACTCTCATGGCCTGCTCACCCTACACTATCTTGCACAAGGACAGGGTGATCCTGCACACCAACCCTCCTTTCATGCCAAAGGTGGTCAACGAATTGTCCTTAAACCAACCCATTCACCTGCCCACCTTCTTCCCCTTTCCCACTATTGACAGTGAGAAGGTGCTCCATTCCCTGTATGTTCACAGGCAACTAAGGTTTTAGTTAGACAAAACTAAATCAAGTCAGAAAATCCAACCAACTATTTGTATCCTTCCACCCCAGGGCCCTGGGCAAGGCAGTCTCCAAACAAAACATCTCCTGCTGGATCAGAAACTCTATCTGCTTCTGCTACTTCCACCATGGTAAGAACCTACTTCAGGAGGTAAGAGCTCACTCTACCAGAGCCGTGGCATCCTCTAAACCCTTCCCCAAAGGCCTGGACACAGCCTCCATTCGGGAGGCAGCCACCTGTTCCACTGTACATACCTTTACCCGACATTACAAATTGGACCATATCTCCAGAGCCAGAGCAGGGTTTGCTAGGGCAGTCCTGCAGGGCCTTCTAGAATCAGCTGCCTGTACCTCCTCCCTTCTTCCTTCCTAAGCTGTGGCAGTCTCCCACACTAAGAATACTGCAACATAGGAATAGAAGGACATAGAATAGTTGTGTAAAATCTTACCATAACTATGGATGTCCTCTTTAAATTTTGCAATATTCCTTCCCTCTCACCTGTCCCCTTCATTCCTATTGACCTGTCTAAAGGGCGTCCTGGAGCACCACCTAGACTAGAGGTCAAACTAGCCAAAAAGTGGCACTTCACATGTCTTGTGGATATCATTTTGCTCCTTCTACTCGACTGTCCGACTGGGCAGTTAAGTTCTGAGGTCTGTGCGTGCAGACGTCACATTTAACTCATTCACTCCAATGGAACTCAGGAAGTTTGCACTGTAACTTCCAATAGGCAGAGCCTCAGTCTTTTGACTGAGTCAAATTATGTCTTCACAGTTAAAAAAAAATGTTCATATCTCTGGAACCATAGGGGTTATGAAAGATGTACAAATGATAAACCCTTCAGCACAAATAATTTTTATAGTGGTAGTATTCTTTAGGTTCTAGGTGTTTAAATTGAATTTTTATAAGTCACAGTAAACACAGTAACTATTATGTTTGTAATATTTTGTAAACTACTTGCAGTATCTTAGAAACCACTCATGTCTCACAGATACTGTTAGCAGCATTTTACTCATCTAGCTGAGACCTTTCATATGAGGCTAAGAAGTTCTGTCTGCATTACTTTGTTGTGATATTTAGAAAAAAATTGAAAAGTATCTATATAAATTAATATAATAGTTGATATCTATTTAGCTACACTAGACAGTGATCAAATATTAATACAGTTGAGTTTGCCATTGTGTAAACTTTAAGATTAAATATTTTAAAACCTTGTACATAGCATAGTTTTGGAATTATTGATGCAGTATATGATGCCTAGATGTGTCAGTAGAAGTTAACTGCAGATGCACCTGGAGGTGTCACTCAGATGTAATGAGTTAATGTCCCTGGTTTATGGCCCTAAGTGTGACGTCCCACGCCCCTGCAGCATCCAAGCTTAAGCTTTTGTATAGGAGCCGATGTTCGGGGTCGCCTGTGGCAGAGAATCCCACACTAAGAATACTACAACATGGAAGAGAAGGACATCTATGGTTAAGGTAAGATTTTACACAACTATTTTCTTGATGTACTTTTGGGGTACTGAACATGTAAGCATAAACAGAATGAGAAACCAATATGGAAAAAAAAGACCCTCTGTAATTTGACCATTCAGCAACAAAAATGTATCAGTGGCATATAAGCAAGTTGAAACTTATTTCTGGAAACCTTATTATAAAAACTATCGATGATGATTGTTTCACTGTTGCAGTCATAACTGATGCAATTTCTTAGCTTGGTACTGGGCTATCTGCCTGAAGGCATATATTAGTCCAGCCACGTTGTGCGGTATACACCATGGATGCTGTGGATGTCCTTGGCTGGCCCAATTACCAGAGAATTTTCTCCTCCTCTTGAATCTGGTGGATGCCCTGACTGATACCAAGATGCCTGCGTATAAAAGGAGTCAACCGTCACCATAACCTCAGTTCTTTCTTGGTGTCAGAGCCCAAAACATAATTGGTCTGTAGCACCAGAGAAAGAAGTCTAAAGCTATTGGTCTGTTAGCACCAGCGAAAGAAGTCTAAAGCTACGTACTATGTTAGGGAACTTCTCATATGTTTCTTAATTCTCTGGGTAGATGCGACTCCCAGTTCAAGAACAAACACATCAGATTAAAAGCACTGATAACCATCCAAAAAGGTCTTGATTGCCTTCAAAGACCAATGGAAGCCAGGATTACTCCTGGTAAAGACAAACTATGCCACAGTTATGTGAAACATAAGTGGGGTGACTTAGTCCTACCCTCTTTGGTGCCTAGCCATGGATCTTTTGGAAACTGCAAACTCCCTAAGCCTGCACCTCAGGAGAAACCAGTCAACTGGCGGACAACCTAAATAGTAGCGTGCCAGACCTTTACGAGTGACAGTAGTGCTGGGAAGTTTTTTGTTTTTCTCAACATGGCCAGGGAATGGGCGGGGGGGGGGTGCTACATATATACCTTCTTGCCACCAAAGAAGACACTCACTTGAAAAAATGTTTTGCTAATGGACCAAAACAAGGTCAGTCTGGAAGACCGATGCCTTCTTTTTCCCTTGGACTGATCTATTCCTCACTGCCTTCCCCAAATACCCTTGCTCCCCAGGGTACTGCTGAAGATAAGGGAAGAAGGGCTGAGGGTCATTCTAATAGCCCCAGATTGGCCAGGGCAACGCTAGAAACTTATATTGATCAGTCTAAACAAGAAGGAACCATGGTTGCTGTCCCAGCAACTGGACCTGTTAATACAAAACAAGAGCTCAATCATCCACCACTCAAATTGACAGCTTGGATGATACCTTGACCCCTTCCCCTGGTAGGGGCTCCTCTTGACAGGTCCTGGATATTCAGAATGGTCGGGATCTAGCATAAGAAAATTGTACTCCGCCATATGGAAGTGATTCACTGTATGGTACAGACAAAAGGGAGAGAGCCTTCTGCAAGTTCAAATGCCTCTGATCTTTTTATATTCATAGATTCATAGACTTGGGGGGCCTTTCTAAGCCTAGCCAAATTTTCCCAAAAGAATGCTGATGTCCTGTATCCAAATAGGAGATTGAGGGCCAGGCATTTATAAGCTACTTCTGTCCATAAGGAACATGGGTGCCAGGCCTGGTGTAAATTTTTTGTTCCTCATCCCCACTGGTCTAGGGTGTGCTTAAACTGGTTAGTAGACAAACTCAGCTTCACATGGACGGGAAGCCCATTCCATGGGAGGGGCATTCTTTGGGACACACATCCATCTCCTTTGTCTGAGAAGCTATTTTTTCTTCAAATTTAGTTTTTGAAGTATTAATTAACCCTCTTAGCTGCCTGTTTAGATTGGTTAGGAGGCTTTTAGTATGTATGGCTTTGTTTCTCCTATGCCTGGCAATGATTTTTTTTCCTTTGTTGTATAACTGATTGATGTTGTGATTCCAGCAGTGTAGTATGTCTTTTAAGTTTGTCTTATTCTTAATACAAGTGGGCACAGCAATTTCCAGCTTAGAAGGGTATCAATATGGCTGTACAGAGATTTTGTAAATAGTTCAGCATGTGTTATGGTGTTTAGTGGGTTTGAGGGTGCTTGGAATTTAGCCAAGGTGTTGCTTACTAGAGAGGAGCTGTGGAATAGTTCTTAAAGGCTTTTAGTTGTGCTGGTTCCCCAAATTTAATTTATATTTCAAGCAATACTGCCTTTTGGTCAGATGTGATGAGTAAAGACATTGCATTGCCCCCCCCCCCATGTTAGTGACTACAAGGTCAAGGATGTTTGTACCTCTGGTAGGAGAATGGACAAACTGTATTCTAGGATGTTGGTATTAAATTTTAGGAATTGCTGAGCTTGTGCATTAGAAGTGGTGTACGATTCCCAGTCTGTAGAGGGCTAGTTGAGATCCTCCATGAACATCATATTGGGTCGAACAGTGAGTGACGCTAGTACATTGAGATTGGTAGTATGAGTTTCCTGGGACATGGAGGGGGGACCTATAGATTGCAAGGATATTGTACGAAACCTTGTTTATGGTGAGTTGCACATATGAGTTCCAGTGGGTTATACACTTTAACTAGTCCAGATGTGAGGTTGGTTTTAATATAGACTGAGACCTCCTTCACCTTTAGTTCCCTCCTGTGCAGTGGCTCTTCTAAAGGTGTGAAAAGCAGTGTAACTTTGCATAGCTGGGGTACTCTCCATGACTTTAAACCATGTCTTCATTACTGCACAGAAGGCTTTCAAGGAATGGAGTTTCTTAAGACTTCTGGTGTTGAGCAGTATAAACCTTCAGGTTTTCCTTCATAGTTTCAGTTAAGTTGAGAGGTTTATCAGTTTGACATTGTCTAAAAAGAAAGGCACTTGAGGTTAGAAAAGGTTGCCAATATCTGAAAGCCTAGAGGGGATAAGTGCAGACCATTCCTGACAAAACAGCATGTTCTGTCAATCATGTCCTCCAAGGCTGTCAAATGTTGTACCCTCTTGGTTCGACATCAGAAGCAAAGCCAGTTAAAATTGCTTATTTTCTGTTGATAAAATGGCATCATCCTTGGAGAATATAGTATGCTGCTCAGTACTAGGCTCATACCTGCCTGAGAGACTCAGTCAGTGAACTCTGTCATGTCTTGCTCCATATAGTCAAGGGAGGTATATCTCAGGTCATTAACACCCACATGGACTATAACAGATTCATACTAGTATTGTTGTTCAATGACCTGAGTGCTTATGTGACTTGATGGATCCTAGCTCCGGAAAGGCAGCTAACCGTTGCCCTCTCCTTAAGTCTGGTGATGTTGACTTTGGTGTGCCTCAGTATAGAATCACCAATGACAGGGAAATTTGACTGTGGGCTGGTTTATCTTAAGGGCTTAGCAGTAGAGGCACTGGACACAGTGTTACTATGTGGATGATGATTTAATGGGGTGTTTATGTAATGGTTGAGGACTTTTTTTCTTTGATTGTGCTATGCCGGAGATCCTAGTGTTTTAGGAAGGTTACTTGTAAGTGCCTCAGCATAAGTACTTTTATGCATAAGGTTTTTACCCTACCCTGTGCAGTAGGCATGGTGCAAGTGTCACTGACAATCTCTGTAGGATTAGTTTTGGTTGTATATGAGTTTTGCATCCAGCATTAAAGTGTATTTATACCTCTTGCATACTTTATCTGCTTTATTAAGCATAAGTGGATTGTCGGTGTACATGAGGCAGTTGCTACAATGCCTCAGAATACCCATCTCAACCCAGGTTGGCCACAGAATCTGCAAGTGTGTATCCATGGATACTGATCTACAAGGGAGGAGTGAGGGAAATTTAAATACTGAATCAGTCAATAAGACAAGGAACTTGATGAGCATTGCTCACCCATGCTCAAACTACATGTGCTAGTATTTAAAACGTCTGCCTAAACAATAATGCCACAAGAGTGTAGACCATAAAGCTTCTATATAAAATAACTGGCTTGGAGCCCAAGTGCTTAAACTAGAACAAAGACCCTTAAAGTAGCAGGCACAATAAGTCTTCACCAACAATTCCCAGCTCAGCAGGGTGTAGGTTACCCTCTACTCCCACAGGAGTGTAGACCACAAACCTTCTTAATGTAAAATAACTAGTTTGGAACCCAAGTGCTTAAACCAGAACTAAGACACTTTTAGAATAACACAATAAGCCTTCAACCTGCAATTCCCAGATCAGAAGGGTGTAAGCTACTTCTCCTGCCACAAGATTGTAGACCATAAACCTTTCTTATGCAAGATAACTAGTTTGAATCCCAAATGCTTAAATCAGAATCAAGAGGCTTAAAATAACAGTTAAAATGTAATCGACTGCTAACAAGCAGTAAATGCAGCAGATTAAATGCAACTGAACACTTTAAGAACATGCATGAAAATGCTAAAAGTAGGAAGAAGCATAAATAGAGTGAAAGCAGTTGAATAAAGTGTCTTTTTTAGTAAGTGGGAAGGTAGGAAAAAGAAGATAATTCAAGATTAAGAGACTAAGGGGGAGGGCCTTCCCAGCTGATCTCTCGGCGCTCAGTAGAATGAGGTGAGACTGGGAGGGGTGTCCAAATTAGATTTATAGTACGGGCAGGCAACTGAAAAGCCACCAAGTTTTAAGGCATGATAACAATGGGGTGGGTGGTACAAATCATATGTAGACAATGATCAGCAATAATCAGGCAGAGTACAGCACATCAACCAAGCACTACAGCAAAACAAAGGTGCCACTAAATATTTGTAGTTAAATGAGGAATGTTATTTCTCAGCTCCTCCCTCTAATTAGCTGGATGTTATTCTCTGTCTGCAAAAGAGTTATTTTCTAACTGACCTTAGCAAAGATATATTAAAACTCCAAAGAGGACAAAAAATTTAAAACAAATATAAGAAAAAGATTTAAAAAATAGAAGCAATCAAACATTAAATTAATAACTCCAATCCGAAATGAAATGCTGACAGAGATCAACAGTAGTAAGGCACAGAACAGCAAGTCAAACAAGGACCACAGTTAAGTAAATATGGTGTTAAGTATTTGTAGTTAAATGAGGAATGGCATTTCACAGCTCTTCCCAGTAATTAGCTTGATGATGTTCACAGTCTGCAAAAGGCAGTTTGCAAAAGAACATAGATATCCCCTCTATAAAAATTCACACCAGCAGTTTTAGCTTATCTGCCTACTCAACCTCCTGTCTTCTCCCATCTTCTTATGAAATAGTTCCTGAAAAGGGTTATCCACATTACACCACCAAGGAAACTTCCTGTTCCCCTGTGGAATATCATATTCATTCTGGAGAAGCTCAGCCTCCCATCTTTTGAGCCGGTTGCCTCCACAGATAGTAAATTCCTGACCAGAAAGACGCATTCCTACTAGCCATTACTTCAGCTAGAAGGGTTTCAGAGCTTCAGGTCCCTATATATGCAGAACATTTCATTACTTTCCACCCAGACGTAGTCTCTGTTAGGACCATCCCTTCCTTTATGCCTAAAGTGGTCACAGGCATTTCTTTAAACCAGACCATTCACCTGCCTACCTTCTTACCTAGCCCTCAAACCAACGGGGAAAAAATCCTCCATAATTTGGATGTGCATAGGCAACTGTGTTATTACATGGACTAAAAAGAGTGCGTGGACATCTGACCAGCTTTTTGTGGCCTTTGCCTGTAGCTCTGAGGGGAGACTGGTTTGTAAACAATCTCCAAATGGATCTCCCACTGTATCTGTTGTTACAGCAATCCTGGAAAGAAGCCTCCTGACCCTGTGAGGTCACATTCCACTAGAGTTATTGCTATGTCTGCCGTCTTTCTAAAAGGGGTGTCCACTAAGGACATTTTGAAAGCATCCACTTAGTCTTCTGTGCATACCTAAACCAAGCATTACCACTTTACAACCTTTTCCAAGTCCAGAGCAAGGTTTGCCACTGCTATCTTGCAGGGCATCCTTTCCTCTTCCTAATCTTTCCATCCACCCTCCTTTCAGCTTTGTAATTCATCCCATCAGTTATGACTGCAACAGTGAAATGTGAAGAACATAGAACAGTTGTATACATTTACCATAAATATAGATGTTTGAGTGTGTTCTCTTGCAATTTTCCTTCCCTCCCTCCTCCTGTCTTGCCCCATGGGATTTAAGTGGTTATTCTCCTCTCTACTTCCAGGTTCTCCCCTCCTCCTTCTCTGTACATACCCTAGAATTTTTGAGCTAATGCCCCTGACCATAGGGACCTTCTAGGGAGCTCCTCTCTGTTGGGGGCAAGAAAGTACTAAGGTTATAATGCTGGCTGACTCACTTTATACCAAGATGTCTTGGCATTATCAGGGTATCCGCCAGCTTCAGGAGGAAGAAAAAATGAACTTGTAGTCAGGCTGGCCAAGGCTTCTGTAGCAGGAAATCCCATTGGTTATGACTGCAACAGTGAATACACTGGAGCATCTACATTTATAATAAGTGTACACAACTGTACTATATTTAATAAATTGAACATTTTTCTTAAACAAGAAACACCTTAATTGAATTATCATTTATGACCTAGGAATTCCTACATTTATATAAATGAAAACAAACCATATTGACGTATTTTCAGTTGCAAGCAATTATATATCACATGAAGTCTTGTTTACAGAACATTGCATAGCTTATTCAATTCCTGCCGTCCCTTAAACCTCACTCCTCAAAAAACATTATTCTGCATGTATTGTTCCCACAATTTCCATTGTTTTCTTTGTAATTTGCTCCTACTCTTTTCTAAAGATCCTATTTCCAGTTTTTTTTTATCTCTGTTACTATATTCAGTGCTTCTAGTATGGTTGGTTTAGACTTAGATTTCCATTTTTTAGTAATTGCTTTTTTGGCAGCCATGAAAATTAAACCCAGCAAGACCTTACTTTAACAAAGCAATTTGATTATGCATTATAGCTCAAAAAAAATAATTAATTTAGTTACACCAATTTGCTCCAGTAGTATTTCCGGCAGAGTAGTCTGCAGGGAAATTTTAAAGTCTACCAACTCATTACACTCACTAAAATATGTTGCTAATTATTGCTTTTTTCTTCATCATAACTCCCAACATTTGCAAACTATCTGAGGGAAAATTATTTGGAGTCTTTTTGGGTTATAAAAATAACGAAGCAAAAATCCTAAATCTTCTAGACTTTGTTGCATATTTGGTAGCCATACATATATTGTTTATTTGTGAATTGCTTGTTCATTCTCTCATCCAATCATTTCTAACCTCCTCTGTTTGATTCCTTTTGTTATTGTGTAGTATTTTATATGCCCTAATAATTATCTCTCTTAACGGCATCTTCTGTAGTAGATTCATCTAAAAACTCTACCACTGCTGGTCTTCCACTTATAATCTTCCTATTCCTTTCTCTTTGCCTATAGTATACCATCAACCCTTGATGGTAGGGAAGGTAATCTCTAGCTGCAGTTCATGTGTATTTTTAGATTCTTCCCATTATGTTACTGTTCCCTCTCTAACTATTTACTTCCAAGACTTTTGTTCCTTTGCCAGTTCTCTCCAGTAAAATCCAACCCTCATTTTGCCTTTTCTGTGTACCCCTAATGCAGTCATCCAGATAGGCAGAATCTCCTTTCTCCCTTTCAGTGTTGGCTTAGTTTTAGAATACTTACTGCTGCCTTATGAATATAATATTCTGTATGGTTATTGTTCTCATTAAGGATCTGCATCCAAAATTCCAGTCTGTCCACGTTTCTTGAGCTGCCCATTTCATCCTCCTCCTCTTTCCACTTTGAATTTTAGCTTTCTGCTTGTACTATGTATAGGAGTCTTAACTGTGTAGCTCTGAAATGCATCTTCAGATCACCACTTTGTTATATTGGAATGCTCTGTTTATCCCACTTGACTCTTGTCCTCCCAGATGAAATCCTTCAATTCTTTATTGCTATCCACAGCTTCTCCTTTGGTTGATAAAAGTATTCCTGACCAGTGTATAAAACTAAAGGGAATAAAACATTTTCACTTTTTTTCCCACATATCCTTAGCTGACATATGATGATCCTTTTTAACTCGTACTCCTAAGTACTTCATTTATCATGTCCCTATAAGTGTGGGTATTGCTGAACAAGTTATTTTGTGGATACACAGTTTACAGCTATTGCCTTTGGTTTGTCTTAATTAATTTTGTATCGTGAAAATACCTGAAACTGTCTCAGAAAGTTCCCCAACACTGAAACGTAGTTTTCTTGTTTTATCGGATACAAAATATCTGCAAATAAAGCCAACTTTTCCTGATTACCACACCAGTTTATCATTGAATTTCTGTGCCACTTATGTTCTTTGCCAGTGGTTTTAAATATGGTGGAAATAAAGGGGAAAAACAGAACTCCCCCAAACTTTAAATTTCTCCCTCTGATACCTCATGTGTGCTCCTAATTAACCTTATTGTGTTAGGGAATGCAAATGCTTCCATTGCCCTACTCATAAAATCCCATCTTAATCTGTTGAATGCTGTCTGTGCATCAAGAGCCAACAACAGTGGTATTTTCTTACTTTTTGCTTCCCTGTGGACCATCATTGTTCTATTATTTTTGTCAAATGCTTTCTTCTCCTCCACAAAACCACGTTGGATCCATATCTATCGATTTTGGTATCACCTTTGCCATTCTTTTAGCCATTATAAACATTAACACTTCATAATCCTGGTTTAGAATTGAAATGGATCTATATGAAGCTAGATTTGATTAATTTTTAACATCTTTAGTTATTATAGCTACATCAAGTTTCTTCCAGCGTGTTGATGCTTCTCCTTTTAAATTATTGTTAAAACCTTCCTGATCTTTATCACTTTCTTCCCTCCTAGCTTCCAAACTTTCACAGGAATAACATATGATGTTAAGTTGTCTCTCTCGCCTTCATTCTTGCTGGTTGGGTTCGGAGCCGATCCTCTGCTCCAACTCTGCCATCTACTAAAGCTAGAGAGCTATTTACTGGCTCGAGGCCTCCCCTTATCCCACAATGCTTGGCGCTAGATACCCAGATCTCATTTGCCGCTTCAGCTATGAGGTTGCGCTTTTACTGGCTCGGGTCGTATTAATCCTTTTTTTTGTATTACTAGCTAATATTTACCTTGTATTTTTCTTAGATATAGATTGTCTTTCCCTTGTAATGTAGTTAGACTGTGTATCCCGTAGTTTGTCCCACTAAGGAAACTCGTTTTCTGTTAGAGAATTTCTACCCTTCCCCTTGTTTCTCTCTATTAGTGGCTAACCCCACCCTTGTTGTACCTATAGTAGTAGTGTTTAGCCTTGTAGTATTTGTATATTTTTATTAAGGATAATTGTGTGTGTGATAGTTTTGTGGTTATTATTGTTAGCTTAACTAGTGTGGGTGTGTGAGTGTTTCTGTGTGCCTTGTTTAAGCACTAGTTTAATTTTTCTCTCTTTAGTATCCCCGGGCCAGTATGTCAAAGGATTCTAAAGTTTCAGGCTTCAAGAAGTGTGACTCGTGCTGTCAGAAGATGTGTCTGAGAGGCGGTCACACTTCTTGTGTTTATTGCTTGGGTTCCCTACACCTACAGGACTCCTGCTCGGTCTGTCATGCCTTCAGCCAGAGAGTCCTGCAGGAGCGTAGGAACAAGCTTATTTTGAGAGGCTTACTTAAGCCAGAGGGATCCCCGGCGAAGCCTCAGTCGGGGAAATCCTCAAAGCCCGCCAAGCCATCGGCTCCCAGTTCGGAGCCGTCGCCGGGTGGAGCATCTGCCTCCTCTTCGGCTCTGGCTGGAGCCGACATCCCTAGACCTCAATCAGCTCCGACTTGTGTCGGAGCCGTCGTTGGGCCGAAAACGTTCTAGGTCCCCTTCCCTAGAATTGGTCCATTTGGCTCCGAGGTCACCGTTGCTTCAGTCAGAATGAAGCCATAGGTCCCACTCCTCTTGGTCTTCCAGGTTATCCGATCATGACTTGGAGAAGGGTGGTCAGTAGACTCCTTAAATCGCAGGCCCTGGCCAAAATGTTAACCAGCCCTTCTCAACAGACTGTAGCTGTCCCGGTGTCTTCAGCAGTTCCTCCTCCGACTCCCTTTTTGTGTTCGGAGCCGGAGTTGGTTGGGGCTCGAATCTTGGAAATGTCTGAGCCGATACCACATCTTTTGGCTCCTTCGTCGGCTCGAATCTCTTCTTTGGTTCCTTCCTCAGAGGGATCTCAGCGCCAGGACTCACTCGTTGGCTCCGAGGGGGCGAGTGGCATCGGACCGTTATCTGACCCCGTTCTCCCTCTCGGGGCTTCGGCGCAGGTGAGCTTGGCCCCGACATCGGCCTCGGAGCCATCCCTCTCGGTGCCAGGAGGGGTTCACGTCTCTTCGGAGCTGCCTTTGAGGTCATGAGGGGCATACTGACACCTGAGTCGTCTCCTCGATCGGCCCCTTCGGATCCTCCCCCCATGGTGCCTGCATTGGTCTCTGTCCACCCTCCTGACCCCAAGCGTGGAGAACCGATGCTCCAGGTCGCCCCATTGGGCGTATCTTCCTCTTCCGAGGCCTCCCCTGATCATTCAGAGGAGCCCCCTTGGAAGAGAAAATGTAAGAGGAAACATGTCGACTCCCCTGAGTCAGTCACGTCTGATACCGACTTGGAGGATTCGGAAGGGTCCCCAAGATCCCCTTCTGAGGATGTCTTTTTCAGACATCCTAGAGATCCTTAAGCAGAGGGGGAACTGGAGTGCCCTTAACCCTTCCGAGGACGAGTCGGTATACCTGGACGCCTTTGGTTCTCGCCCTTCCACCTCCTGGGTGTCTCCACCCTTCGACCCGCTCATGGAAATAGTGGCTCGAAGGGCGTGATCAGCCCCGTACACAGTGGAACCAATTCCCCGCAGGCCAACTAAGTTCATCACAGCCCCTCCCAACAAACAATTTTTGACAAAAGGTGTCCCCGTTGATGCCATGGTGGTGGCAGCAGCCACTAAGGAGGAGTTTGGCTGACCCTTCGGTGCCTGTCCATCCACCTAATAAAGAGTCTAGGACAATGGACAGGTACGGGAAGCGGATGTTTTCCTCAGCGACCTTTTCCATGCGGTCGCTGAATTATCTGTGCCATTTCACCTGCCCTCAAAGGGATCTTCTCAAGGAACTGGGTGATGCCCTTCAGGATCCATTAGCTGCAGGGGCTCAGGAAAAGATCAACTCCCAGCTGGCAACCCTTAACTCTATCGTCAACTCCTCCATGCGGCTCATTTCCTATGCAGCCGATGGGGCGAGTAGGGCCGCAGGTACAGGCATGTCTTTGAGAAGACATGCCTGTATGTGGTTATGTAACTTTGCTGACCCCTTTAAGGCATCCTTCACCAATACCCCCTTCAATGGTTCGGCTCTGTTTGGACCACAGGTGTGAAGGATACCCTTACCAGGTGTGAGCAGGAAGGCAAGACTCTCTCTGCCGTGGTAGTCCATTTTTCTACTCCCTCTAGACCATACCCTAAGGGTCAGAAGAGTGGGAAAATGTGGTTTCGGAAACCCCAGGGAGTCGTGCCTGATGCATGTTGCGGGTTTTCCTCCAGGGGCAGGGGAGGGAACAATAATAGACGCTGCCCGAGGGGCAGAGGGGGTCTGCAAAATCAGGGTAGCAGAGAATCTTTCTCTGACAAACCCTTTCAGCACCCCTGAGGGGCTGCCCGACTGTCCACCTTCGGAGGCAGTCGGGGGAAGATTGTCACTGTACCCAGAAGCCTGGCAACTCCTCACACAAGACAAATGGGTATGGTCCATCATATCCGAGGGTTACAAAATCCCCTTTGTCCACACCCCTGTACAAACAACCAAGTTCCTTCCAGATGTTCCACCCAGTCTAAGGGAACAAGCAGTGCTAGAAATTTCAAAACTGCTAGAAAAAAGGGCCATCCAGCCAGTCCCAGCAGACCAGCAAGGATCCGGAATTTACTCCAAGTTCTTTTTGGTACCAAAAAAGACAGGGGACTGGAGACCCATTTTGGATCTCAGCAGGTTAAACAAATCTGTTCAAAGAACGAAGTTCCAGATGGTCACGCTTCAGTCCATTCTACCCTTTTTGGGTCAGGGCAATTGGATGTGCTCCATAGACCTTCAAGATGCGTAACTACCATATCAAAATGGACAGGGCTTCAGAAGGTTTCTCCTCTTCTGGCTGGAAGCCAGTCACTATCAATTCAGAGCCCTGCCCTTTGGTCTCACCACAGCCCCCAGGGTGTTCACCAAATGCATGGCAGTGGTTACAGCTCACCTGAGACGGCGAGGATTCCAGGTGTTTCCATATCTAGACGACTGGCTCCTTACTGCTTCCACCTTGCATCAGCTACTGTGAGCCAGGGATTATACCATCCAAACTTGCTCCGAGCTAGGGGTATCAATAAATTTCAAAAAGTCTGCATTGTCGCCTTGTCAGTCTATAACCTTTATAGGCGCAAGTTTAAATACAAAAGAGCTGTCTGCAAAACTTCCTCTAGACAGAGTGTCAGACATTCGCCGACATGTGCAGGTCTTACTACAGTGCAAGAGGATTCAGACCAGATTTGTACTAAAAACTTTGGGTCTCATGGCAGCAGCAATCATACTAGTTCCCCTAGCTCATTTTCACATGCGGATTCTTCAGTGGATGCTCTTTACCCAATGGTCTTTTCAACAACTTCCGATGTCTCACAACATAATGATCACTCAATCATGCAAAGACCACCTGGCTTGGTGGATGGTCTCCCCTCTAGTACTCCAAGGCAGATTGTTTGTTCTTCCTCCTCCTGTTGTCCTGTTGCCACGGTGACCATGGATGCCTCCCTGATCGGGTGGGGGGGGGGGGGCATTTTCAGGGCAGGACTGTCCAGGGCACTTGGCAACCTCTAAAGTACCACCTGCACATAAACTTCTTGGAGATGAGAGTGGTGCTTTTAGTGTTGCAAGCTCTTCAGAACTCTCTACCCACCGGGACTATTGCAATTCAAACAGACGATATGTCTGTAGTGTGGTACAGCAACAAGCAGGGCAGAACCAAGTCCTATCCGTTATGTCGAGAAGCACTCAGCACTCAGACTCTGGCAGTGGGCGATATCCTCTCAACGGTTTCTGATAGCAACGCACATCCTCGGGAAGTCCAACGTCATAGTGGACAGGCTAAGTAGAGCTATTCTCATGCCTCACGAGTGGTCTCTCAATCAGTCTGTAGCGGACAAAAGTTTCTGCAGATGGGGTCAACCTTGCTGCGACCTTTTCGCAACTCTTCTCATCAGCAAGTGCAACGATTTCAACACTCTCTTCCCCCTCCCTGGCCACTCCCCCAGAGACGCTCTAGTTCACGATTGGCCCCGGGGTCTTCTGTATGCATTTCCACCTTTTCCCCTAATTCCCAAACTAATTCAGAAAGCGACCGCATTGGGATCCAGGATGATCCTCATTGCCCCTTACTGGCCTTGACAAATTTGGTTCCTATTCCTACATCATTATCTGCTGGAGCAGCCTTGGAATCTGGACCCAGTGCCAGACCTCTTGGTCCATCAGTTGGGCGGGCTCCACCAATCCCTTCAGTCTCAACCTCACAGCTTGGTTGCTCCACTTCCAACCTTAGCCAGGCTTCCACATATTTCTCAGCCGGTGTGTGAAATCATCCTTTCTTCGCACAAATCTACCACCAGGAAGACTTATGCTAGTAAGTGGAAACGTTTCTCTTTCTGGGCAGAGGCTAGGAATATAGACCCCTTTACAGCCCCTGTCTATCACGTTTTAGATTGTTTAGCAGAACTTTTTCAAGCTGGTTCCTCGTCTGCCACCATTAGGGTCCAATTAGCTGCTATCGCAAATTTCCACGCTGGCCTGTCAGAAACCAGCATCATGTCCCACAAACTTTTCAAGGCCTTTTTTAAAGGGACTATTTTGCTTAGGCCCCCGGTCAGAGTTCCCCCGCCTCCGTGGGATTTAAACTTGATATTAGCATCCTTGATTCTCCCTCCTTTTGAGCCTGCGGCTTCCTGTTCCTTAAAATTACTCTCCTGGAAGACTCTCTTTTTAGTAGCCATCACCTCAGCTAGGAGAGTTTCGGAACTTCAAGCCCCTCTGTATTTGTCCTCCTTACCTTGTGTTTCACAAGGATAGAGTTTCACTCAGGACTAATCCTTCCTTTCTGCCCAAGATACCTTCTGAAACAAACCTGAATCAGGCTATTGATCTACCTGTTTTTTTTCCTAACTATTCGAACAAAGCTGAACAAAAGTTACACCAATTGGACGTTCATAGGCAATTACGTTTTTATTTGGATAGGACTAAGCCAATAAGAAAATTAGACCAACTCTTCCTGTCCAGTGCCTGCCAGTTACTAAAGTAACCTTATCCAGGTGGTTGTCCTCTATTATTACTTTGATTTATCAGCTGAGACATAAAGAACTCCCTGCTAAACCTAAAGGTCATTCCACCAGAGCGTTAGCTACTTCGGTAGCTTTTCAAGCTAGACTACCAATGGAATCTATTTGTGTTGCAGCCACATGGGCCACTCCTCATACCTTCATTTCACATTATAAGTTGGATATGGCCTCTAGGAGTAGAGATGATTTTGCTTCCACTGTGCTCCAGAGTCTGTTCCGATGAGCCACCCAGGACTAAGGTGCTAGGGACGCTGTCCCAACCAGCAAGAATGAAGGTGAGATAGACAATTTAACATTAAGAAGTTATGTACCTACCATAACATTCCATGTTAGTTGTCTTCTTCTCGCCACCTTTCTTCCGTCCCACCTTCCACCCCCCTAGCCTGGACAGACCGAGAAGAGTCCCTTTTTGAGGCCTTCTTCCTCTGGCTGAGTCTTGTCTGGGTTACGTCCTCCTCTGTTTTAGTACTGTAGGTAAACCTTGTAGTTTGGACAGGTGTCCTTAAAAATTTTTTCTATAAGGGGAAGCCTCAAGCCAGTAAATAGCTCTCGAGCTTTAGTAGATGGCCGAGTCGGAGCCGAGGATCAGCTCCGAACCCAACCAGCAAGAAAGAAGGCGAGAAGAAGACCACTAACATGGAATGTTATGGTGGGTACATAACTTCTTATTTCTAGAGACATTCCTGAAGATTGTTTACACCATTTTTATTTCATCTCCTCCTATAATATAATATCCAAGTTCTATCTGAACTCCTACTACTGCATTCACATCTTCCATTCCAAATATTTTCATAAATCTCTTCAAAAATCTAACCTCTTTTGCTTAAATGTTGCTTTCCTGGTCCCCTGTATACATCCTCATCATTGCAAATCAAATTTTAATCCCTACTTGTAAGTAATATTCCTCGCTGAAAGCTGCTTATTTTTCTAAAATTTTCTTAAACTAAATTATAGCATTTTTAGGTGGAATATAAATACATGCCAGTGCAACCTTTCTCCCTTACCAGTAGCCCCTCACTACTACACATCTACCATTATCTTTTTTTCCCTCTTCTGTTATTATTGGAACTCCTCTAGCAATTAATATAGGTACTCCCCTTTTCCTTTGTCCCAGGCATTCCTCTGAATAACCATCCTGAAATCCTTTTTGTCAAATTCACATGCTCAGTTTTTTCCCAATGTTTACTGCAGCATACATATTTGCACTCTGTATTTCTTAATATAGTTCTCTGCTCTGTATTTTTTGTATATGCATGTGAGACCACGTTCAAAGGTAATATAGAAAGTGTTGCCATAATGGTAAAAAGTTATTCCCATCTGTTATGTGTAGCAACTTTTTTAAATGTCTGTTTTCTGCTTTTGTGTTACGTGCATACGCTAATGTTTGGCACGTTGATCTTTACAGTTTTTTCTTGTTATATCCATGTGAACCTATGTCACCTCTTGCAAGACTTGTTGTTTTAATTTTGTTTTAATGAAAACCCTCAAAAAAAAAGCACAACCCCGAGAACTCCCGCATAAGCTGTTAAATTAATACAAACACACACAACTGTGTACATCTTCAAATAATGAAGTTTGTCCCTCCTAACAAGAACAGTTGCCCCAGATTGAAAGATACACTTGTAGACTTTAAATTAACCTGTAATGACGATTATCCATGCTAAGATGCATGGTACAACCTGTGCTTCTACTTGCACTAAGTGCTGTCTGTTTTTGTCTTGCCTTTCTGTCCCAGATGTAAAAAACAATTTGAATGATTTCAGAAAACAATTATATTTTACCCATTGGAGAAAAAGTATTCTGACGTGAAGTTGTTATATCTCGCCATTCATTTTTACAGATGGGTTCGGAGCCGATCCTTGGCTCTGAGTCGGCCTTCTACAAAGCTCGAGGTCTTCAGACAGCTCAAGGCCAAGTCCCAATCCCATGATGCACCTTGAATTACCTCTGAGCTAGTTTGCAACTGCAGCAGATCAGGGGTTTCCAAGCACATCTCGGGCCAGTATAGCTTTTTCTATAAAACTTTCTTAATTTTTTCTCTTATATTAACAGTTTATATTATAGTGTACCCTAAAATTGTTCGTTTGTGTGTACGTTCTTGTTGAATAACTCAAGTATTTTTGGTATAGTAAGTAATGTCATAGCTGACCAGGATAAAGAAAAACATCCCAAGTCTGGTTTTAAAAAATGTCCAAAGTGTAGACAGAAGTTGTCAGTGACAGATAGTCACGTAAATTCCATTTACTGTCTCGGAGCCTTGCACTTGCAGGAGAGCAGCTCCATTTGCCATTCTTTTTCTGGCAGAGTATTACATGAGAGAAAAAGAAAACTCTCTGATGGAGGACTTTTAAAATCTTCCTTTCAGGAAGCTTTGAGTGACCAGGATAAATCTAGCCAGTCCCCAAGTCTTCAAAGTCTTCTAAGGCTTCTTCTACTGATGTGACACAATCTAGAAAAAGTTGACGTCTGCTCTACAGACTTTGGAGCCAAGCGTCCTAACATGTTGGAGCTGATCCCTAGTCCTGGAACCGGTCTCCAAAGTATTAAAGTCTCCCATTCTCCAGTCAGTACCACTCTCCATACATTCATCTTGGTCTTTGATCAGCCTGTCCGATTTGGATGTGGATTGTGCAGTGCAGAAGTTGCTACAGGCACTGGCGTTTGCTAAATTTCTTTCCAAGCGGTTTTGGAACTGGACTGTTGTGCCATTGACGACTTTTCTACCTCCGAGCCATACCGGTCCATCGGAGCCAGAAGAGTTGGACCTGATGATTGTTGAGTCTTCAGAACTGACTCCATCTCCAGTGCCATCGGTTCCATTTACTCGGACATCCTCAGTGCCCATCGAGGAGTCTAGGAGCCAACATGGTCGGGTCCAGGGAGGATAGTCGGACTGACCTGTCTGTTCCGACTTAGCCTCTCTGGGCCTCGGCTCAGATGAGTTTGGCTCCCACCTCTGGTTCGGAGTCCATTGTTCTGGTGCCAAGGGGATTGGTTGTTTATTCTGATCCTGCAGTTCCTTCTCATCTGAGCAGAGGAGCCTTCGAAGCCATGAGGAGAGTGATGTCCCCCAGGACATCTACAACTACATTTCCAACTACGTCCTCCCCAAAAGCGCCTGTATCCACTTCTACCTCACAGATCCCTTTGAAGCGTAGAGACCCTGAGCCTCAGGAAGCCCCACTGGGTGGCCCCTGCTCTTCTGAGACCTCACCAGAAGTTCCTACTGATGAGGATTCCAGGAAGAGAATTTGCAAGAGGAAACACCTAGACTGCCCACAGGAGTCTCTCACATCTGATACCAACTTAGATGAATCAGAAGGGTCCCCACGGTCCCTCACTGAAGATATCTCATTTGTAGAGAAATCCTTAAGCAGAGGGGTGGCTGGAAGTCCACCAACCCTACTGAAGATGAGTCGTTTCTCCTGAAGGCTTTTGGGTCTCAAGCGTCCACCTTTTGGGTGTCTCTGCCCTTTCATGCGCTCATGGAACTGGTCTCATGAGGGGTGTGGGAGTCTCCGGACACCATGGAGCCTGTCCCAATAAATTTATTTCTGCTCCTCAAGAGAAGTCCTTTCTCACTAAGGGAGTGCCACCATGGTGGTGGCGGCAGCCACCAAAAAGTAGATGTCATAAACTTCTTCCTCTATCCATTCTCCTAACAGAGACTCTAGGATCATGTATAGATATGGGAAGCACATGTACAGTTCAGCGATTTTTGCCATGCGTTCACTGAACTATCTCACACATTTCACAAGACTACAAAGATACCTCTTAAAAGAGCTTGGAGATACTCTTCAGGGTAGGGTAGTTGCAGGAGCTTCAGACAAAGTTGCCTCTCAGCTTGCCACCCTCAGTTCCATAGTGAACTCGTCCATGCATCTCATCTCATATGCAGCTGATGGAACGAGTAGGGCAAGTTGGGTACAGGAATTGCTCTCAGGAGGCACTCCTGGATGTGCTTGTGTTCCTTTATGGAGCCCTTTAGGTCATCCTTTGTCTACACCCCTTTTGACTGCTCATCCCTTTTCAGGCCCAAAGTTAAGGAAACTTTGCTCAGATGTGAGCAGGAAGGAAAGATTCTGCCATCTGAGTCTGTTTTTCTACCCCTACTAGACCGTACCCCAAGGGTCAAAAGGGAGGAAAGATGTGGTTCTGAAAAGCCCAAGGAGCCTTTCTGGACACAATTGGTGAACCCCCTCCAGTGGCAGAGTAGGGGGCAATAATGGAAGACTCCACCCTCATGGCATAGGGAGTCTGCAAAACCAGGGCGATAGAGACCAGTTCTTTGGGAAGCCCTACCAGCGCTCCTGAAAGGAGGTCTGACTGTCCTGCTCTGGAGGCAGTCGGGGGTCACTTATCTTTGTATCCAGACGCCTGGCTCAAAATCACAAACGACAACTGGGTAGAAAGAATAGTTTCCAGAGGATATTTCTTTCCCCTTGCCATTCCCCTTCCATTGATGACAAAAATCCTGGACATTCCACCCACTTACAGGGAACAAGCAACAGTAGAGGTCCAAACATTGCTAAGAAAGAGAGTCATCCAGCCAGTCCCAGCAGACCAGACAGGATCTGGAACTTACTCAAGATTCTTTTTAGTTCCAAAAAAGACAGGGGACTGGAGACCTATTTTGGACCTCAACAGACTAAACAGATCAGCAGACTAAATAGATCTGTCAAGAAAGAGAAGTTCCAGATGGTCACGCTTCAGTTGATACTTTCCTTCTTAGGAAAAGACAATTGGATGTGCTCGATAGGTCTACAGGATGCATACTACCATATGAAAATGGCCAGACCATCCAGGGATTGTCTGCGCTTCCGGCTGGGAGCCATTCATTACCAGTTTTGAGCCCCGCCCTTTGATCTCACTACAGCCCCCAATGTGTTCACCAAATGTATGGCAGTGGTCACGGCTCACCAGAGGAGTTTAGGATTCCAGGTGTTCTGTACTTAGACGATTGGCTCCTCACTGCCACCACCAGGCATCAGCTGATACAAGCCAGGGATACCACTCTTGCCCTTTGCAATTGGGCATTACCAGAAATTATGAAAAATCTGCCTTGACGCCATCGCAACATATTGTTTTTATTGGAGCAGATTTGGACACCACCACCACTTTAAAACTTCCAGCAGAAAGAATTTTACTACATCAGCAAGTCCAGAACATCATATCCAGAGACAAGGCTCCAGCTTCAGATGTGCTAAAGTTGTTAGGCATAATGGCAGCTGCAATAATAGCGATATTATTGGGTCACATGCACATGCAGATTCTACAATGGCTGCTGTTCACTCAATGGTCTTATCAAGAGCTCCCAATGTCTCATCTCATTATTGTAACAAACACATGCAAAAAGGATCTTTGGTGGTGGTTGACCTCTCTTCAAGTAACAATAGGTCATCCTTTTATCCTTCCCTCACCATCGGCCACAGTGACTACAAAAAAGGAGGGGGGACATTCTCGTGGGAGAACAGCCCAAGTCACATGGACTGAACAAGAGACACATCTGCATATCAGTGTCCTGGAGTTGAGAGTGGTACTTTTGGCATTGCAGTACTTTCAGGACTCTCTCCCTCTGGGGACAGTTGCGATTCGCATGGGCAGCATGTCAGTGGTCTGGTACTTGAACAAACAAGGAAGAACCTGGTCCTATCCCCTTTGTCGAGAGGCCCTAAGAGCATGGCAGTGGGCTACATCCACCCATCGCTTTGCTAGCAATGCACATCCTGGGGAAATCCAACGTGATTGCAGACAAACTGAGCAGAGCGGGTTTATTACCTCATGAGTGGTCCCTCAAAAAAAGAGACAACGGAGAGAATATTCCGCAGATGGGGCCAGCCTTGCTGCGATCGGTTTGCTTCCCACATGAACACAAAATGCAGAAGCTACTTTGCCCCGATTCCTCCTCCGGGAGATTCCCCAAGGGACGCACTCGTACACGATTTGCCTCCGGGTCTCCCCTATGCATTCCTACCAATTCTGTTGATACCCAGAGTACTACAGAAAGCAAAAGCCCTGGGAAGGACCATCATTCTAGTAGCCCTCACTGGCCTTGTCAGATTTGGTTCCCCCTTCCTTCGACTTCATCTGTTGGAAGAGCCTTGGATTCTGGACCCAGTTCCAGACCTGTGACGCATTCTTCTGGGGATCTTCATCTATCCGTTCAGTCCCTAAAATTGACTGCTTGGCTACTCCAATTCCCAACTTAGCCAGGTTCCATAACTTCTCAAACGAAACGCAACATATTTTAATATGTTGCGTTTTGTTTGAGAAACGCAACATATTTTAATATCCTCCCATAAATCCTCTACTAGGAAGTTGTACCTTAGCAAATGGAGGAGATTTTCTATATGGGCTTCTCAAAATAACATTGATCCCTGCCAAGCCCCCATTTCCTCTATATTAGAATTTTTGACTATGCTTTTCAACAAAGGAGCTGTGGCAGCTACAGTTCGGGCATAACTTGCCGCCATCTCTAATTATCACCTTGGCTTTGAAGGATTGAACATAATGTGTCACAAGCTATCCAAAGCCTTTCTCAGAGGGACCTTCCACCTCGTACCACCAGTGATATCCCCTTATACCCCATGGAACCTAAATTTTATGCTTTCATGCATTATTCTCACACCTTTCGAGCCAGATTCCTCGTGTGATTAGAAATTTTTTGTCTTGGAAGTCTATCTTTTTAGTAGCCATCACTTCTGCCCATAGAGTGTCAGAGCTACAGCCCTTGTCCATAAAACCTCCATATTTGTTTTTTTTTTATGCTGACAGTGTCCCCCTGCGAACAAATCCTTTATTTTTACCTAAAGTTTGTACTGAAGCTAACCTTAACCAAATCATAGCTCTACCAGTGTTTTTCCCCCAAACACACCAACAACTTAGAGTATATGCTGCACAAACTTGATGTTCATAGACAACTCAGATTTTACTTGGATAGAACCAAAGAGTTCAGAAGATCAGAACAACTTTTTGTTTCCTTTTCAGATTCTAGGAAAAGGTATACCAGTGGCAAAAACAACACAATGTAAATGGCTGTCTGATTGCATCACATTCACTTATTCAGCTGCCAATTTACCTTTACAACACAAATTTAAGGCTTGTTCTACCAGAGCAGTGTCCACATCCTCTGCCTTTTCTGTTAGGCTTCCTATAGACAGTATTTGTGCAGCAGCCACTTGGTCAAGACCTCATACCTTTATCACTCATTACAAAGTTGATAAGCCCTCCAGGGACAGGGCCTCCTTTGGTTCTACTGTCCTGCAAAACATACTCCTGTGAGCCACCCGAGAAAGATGGTGCTTGGGACGCTACCCACCTGTAAGAATGAACGGCGAGATAGAACAACTTCACATAAAGAAGTTATGTACTCACCATAACATTCCATGTGAGTTGTTTACCTCTCCTTCATTCTTACTTCCCACCCTCCTACCCTCTTTAGAGTTTTTCGAGGGCAGAGATACTAGTTTCTATCATGGTTGCTCTATCTTTCAATGGTTTTTACCTAAAAAAGTGATAGAATGGCATATGATATTGTTAGGAGCAGCAAACATGATCTGAGGTAACTCAAGGGGCATCATGTGATAGGGACTTGGCTTCAAGATGTCTGAAGACCTTGAGCTTTTGTAGTAGGCTGACTCGGAGCCGAGGATCAGCTCCAAACCCATCTGCAAGAATGAAGGTGAGATGAACAACTCACGTGGAACGTTATGGTGAGTGCATAACTTCTTTTTTTAATTGTCCCTTATCAGCTTGTCTCCACAGAAACATGATAACCAGAGACACAGTTGCCTTCAGCTACAAGCTTCTCATGTTACACTCTGGACATTTATTTACTAAAGGAAAACTTCATTAAATTCAGCGGTCTTTTATTTACTTGCTTCCACTTAAAATTTGTTAGAACAAGCCAAGGGCCTTAATCTAGTCATTCCCCTATGCAAAAGTAAGAAAAAGCACATCAATTTTACTTGTATCTTGATTTGTATTTTTTACAATGTGCCCTCCTCAACAACCTAAGATTACAGACTGTTATCTTAAACATGCTTTTGTCCATAACTTCTTCTCTTTTGATATTGCAGTGTCTAGATTTCTTAAAACTAAGCAAGACGTAAAAAGGGACACCTGTTTACTTTAGTTTCCTTATAACTTACAAATATAATTGAAACCATCCAACCCATCATGTAAACCTCCATGGCTTCACCCAACTAGTCCAGTCGCCAACCAGGATAAATAAAAACTCCAGCAAGCATACTACCCTGGACTGGATACTAGTCAGTAAGAGCCCCCAGTCATATATAACAGGCTGCTTATCAGATAGCCTCAGTGATCACTCCCCAACATTCCTACTCAAAAAATACCTATACCAAGCTAAACATGTCATCTACTGTCAAATACGTAAAAAACTAAACTTTAACCCACTCACATTCATCTCATCCCTCAAAGAATATAACTGGCATCCTCTAAAGTACCTCAGTCATGACGCAGTTGAATTTTTTTAATACTACCTTCCTGAGCATCCTTAATTACCATGCCCCCATAAGACTTTCCAGAATCAAAGCACAACGTTCCCCATGGCTACAGAAAACCACTAAGTCAGAAATGAAAAACAGGGATAAAGCCTGGGAGCACTGTCGCAAAACCAAAACCCCCTCAACTAGACAGAAATTCCTAGAACTACGCAATAGAGTCAAAAAGCTAATAAAACAGGACAAATTCCAGTACTACCAGTCTGCCCTAGACTCCTCCCAACACAGCCCCGAACAATTCTAGTCCTCCATAAACTCCATCCTCCACCCAGGTAAAGTCAGTACCCCTCCTCCTAACATCCCTCACTCCTCAGAAAATATTGCTACCTCATTCAACACACACTTCACACAAACCATACTATTACTAGCTAAACAACACAACCTCCCTCCCCTTTAACCCACACCTTCAACTAGTAATCTCCCCACTGCCTTCTGTTTTTCTCCTGTACCTACCTCCAACATAAAAAAAACTCTTAACTAAACGTAAGCCCACCAAATTAGCAGCAGACAACCTCCCAAGTGAATACCTACAAATCGCAGCTGATGCTCTGGCCTACCCAGTATCCATCTTGATTAACCGATTTCTGTCAGAAAGTTACGTTCCCACACTGTGGAAAGTATCACATATAATTCCCCCCCACAAAGGCAGACCCTCCACAGAAATATCCAATTACCGCCCCATAGCTATTCTCTCTCCACTCTCCAAAATACTAGAGAGATGCATACACTCTCAGGTCTCAGACTACCTCCTTACTAACAACCTCCTTTCCAATACTCAGCATGGTTTCCGACCAAACCATAGCACCACCACTGCCTTACTCTCCTTTACTAACACTATCCTTCAGCATAAAAACAATGGCTATCTCGCCTCTGCTACTTTCCTAGACCTATCTAAAGCATTTGACATGGTCCCACACAAACAACTTATCTCTGTCCTCAGTAACCTATCCTTCTCACAATCAGTCACCAAATGGTTTTAGAGTTACCTGTCTGACCGCCAACATTATTTTGTATGGCAGAATGACATATCTCCCCAACTACCTGTCTCCATAGGGGTTCCCCAAGGATCCATCCTTGGACCCCTACTCTTCTCTGTTTTCACCAATAATCTAGCCTTTGCCACCAAACATGGCACACCCCTACAATACGCAAATGACTCAACCATCATCTGCTCAGCCCAGTCCCTACCCAAAATGCAAAAAGTCACACAGGAAACCTTTTCCTCTGTTGAAGCTTGGTTATCCGATGCCCAATTAATACTCAACCCAAACAAAACTAAACTACTCATCTTCCAACCCACCAAACATACTCGAAACAACTCTCACTTAACGTCACAGCAAAAGACAACACCACTATATACCCAACTGAACACACCAAATTGCTAGGAGTGGAAATAGACAATAAACTAAAATTTGACATTCACATATCCATGACCATAAAAAAGTCCACAAAAAACTAGGAGCGTTATACAGAAATAAGCAACTTCTCACCAAAGCAGCAAAGACTTCAATAGCAAATTCCCACCTTATCTCCACCCTACTTTATGCCTCTCCAATATATACCAACCTAAGGCAATGCGATCTAAACAAGCTAGAGACCTGCTACAACAAAATCGCCAAATTCGCCACAGGGGCATCCTACCGTAGTCACCAATGTCTCTCACTTGCTGAACTGGGCTGGCTTGAACTCCCTCACCTCCTTCAATGGTATCAACTGTGTCACCCACAAACTAGTAAACCATCCACTAAATGTCCCATCCCTCCAGAATTTACTCCAACCCTATATATATATATATATATATATATATATATATGGATTCCATACATTTGGTCGAATTACACTTGGTCGAAAATGATACCAGGCATTGCACTTCACTGAAAGCTCACTTGACTGAAAGCTCACTTGGTCGAAAATGGAATATAGCCCCTGCCCCACTGCAGTGCAACCCTGGAGTGAGAATATTAAATAAGGGGGGCTGTGGGGGGCACAAATGTAAATGTAGTGTTTTTTTTTTTTTGTCACACGCTTTAATGAAAGCACTTTTTCGATAAAAGCGCTTTCGTTAAAATGTGTTCGGGTTTTATGGATTCGGACGTTTGCTCAGTCGAAACGTCCTAGATCCATATATACATATACACATTTGTAACAGATGTCTTGCACTTGAACTTTGTTAAAGTAAGCAAACTGCTTTTTGTTTTTTAACATCGTTCTTAGTATGGTATATTTTAACAGTTTTATGCATTTATATATTTCTGATGATATTGGGCTCAATTGTTTTGAGTAATTTTTGACATGTGACTTGGGGTTGTATTTATTAAATAGGTTTAGTTTAGTATGTCTAATATTCTGAGGAGTCTTGCAATTTTGAGTTGAAGGCTTTTAATTTTTTGTTTAATAAAGTTTCCTTCAGGCGATGTGGAACTGTGTGTTTTTGGTTATTAATGAAATTACTTCAGTTACAGTGTACATGACTCAGTTGATACTTCTTCCAGGGCTATGGACACTAGTATTGTTTTGAGGAGGCTTGCCAGGCTGTGTTCTTAGAAGATCCCAGATAATGATGAAAATGAGATTTAGTTTTTGGCACATCTTTTGCAGAGGTGATGAAAAAGTGTAATGAAAGGGATAAGTTGATACAGGGAATCCATATGATTTTCAGCCCTCCTTTTCAAAAATTTGTAAGGGATTGTATAACCCCTCCTACAATTTTGACAATAAACCATCTCAAGTCAGTGCTGTTAGAAGTTTAAGAAGAAATGGCAAGGGTGTTCTAAAAATAATAATAGAACTTCCCAAAACCAAGGATAAGTAAGAATGACTATTTAAGGATTTTGCCCCACACACACACACACACACACGTGCGTGCGCATTCACGCACACAACGTACAACCTCCTGGGCAACCTCATTTCCTTTCCAGAACGTCTGAATCTCATCTTTTCTCTTTGGCAACAAATAGTTTGACAAATAGGTTCTGAAGATCATTCATTAAGGCTACAAATGACAGTGAGAAGAAATCCCTCCTTTCCAGGGAATAATCCCTCATCCACCAGACCAGACTTTCTCACTACCACCTGTCTTTTGCATGCTGCCCCAGGGTGTGATAGAACCTGTTCCTCCTTCCCAGTGTGTAAAAGGTTTTTATTCAAGGATGCTTTTAGGGACAAACAAAGAAAATGCGTGGAGACCATTTCTGGATCTTTCTTTCCTAAGCCTGCTTGTGACAGTACCTAAAGTCACAATAACATTTCACAACCCGTTACCTCCTCTTCCTCATTGATATTTCCTGGTAAAACTAGGTTTGAAAGATGTTTATCACATAAATATTCATCCAGAAACCAGGTGCTTCTTAAGGTTTTGTTGGTCTCAATCTAGATCTTATTTCTCTGTTTTACTCTTTGGACAGTCCACTGCACCAAGTGTGTTGACATAGTGTCTAGCTTCATTTATAGCTCATTGCAAGCTGCAGGGTATCCACATTTTTCCATATTTATAGTGCTTGCTTAGATTGGAAGAGTCTTTTCCAAAGTGTCAGGAATCTCGTACTTAGTTAAAAGATTTCTTATACAAGCTGACGTTTCAAGAGCAAGAGAACATTCATAAGTCTTTTTTGACTCTCTTATACAGGATTGTGTTCTGGGCTGTCAGCTAGACATCTCATTTTATTGAGCTTTTCCACAGGAAAAATTAATCTTTGTCTACATCTGTTTCTAAGGTTTTTCACTCTGACTTTAGTCATTGCATGGGAATACCTCAGGATTTTGGGTCTCATGGCACATATTCTTATGAAATCCCTAGTAAGACACCACATGAGAAAGATACAGTGGTGTCTGAAGTCTCTTTGGTCCCATCACTAACATTCGTCATCTTCAAATTCTAGTGCTGGGGTTTGTCAAAAGAGAAATCACTTGGTGGAGTCAGCAGATATCCTGAAATCTGTGTCAAATTCCAGATTTACTGTTTGTCTTCCCTGGGCAAGACATACTATTTTTAGCTTGACCATGGAACAGATTTAGTCTTATGGTTGGTTCTTCTTCCAGCCACAAAAATAAAAATGTTAAGCAAACAGCCTTTAGATAGCAGGCTAGCAGTTTGCCTCAACCATAGGTGGGTGTCTCTGCCGTGTCCATTTGTTGTATGTCAGACTACTCATCTTTTACCTCGGATCCCTCTGGTGTAGCACCTACAACCACTATGGACCCCGGGGTTAGCCACATCCACTGTGGCTGTTGGAGTCCCCTCAGTGGGCAAGGGAGAGCCACTCTGTCAAATCTTGGGAGAGGTAACATGGAAGGCTTCCCCTATTACATCAGAATACTGTTCCCATCCCTGGGAAAGTAGCAGCTGCTGTTTGTAACATGGTTTGCTTATATTTCCTGTTAAAAAGAAACAGAAAAAGAAACGTACATCTTCTCCTCCTCAAATTTCTTTGGACAGAAGTATTTTACTGGGACTGGCTAAGGGTTTAATTCGGGCTATTTTTCTTTCTTGTGGAATTGTTCCTGGTAAAAGAAAGAAGGATGCCTCTTTTATTGAAGAGATTCACGATTCTGTATCTCAACAGGAAGATGCAGGGACAGATTCAGGGTTTTGTCCTCAGATGTTAGATTCAGACTCTGAGAAGAGCTGAGTTTCTGGTTATTTCTGCGGGGGTTTCTCTTTCTCTGAGACTGTTGTAAGAATATCCCAGTGTTTTCAGGGGGAGAGCACTGAGGTTTCTCAGTCTCCCAGAAAATGCTATGAATTGTCACAGAAGGATTTTCCAGAACCTACACTCCTTCCTCCTGTCCTGAGGATGTGTGTCTTACTGTCTGCAGTTTTCCTTATAGTCAGCAAGTTGTCCCTAAAAAGGCAGATAGGCTATATAAAGTTCCTCAGTCTTTTAATTTTTTTATACACTATTCCCAAACTTAACTCCACAGCTATAGCCTTAGTTGACCCCAGTGCTGCTAAGCACTTAGTTAATTCCAGTCCTTCTCTTTCTAATAATGCTGGGGAAATTATTGATAGATGTGGGGAAAAAAGTGTACACTTCTGCAACTTCGATTTTCCAAGTTTTAAATTGTCAGGCTAATATGTTAAGGTTTGCTGTGATATATTATATAACAATGAGGAATGTTGTTCCTACAGTTTGTTCTTGTGAAGAAAAAAAATGTGTTAACTTAATTTCTTCTGTTGCACAGATCACTGCTCATTGTTTGCAATGCGTGTATGATTCTGTTGCTGCTGCTTCTAGGTCTGTTGCCAGTTGTAATGGAAGTTTGCTTAGCTGTATTCTCAGAACCCTCCTGTGTGATTTAAAAATGAGATATTTTAAATTCTCCATTAGATAGATATTTAGTGTTTGACTCGTGCTGCAAAGGTGCTCAAAACGTGTGATGAAAGGAGCAAGCTGATCCAGGGAATCTCTGATTTCCAGTCCTCCTGTTCCAAATTGTCCAAGGGATTTTCTTTCTCTTCATACAATTTTGTCAAAAAAAAAAAAAGAATAAACAGTCTCAACAAAATTCAGGTAGGAAGGCATTTAAGAAGAAGTTGCAAGGGGTTTCCAAAAATTCTTAAACCTCATCAAATCATGGACAGTCCAAGTGCTGTTCAGGAGACCTTTTGACCCCATCTCATCCTGGCCCCTGTTCACTTCCAGACAGTCTGACTGTCCATTTTTGTCTTTGGCAACAGAGTGTTTCAGACAGATGAGTTCTAAAAATCATTCCACAGGGTTGTGGGAGGAAATTATTCATTTCCAGTGTGTTATTCATCATCCTGCATATTAGACTGTATTGTTTCCTCCTGTTTCTTCACATGCTGTCCCTAAGGAGTGATAGATCTAGTTCTTCCTTCCCAGGTGGAGAAAGGGGTTTTATTCAAGGATGTTCCTAGTGCCAAAGAAAGAAAATGATTGGACACCAGCTCTGGCTCTTTCTTTCCTAAACCTGTTTGTGATAGTGCCCAAATTCAGAATGATATAATTTCACAACCTGTTAGCTCTTCTTCATCTTTCAAGTTTTCTGGTAAAACTAGACTTTTATCATCACCTCCTTTTTCATCCAGATTTCAGATGTTTATGTTTTTGTGTGTCTAGATCACATTGTCAGTTTTCTGTCTTTACCCTTTGAACTACCACTGTACCAGTAGTGTTCCCAAAATTTCTAGCTCTAAGTATATCTCTTTGTAGGGTACAGGGTTATCTATACTTGTTCATATTTAATTGACTTGCTTATCTTTGTAGAGTTTTTTTTTTTTTTTTTAATATCAGGAGTCTCTCATTTGGGTGAGAGATCTCTTGCACAAGCTTTGGTTCCAAGTGAACATTCAAAAGTCTCTGACACTCTCTCAAAGGATTATGTTCCTGGGATGTCAACTATACACCTGTGTTCAAAGAGCTTTTCTTCCACAGGCAAAAAAAGGTCTTTACATCTTTTTCTAAGGCTTTTCACTCAAGACGTTGGTCACTGTGAGGGAATACCTCAGAATTTTGGATCTGATGGTGTCTGTAATTCTCATGACACCTCTGCCAAGACTCCACATAAGAAAGACACACTAGTATCTGTAATCTGTTTGGTCCCAACATCAACACTGTTTATCTTTTCAGATCCTAGTACTGGGATTTATTAGAATAGAATTTCTTTTTGGTGGTGACAAATATCTTTAAAATACCTGTCCCACCTTGTCTTTCCCTGTTCAGAAGCAATCATTCAACACAGATGCTTCGGACTTTATCTGGAGAGCGGTTTCAGGAGGGATACATGTGCAGGTAGTGTGGAACACCAGGGAGAGATGCAAGCATATAAATATCAAGACGATGCTTGTCCTAATCAAATCACTCAACCTTTTGAACCATCTCTGGTCCCTGTGACCTCTTCAAGTGGTTAAAAAACAATACCACAGTCATATGGTCTATCAAGCATGGGGAACCAGGTCGTACCCCTTTTGCAGACTAGCCATTGTAGCTTGGGTTATAGCTTTAAAGCACAAATCTCACTGTACAGGCATTGTGCATTATGTCAGACCTAAATTGTGTGACAGACAAGCTTAGTGGGACCAAGGCAGACCCTCACAAATTGAAACTAGATCAGGGGATCTTCCAAAATTTGATCTGTTGTGTGAAGTTCAAGTAGATGTCTTTGCCTTCTCTCTAAACAATTCTGTTCCAGGACTTTATAGAAGAAAGCCTGGAAAGACGCATGCATTTTCTTTTTTTTTTTTTGGACATGAATGTACCTGTATGTTTTCCACCCTTTTCACTAATGTCAAGGGTACTTCAGAAGATTCAGAAGGAATCCCCAAAATCATTGCAGCGACTCCATCCTGGCCCAAGCAGCTGTGGTTCTCCCTCCATTTGGAAATATCCAGGGGTAATTTCACAAGGGTGTTTGATACCTTTGGTTGACTGCTTGCATGATAGAAGTCATAATTCCTTTTAGGCACCTGCTTTCTGAGGATGTTCAGCAGATACTAATGATGAAGACAAGAACGTCTGCTACTAGAAAATCCTATATTAGCAAATGGAAACATTTTTCTAGTGGGTGCCAACAACATAATCAGTACTCATTCAGGTGTACTTGTTCTCTGGTTATGGAGTTTGAGTTACTATCCTATGACCTTTCTTATTCCTGTATCAATGTTCTTTTATTTATCATTTTAGCATGTCTGCCCATGGATTCTCCTCTCTCAAGGCAGTTTTTTATTAACATGTTCTTGAAATGGGTTTTGCATAAGAGGGGTCTCCAAGTAATCTGATTGCCTCTCCCTGGGATCTTAATTTTGTGTCAGAAGCTAACAGTTACTCCATTTGAACCATCTATTCTGGCTGACTTAAGGTTCTTGAAATGGAAAACAGTTTTAACTGATTGCTCTTACTTCTGCAGGAATGTTGCAAGCAAGTTCTTATGATGATTCCTGTCCCAGAGACTTCCCATACTCTGGAACAAACTACCTATTTATATCAAACAAAGCTCCTCATTAGCACTCTTCAAGAAAAATCTTGATGATTGGATGGGAGATAGGAAATTCACCCCAGGGATCACTTCTGTGGCTCTGCTTGACACGGGCACAGGAAAATAATTTTCTTGGGTAAAAGCCAGGGTACCGTTTGGCTAGACCTATGTAGGCCCTAGGGCCAATAGCCTAGTACCTACCTATGAATCAACCCTACCTCATTTTCCACAGGGCATGGTTTCTTTAAGAACTATTCCTCCTTTTATGTCTCAAGTGCTATGCTAGTTTAGTGTAAGCCAAACTACCCATTTCCCCGTTTTCTTTCTTGAACCTAAAAATGAGGGAGAAGATATGCTTCATACCTTGAATGTCCACAGACAACTCTGGTACTATCTTGACAGAACTAAATCTTTCATATCTTTGGATCAGTTTGTTAGTTTCTTATGAATGTAAGAAGGGACAAACCGTGTCAGAACAGACTATTTCCAAGTGGTTGCCTGATGCTATTATCCTTTGTTAATTCACCATGACAAATGTATTCCAGACGGGTCAAGGCACATTCTACCAGACCTTGGTTTCATCTTTGGCTTTTTGGAAAGGGTTGGATTTTTGAAGTGTTCTAGAAGCTGCTCCTTTCTCCTCTGTACATACTTTTACAAAGCACTATAAGCTTGATTCCTTTTCTAGGCCTAGATCAAGTTTTGCTAGGACCATTTCCCAGGGATTCCTGGACCCTTCTCCCAAATGTAGTTAACTTTGCTAATCTATCCATATAGTTAAGGCTACTACAGCATTGATTAATATAAAGAATATAGTACAGTTGTGTAATTTGAACCTACCATAACAGTAGATGTTCAAATGATCGCTGCTGCAGTACCTCCACCTCCCTTATTTTTTGGAGTGTTCTTTATGCCAGTGTGTGAAAATTTATTTTGTTATTCCTAGCTCTGCCCTTTCAGGGCTCTGCCTCCCTTTCTCTGCTGCCAGGAAAGCTGTGAGGGGCATTGCACCTAAACTTGTGATGTGTTGTTGTCAGTCTCGCCTTTATTTTCACATATGGGTAGGATTCCATCAGTCTGATCCATGTTGGCCTTATGCAAAAGCTCTTGGCCTCCAACTAAGCTCACAGGTATTCTACCCTTCCCAGAATGCACTTCCCTATTACCCCAGATCTTGTTTGCCACTTTGCTGGAGACGTGGTCCCTTCGCTACCTCTGGGCTAAGTGAGGAGTTTTTGTTTTCAATATTTCTTAATATCTCTTAATATTTCTAAATATTACATAATATCTCTTATTTTTCTACATAGTGTTAGTCTAGTTAGCTCATAGTGCTTGCCATTTATAGGATTTATACCCTTCCTGTGTAAAATGTTGGTATTTTTTTATTGTGCTTTCCTTTCCCCTTCAATCCCTTATTGAACAGATAATAATTAAGCAGTTTGTTAGTTTATTTTCTTCCTGTTTGCTTAGAGTCCATTAGTTTTTTTTATTAGGCCTTCCCTAGTTTGGCACATCATATATCTTTACATAGGATAAGTAGTTTGTGGTGTGCCTAGTGGCATTGGTTATAAGCTGTTTGTTGAAGAAGTCTCAAAAGGATAAGGGAGACAAACCACTAGGTTTTAAGAAGTGTACTCAATGTGGCAAGAAAGTGCCTTTGAGTGATTCTCATACTGTGTGTGTCTATTGTTTTTTTCCATTGCACTTGCAGGAGTCCTGCAGTATATGTCACTCTTTTAACCAGAGAGCTCACCCTAGAAAGGCCTAACAAGCTTATGCTTAAAGGTATGATTCCAGGCCTCTTTGCTGAAGCTATTTCAGGTGGCAAGGAGTCTTCCAAACCTGGGTCCACTTCTTCTTCCACTCTGAAATCTGACAAACCAAAGAAATGACCACTGGCACCAACAGAATCTTCAGAGATGGCACAAAAACTGGCAAAGTTGTCTGCTTCATCATTTTTTTCAGAGCAGTCAACTCATGGATCCGAGGGAACTTCAGAGCATTGTAAGTCATTGGCTCCAATTCCCGTAACTATACAAAGCCGGTCCCCATCATTGGAAAGAGTATCCTGCCGACTCCTTTCTCCAGTTTTACAGAGATCCATCGACCCTTTCCACCTATTCAACCAGGAGTCTTTCTGATGAAGATGTGGATAGGTGGTTAGAAGGCTGATGAAGACACTGGCTTTAGCCAAATTACTGCTGGATCAGAGCCCAGGAGCTTCAGATCCAGAGAAGTCACTCCACTCTTCTGCACCTTTTCTTCCTCCTCCGACCCGTCTCGAGTTCAGAGCAGGGAGATCCGGACATTCAGGTTGCGACCTTGTTGGATCAGGACCAAATCTTTCTTTTGCTCCGACTTCCACTGTGAGTTCCTCTGCTCTTTCAGAGCAGGAGGAATCTGGGAGCCGTATCTCTCTGCCTAGACCCAAGGGCAAGGATCTGAATTCCTTTTCTTCGGATCAGACCTTGCCTCTCTAGGCTTCAGTATGGTTGAGCTCAGCTCCTACCGTGGCCTTGGATCTTCCTTCCTTGGGTCATGGAGGACCCTTGGCTCTGTGTTTTTCATCAGTTCTGGAGGGGCTCCTTGGATCAGGGGCAAGGGGCATTCGAGCCTATGATGAGAGCTTTGACTACCTCTCAGTCAAGAGTCCAATCTTCCCAGGATCTTCCTTGTCATCCCCTACTGGTGCCTTCTACCTCTCAAGCGCTCCTTCCACAGGGACAGTGGGATCCAGAGCCTCAGGATGTCCCTAGGGAGACCCTCATGTCTTCCAAAACATCTCCAGATTACCTCATTGAAGAAGTCCTTTGGAAGAGAACCCGTAAGGGAAGCTTTTGGACTCCATGGAGGAGTCAGTCATCACAGATACTGACCTCAATGAGACTGAGGGGTCCCCATGGTCTCCTCCAGAGGATGTCTCTTGGAGACAATCTAGAATTGTTAAAACAGAGAGGAGACTAGGAGTACAACACCCCTTCAGCGGAGGAGTCAGTATACCTGAAGGCTTTCAGATCCTGCTCTTGCACCTGTTGGGTGACCCTGCCATCTGATGATGTTATTGAGTTACTCTCACAAGGTATGGGAGACCCCAGACACCATTGATTCGACCCCAAGGAGGCTAAGTAAATATGTCACTTGACCCCCTGATAAAATGTTTCTTATCAAGGGAGTTGTGGTAGATGCAATGGTCATGGTGGCAGCAACTAAAAAGGAACCTTTTGAGATCAGTTCAACTATTCATCCTCCTAATAAAGATTCTAGGATGATGGATTGATATGGGAAGCGCGTCTTTTCTTTGTGCTCGCTGAATTATTTGATGCATTTTACTAGGCTGCAAAGGGATCTGCTGAAAGTTATCAGATACCCTGCAAGGAGCTGTGGCTGATGGTCTCAGATAAAGTAGCATCTCAACTCGCCACCCTAAATTGAGTAGTTAACTCCTCCATGAGATTGATTTCATATGGATTGGGTGGCGCGAGTAGAGCCACAGGTTTAGGTATCTCTGTTAAGAGGCAGGCCTAGATGCGACTTTGCAATTTCACGGAGGCCTTCAAGTCTTCCTTTGTGAACACCAACTTCAATGGCTCATCTCTGTTTGGGGCCAAAGTGAAAGAAACCATTACCAAGTGTATACAGGAAGGCAAGACCTTGTCTGCTGTAAGAGTTTGTTTTTCTATTCCAACCAAACCTTATCCCAAAGGTTAAAGAGGTATCGGAAAGATGTGGTTCTGAAAATCTCAGCAGTCTTTCCAAGACACACAGGGTGAAAGTTCCACCAGAGGCAGAGGAGAAAACAATAGTGGAAGACACTGTTCTTGCAGCAGGGGAGGCTCACAGAGTCAGGTCTCTAGAGATTCCTTCTTTGGCAAGCCCTTTCAACACTCCTGAAAGGAGGCCGCCCAGTTGCTCACCTCTGGAGACCATCAGGAATCTGCTGTCTCTGCACCCACAGGCCTGGCTTCACATTACAAATGACAGACGGGGTGCATCAAATAATATCCGGAGTTTATTTCATCCCCTTTGCCCATCCACTACCTCAAAACAAAAGAATCCCAGACGTGCCATCCAATGAAAGGGAATCAAGCAACTGCAGAAGTACGAAAGTTGCTAGACAAATGTGTCATCCAAGAAGTCCCATCAGACCAAAGAGGATTTGGAACGTACTCAAGATTCTTTTTGGTACCAAAGAAAACGGGACTGGAGACACATTCTGGATCTCCACAATCTAAACAAGTTGATCAAAAAGAGCAAGTTCCGAATGGTCACTCTACAGTCACTTCTTCCTTTTGTAGGAAAAGACTATTGGATGTGCTCAGTAGACCTTCAAGATGCGTACTACTATATACAAATAGTCACTCTAAGAGGGCATCTCCGCTTTCATCTGGGAACCAGTCATTATCGGTTTCAAGCCCTACCCTTTGGTGTCACTACAGTCTCCAGAGTGTTCACCAAATGCATGGCAGTGGATGTTCATCGTGTTACCCTGCTGCAGTCATCACACTTGGGTTATCCTGTCGTCAGGCGGTCCCGCAGTCGGCCTGAATTCCAAGGTCTTGGTCTGGTGTCTGTTGCTGTCACTTCTTCCCTGACGTCAGTACGCCAGGGGTATATGAGGGGCATCCGACGCCATTTTCTTCAGTCTTTCTTGCCGAGCGGTGCCCAAAGCAGATGCAGTTCGCAAGTGCCGGTCGGCCGACACCTGAGATTTTCGAATAGAGTTTCAGTCCGAAGTCTTCAAAGCTAAGTACTCCGTTGGGGAACCTTTTCTTGCCTCAGTCCGATGTCAGAAAAAGTTAACAATTGCATTTCTTGTGGGAAGCAAATACCTCATAAGGACTTTCATTCTTACTGTATACCTTGCCTAGGCCCAGACCACGATGTCACTGGTTGTTGGTTTTTTGCTAGGTTCAATAAGCGAACTATAAAGTGACGCTTTGATTTTGCACGACACTACTTCGGTAGGAAATTTAATTACATTATGCCGTCGGAGCAACCGACTACCGGCGTGCATAAAAAACGCAAAGATAAAGACAAGCAGCCTAGATCCAAATCAGACTCCGAGGCCTCGGCTGGGCCGGTTCTCCGGTTTTCTGTGAGGCGCCTACGCAGCCCCTGGCTACCGCAGAATTGGAACCCCAGACCGCTTCGGATTCTCTAGCAGAGAGTTCTAGGCCGACGCAGCCATTTTGTTTAGGCCCTACCGACGACATTGCAGGAGGAGAAGCCGGTGCTGTAGAAACACCTTCGGTTTCAGAAGGTGTCTTCAGGCTGACTACTCTCACCATAAAATCTTATGCTAAGCTTAAGACTCCTCTAAAACCAAAAAGGACTGCACTTCAATCTCCAGTTTAAGGCCCCATGCCTAAGAAACAGATGCTTAAAATGGCTGAAGATTTGATTTCTTTAATCAGGGGTTCCCAACCCCCCCCCCCCCCCCCCTGACAAAAGGCCTAGACAAGAGGAGGATTATGCCTCCTCTGATCAAGTGTCTGTTTCCTCACGCTCCTCTGAAGAGCAGGATTACTCCTTTCCCCCTTATGAAGATTCTGATGCTGAAGATTCCATTCCCTCAGCTTCTCCCCCTGAAGACTATTCCTTTGGGGAAACCTTACATACCATGAGGGAACATTTCCATTGGGAAGGTCAGGACTACTCCGACTCAAAGAAAAGGCCCCGAAAGTTTCTTTTACTCCCCCAGCACAGACCACTTGCTATCCCCCCAGTTTTAGATGTGGATGATGTTTACTTAGAATCTAGTCTAAATCCAGATTCTCTGCCTCCTGCTCCAGCCAAACCAGATATATACTATAGAGTGCCTGACAATCACAAATTCCTTTACAAAAGCCCTCTGCTGCTGATCCAGAGACAATCTCCCAGGGTCCTAAAAGGGCTAAGGCTTCTATGGCTATAAATCCTGTACCCTCTGAAAGGGACTCCAGAGCACTAGATAGGTGGGGGAAGAAGGTTTACACCTCAGCTACTCTAGCTATGAGAGCATTAAATTGTCAATTTCACATGCTTAAATACCAGCAATTCCTAATGTCTCAAAAGAAAAGATGAGCACGCACCCTCAACAGTCTGAATTCAAGGAAATGCAGGATCTGTTGCATGCAGGTGAACAGGTGGGCAAACATACTTTACAATGTGGATTTGATTCCTTGGAAGCTTCCTGTAGAGCAGCTGTTACTGGGTCTGTTATACGTAGGCATGCTTGGTTAAAGGAACAAACTCTGCCTGATCATGTTAAAGCAAAGTTACTAGATGCACCCTTACAGCAGGATGTCTTATTTTGGGTTAAAGCAGAAGAGGTTTTAAAGAAAATGGAGGATAAGGCAAAATCTATGCAGACGGTCAAAGATTTCTTACAGGTACAGCCCCCACGCTTCAGCAGAAATTGGCCAACAAAAAATTGGTCCTTTCCAGCTTCTGACAGACCACAGAGGGGTAAATGCAGAGAACAAGCACAAATCCCTTACAAACCTCGACAATGGGGCACTGCAACACAGAAGGGAGGAGAAGACAGGTCCCAAACTACTAGAAGGCAAACACAATGACTTAAACCTCAAGCTGCCAAGTAAAACTCTCTTGGCAGCTCCCTTGGGAGGAAAATTAGCACTTTTTGCAGACAACTGGTGCATCGTCACAAAGATCAAATGGGTCCTAGACATTATCTCACAAGGATACAGATTCCATTTCCACACCTTGCCAAGGATAAAAGGAATGCCAAACCTGCCACAAAATCAATGGGCAGAGACGCAAAAACAAATTGCAGCTCTCATGGACATAAGAGCCATCCAACTGGTACCTACACAGGAGCAAGGCCAAGGATTTTACTCAAGGCTCTTTCTAGTCCCCAGAAAGGACAATGCTTGGAGACCCATTCTGGACCTTTCAATTCTAAACACCTTCTTGCAAGTACCCAAATTCAAGATGCTAACACTACAGCAGCTTCTTCCCATGTTGGGCAAGAAAGCTTGGCTAGTAATGTTGGACCTCAAGGAGGCATACCTGCATGTCCCTATCAGACAAAATTGCAGAAGATACCTCCGTTTCATTGCAGGTTCAACCCATTACCAATTCTCTGCACTGCCCTTTGGCTTATCTGCTGTGCCCATGGTCTTCACAAAATGCCTGGCACCAGTAATTGCATACTGCAGACAAAGAGGAATTCAAATATACCCATACCTGGACGACTGCCTCATCCAAGCAGAAAGCAAGGACATTCTCTTACAGCATCTGGCTTTTGTAAAACACCTTCTAAGTTGCCTAGGGTACACAGTAAACGAAAACTAGTGCCCTCACAAAATATGACATTCCTGGTTGCCAGCTTGAATACAATGGCCCAGATGGCTTATATGACGCCAAACAAACAACTAACTCAATACTTCAAAACAATGGCAACAAAGACCCAACTCCCTGCAAGAAAAATTCTGCAGGCCTTGGGTTTCGTGGCATCTTGCATACTACTAATACCATTTGCAAAACTGCATATGAGGAAATTGCAATGGTACCTAAAACGCGTATGGACTCAACACAGCCACAGCTTGGAAACAATGATACCTCTCATTCCCTGCCTTCAGCAGGAGTTTCTGTGGTGGTCACAGGCATGTCACCTCAACAAGAGTCAGCCTTTCACCTTACCCTCAGCCAGGCAAGCTATGACAACAGATGCATCGGACTACGCCTGGGGGGCACACATGGCAGGACGGTGCGTTCAAGGCATATGGACTGCAGATCAAAGGAATCTGCACATCAATCAAAAAGAAATGCTAGCTGTACAGAACGCCCTGACAGCCTTCAAGGGCCTCTTCCATCCAGGACAGCTTACAATAAGGACAGACAACACCACAGTAATGTGGTACATAAACAAACAAGGGGGTACACACTCCTACCCTCTATGCAGGCAAGCAATGACCTTGTGAAACACAGCACTGGCTTACCAAGTTCAATTACAAGCTCAATTCCTGCCAGGAAAAAAGAACACATTGGCAGATGACCTAAGCAGAAACATCATGGATCCCCACGAGTGGAAACTGGATCCACAAGTATTTGCAATGATAACTCAAAAATGGGGGCACCCAGACCTAGACCTGTTTGCCAGCCCCCAAAGTTATCAGCTAACAAAATTTTGTACAAGGACATTTCACCATCAAGCTTGGAAAGTGGATGCACTCTCATTCAGTTGGAAAATGCTGACAGTATATGCCTTCCCTCCATTGCCCCTTCTCACAAAGGTGCTGCTGAAAGTCAGGATGGAGAGACCCCAAATAATATTCATTGCCCCAGACTGGCCACACCAGCACTGCTACTCACTATTAAGGAATATGGCCCAGGGCCCACCATGGATTTTACCACAAATTACTCATCTGCTCACACAGCAAGACAGTCAGATTCTACACAGCCAGCTCAAAACCTTAAATTTGGCTGCATGGCAAATCACCTAAGCAACCAGCCAGCTCCTCTTTCACAAGCTGTTATGGATGTTATTCTGGAAGCCAGGAGGCCCAGCACCAGGAAAGCCTACTCAGACAAATGGAAAAGGTTTTGTGCCTGGAACCGAGCTAAAGGCCAAAATACCCTTCAGCCGGACATACCTCAGATTCTACAATATTTAACTGAGATGTTACACAAAGGGCTTTCTTTTTCATCTATTAAAATCCACGCCTCAGCTATTTCAGCTCACTACAACACGGATCCTCCCTTATTTTCACATCCACTTCTAAGGCAGTTTCTCATAGGGGCCAAAACATTAGGCCTCCCAGGAGAGCACAAACACCAACTTGGGACCTCAATTTTGTTTTGGAAAAACTTACGCTACCTCCTTTTGAACCAGCTTTCTCAGCTGAATAAAAGTTTAAATCATGGAAGACTGCCCTGCTGCTAGCAATTACTTCAGCCAGAAGAGTCTCAGAGCTTCAGGCACTAATGGCAGTAGAGCCTTTCCTCATTTTTCATCGAGACAGAGTTTCTCTACAAACTAACCCCTCCTTCATGCCTAAGGTGGTATTCAGTGCGGCTCTAAATCAAACCATCCATTTACCCACCTTCTTTCCAAATCCACAGAACAAAGGAGAAAGACTCCTGCATTCCTTGGACATTCACAGGCAGCTACGTTACTACTTGGATAAAACTAAGGTTTTCAGAAAATCTGACCAGCTTTTTGTATCCTATGTTACGTCATCACAAGGAAAGGCTATCTCAAAACAGACCATTTCCAAATGGATAGGACATTGCATACGTTTTTGCTACACCCACCATGGAAAACCAGTTCCTGCTAGCATAAGGCCCCATTCTACCAAGGCAGCAGCTACATCTACAGCCTTCCTCAGGGGGTGCCAACCAAGGATATTCTGGAAGCTGCAACTTGGAATTCTGTACACACCTTCACCAAACACTATCACTTACCTCTTTACTCTAAGACTAGAGCTGGCTTCGCCACTACAGTTTTGCAGGGCCTTCTAGCCTCCTCTAACCCTGTTTGACTCCACCTCCCATCCTTAGCTTTGGGATTCTACCCAAGTGTGATGACTGCAACAGGGTAACACGAACATAGTACAGTTTTGTACCTACCATAAATGTAGATGTTCGAGTGTATACCCTGCTGCAGTCCAGGTTACCCTCCCTCCATCCCCTCTGACCTAACTAAAACCTTTCAATACCTTAAAATCTGATACAGCCTTTGTGGGGTATTTGCTTATAGGTGGAGGGATGTTTTGTTTGTGCTAAACTTTTATTATTGGTACTATCTACTGACCACCTTTTGGTGGGGCACCTGACATCTGGGGCAAGAAAAACTGAAGAAAATGGCGTTGGATGCATCTTGTATACCCCTGGTGCACTGACGTCAGGGAGGAAGCGACAGCAACCGACGCTGGACCAAGACTTAGGAATTCAGGCTGACTGCGGGACTGCCTGACGACAGGATAACCCAAGTGTGATGACTGCAGCAGGGTATACACTCGAACATCTACATTTATGGTAGGTACAAAACTGTACTTTGCGGCTCACTTGAGGCATCAAGGTTTCCGAGTGTTTCCATACCTGACTGGCTCCTAACCACTACAACCAGGCATCAACTCTTAAGGCAAGGGAAGCTACTATAAATCTTTGCTGTTATCTGGGAATCATCTTAAATTTCGAGAAATCTGCTCTAGGACCCTGTCAGAATCTGATTTTTATAGGAGCTCACTTAGATACCAGAAAAATGATAGCGAGAATTCCATCCAATAGACTTATTTCATTAAGAAATCTGGTCAAGGTCCTAATTCACAAGAAAAGAGAATCTGCAAAACTAGTACTTCAAGTCTTAGGAACAGTGGCAGGTTTGATTGTTCTGGTATCTCTAGCTCACATTCATATGAGAATTCTGCAGTGGTTGTTGTCGACCCAGTGGTCATTTCTAGATCTGCCAGTATCTCTCAAGATCTTGATAAGTGATGTCTGCAGGAAGGATCTTCATTGGTGGATTTATTCTGATCAAGTCAGTCAAGGACATCAGGTTGTAGTCAGCCCCAGGCCATGGTGACCCCAGATACCTGCCAGATAGGGTGGGAGGACATTATCTGGGAAAGACGGTCCAAGTCACCTGCCCCCCCCCCCCACACCAGGCCTATTTGCATATAAATGTTCCAGAGATGAGAACAGTGCTTTTAGCATTGCAAGCCTTTCAAGAATCTTTCTTTGGGAACAGTAGTAGTCCAGTCAGACAACATGTCAGTAGTCTGGTACATCAACAAACAAGAACGCACCAAATGTTATGCCCTTTGTCAGGAAGCCGTCTGAGTTTGGAAATGGGTGATATCTTCCAACCGTTTTCTGATAATGCACATTCTGGGGAAATCCAACATTATAGCGAAGAAGCTGAGCAGGGCAATTCTGATGTCTCACGAGTAGTCCCTCAATCAAGAAGTTGAAGAAAGATTTTTCCAGAAATGGGGTCAGCCTTGCTGTGATCTCTTCCCATCACTCATGAGCAACAAATGCAGTAGCTACTTTTCCCTAATCCCCCATTAGGGGAGAGTCACTGAGGTATGCACTGGTGCACAATTGGCCCCTGAGACTTCTTTATGCTTATCCTCCAGCTCTCTTGTTTCCCCAAAGTGTTACAGAAAGCAAAACTGTTGGGAATACAATCATCCTCATTGTCCCTTACTGGCCCCGACAGTCAGTTTCCCTTCTGTGGCTTCATCACCAGGAAGATGCATGGATTCTGGACCAAGTTCCAGACCTACTTTCGCATCAGGAAAGACTGGCTCTTCCGGACTTGAAAAATCTAACTTTGACAGCACAGCTGCTCTGATTCCAGTGACAGCCAGGCATCCTCTTTTATATTCTCCAATCTCCAGTGAGGCACATTTTGCTTTCTTCACATAAATCTTCTACACAAAAACTTTACCAAAGGAAGTGGAAAAGGTTTGTCCTGTGGGCCATGGAACAGAAAGTAGATCCTTTTACTGCTCCACTGCACTTCATTCTGGATTTTCTAGCTAAACCTTTTAGCAAGGAAGCTGCTGCAGCTAACACAAGAGTTCAGTTAGCTGCAATTTCTAATTATCATCTAGGAGAGAATGGTTCCCCCATCATGTCCCGTAAGCTTTGTAAAACCTTTTTGAAAGGAGTTTTGTTGCTGAAACCACATTACAAAAGTACTTCAGCCCCTTGGGACTTGAATTTTGCATTATCTCATATAACTCATTCTCCATTTGAGCAGGGAGATTCTCATTTCAAATTCTTGGCTTGGAAAACAGTTTTTCTAGTGGCTATTACTTCAGAAAGAAAGTATCTGAATTGCAATCATTATCTATAAAGCCACCCTATTTAATTTTTCACAGACCGAGTTTCATTATAAATGGAACCCTTCCTTCATGCCCAAAGTAGTCTGAGACTAATCTCAGTCAGTACATTGAACTGCCAGTTTTGGACATTGGACATTTCCTTTGTAAATCTTTGTTAAAATTCCAAAGTTCAAAATGTTCTCTTATAAATTATTATTTTTATTTAAAAAAATGTTTTAAGCAATCCTATATTATCTGTTATATTTTTATAAGTGAATGTGTAAACCACAATGCTCATGTAAATGTCTTATGTATAATATGTTAATTGTTCTGGAGTTTTTCTCCCCGTGCCTCCACTGAAAACGGACATCTCTGTCCAGTCGGACCTCCCTGGTAAACAAATGTAAAATAAATAAAACTAAATTCTTTCTTCTGTCCCTTGTTCCTCTAATCCCCCCTCTAGCCTTTATAGTAAAGGTAAATGTAAAAGCACCTATAATCCCCCCCTTAAGCTTTTTTTTTTTTTTCCCCAACAAGAAATATCTGTATTTAAATTATCATGTATGACAAAGGTAATCTTACATTTATATAAATGAAAATAAACCATACCAAGGCAATCTTAGTTACAGACATTATACATTACAAACCATGCCGACACAACTGTAGCTGCAAGTATTATACATCACTTACAATATATCCAGTCATTGTTTGTCAACCTTTACATAGCTCATTCAAATCCTGGCTTCTTTTAAGCCTCATTCCTCCTCTGCATGTATTGATCTCACACGTCCCATTTTTCCCTGTGTAATTTGCTCCCACCCTTTTCTAAAAATCCCAATTCCAATTGTTTTATCTGTGCTACTATCTTTGCTACTTCTAGTAAAGTTGGTTTTGACTTAGATTTCCATTTTCTAGTAATTGCATTTTTTGGCAACCATCATAATTAGTCAGAAAGCCCCTACTTTGTCTAGACAATTCTGATTCTGTATCATAGTTCAAAAAAATCATTTTGTTAGATACACCAATTTGCTCACCCAGCATCTCCGACAGAGCAGTCTGCAGGGAATCTTCAAAGTCTGTCCACTCATTACACTCCCAGAAAATATGTTCCCAGTTGCCTGTTTTTTCCCCCATTACACCTCCAGCGTTTGTTGTCTACCTGAGGAAAAATTCTTTGGAGTCTACTTGGGGGTGCAAAAATACCTATGTAAGCACTTCTAAACAAAGATACTAAATCTTCCAGACTTTGTTGCATGTTTGGGAAACACGTATCGCCTTAGCAAGTGGTTTGGTGCATTTTTTAAAATTTGTTGCATTTGGGTTACTTTGAGTTCCCTGTCTTGTTACTCTTTGGACTTTCCACAGCATCGAGGGTATTCAGAAAGGGTCTTGCTCGAATCATTGCTCTTTGAAGGCTTCACTCGGTCACATTCTTTACACATTTCAACAGTTATCTTATGTTTGCAGACTCTTTCCAATTGTCAGGAGCATTTACAAATTGTCCAGATTTTTCTACTCAGTCTGGGTTTTCAAATCAAACTTCAGAAATTTGCTGTCATCCCTTCCCACAGAATTGTTGTGCTCAGACATCTGTTAGATTCTGCACTAGGAAGAGCCATTCCTCCTCTAGACAAGGTAGAGGTCTCGTCTGTTATTCCTGAGTTTCTCTAATCAAAATGATGCATCTGCAAGGGAATTTCTCAGGATTTTTGAATACATTGCATCTCTGATTTCTTATGCGTCCCCTGGCTAGACTCCACAGGAGGAAATACCGTGGCATCTCAGATCAGTCTGGATTCAGCATCTGCACCCTTTGTCCTTTCAGATCCCAGTTATGGTTCATAGGTGTGTACTAGGCTAATGGCCCTGGAGCCTTTACAAGCCTAGTCCATAGAAGTGCCCTGGCATCATGCCACCCGACTTTAGTTCCCAGTGCCTCTATCAAGTAGAGCCACTGGAGTGATCCCTGGGGTGAACTTTCTATTACCCATCCACTCATCAAGATTTCTCTTGAAGAGGGACAGCTAGGTGCTCTGCTTGACATGTATGAGAAGTCTATTCCAGAGCATGAGCAGTCTCTTGGTGGGGAACCTGTCCCTCCATCATGTTTCTATTTGTAAAAAGGCAGATTCTTTGGTGGATACAGCAGATCTCTTGCAATCTAGGGCGCTCTCTACCTCCCAATCTCCATATAGTTTGCAACTACAGATGCATCAGACTTGGCATGGGTACGGTTTCCAAAGAGGGATAAAATTGCAAGATCTGTGGGACCCTTAAACAGACAGACAAGCACATACATGTAATAGAGATGTTAGCAGTGATTAATGCTTTGAAAGCTTCGAGTCATCTCTGGTCCCCAGGACCGCTACAATTGTACACAGGCAACACCGCAGTGATGCAGTATACAAAGAAACAAAGGGGGTGTACAGATCCTTCCCTCAGGCTGCATGCATTCTGTTAGAGCAAAAGCCAATTGCTGACAAAGTTAGTAGGACCACAGCAGATCACCAGAAATGGAATCTTTGCGCTGGGTCTTCCAGGAGTTGATCCTAATGTGAGGAACACCTCAGATCTATTTGCCTCATTTCAGAACACCACAGCTAGAGAAATTCTGCTGCTGGATTCCTTGCATACAGGTCTGGGAGACAGATGCCTTTTCATTTCTATGGACAGGAATATACTTGTCTGCTTTTCCACCCTTGTCACGGATACCCAGTGTTCCTGTGAGGATCAAGTCGGTAAATTGCGGTGGTGACTCCCTTTTGGCCCTGTCAGTGATGGTTCTCCCTTGTTTTTATTTTTGCCAACGACAGTTACCAGAAGATGTTAAGTTGTCTATCTCGCCTTCATTCTTGCTGGATGGGTTCGGAGCCGACCTCGGCTCCGACTCGGCCACTCTAAAAGCTCGAGAGTTGGATCCACCGGCTCGAGGCTCCCCTTGTATCCCACAATGCTAGGCGAGAGTTACCTTAGATCTCGTTTGCCGCTACAGCTTCGAGGTTGGTTGCTTCTACCGGTTCCTGGTGAGTGTTAGCTTTTTCTTCTAAAAGTTACTCTTTTTACCCCTTTTTAAGTTAAATTCTTCATAGATTAGTGTAGATTATAGAACTTTATCCCCGACCCTATTTTTTTTCCCGTTTCTTTTCTGAAAGAACCTTTGGTTCTTCCCTTGGGCCTTAGGCCTTCTCTTCCCTAAGGGAGTGTTTGTGTAGTTTACTATAATTTTACTATAATTTTATTATATTTTCTGACAGGGTATAACTGGTGTGTTTGAGTGTATGTTTGTGTACACCTGTCAGTTAGGCTATGTCTAAAGAAGCAAAGGTCTCCGGATTCAAGAAGTGTGATGCGTGCTGTCAGAAAATGTCTCTGACAGACGCTCACACTTCTTGTGTCTATTGTCTGGGGCCTTTGCACCTGCAGGACTCCTGTGCTGTTTGCCATGGCTTCAGCCCCAGGGTCCTGCAGGAAAGAAAAAACAAGCTAATTCTGAGAGGCTTGTTGAAGCCAGAGGATTCCCTGTCTGTCTCAACAGGGAAGCCCTCTAAGGCATCGAGGTCTTCGGCTCCGGCTTCTGAGCCGAGACCTCAGGTTGTTCAACCTTTGCCTTTATCGGCTCCGGCTGGAGCCGATAAGTCTCAGTCCACAGTTTCTGTGGCTCCCTCGGCTCCGGCTGGAGCCGAGGTTATTGAAGTACCCGTGTCGGCTCCGACCAGATCTTCGGAGCCGACAACTAGAAAGAGATCAAGGTCACCATCTATTGGCTCCGTTCATTCGGCTCCAGGTTCTCCCCTGCTGTCTGAACGGAGCCAAAGGTCTCATTCCTCTAGGTCATCGAGGCTGTCCGATCATGACCTTCAGAGGGTAGTGAGTCGACTACTTAAGTCCGAGGCACTAGCCCAGATGCTTCAGAGCCCGACTCATCAATCGATGCCTGCCCCGGTCCATCAACTCTTTCCTCCTTCGACTCTTCTGAGTTCGGAGCCGGGTCGCGTCGGAGCCGAGACTGTGATTACTTCGGAGCCGAGACAATTGTCTTCGGCTCCGTCGCTCCGCTTTCTTCTTTGGAAGAATCTCGGCGCCGGACTTCCTCGTCGGCTCCGAGGGGTGAGTGGCATCGACCCTTGTCCGACCCCTCTCCCTCGGGCTTCGGCGCTGGTGAGTTCGGCTCCGACATCGACCTCGGAGCCATCACTGTCGGTGCCGAGGGGGGTTCTTAGCTCTTCGGAGCGGGGACCTCTGGCTCTGCCTGACAGGGGTGCATTCGAGGTCATGCGGAGTGTGTTAGAGCCAGGCTCTACCCCACAGTCGGCTCCGTCCACCCCTCCCTCTATGCTGCCTCAGGGTAAGTCGACTCACTCCCTCATCCCGGACCGCAGAGAGCCAGCTCCTCAGGAACCCCCTGTGGGGATTTCATCCTCTTCCGAGGCCTCTCCTGATTTGGCAGAAGAGCCCCCTCGGAAGAGGAAGTGCAAGAGGAAACACATTGACTCGCCAGAGTCTATCACGTCAGACACAGATCTGGATGATTCTGAGGGTTCCCCCCGTTCCCCTTCTGAAGATGTCTCATTTGCAGACATTCTGGAGATCCTGAAACAGAGGGGAAATTGGCCAGCCCTCAACCCTTCGGAGGACGAATCTGTGTATCTTGAGGCGTTTGGCTCTCGTCCTTCCACCTCCTGGGTGTCCCCTTCGACCCCCTCATGCAGGTGGTTGCTAAGAAGGCATGGACGGCTCCTGATTCAGTGGACCCCACTCCCAGGTGACCCTCCAAATTCATCACAGCTCCATCAGACAAGCAATTTTTATCAAAAGGAGTTTCTGTGGATGCTATGGTGGTAGCTGCCGCCACAAAGAAGGAACTGGCTGATCCTTCAGTGCTTGTCCATCCACCTAACAAGGAATCTAGGTCCATGGATAGGTACGGGAAGCGGATGTTCTCCTCAGCGACATTTACCATGCGTTCGCTGAATTACCTGTGCCATTTCACTCGTCTTCAAAGGGACTTGATCAAGGAAGCGAGTGAAATGTTAAGGGACCCTACAGCTGCGGGTTTCCAAGAGAAAATGAACACGCAGCTGGCTACCCTTAATTCCATATCCAACTCCTCCATGCGCCTCCTCTCTTATGCGGCCGATGGAGCGAGCAGAGCCGCAGGGACAGGGGTAGCCATACGTAGGCACGCCTGGATGCGGCTATGCAACTTTGGAACCTTTCAAGACGTCTTTCACGAACTCCCCTTTTGATGGATCATCTCTCTTTGGTCCTCAAGTGAAAGAAACCCTGACTAGGTGCGAGACTGATGGCAAGACCCTTTCTGCCGTCGGAGTCCGTTTTCGACTCCTTCTAGGCCTTACCCCAAACGCCAGAAGGGTGGGAAGATGTGGTTCCGTAAACAATCTCAAGGGACTTCGCCTGACGCACAGAGTCGCTTTTCCTACCAAAGGCAGAGGTGGGAATAACAATGGTAGACGCCGCCCTAGGGGCAGGGGGTCCATAGAACCAGGGCAATCGGGAAGCCTTTCCTGACAAGCCCTTTCAGCATCCCTGAGGTGTTGCCCGACTGCCCCTCTTCGGCGGCCGTCGGGAAGATTGTCACTGTACCCAGAAGCCTGGCTATCCCTGACTCAAGACAAATGGGTACAGTCCATCATTTCCGAAGGCTATTCTATCCCCTTTCTTCGTTTTCCAAATCAGTCAAAAAAATCCCTTCCAGATGTTCCACCCGCTCAAAGGGATATAGCAGCTTTGGAAATTTCAAAACTGCTTGCAAAAGAGCAATTCAGTCAGTGCCAGCAGACCAACAAGGATCCGGAATCTACTCAAGGTTCTTTTTAGTTCCAAAGAAAACAGGGGACTGGAGACCGATTTTGGATCTCAGTGTCTTGAACAAATCAGTCAAGAAAACAAGATTTCGATGGTCACGCTGCAATCCATTCTTCCCCTTTTGGGCAAAGGAAACTGGATGTGCTCTATAGACCTTCGGGATGCGTACTATCACATAAAATGAACAGACGCTCCAGAAGATTCCTCCGCTTCAGGCTGGGAACCAGTCATTTTCAGTTCAGGGCCCTGCCCTTTGGTCTCACCACTGCCCCCGGTGTTTACCAAATGCATGGCAGTGGTAGCTTCTCACCTGAGACTACAAGGATTCCAGGTGTTTCCATATTTGGACGACTGGCTTCTCACAGCTCCCACCAAGCATCTCCTTCTGATGGCCAGGGATTATACTTTTCGCTTGTCAAAAACTGGGTATTTCAATAAATTGCGAAAAGTCTGTTTTGTCGCCTTGTCGTACTATTACCTACATAGGCTAAATTTAGATACTATAAACATGTCTGCAACGCTAACGAACCAAAGGATATCAGACATTCACAAATTGGTGTCACTTCTCAACAACAACAGAGCCAAAGCCAGGTTAGTTCTAAAGGTGTTGGGAATCATGGCAGCGCCATACCTCTCCTCCCATTGGCCAGATACCACATGCGGATCCTTCAGTGGATGCTTTTTCTCAATGGTCATACCAGGAACTTCCAATGTCTCACACCATTATGATCACGCAAGCGTGCAAAAGCATCTCATGTGGTGGATGTCTTCCCCAGCTCCTGTCGGAAGACCATTTGTTCCACCTCCTCCGGTTGCTACTCTGACAACGGATGCCTCCCTGATCGGGTGGGGGCATTATCAGGGCAGGACAGTCCAGGGCACATGGCAACCAAACGAATGCCACTTGCACATAAATGTTCTGGAGATGAGAGCAGTGCTTTTAGCGTTGCAAGCCCTTCAAGACTCTCTTCCCTTGGGAACGATTGCAATCCAGACAGACAATATGTCTGTAGTGTGGTACATCAACAAACAAGGCGGAACCAGATCATACCCCTGTGTCGAGAAGCACTCAGACTGTGGCAATGGGCGATTTCTTCTCAGCGTTTTCTGATAGCAACGCACATCCCCGGAAGTCCAATCACATTGCGGACAAGTTGAGCAGAGCTATACTCATGCCTCACGAGTGGTCTCTGAAAGACTCTGTAGTGAGAGAGATATTTCTCAAGTGGGGTCAGCCTTGCTGCGATCTTTTTGCTACTCCCCAAAACAGCAAGTGCAGAGAATACTTCACTCTATTCCCTTTACCAGGCCAACCCAGCAGAGACGCTCTAGTCCAAGTTTGGCCCCGGGGACTTCTGTATGCATTTCCTCCTTTCCCTCTGATCTCTCAAGTAATACAGAAAGCTATCGCTCAGAAGGCCTCATTGATCCTCATTGCTCCTTACTGGCCTCGACAAGTGTGGTTCCCCTTTCTACATCGCTTTCTCTTGAGCGACCGTGGAGTCTGGACCTAGTTCCAGATCTTTTGATCCACCAGTCGGGTCAGTTTCATCGCTCCCTCCCCTCTCTGAACCTCACTGCTTGGTTCCTCCAGTTCCAGCCGTAGCCAGGCTTCCTCAATTATCTCACTCGGTTAGAGATATATTGATAGCTTCCCATAAATCTTCCACTCGAAAGATTTATTTGAGTAAGTGGAAACGCTTCTCATATTGGGCACAAGGAAAGGACATAGATCCTTTCACCGCTTCCATCCAACTAGTCCTTGATTTTCTAGCTGAACTCTTCCATGCAGGTTCATCTCCATCTACCCTTAAGGTTCAATTGGCAGCTATTTCTAATTTTCATGTGGGCATTTCTGAATCTGCCCTAATGTCCCACAAACTTTGCAAAGCCTTTTTGAAAGGAGTTTTTCTTCTCAGACCTCCTATAAGAAATCCTCCTTCTCCTTGGGACCTAAATTTAGTTCTTGCTTCTTTGATTCTTTCCCCTTTCGAACCTGCAGCTTCATGTTCCTTGAAATTATTATCATGGAAAACTCTCTTTCTGGTGGCTATCACATCAGCTAGAAGAATTTCAGAACTTCAAGCACTCAGTTGTCGTTCTCCTTATCTTTTGTTCCATAAGGACAGAGTTTCCTTCGAACTAACCCGTCCTTTTGCCTAAGGTGGTTTCAACATCAAATCTAAACCAAAGCATTGACCTCCTGTCTTTTTCCCAGAGTATTCAAATAGGTCTGAACAAAAATTACACTGCCTGGATGTTCATCGTCAATTAAGGTACTACTTGGACAGGACGAAACAATTCAGAAAATCTGATCAGCTGTTTGTCTCCTATGCGGAAAGCAGAAAGGGACTTCCAGTTTCAAAGGTATCATTGTCCAGATGGCTAACATCTCTGATTACCCTTGTTTATGAGATTAGACACCAAAACCTGCCTAATAAACCTAAAGCCCATTCCACCAGAGCTTTGGCTACTTCTTTAGCCTTCCAAGACAGACTGCCTATTGACACCATTTGTGCAGCGGCTACATGGGCTACTCCTCACACTTTTATTTCCCATTATAAGTTGGATTTAGCTTCTAGGCATAGAGCTAATTTTGGTTCCACTGTTCTCAGGAGTCTGTTCCGTTAGGCCACCCGGGACAAGGTGCTAGGGACGCGGTCCCATCCAGCAAGAATGAAGCGAGATAGACAACTTAACATATAGAAGTTATGTTCTTACCATAACGCTCCATGTTAGTTGTCTTCTTCTCGCCGCCTTCTTAGCCCCACCCTCCTTCCCCCTGGCCTGGACAGCCCTAGAGGAGTTGTGATCGTGACCTCTCTTTCTACCACCTCTTTCTTAGTCATATGCTATTATGCATATTTCTTGTTTCAGGATGTAGGTCACCCTTCTTTCTTCCTGTTGTTAGAGGTGGATTCTGTTTTACAGTTATACTGTTACTGTTATAAGCTGGGGTTAGCTTACAAACGAGATCTGAGGTAACTCTCGCCTAGCATTGTGGGATATAAGGGGAGCCTCGAGCCGGTGGATCCAACTCTCGAGCTTTTAGAGTGGCCGAGTCGGAGCCGAGGTCGGCTCCGAACCCATCCAGCAAGAAGAAGGCGAGAAGAAGACAACTAACATGGAACGTTATGGTAAGAACATAACTTCTATTTTCCAGACAATCTGGGTTTGCTGCCCACAAGAAGAGGTTTTTACATATCAGTGAGAGAGAAAAAATCATTTAACAGCATGGATAACCAAATTTTAATCGCGTTTTTCTGATGTCTTCATTCCTCCTCACGGTTGGGTCTCTGATCCGACCTTTGGATCCAGCTCAGCCACATTTTACAGACTTGGATCTGACTCTCAAGCTTCTCCCTCTTACCCATAATGCACTACATCCACCCAAGTATCTCAGAGCTCGTTTGCCACTTCAGTGTCCGGACACAGGTCTTGTGCTTTCAAGCTGTGGGAATAATTTCCATTGAAAACTTTGAGAACTCTTGATATTTTTTTCCTGTAAGTCCTCCCACCTTTATTTCTTCTTGTTCTTGGTGTGTGTGTGTGTGTGTGTGTGTGTGTGTGTGTGTGTGTGTGTGTGTGTGTGTGCGCATGTGATAGCTTTTTTCCTATATAAAAAAAAAAGTTTTTTTTTTTTCTTGGGTAGTTATGTTTTTTTTACCCTTATCTTTAAATTTGAATTTAGTCTTATTACTTTATTCTTGTACTTAGGTCTGTATTAGTAACATCTCGCTAAGGTCACATTAGTCAGCTTTGGCAGTTTGCTTTTCATAGGCTTTACTTGTGATGGCAGACAAGCCTTCACCTGGTTTCAAATGTTGCACTTCTTATGGGTATAAAATCCCCAACCAGGATGTCCACAAGAAGTGTGTATATTGTTTGGGGGCTGAGCATTTAAAAGCAGATTGTTCTGCCTGTGCTTCCTTCAATCCGTTGGCATTGGCCAACAGATGAAACAAATTGATTCTCAGGAGTATTCTTCCTTCCTCAGCTCTGGAGGCTCAGACCCCCCTACCTTGACTTCTTCCTCTCTAGCTTCCACAAAAGAGGCAAAACAGAGGTCTCCTTGAGAGACTCTCTAGAGCCTAAGAAGTCAAAGAAAACTTCAGATCCAAAGAAATTGCCTCTCACTTCAGATCCATCAGCATCCTCGCATCCAGAGGATGTTATTACCATATCTCCTCCTCCTTTGTCAGCTCCTATGTCAGATACAGTAACTCAGGATCTGAGGGCCTTGACAAAGTTCTCAGCTCATTCTTCTAAGTCAAAACATTCCCAAGCCCCCTCATCGGCTTCATCCAGGTCCTCTAGAAGCTGGTCTGAGGCGGGCATGGACAAGATGATGAGATTTCTCAAGGCCCAGATATAAATGGGTAGTCTTGGCTCCATCCCCTGTCAGATCCATGAGCTGCCCTGACCATACCATCAGAATTCTTTCTCTGAACCAACCTTCATTTTCAGAGTTGCAGGATTCAGTACTGCCATGGGTGCTGGGCTCGGTGCAGGGGAAGCTCCCTTCCTGGATACACAGGGTTCTCTTGACTAGCCCTGTTCCAGCTCTCTTGGAGCAGAGCAGGTCTCAGAGCTCTGGTGTTGGTGCTGGGTCCAGGGGAATGGGGTCTGCTCCGTCATTGTCAGAGCCATCTCCCCTCCCCTAGATGCATTGGCACTTGACAGCTCGGGTCCGGTCTCTTCTAAATATCACAGATCCGGGGTGAGTCCTGGCTGGTTTCGGCTTCAGGGAAGACAAAAGATTTCTCTCAGTCCTTCAGCCTTTCAGAAAGTGGAAAGGGTTTTCTCCCGAATTGGAGATGTGACAACACATGTCCCCCAGTTGGACCTAGGCCTTGAACCAATTCATTCTGCCATAAGTTTTCCTGTCTCAAGCAGTCTCCAAGATCTCCCTTGTCAGGAGGGATCCTCTTCTTATGACACTTCCTCAGAGTACCAAGCTGAGGAAGCCCGTCTGAGGAAGACGTGCAAAAGGAGGCACATCGACTCCCCATTGGGGTCTTTAACCGAGGTCACAAACATAAATGAGGGGGAGGGATCCTCTGATCCCCATCTGAGGACGTCTCCTCTAGGGCCATATTAGAGATCCTGAAGCAAAAAGATGGGTGGTCTGCTCAACAACCTCCTCCTGAGGAGTCAGTTCTCTTGGAGGCATTCAGGATGTGCCCATTTATGTTCTAGGTGACCCCCCCCCCCCGGGTGGATGCCCTGTTTGATTTGGTGGTCCACTGGGCATGGAAGGAACCAGACACCATCAAGCCCATACTCAAGCAACCTGATAGGTTTCTGGGCACGCCCTGCAGGTAGGAGACATTGGAACAAGGGTCTCATAGTTTATGCCCTTGTGGTAGCGGCAGCCAGTAAGAAAGAGCTGACAGGAGAAACTGCTGATGTCCATCCACCTAACAAGAAGTTTATAGCATTGGATAGGATTAGGACGCATGTTTTCACCTCGGCTATTTTTGAGCTGAGGTCATTGAACTGTCTGGCTTGTTTTACCTGGCTTCAGAGATAACTGATCAAGGAACTCTCAGCTCCTCTGAGAGTCCATGCCTGAGGAAGAATATAAGAAAATTTCTTCCAAGCTGACCACCCTGTTGTCTATTGCCAACGTATTGATGAGGTTGATCTCCCATACCATGGTGGACATCTCACAAGTAGCCGGTTCAGGATTTTAGCTAAGGAGGCATTCTTGGATGAGGCTATGTGATTTTTGCGGAGCTCTTTAAGGCATCCTTTATGAATGCCCCATACGATGGCTCCTCACTGTTTGGGATGTCAGTTCAAGATACACTCACCCACAGTGAAAAGGATGGGAAGACCATTTCTGTTGTAGGAATCAAATTTTCTACCTCCAGAGGTCCTTCTCAAGGAACCAACGCGGAGGCAAGAAAATGCTGTTTCACAAATCCCAAGGGCCTTTCCAGGACCTGCATGGGGAACCCTCCCCTAGAGGAATACAGACAAAATGCAGGTCCACAAACCATATAGTCCAGAAAGGGACCCCCCCTCCTCTAGAGGCAGAGGGGGTCCACAGAGCAAGGGGTTTAGGGAAACCTTCCCCGATAAGTCCTACCAGCGTTCCTGGAACACTGCCCTACTGTCCATCTCTTGAGGCAGTCATAGGCCAACTAACTTTGCACTCAGATGCTTGAACTCAGTTGACTCAAAACCATTGGGTGCTAATAGTAATATCCAGAGGCTATTACATTCCCTTTTCTCTTCTTCCTCCAAACTCCAAAGGCCTTCTTGATAGGCCACCCAGTCAGAGGGAGCAGGCAGCACAGGCAGTTCAACAACTTTTGCAAAAAATAGTAATCCAAGAGGTCTCAGCCAAGCAGAAAGGATTCGGAACCTACTCCCACTTCTTTTTGATGATGAGAAAGACAAAGAACCTAAGATCCATTCTGGATCTATGCAAGTTGAACTGATATGTAAAGAAGTTGAGGATGTTCTTCGTGTTTCACTGTTGCAGTCATTACATTTGGGTATCTGCTTGCAGTAGCCCTCAGTCGGCCTGATTAACAAAGTCTTGGGTCCTTCATCAGTTGCTATCCCTTCCTCATTGTCATCTCGTCTGGGGTATAAAACATGCAGCTGATGCCATTACATCAGTCTTTCTTGCCATGCGGTGCCTGAAGCAGAAGCAGTTTGCAAGTGCCGGTCGGCTGACTCCTGAAATTTTCATTTTTGAGTTTAAGAAACGAAGTCTTCAACTAAAGCTAAGTACCCCATTGGGGAAACTTTTTCTTGCTCCTTACCGATATCAGTAAAAGTTAATAATTGCATTACCTGTGGAAAGCAAATACCTCATAAAGATTTTCATTCGTACTGTATTCCTTGCCTAGGCCCTGACCATGATGTACCTTGCTGTCAGTTTTGTGCTTTATTTAATCAGCGCTCTATCCGTCGTCTGTATATTTTCGCCTCTAAATATTTTGGTTCTCGGTATCATCGGTTAGCTATCCGACCACCGGGATTCTGAAAAAATGCAAAGATAAAGAGAGAGACAGGCTGCTGAGGTCCAAAACTGCTGACACCGCTTCTCCTAGGCCAGTCACCAGCTTGCCGGTACTCAGTGAGGCACTTACGCAGCCTCTCATACCCGCTACTACTGATTTGCAGGCCTCTACTGAGACCCATTCAGAGTCCGGTATGCCGTGAGATGCTTCAACTATGAAACCCACGGATGTCTCTACCTTGGATGGGTCTGGAGCCGATGTGCAGGCACCGGCTTCTCAGGGTGTATTCAGGCCCTACAGACTTGCATATTAAACAGACGCCTCCTCCTTCTCTTAGACCTAAATCTCGAACCATGCCTAAAAAAATGATGCCCAGGCCACATGCTCAGGCCTCTATGCCTAAAAAACAAATGATAAGAATGGCTGAAGATCTAATAACTCTAATCAGGGGTAGCCAAACCCCCCTTTCCTAAGAGGCCTAGGACTGAAGTGATTTATGAATCTTCTGACCAGGATTCTGTTTTTTTCTGATGATCTGGATTTGCCCTTATCTACTTATGAGGATTCTGATACAGAGGACTCAATTCCCTCTGCTTCCCCTCCACAGGATTTTTCTTTTACGGGAACCTTACTTACTCTGAGGGAGCATTTCCACTGGGAAAGCCAGGATTTTTCTTATTTAAAAAAGAGGCTTAGGGATTTCTTACTCCTACCTCAGCATAGGCCTTTAGCTATTCCTCCTGTACTAGACATTGTTGTTGATGCTTTTTCGGAACCTAGTTTGGCCCCTGATTTCTTGCCTCCTGCTCCCAGAAAACCAGACAGAGATACTACAAGGTTCCTGAGTCACACAAGTTTCTATTTTAAAAATCCTATTGCGGATCCAGAGACTATTTCACAGGGCCCAAGGGCATTAAGGCTTCTACTGCTAAAACTCCTACCCCTTCTGATAGAGACTCCAGGGTGCTGGATAGATGGGGTAAGAAGGTTTACACTTCTGCAACCTTGGCCATTAGGGTTTTAAACTGCCAGTTTCATATGTTAAAGTATCAGCAACATGTTACTGGATTGCTTAAACAGAAAATGATGTTAATTCCCTGACTGTGTGGAAAATAAAGAATTACAGGATTTAATGCATTCTGCTGAGCAAGTTGGAAAACATACTTTGCAATGTGGTTTTGATTCATTAGAGGTCTCTTGCAGGGCCGCTGTTACTGGGTCTGTGCTTAGAAGGCATGCTTGGCTTAAGGAGCAATCTTTGCCTGATCATGTTAAAGCTAAATTGTTGGATGCTCCCTTAAATCAGGGCCACCTGTTTGGCAACAAGGCTGAGGAAATTCTTAAAAAGATGAAAGATAAAGCTAAATCTATGCAAACTGTTAAAGATTTATTAGAAGTTCAGCCTCCTAGATTTAGTAGGCACTGGCCTTCTAAGAATTGGTCCTTTCCAGCCCCTTCCAGGTCTTCTCAAGCCAAACCCAGACACAGCAAAAACCCCAGGTTTCAGTCGCAGGGGGGGACACAGGACTAAGCAGTGGGGGGGCCTCCACTTCCAAAGCTGGGAGTAATAAGACTTCCCCCCTATGGTAAACTGTCCCAATGATTTCCTTTTAAAATTTCCAAGCACTTATCAACTGGCTGCCCCTTTGGGGGGGAAAGATTGCTCTTCATGCAAAGAACTGGGAACTCATTACCCAGGACAAATGGGTTTTAAATATAGTGTCCCAGGGATACAGATTTCACTTCCATACGTTGCCAACACCAAGCGGGTGGCCGGACCTACCCCCAAATAAGTGGGCAGAGGCCCAAAAACAAATACTTTCTCGGTTAAGCATGGGGGCTATTCAACTGGAACCAGAAGAGAAAAAGGGACAAGGATTCTACTAGAGACTTTTCTTGGTACCCAGAAAAGACAATTCATGGCATCCTATCCTGGACCTGTCTACTCTAAACACCTTTCTGGAGATTCCAAAATTCAAGATGCTAACTCTTCAACAGTTGCTTCCTATGCTAGGCAAAGATGCCTGGGTGGCAACACTAGATTTAAAAGAAGCATACCTGCACATCCCAATCAGGGAATCTTGCAGAAGATACCTACGCTTCAAATCAGGCTACGCACACTATCAGTTCTCTGCACTACCCTTTGGCTTATCTACTGCGTCCAGGGTATTCACAAAGTGCCTAGCTCCAGTTATTGCATTTTGCAGGCAAAGAAATATTCAAATGTACCCATACCTGGACAGTTGTCTAATTCAGGCAGAAAGCCTGGGCATACTTTTCAATTATCTGGCCTTTGTACAAAGGGTTCTAACTTGTTTGGGGTACACCATAAACGAAAAGAAATCACACCTGGTACCCTACCAACAAATTATATTCCTGGCAGCAAGCTTGAATATAACTTCCCAGATGGCCTACCTCATGCCAGAGAAACAACTTCTTTTGACAGCCTACTTCAAACAAGTGACTACAAAGACCCTGCTATCTGCAAGACAAATACTGCAAGCCTTGGGGTTCATGGCCTCCTGCATTCTTCAAATTCCATATGCAAGACTGCATTTGAGGAAATTACAGTGGTATCTAAAAAGCCCATGGTGTCAACGTTCTCAGGATCTAGAAGCAATGATTCCTATCATACCTTGCATACGCCTATAGTTCCTTTAGTGGGCAGAGGCCTGCCACCAAAACAAGGAACTATCTTTCACACCACCCCCTAACCCTAACAACAGACACATCAGACTATACATGGGGGGCTCACCTGGCAGGGAAGTGCATTCAAGGCAAATGGAACCCAAGTCAAATGCACCTGCATATCAATCAAAAAGAAATGTTAGCTGTACAGAATGCTCTGAAAGCCTTCAAGGACCACATTCTTCCAGGACAAGTAATGGTAAAGACGGACAACACCGCAGTTATGTGGTACATAAACAAGCAGGGGGGCACACATTCTTACCCCCTCTGCAGACTAGCCATGGCACTGTGGAACACAGCCTTGAGCTACCAAGTGCACCTACAAGCTCAGTTCCTGCCAGGAAAGTTAAATATACTGGCAGATGGACTAAGCAGAAACCTTATGGACGCACACGAGTAGAAACTGGAACAAAGGATTTTCAATATGTTGACAAGCAAATGGGGTAGACCAGATATAGTCCTGTTTGCCTCTCTCCAGAACTACCAATTGGACACATTTTGCACAAGGACTCCCTACAAACAAGCCTGGAAAGTGGATGCTCTGTCCTTCAGCTGAAAAAACTATCAGTCTATGCCTTCCCCCCTCTCCCTCTACTCTCCAAAGTACTACTAAAAATCAAACAGGACAAACCAAGGATGATTTTGATTTCTCCAGACTGGCCGCGCCAACACTGGTACCCCCTCCTGCGCAGTGTGTCATGGTTATCCCCATGGCACCTGCCTCAGACTCCTTCCCTGTTGTCTCAACAGGAGAACCAGATTCTGCACCCTTAGCTTCTAATACTGAACCTTGCAGCCTGGCTTAATTACATAATCTCTCCTTTACCATCCATCAGTAAACCTGTGATAGATATCATTTTAGAAGAAGGAGGCCTAGCACTAGAAAATCCTATGCCGAAAAATGGAAAAGATTCTGTGCCTGGAACCAGTCTCAAGGGATGAGCACAGCAGAGCCCAATTTACCACAGATTTTGCAATACGTAACTGAGATGCTTCACAAAGGGCCTGTCTTTTTTCTCCATCAAAATCCACGCCTCAGCTCAATATAACACAGAACCCCCCCCCTCTTCCCTCATCCACTGCTCAAGCAGTTCCTCAGAGGGGCCAGAAATTTAAGATCACCCAGAAGAGCTCCAACCCCAGCCTGGGACCTTAGCTTTGTTTTGGAGAAACTCACTCTACCTCTTTTCGAACCAGCTGCTATTGCAGACCTAACATTTCTTTCTTGGAAAACAGCTTTCCTTTTAGTAATTACTTCAGCTAGAAGGGTATCTGAATTACAGGCCGTTATGGCAGTGGAGCCTTTCATCATCTTTCATGCGGACAGGGTGTCCCTCAGAACTAATGCATCCTTCATGCCCAAGGTGGTATCCAGTGTGCCTCTTAATCAGTCCATTAATTTGCCAAACTTCTTTCCCAATCCCCAGAACAAAGGAGAAAGGATATTGCATTCCTTAGATTTGTGCAGGACAACTCAGATTCTACTTGGACAGGACTAAACCTCAAAGGAAATCTGAACTGCTGGTAGCATTTGCTGCAGGGACAGAGGGGAAGGCTATTTCAAAGCCAACTATTTCTCAATGGATAGGCCATTGCATTCATTTCTGCTATAAGCAGTATGGAAAACCTATCCCCCAGGGGATTAGACCTCACTCCACCAGGGCTGCATCTATCTCTACAGCCTTTCTCAGAGGCATCCCTATCAGAGACATCCTAGAAGCTGCTAACTGGAGTTCTATACATCCTTTCACCAAGCATTACCATTTGCCAATTTTCTCTAAATCCAGAGCTGGCTTTGCCACTGCAGTCTTGCAGGGCCTTATAGCTGGTCCTAATGCTATCTGAATTCCTCCTCCCAACCACAGCTTTGGGAATCTACCCAAATGTAATGACTGCAACAGTGAAACACGAAGAACATAGTACAGATGTCCTTCAAGAATGCAACTGCAGTCATAACATATGGGTTGTCCTGCCTCAGCCCTCGGTCGGCCGGATTCCAAAGTCTGGGTCCGACGTCGGCTGATGTCGCATTTCTCTCCGACATCAAAGCGGCTGGAGTACATAAGCATCAGCCAACGCCATTTTCTTCAGTCTTTCTTGCCGCGCGGTGCCCAAAGCAGAAGCAGTTCGCAAGTGCCGGTCGGTCAGCTCCTGTATTCTTCGAATCCGAAGTCATCAAAAAAGCTAAGTACCCCATTGGGGACCTTTCTTGCCTCAGCCGATGTCAGAAATTACTGAAAAAGTTAACAATTGTCTGTCTTGTGCTAAACAAATACCTCATAAGGATTTCCACTCTTACTGTCTTCCTTGCCTTGGCCCAGACCACGACGTCTCGGCCTGTGTCGCCTGTGCTCGCTTCAATAAGCGCACTCTTAGGCACCGGGCGGAGTTCGCTGAAGACTTTTTCGGCGATAAATTTGCTTATGCAATGCCGTCGGAACTTCCGACATCGCAGACTCCTAAGAAACTAAAAGACCGGGACCGACATCCTCGGCCCGCGTCTTCCACCGACTCTACGCCAAAACCTACCGCGAGTGCTCCGGTTCCCCCTGAGACGGTTATTTCACCGCTCCGAACCGAAGACACCGCTTTACCGACACCTCCGATACCGGAGGCCACACCGACACCAGTTATAGATTTTCCTCCAGATACTGAAACCGAGGAAATGCCCGAGACCATTGCTGTAGATAAGGTCACTCCTGCACGTGGAGCTGCTAGGCCTCCTATGGCCATGTCTATTAAGGCCTACACACGTGCTAAGGCAGCCAGCAAGACCAAGCACCTTACTGTTAAGGCCTTACCTCAGCCTACTCCTGAAACACAAATCATGACTATGGCCGCAGACTTAATTTCCATGATTAGAGGTTCACAGGCCCATCCTGAGAGAGGATCCCAGCCGCCTCCTGATAAGAGGCCCCAGGTTGAACCCTCTGACCCTATCCCTTCAGATGAAGATTCTGAGGACTCTGTTCACTCCGATGGCCAGGAAGAGCCCTTCCAGACCTATGAGGACTCGGATGCAGAGGATTCCTTCCCCTCGGCCTCCCCTCCTGAGGATATTTCTTTTGGGGAAGTTCTGCATACCATGAGGGAACATTTTAAGTGGCAAGGCCAGGAATATTCTGATTCCAGATAGCGCCTTCGAACCTTCCTTAAAAAGCCCCAACACAGGCCCCTGGCTATACCTCCTGTGCTTGATGTTTTGGATGACCTATACTCTGACTCCAGTGTTACCCCGGATACTCTTCCTCCTGCCCCAGCCAAGCCAGACAGATATTATAGGGTCCCAGAAACACATTCTCATTTCTTTAGGGCCCATGCTGTTGATTTAGAAACTATTTCTCAGGGACCTAAAGGGGTTTCAGCATCCACCTCCAAAAATCCCTTGCCTTCCAACAGGGAAGCTAGGTCATTAGAGAGATGGGGGAGAAAGGTCTACACCTCCACTACTTTATCTATGAGAGCTCTGAATTGCCTCTTTCATATGTTTCAATATCAGGATTACCTGTTAGATGATTTACAGAAAACATTGGCCTCTCCTGAACCTTTAGACAGGAAGTCTTTGCAGGAAGCTGTACATAATTCTCAGCAAGTCAGCAATCACTTTCTGCAGTGTGGATATGATGCATTGGAAGCTTCATGTAGGGCAGCTATGACAGGGGCGGTCATTCGTAGACATGCATGGTTAAAAGAACAACCTCTACCAGATCATGTTAAGGCAAAACTTCTTGATGCACCTTTGGAAAAGAACAAGCTTTTTGGTACTAATGCTAAAGATGTGAGTCCATCGAGGAAAAAGCAAAATCAGTTCAGACGGTCAAAGATTTCCTCCAGGTTCAGCCACCCAGATTCAGCAGGAATTGGCCTTCTAAAAACTGGTCCTTTCCTTATCCTGAAAGATTTCAAAGGGGTAAAAACAGGCGTGGCCAAGGAAGAGGACAATACAGAGGTTCTTACAGGGGACGACAATGGCAACCAGCAAACCAAAGAAGTGACACAGGGGTCTCCCCTGCCCCACAGGGACAATCTCAATGACTTTCCTCTACTTCCGCTGACCAAGGAGCAAATAGAAGCTCCCTTGGGCGGAAAATTATCTCTGTTTTCAGACAATTGGCACAGATTGACAAAGGACAAATGGATTTTGGACATTATAGACCAAGGTTACAGGTTCCACTTTCATACCTTACCAAGAAAACAAGGCATGCCACACCTACCACAAAACCAGAGGGCAGAGGCTATCAAGCAAATTTCTCTGCTTGCTCAGATCAAAGCAATAGAAAGAGTTCCACAACAAGAACAAGGCCAGGGGTTTTACTCAAGACTGTTCCTTGTTCCAAGAAAAGAAACTCGATGGAGACCAATACTGGATTTGTCCGCATTAAACACTTTTCTCATAGTACCAAAGTTCAAAATGCTGACTCTACAGCAACTCCTTCCCATGCTGGGCAAGGGGTCTTGGCTGATTACTCTGGACCTCAAGGAGGCATACCTGCATGTCCCTATCAGACACAGCTGCAGAAGATACCTCAGATTTCTTGCAGGGCCAGAGCATTATCAATTCTCAGCATTGCCATTTGGCTTATCTACTGCGCCCACAGTATTTACAAAATGCCTGGCTTCAGTAATTGCTCATTGCAGGCTCCAGGGGATCCAAATTTACCCATACCTGAACGACTGCCTCATACAAGCGGACGACAAAATGATTTTGACAAAAAACTTGAACTATGTCATACAATTGCTACAGGCTCTGGGATACACAGTCAACTTCCAAAAGTCAAGACTTCAGCCATCCCAGCAAATAACCTTCTTAGGAGCCAATCTAGACACAGCCTCTCAAATGGCTTACCTGACAGAAGACAAGCAAGAGAAGTTAACTCATTATTTCAAAGGTTTGGCAAAACTCACCCAGATGACTGCAAGGGGTTTCCTACAGGCCCTGGGTTACATGGCATCCTGCATTCTCCTGGTTCCATTAGCAAGACTACACATGAGAAAGCTTCAATGGTACCTAAAAAGCCTATGGTCTCAGCACAGCAACAACCTAGAGACAACCATACCGCTCATTCCATGCCTACAAAAGGAATTCCTATGGTGGGCCTCGGTGAGCCAGGCAAACACAGGTATGTCATTCAAAAAACCTCAGATAACACAGACCATGACCACAGACGCCTCAGACCCTGGATGGGGGACACACGTGGAGGGCAGATGTATACAAGGACAATGGTCTCCAAAGGAAGCACATCTGCATATAAACCAAAAGGAAATGCTGGCAGTAATGCATGCCATCGAGGCCTTTCGACAACAACTTCAGCAAGGCCATCTACTGATACGGACAGACAACACCACTGTGATGTGGTACATAAACAAGCAAGGGGGCACCCATTCCTACCCCCTTTGCAGACTGACAATGAATCTTTGGGAAAAATCACTGAGCCTAAACATACAGTTGCAATCCCAGTTTGTTCCAGGCAAAGACAATGTGCTGGCGGACAGCCTAAGCAGGAATTTCATAGATCCACACGAGTGGAGGTTACATCCGAAAATCTTCACACAACTCACCTCGACATGGGGCAGGCCAGAAGTAGACCTATTTGCCTCCCACCTCAACCATCATCTACAAAAATTCTGTTCAAGGACATACCATCCACAAGCTTGGAAAATAGATGCTCTTTCATTCAACTGGAACTTTCTAAAATCTATGCATTCCCACCTCTGCCACTGATGACCACAGTATTACTAAAGATCAAAGCAGAGAGGCCCAAGGGGATCCTAATAGCTCCAGACTGGCCAAGACAACACTGGTACCCACTACTACTGAGCATATGTCACAACAAAAAGTGGGCCCTTCCCCAATGGCCCCTACTTTTGACTCAACACAACTTCAAAACAGTGCATCCAAACCTTCAGACACTGCAGCTAACAGCCTGGGAGATCCCATGAATAACCTCAATCTATCTCTCTCCAAGGAAGTTCAGCGGATATTAACAGAAGCTCGAAGACCATCCACCAGAAAGGTTTACTTAGCAAAATGGAAGAGATTCAGCATTTGGAATACCAGCAAGGGACATGATGCATCATTATTGAATATCCCACTCATCCTGGAATATTTGGCAGATATGCTACAGAATGGACTCACATATTCTTCCATAAAGATACATGCTTCAGCTATCTCAGCTAGATATAACACTGATCCGCCTGTGTTTTCACATCCTTTGTTAAGGCAATTCCTCAGGGGAATCAAGAACATTAAGCCACCAAGAAAGGCTCCAGTGCCAGCTTGGGACCTCAACTTTGTCCTAGAAAAACTGACTCTACCTCCCTTTGAGCCAGCAGCTTCAGTGGACTTACAATTTTTATCATGGAAGACAGCTTTCCTGTTGGCAATTACCTCAGCAAGAAGGGTTTCGGAACTACAGGCCCTAATGGCAACACCACCGTTCATAATCTTTCACAGAGACAGGATCTCTTTAAGAACCAACCCTACTTTTATGCCAAAGGTGGTATCTAGGGTTTCTTTAAATCAAGCTATTCACCTGCCTACTTTCTTCCCCAATCCTGAGAGCAAAGGGGAAAGACTGTTGCATACCTTGGACATTCACAGACAACTTCGCTACTACCTGGACAGAACCAAGACCAGTAGGAAGTCTGATCAGCTTTTTGTAGCTTACGCCCCTGGAGTACAAGGAAAAGCAATTTCCAAACAGACTATTTCAAAATGGATTGGACATTGCATCAGCTTTTGTTATTCCTTCCATGGGAAGAATGTTCCAGCCAATGTCAGACCACATTCCACCAGAGCTACAGCCACCTCTACAGCATTCTTAAGAGGGGTGCCTACAAAAGACATTCTAGAAGCTGCTACATGGAGCTCCGTGCATACATTCTCCAAACACTACAATCTCCCTTTATATTCCAGATCCAGAGCAGGCTTTGCTTCGGCAGTCCTGCAGGGTTTGATTGCCACACCATCTCTTTCCTAGAGTATTCCTCCTCCCCCAGCTAAGCTATGGTATTCAACCCATATGTTATGACTGCAGTTGCATTCTTGAAGGACATAGTACAGTTTTGTACCTACCATAAATGTAGATGTCCGATAGATATGCAACTGCAGTCGGATTTTCCCTCCCTCCATACCCCTCTATGCCTTGGGTCCACTCCTATCCCTGTTTCTCTTATCTGGGGATATCTGTTATGGTGTATCTGTTTATTGCTTACTTATTTGTCTGGAATCCTGTTTGTGTCTTCCAATTTGATTACAGACTTCCTTGGAGGGCACCTGGCATCTGGGGCAAGAAACACTGAAGAAAATGGCGTCGGCTGATGCTTATGTACTCCAGCCGCTCTGACGTCGTAGAGAAATGCGACATCAGCCGACGTCGGACCCAGACTTTGGAATCCGGCCGACCGAGGGCTGCCTGAGGCAGGACAACCCATATGTTATGACTGCAGTTGCATATCTATCGGACATCTACATTTATGGTAGGTACAAAACTGTACTTTGTGTACACTTACCATAAATGTAGATGTTCGAGTGTATTCACTGTTGCAGTCCTGGTTACCCTCCCTCCAGCCCCCTAACTTCTTTTTGCTATACCTCTACTTTCCTTTACTATGCTTAAAAGCCTTTTTGGTGTTTTTGCTTTTTTGTTGGAGGTATTTCATTGTACTTTTATATTTAATTGCTCCCCATTAGGGGGGCACCTAACATCTGGGGCAAGAAAAACTGATGTAATGGCGTCAGCTGCATGTTTTATACCCCTGACGACCTGACATCATGGAAGAAGGTACAGCAACCGATGCAGGACCCAAGACTTTATCAGGCCAACTGAGGGCTACCTGCAAGCAAATAACTCAAATGTAATGACTGCAACAGTGAATACACTCGAACATTTACATTTATGGTAAGTTTACACAACTGTACTTTTTGAGTGATCATGTGTGTATTCCATTCTGCCACTGTTAGATAAGGACAACTGGATGTGCTCGATAGATCTCAAGGATGCATATTATTACATCAAAATAGACAGATGCTCCAGGAGATATCTGTGCTTCCAGCTTTGAGCCAGTTACCAGTTAAGAGCACTGCCCTTTGGGCTCAACACAGCCTCCCCGTGTTCACCAAATGCATGGCGGTGGTAGCATTTCACTTGAGGCTCAGAGGATTCCAGGTGTTTCCATACATAAGACGATTGGGTCCTTACCGCTTCCATGAGCCATCAGCTAATTCAACCCAGGGATTATTTAATCAAGTTATTGCATTCTTTGGGCATCGCCATAAACCTGATCAAATCCAACCTGACTCCTGTGCAGAACCTGGAATTTATAGGGACACAACTGAACAAAAGTAATTGGATAACTTCTCTCCCTTTTCACTCTGTAACAACTCTGAGGAATCCCAACAAGCCCTAGGAGTCATGTCAGCAGCTATCCTGTTAGTTCCTTTAGCCAGATTCATCATGCTGGTTCTCCAGACATTGGCAGAGCAATGGTCCATCCTGTTTCACCCGCTGTCCCTTCCCATCAGATTGACTCCAATTTGCAAGTGTCATCTCAGCTAGTGGATACAGTTGGACAATCTACTTCTAGGAAGACCAGTCTTAAACAACTCCTCTATAGCCACCACGACCATAGATGCTTCCCAGTTCAGGTGGGGGAGCACTACACTGGGAATATGGTCCAAGACACATGGTCCCCTATCGCGACTAGGTTGCATATCGGTGTCCTAGAGATGAGAGCAGTCCTCCTAACATTGCAAGCCTTTCAGGATGCTCTCCCCTTAGGGACTATTGCAGTACATATCAACAACATGTCTGTCTGGTACATCAGCAATCAAGAAGGAACCCATTCTTACCTCTTGTGCAGGGAGGGCCATGAGGGTATGGAGTGGGTGTGGGTGATATCTTCAGACCACCTTCTTGTTGCAGCGCATATCTCAGGAAAAACCAATGATCTAGCAGACAGACTAAGAATGGCTTTGGACGAGAGGTCCCTCAATCAATCAGTGGCAGACATGATCTTCAGCCATTGGTGTCAGCCTTGCTGCTACTTCTGTGCATGCACCCTGAACAACAAATGCAGCAAGTTCTTCTCTCTGATCCCTCGTCCAGGGGAGTTGCTGAGGATGCACTAGTCCACAATTGGCCCCTGGGTCTCCTGTATGTTTAGCCTCCTCTTCCGCTCATCCCAAAGTTTCTTCAGAAGGCAAGCACGTTGAAGAGCTCGGTCATCCTCATTGCCCCCTTCTGGCCTCATCAGGCATGGTTCCCCTTCCTATGGTCTCATCTGAAATATCCTTGCAAAAGGCTTCCACCAAAAACGTCTACACCAGTAAGTGGGAAGAGTTTTGTCATTTGGGCCACAAGCAGAAACACTGATCCTTTCTCAGTGGCAGTTTCAGATGTTCTGCTGTTTCTTAGTACTTTATTCGAGGACGGTTCTAGTTTCTCAACTGTCAAGCTTTAGTTAGTTGCTATTTCTAATTTCCATGCTGCAAGTTAGCATAATTCTGTGCTCACTTGTAGGCTGTGCAAATCTTTCAAGAAAGGTGTTTCCTTGTTAAGGCCTCCCATCAAGGTCCCATCCCCCCTTGGGATCTCAGTGTCATGTTGCAGGTTTTGACTCTGGGACCCTTTGAACCAGCTGCAAGTTGTGGCATTAAGTTTTTGTCATGAAAGACAGCTTTTGGTGGCTATAACTTACACTAAGAGAATTTCTGAACTACAAGCCTTATCCTCCAAGCCTCCTTGCATAGCTTTTCATAAGGACAGGGTATCTTTATGCACTTCCTTTATGCCCAAAGTAGCCACAAAGAACAATATCAACCAATTCATCCAATTACCAGTGTTCTTTCCAAATTTCTTCAATAAAGTGAAGTATCTTCTTCACCTTCTAGATGTTTATAAAGCCGTTTTTACCTGCACAGGACCAAGCAACATAGGAAGTCTGACCAGCTCTTTGTAGCCTTCTCTTGTAATAGACTAGGGCAAGTGGTGTCCAATAGTGCCTTGGCAAAAGGGATATCTGGCTGCATTTCATACATTTACTGACTCAAAGGGTTGGAATTACCTAGACCTCCCAGAGCACATTCCACCAGAGTTATGGGTAATACTTCTGCTTTGTATTCTAGATCCTCCATTGATGACATTTGCTCAGCAGCAACATGGTCTAACAGTGCACCTTTGTATTGCACTAAAGTTGAATATCATATCCAGGAGCAGGGCCTTCTTTGGTTTGATTGTGCTGCAACATATCCTTCCATGAGAGCTACCCGGGATCTACTTATCTGGTGACTCTGACCCTATTATGAGGAGGAATGAAGAAGACAGCATCAGATTAAAAGGTTTTGTTGTACATAACTTGGCATCTTTGTTGTCTTCCTTAATTCCTCTTCACTTTCCCACCCAGCCATCCTCCTGTCTCTCTTGTGCTAGAGGAACTTGGTCTATGTAGGGACTCCTATGTCCCATGTCTGAGCCTCATCTGCCATTCCTTTGCTGTGTGAGTGATGGATGTATGGAATCAGCAAACTCGATCTGAGGTACTTGGGTGGATGTAGTGCATTATGGGTAAGAGGGAGGAGCTTGAGAGTTGGATTCAAGTCTGTAGAATGTAGCTGAGCCAGATCAGAGACCCTATCGCATGAGGAGGAATGAAGTTAGACAACACAGATGCCAAGTTATGGTAAGACATAACCTTTTATTTCTGAGGGTGTGCAGTGGTTACTAAAATAGGCAAATATCATGGTATTAAAAAATCCTATACATGCAAGTGGAAAAGATTTTCTAGTTGGTACCAGTCCAAGAACCAGGAACCTTTTCAGGCTCGGCTGCCTGTGGTTCTTGATTGAATGTGAGAATACTGTCCTGTGATCTTTCTTATTAATCTGTCAAGGTGTATTGGTCAGCCATTTCTGCTAGTCTTCCTTTTGATTAACCCTTTTCTAACCATGCAAATGTTAAACAGTTTTTGAAAGGGGTGCTCCATATTTATCCACATAGGAAATGGGTTTCCTTTTTAGGATCCCATCCCAGCTTAGTACTTGAAAGGCTTACTTTATCTCCATTTGAAAGCAGCTTATCATTTTGAATTGAGGTTGTTAGCATGGGAGACTTAAGTCACTGGAACAGTAAGTCAATAAAAAAAAGAAAAATTGCTAAGAGAGATGTATGGTGAGTTAGCCCCTGCTCATTTTTAATAAGAACAGCATTTTTTGAGTACTAATACTTCTTTTATGCCTAAATTGGTCTCGGAGTTAACTTAAAGGCAGACCGTTGCATCTCCTTATCTTCCTTCCTAAATACAAGAATAAGGGAGGAAAGATTATTCGCACTTTTTATGTCCACTGGCAACTCCTATACAACCTAGGCAAAACTCAAGCCTTCAGGAAAGCTGAAGTGTCTTCATTGAGGGTAAAATTAAATGACAACCAATGTTAAGCCTGAACATTTTTGGGTGGTTGCCTCAGCCTATTTCTTTTTGTTGCATTCATCATAATTAAAGCCACTTCCAGGCAAAGTTAGGACCAATTCCACAAAGACGTTGACTACTTGGGTGGTTTCTGGAAAGTGGTTGACTCCAGTATCCTAGAAGCAGCAACTTGGTCATCTGTACACAATTTTACAAAGCACTATAAATTGTTTTCCTTTCCTAGGACTATTCTCAGTGGCCTCCTGGAGTCTGTCTGTTGGTTCCTTCCTTGTTTAGTTTTTTAAGCTGTGGTAATCTGCTTATTTAGCTTAAGCTACTGCAACGGTAGCTTAAGCTAAATGGGTAGGTTACTACAACAGTGATCTTTGCATTGAACGTAGTACAGTTGGGTAAATAAACTTACTGTAAAAGTAGAAGTTCTAGTAGATAACTGTTGCAGTAGCTTCTCTCCAGCAGCCTTCTTTGCTTGTTTTTTTTTTTTTTATTTTGTGTTGCCATGGTGTGCATGCTTCAACCTTTTGTACATGGTTTTCCTAGAATTGTTCTATCAGGGCAGTTAAAATCTTCCTAGGCAAAAAAAAAAAAAAGCTTTGAAACTTATGACACTCCACTCTTGTTCCTGATGTTGGAGCATGTGGAAGGCACCTTTTTGCTTTGTTTTGTAAGCTGGAAGGTTACAGGGTGTAGGACCCATTTAGCTTAGGTTACTGCAGCAGTGATCTTTTGGAACATGTACTTGTATAGTAAGCCCATTTTGACTGATTTGATTTCTTTATTGTCTTGTCCGGGTATTGCAGTGCAGCATCAGGCCTTGCTATACAAAGATTTTGCAGAATTCTTCAAAGTGGCTCTCTTCAATGGCCTATTTTAGGAATTTGTCTGTTAGGGAAGAAGGTTAAAGATAAACTGCTGCAGTGTGAGCAAGAGGGAAAGATGCTCACAGGTATTGAGGTCAAGTTCTTGTCCTCTAAGAGATCTTTTTTAAAAAACTAGATGGGCACCAAGATTATCTGGTTTCAGAAATCCAAACAGCCCAAACATAAGCAACCGCACAACAGAGGATCCTGAGGTAGAGGGAGTTGCTCTCGTAAGCAGTGCCAAAGAGACAGAGGTGGTCCACACCAATAAGGGTTTTGAGGGACCTCCTCAGGTTTCTGCCAATACGAACCCTGAACAATTGACCAAATATATCATTCCACAAATGGTCAGGGGGCCGTCTTTCCTGCCATACATTTGCATGGTTGGATCACACAAGGCAGATTAATAAGGGAAGTCATTTCCAAAAATATAATTAATACCGTTTTCACAAAAAAATCATAACAAAAACCTTTTCATCCATCCTTTGTGCCACCTTTTCAAATACCTAGGGTGCCTCCTGGACGATATCTTAATTGTAGACATCCTGGGATTATTTCAGCAATGGGGAGAATTGGCAACTAAGAGGAAATGGTATTTCTTTGAGGCCTTCAGAGCTGGACCGTCTACTTTCTGGATTTTCATCATTCTCCCCAACCTTGCTGATGAACCTATCTTGTGTCTCAGCTGGCATTGAAGGAGATGGACTTGGCAGACCCCATACCCAGAAACTTGATAAAACTTTGTTTCCTTGAGACAGACCCTGTTGGAGCAAGGGACCTGCTGTGGATGACATCTTTCTGAGTGGCTGCTGCCACTGTTAACTCTGAGGGAGCTATCCTATCCATCACTTAAACAGGTTTATTGTTTGCTTTTGACAAACTAGAAAAGTGGAATTAGGCTTCAGTGATGTTTGTTACAGGCACTGAACTACCTTGCTTGCCTTATAAGATTTCAGAGGTTCTTCACCTAGCAACTGTCCCAAGTCCCTCTCCAGAGCTATTACTGCAACTCCTGCAAAATAGTGGATTCCATTTCTGATGTGTCCGTATGCCTTTTAGCAAACACAGTTGACAGCACATCTAGAGCATCAGGCATAGGCTTCGCTTTACATCAGTAAACCCGGATGTGTGTATGTGATTTTGCGGAGAATTTCAAGATATCCTTTTTTAATGCCCCTTCTGACAGGTCCACCCTCTTTGGGCCCAAAATAAGATGCACTTGAGTGAACAAGATGACAAAAAACCCTGTCTGCTGCCAGCATCCACTTTTCCACTCCCCCCCCCCGGAAGGATCTTCTGGAACCAAATAGGTGGTAAGAGGCTTTGGTTCAGAAAGTCTCATGGTTTTGTGCAGGATACTTTTAGAGATGGACCACACCCAAGTGTTTATGGGGGGGGTGGACAACTATAGTGTACATTGCCTGTGAGGCATAGGTGGTCTGCAGAACAAAGAGTCTCAAGGCCCCTTTGCTGTCAGCCTGTCTGCCGCACTCTGGGAGTAGGTGCATTTTTCCATTCACCTTCACGCCTGGTTAGCCGTTCTGCAAAATTCGTGCGTCCAGAGAAAAATATGTAGAGCCTCTGTCATTCCCTTTATTTGCCACCTGCAAAATTCACAAAGAAAGATTCCTAATGTTTCACCCCCCTCAGAGGAAAACAGTAGCTCACGAAATTGCAGAGCTGCTAGAATAAACAAGTAATCCAGGAGTTCTCAACTGACCAGAAAGGGTCCAGAGTGCACTTGAGGTGCTTCTTGGTTGTGAAGCAAAAAAAAAAAAAAAAAATCAGGCTCATCCTGTATGTCAGCCACCTAAACCAGTTTGTGACACCAACAGAATTTCAGACAGTCATGGTCCAGCCCATTTTATTTCCTCCTTTCACAAGGAAGGATGACAGGATGTGCTCGTTCGATGTGTAGGACACATACTACTACATAAAGATAGCTCAGCAGTCCCAAAGGTCCCTTCAGTTTCTCCTGGAAGCCATTCATTTTTAGTTCAGGGCACTGCCCTTTCAGTTTCACCTCAACTTGTTGAGTGTTCATCAAATGTGTAGCAATTGTCGCAAATCTCAGACTGGAAGGTTTCCAGGTTTTCCCATATTTAGACCACTGACTCTAAACTGCCACCACAGTGTACTACTTGGAGCCAGAGACTCTTCACTCCAGTTATGTTCACCTAGGAATCATACTTTTCCTGGAAAAGTCCAAATTAATTTTTCTTCAAACAGTAGACGTCTTGGAATCCCACCTGGATACAACATTGCAGGTAGCCAAACTACTAGAATCCAGAGTAATTGTATTGCATCAACAAGCCTGATTGATTCTTTATCTCCCAAAACTTCCAGCAAGGTACATCGTATATCTGTGTTGGACTCGGCAACTTCCTTAACTCTTTGTCTTTCACACCAGATTTCATTTGAGAATGTTACAGTGGACACTCTTGGTACAGTGGTCTGTACTTCATCATCCTGTGCACTTCCCAGTCAGTCTCTCGAGAATCTGAAGTCATCATATTCAGTCTAAGACTGCTCTTTTATTATCTCTTCCCCAGTAGCCACAGTAAACACAGACATTTGTGTGGGAACATTGTAATGGGAAAACTGTCCAAGGCATATGGACTATGACAGAGTCCAGGCTTCACATCAATATGCTAAACTCTAAATCACAAGTCCACGAAGCAGCACACCAATGAAAATGGGATAAAGCCAAAAGAACATTTAATACCAAGTTAAGTGCTTTTGTTCCATTATAATTCACAGGAACTTCTTCAGAACTTAAAAAAAAAAAAAAAAAAAATCTAGATAAATTCTACCGGTAACAATGGAAACAGGTTGCTTATGGGTGGTCTGCCTTCTGGTGAATCGCAAAGTTTACCCCTCACCCAATTAACCTCAAACAATTATACTTCAGTATCTCCATCAATGGTGGAATTTAGTGCGTGGAAAACTAACTGCTTTGAGTTTAAAGTTCGACATAATACAGTTCAGCTCGAGACATCGGTTTATGAATCTTTAAGTCAGCAATTAGAGCAGTTTGAGAAGAAATTGTGTTTAAGAATTTGCAGCTTGACAATACTTATTACAAAACATTGAGCAGAAAATCGTGCCCAAAGGTTTCCGATTTTGGAAGATACCTAATGGTATTTTGGGCAATTTGGATTATTACAAGGACTTGTTACATGTCTTCGATACTGCAGGTTTAGAATTGGTGAAAGTGATGATAAAGCACAATGTCCGTTTTGAAAACCTGTCTAAGGAATTGGATGAATTAAATAGCATCAAGAGCGATTTATTGTTTAGTCATTTTGAGACCAATTATGTTAATATTTTTTTTTTCAGGTGAAAAACTATGTAATAATTTACAGTGGAAAGTCGGAAAATTCCAGAGACATGGAAGGCATATAGTAAGGGAAAGGTTTATTCTAAGCTAACCAATCACAACAGACACACACACACACACAACATCCACATTAGAGAACCAATCAGAGAGGATCAGGAGAGACTCATAGTGGAGGTTTCAGAAAAACAATGGGAGATTACATCACCTTCAGGGGGCGTATCCCAGAGAGGGAATCCGGACAACCAGTGAGCAGAAGAGCTACAGTGTGTGCAGGAAAGCCAGTTTGTTCAGCAAGGGGCCAAACCAAAGAAAACATACCCGAAGCACAATAGCCTCAAGAAGCATTAGATGCTACAGTTCCACACGAAAATCTTGAAGCCGGAGCTTTAAGAATTGTTTACAACACCAAAAGTGACTTTCAAGTTTTTATTTTTTCTCATAAGGACTTCTGTTGACCATGTTAATGCATTAGCAAAAGGGCTCTCTCTCTTGTACCTTCTAAGAGAGCTAACATGGTAGAAATATTAACAGATTTAAAGCTTTTCACCAGAAAGTTGAATTTGTCTCTGTAGTTTGGTGATTCAACAGCTAGGAATGAAACAGACTTTAAACTCTCTAGTGTTTTTAATCCTCCACTTAATTGTATTTTAATGTTTTAAAAAATGTGTGAAGTAGATTTGAGAGAAATTTTATCAGCAGCAGTGAAATACAAGTTAAACAATTTGTCCGCTCATGAAAATTATTTGTTGAAAGAGATTTATTCTGACAACACTATGAGTAATGCAACCAGGTAAGGAGGGAGGCCTTGTCATTATGGAAAAAAGTATATATGATAAAATGTTTTGAGTTAAGTGATGTTATTTATAGTGAGGTGTCTAGAAATAAAATTAATATTGCTATGCACAATATCAATACAGATTTGTACGATATGTTAATTCAGGGACAAATTAGTTAAGAAGAATTTGATTATATGTGCAATGACAGGCCTGTAATTGCGGGAATATTTGGGATTCTGAAATTAGATAAATGTTTGCAAACCCCCTCCCCCCTTAAAGTCCAGTTGTTATTGCAACACAGTCTAAAACCTTTTTTATAGCTAAAATGTTGGACCACTGGTTAAAAGGTAGTATTGCCAAATTGCCACAAGTTTGTTGTCTCATGACAATTTTTAAGTTTACTAAATAAAGTTGATTATATTGAAAGCAGTTGGATGTGGTAAATTTATATTCAGTTATCCCCTATCAAGTGGGGTTGAACTGGGTGGAGGAACATTTATCGGTCATTTGAACATCGAAAAAGTTAGTGCTGCAGTGTCACGTATGGAGATTATTTTGTTGAACAACTTCATTTTTTTCAATGGGCATTTTTACAAATAGGAAACGGATGTTGCTTTGGGGGCAGGATGTGCCTCATGCTTTGCAAACATAGTCATGTCATTTTGGGAAAGGAATTTTATTTTTAATAGTATGTTTAAAGATTCCTTCTTGATGTACACCCATTTCCTGGACAATATATTTCTTTTGTGGCATGACACAGTTGACAGTCTAATAAGATGTGTGGAATACATCAAAAATGCAGTTGAATTTTTAAAGTTTAATTATAGTAGGGACAGAATAGTTTATTTGGACATAGAGGTCATGAAGAACAGAGTACATAATAGATTCATTTCCAACATCCATAGAAAAACACCTTTTCCCACAAATATTTACGGTATGACAACTGTCATCCTACCTTTCAAAAAGTCAGTTGTGAAAGGTCACATGGTGAGATTAGCATGAATGATAGAGGAAAGTACTTTCATTAGTGCGTGTAAATCTTTGTCTAATATGTTTTTGAACAGGGAGTACCCTAGAAACTTTGTGGAGCAGATTGAAGGTGAAGTTTTAAGGAAAAGAAGATTTGGAGTTTATAGCCCATTGTTAAATGGGGCTCAATGAGGGTTGGAAGGGTTGGATGTCCATGCTGGTTCTGATGGTGAAATTCTTAATAGAAGTAACGCATTTATTTCTACATTTACTATATCCATACACCAGCTTATCAGTAAAATCATTTGTAAGAATTGGAGTATTTTTTTCATCAGATTTTGTGGTGCTAAGGAGAGTAGGCATGAAACCTAATATGGTATACAGACGAAAACAGGTCGTTGAAAGAAATATTGGAGAAGGATAACAAATCTCAGTGTCACTTGCAGCTGCAGGCCTGGTATGTTTAAATGTGAACTCAATGTACTTTCATAAAATGCACTGATGTTTTTGAAATTAATTGAAAAAGAATTTCAGTTAATGGTCATTGCACGATTCAAAAAGTGTGGTATATATTGCCATTTGTAAGTTGTGCTCTGCATTTTATGTATGTAAAACCCTGAGAAGATTAAAAGATAGACTTTATGAACACAACTTGGATATAAAAAGAAGGAAGACCACAAACGCATTGTTCAGACATATGACGCAAGCAGAGGACCATTGGTTTAAATTTGTGGTCTTAGAACAAATTGTAGTAGAGGAAAAGGGTGTTATGAATGAACACCTTAATAGATGTGAATTAAAATGGCAACTTTATTTGAATGCTACTCATTATCCAGGGTTAAATGAAATGGTGCCTATAAATTCTGTTTTAACATTTAAGTATTATGAAGCTTAGAATGGTAAAAATCTTGAAAGTTTGAAGTATTGTTGTATTTTATAATTATTTTTGCTGTCTTAAATGTTGCCACTTTAAGAGGGTAATTATTTACTCATTTAATTAATTGTCATATGCCTTTTAAAATCATTTAAAAGTGGAGTAGGGTGTGTTTTTACTTCTGAGGAAGTTCCTGTGAATTATATTGGAATGAAAGCACTTAACTTGGTATTACTTCTTTTGGGTTTATCCCATTTTCATTGGTGTGCTGCTTTTTGGACTTGTGATTTAGAGTTTAGCAGTTTGTTCATGATTGTTTTTGTGCTTCACATCAATGTGCTGGAGATGAGGGCAGTCTTCCTACCATTTCAATCCTTCCAGGACTCCATCCCCAGTGGTTTTATTGTGATCCAGACAGCCAGTATGGGTTCCTTATTATATCAGCGAATGCTTAAAATAGCGATTGCTGTTTTATCGACCATTTTAAATCGAAACCGAGAAATCCCAAATACATGGATCAACAGTTTTTTTCCCAGGGGGAAAAAAAAAATCACTGGGCCGTTTTTGAGACTTTGCCATTTCCTCCACTGTGGTGCGATCTCAGAGTTGGTATATTTAAGTACGGGGGTATGGGGGGCATAGCCCCTTACTTACTTTGTCTTTTTTATTTCCCCTGAAGCAGCATCCCCCCCCCCCCCCGGGGGGAAAAATATCACTGTTCTGTGTGTTCGCAAGGGTTAATTATACAGTGTTCCCTATTTTAAGCATTCGCCATTGAAAAATAGGCCCGACAGTATGCCACTAATTTGGCACATCAGCAAACAAGAGGGTTCCTGCTTATAATCCTTATTTTGGTAAGCCATTGGGGTTTGTTATTGGCAATGTCTTCAGTTCTTTCTGGTTGTATTTAGCTAACAAGTTGAGCAGGTCCATTCTTCTGCCTCACCAGTGGTGCGTCAAACAGTTGGTGGTCACCAAAATCTTCAGTCACTGAGCCAGCCTTACTGTGACCTTTTCACTACTCTGTCCAGCACCAAATGCATCCATGACTTTGTCCTGAACCCCTAGTTGGGGAGACATAATGAGGGACACTGTAGCCCACACGACCCCTGGGTTTCCTTTATGCTTAATCCTTTCATACTTCTCATGATCAGGTTCCTTCAGATAATTTTTCTCATGTAAATATGTATATACTATTGAATGACCAACCGTTTTCATATAAGACCACAACTCCTGTGAGAATGAGCACTATAAATGTATCCTTGTATTTTGCTTTTGTAGACTCTATCCATTTATGTTTATTCTTTTTGGTTTTTGTGTGACCTTAGTATCTGTATCTCTTAGATATAATTTCCATTATTAACTCAAACTACTGTTATATCTAGGTTATTTTTACATAAGTTTTTTTCCCTACTGGAATACAGAATATAAAATCCTAGGTATGTAATATGTTATAAAGTTTTGTAATGTAGCAGTTTCTACTGTAAATATCTTGTCTTGTCCTATTTTGGTTGTTGTTTGTGGAGCTTTTCTCCCCGGGCCTCCACTGAAAATGGACATATATCCAGCTGGACTTGCCCGGTCAACAAATGTAAAATAAATAATAAATAAATAAATAAAATGATCTGGGGCTTATAGTCTCCTTTTGGCCTCAACAGATATGATACTCCTTTCTGTGGCCTCACTTGGTGTACTTTCTGTGGGTGCTGGACCCTCTTCCAATTTTGCTTTCTCACCCATCTAGTTAGCCTCATCCAGACATCAAAGCTCCTAAAGTTAACAGCTTGATTTCTCCACTTTTAAGAAATTCAAGACTTTCTTCCCCTCTTCTCCATGTTTTGTCATCTTAAAAGTCTTCTGGTAGAAACATTTGTAGAAGAACGTGGAAAAGCTTTTCCATTTGGGCATCCTCCAAAGTCTTGGATTGTTTTTCAGCTCCATTGCAATTGATTTTGGATTTTTTTGGCAAGTTTGTTTCATGCAAATACTAGTTACTCCAAGATCAGTAGTTTAGCTGGCAGCCATTTCCAGTTTTCTTGTGGGGGAAGATCACACTTAATTCATCACTGAGGTTATCTAAAGCCTTTTTTGTAAGGTACCTTTCTCCTTCTACCTCTCTTAAGGGGCCCTGTTCCACCATGGGATATTACTGTAGTAATCCAGGGCCTAAGCAAGCCCCCTTTTGAACCTGCGGCTACAGTGGAATTGAGATTTGTTTGGGGGGAAATGCTTTTTCTAGTGGTAGTTATCTCATCAAGAAGGATTTCAAAACTTCAGGCCCTGTCTCGTAAGACTTTATCTTTGGTGTTCCACAAAGGTGGGGGGTGTCTCAGAACCAATCCTAATTTTCTCCCCAGGGTTGCTTCTGACTCTTGACTTAAATCAGGCTATTAATTTCCCAGTCTTCTTTTCCTAATTTCTTGAACTAAGAAGAATACACCTTGCACTTCCTGGATGTTCATTGTCAGTTATGGTTCTACTTGCACCATACCAAGAATGTAAGGAAATTTGACCAACTGTTTCTCTCTTTCTCTAAGACTAAATTGGGAAATACTGTTTCCAGTGTTATTCTGTTTATAAAGCCAAAGTATTGTCTGTACCTCAAAAACTTAAAGCTTATTCTATAAGAGATATTACAACTTCCATAGCCTTCTTTTCTAGAGTTCCTTTTGTGGATGTTTGTGCTACAGCCACTTGATCCACAGTGCATATATTTGTTTCCCGCTACAAGCAAGACTTGTAGTTAAGGATGTTCTTTGTGTTTCACTGTTGCAGTCATTAAATTTGGGTTATCTGCTTGCAGGTAGCCCTTAGTCAGCCTGATTAACAAAGTCTTGGGTCCTGCGTCGGTTGCTGTCCCTTTTTCCATGACGTCAGGTCGTCAGGGGTATAAAACATGCAGCTGACGCCCTTACATCTGTCTTTCTTGACGTGCGGTGCCCAAGGCAGAAGCAGTTTGCAAGTGCCAGTCAGCCAACTCCTGAAATTTTTGTTTTCGAGTTTCAGAACCGAAGTCTTCAGCTAAAGCTAAGTATTCCATTGGGGAAACTTTTCCTTGCTCCTTACAGATGTGTCTACCTTGGATGGGTCCGAAGCCGCTGTGCAGGCACCAGCTTCTGAGGGTGTATTCAGGCCTACGTACTTGCATATTAAACGGATGCCTCCTTCTTCTCTTAGGTCTAAATCTCGAACCATGCCTAAAAAAACGACGCCCAGGCCACATGCTCAGGCCTCTATGCCTAAAAAAACAAATGATAAGAATGGCTGAAGATCTAATAACTTTAATCAGGGGTAGCCAAACCCCCTTTCTAAGAGTTCTAGGACTGAAGTGATTTATGAATCTTCTGACCAGGATTCTGTTTTTTCTGATTCTTCTGAAGATCTGGATTTGCCCTTATCTAGTTTTGAGGATTCTGATGCAGAGGACTCCATTCCCTCTGCTTCCCCTCCAGAGGATTTTTCTTTTGGGGAAACCTTACATACTCTAAGGGAGCATTTCCACTGGGAAAGCCAGGATTTTTCTGATTCAAAAATGAGGCTTAGGGATTTCTTACTCCTATCTCAGCATAGGCCTTCAGCTGTTCCTCCTGTACTAGACATTGTTGATGCTTTTTCGGAATCTAGTTTGACCCCTGATTCCTTGCTCCTGCTCCCAGAAAACCAGACGGATACTACAGGTTCCTGAGTCACACAAGTTTCTTTTTAAAAATCCTATTGCGGATCCAGACTATTTCACAGGGGCCCAAGGGCATTAAGGCTTCTACTGCTAAAAATCCTACCCCTTCTGATAGAGACTTCAGGGTGCTGGATAGATGGGGTAAGAAGGTTTACACTTCTGCAACCTTGGCCATTAGGGCTTTAAACTGCCAGTTTCATATGTTAAAGTATCAGCAACATGTTATTGGATTGCTTAAACAGAAAATGATGTTGATTCCTGACTGTGTTGAAAATAAAGAATTACAGGATTTAATGCATTCTGCTGAGCAAGTTGGAAAACATACTTTGCAATGTGGTTTTGATTCATTAGAGGCCTCTTGCAGGGTCGCTGTTACTGGGTCTGTGCTCAGAAGGCATGCTTGGCTTAAGGAGCAATCTTTGCCTGATCGTGATAAAGCTAAATTGTTGAATGCTCCCTTAAATCAGGACCACCTGTTTGGCAACAAGGCTGAGGAAGTTCTTAAAAAGGTGGAAGATAAAGCTAAATCTATGCAAACTGTTAAAGATTTATTACAAGTTCAGCCTCCTAGATTTAGTAGGTACTGGCCTCCTAAGAATTGGTCCTTTCCAGCCCCTTCCAGGTCTTCTCAAGCCAAACCCAAACACAGCAAAAACCCCAGGTTTCAGTCCTAGGGGGCACACAGGACTTAAGCAGTGGGGGTCCTCCACTTCCAAAGCTGGGAGTAATAAGACTCCACCCTATGGTAAACTGTCCCAATGACTTCCTTTTAAAATTTCCAAGCACTTATCAACTGGCTGCCCCTTTGGGGAGAAAGATTGCTCTTCATGCAAAGAACTGGAAACTCAGGACAAATGGGTTTTAAATGTAGTGTCCCAGGGATACAGATTTCACTTCCATACGTTGTCAACACCAAGCGGGTGGCCAGACCTACCCTCAAATCATTGGGCAGAGGCCCAAAAATAAGTACTTTCTCTCTTAGGCATGGGGGCTATTCTACTGGTACCAGAAGAGGAAAAGGGACAAGGATTCTACTCGAGACTTTTCCTGGTACCCAGAAAAGACAGTTCATGGCGTCCTGTCCTGGACCTGTCTACTCTAAACACCTTTCTGGAGATGCCAAAATTCAAGATGCAGACTCTTCAGCAATTACTTCCTATGCTAGGCAAAGATGCCTGGTTGGCAACACTAGATTCAAAAGAAGCATACCTGCACATCCCAATCAGGGAATCTTGCAGAAAATACCTATGCTTCAAAGCAGGCTACGCACACCATCAGTTCTCTGCACTGCCCTTTGGCTTATCTACTGCACACAGGGTATTCACAAAGTGCCTAGCTCCAGTTATTACATTTTTCAGGCAAAGAAATATTCAAATATACCCATATCTGGACGATTGTCTAATTCAGGCAGAAAGCCAGGACATACTTTTGAATCATCTGCCCTTTGTACAAAGGGTTCTAACTTGTCTGGGGTACACCATAAACAAAAAGAAATCACACCTGGTACCCTGCCAGCAAATTATATTCCTGGGAGCAGGCTTGAATACAACTTCCCAAATGGCCTACCTCACGCCAGAGAAATTTCTTCTTTTGACAACCTACTTCAAACAAGTGGCCACAAAGACCCTGCTATCTGCAAGACAAATACCGCAAGCCTTGGGGTTCATGGCCTCCTGCATTCTTCTAATTCCATATGCAAGACTGCATATGAGGAAACTACAGTGGTATCTAAAAAGCCTATGGTGTCAACATTCTCAAGATCTAGAAGCAATGATGCCTATCATACCTTGCATACGCCTAGAGTTCCTTTGGTGGGCAGAGGCCTGCCACCAAAACAAGGGATTACCTTTCACACCACCCCCTGCCGCCCAAACCTAACAGATGCATCAGACTATGCATGGGGGGCTCACCTGGCAGGGAAGTGCATTCAGGGCAAATGGAACCCAAGTCAAATGCACCTGCATGTCAATCAGAAAGAAATGTTAGCTGTACAGAATGCTCTGACAGCCTTCAAGGACCACATTCTTCCAGGACAATTAATGGTAAAGGCGGACAACACCACTGTTATGTGGTACATAAAGAAGCAGGGGGACACACATTCTTACCCCCTCTGCTGACTAGCCATGGCATTGTTGAACACAGCCTTGAGCTACCAAGTGCATCTACAAGCTCAGTTCCTGCTTGGAAAGTTAAGTACACTGGCAGACAGACTAAGCACAAACCTTGTGGACCCACATGAGTGAAAACTGGAACCATGGATTATCAACATGTTAACAAGCAAATGGGGGAGCCCTGATATAGACCTGTTTGCCTCTCCCTAGAACTACCAATTGGACAAATTTTGCTCAAGGATTCCCCACAAACAAGCCTGGAAAGTGGATGCTCTGTCCTTCAGCTGGAAAAACCTGTCAGCCTTTGCCCTCCAAAGTACTACTAAAAATCAAACAGGACAAACCAAGGATGATTTTGATTGCTCCAGACTGGCTGCGCCAACACTGGTACCCCCTCCTGCGCAGTGTGTCACAGTTATCCCCATGCCACCTGCCTCAGACTCCTTCCCTGTTGTCTCAACAGGAGAACCAGATTCTGCACCCTCAGTTTCTAACACTGAACCTTGCAGCCTGGCTAATTACATAATCTCTCCTTTACCATCCCTGAGTAAACCTGTGATAGATATCATTTTAGAGGCAAGGAGGCCTAGCACTAGAAAATCCTGTGCTGAAAAATGGAAAAGATTCTATGCCTAGAACCAGTCTCAAGGGATGAGCACAGCAGGGCCCAATTTACCACAGATTTTGCAATACTGAACTGAGATGCTTCACAAGGGCCTGTCTTTTTCCTCCAAACTCCGCGCCTGTTATAATACAGAACCCCCCCTCTTCTCTCATCCACTGCTCAAGCATTTCCTCAGAGGGGCCAAAAATTTAAGACCACCCAGGAGAGCTCCATCCCCAGTCTGGGACTTTAACTTTGTTTTGGATAAACTCACTCTACCTCCTTTCGAACCAGCTGCTACTGCAGACCTAAAATTTCTTTCTTGGAAAACAGCTTTCCTTTTAGCAGTCACTTCAGCTAGAAGGGTATCTGAATTACAGGCCCTTATGGCAGTGGAGCCTTTCATCATCTTTCATTCGGACAGGGTGTCCCTCAGAACCAATCCACCTTTCATGCCCAAGGTGGTATCCAGTGTGGCTCTTAATCAGTCTGTTCATTTGCCAACCTTCTTTCCCAATCCGCAGAACAAGGGAGAACGGATATTGAATTCCTTAGATGTGCACAGACAACTCAGATTCTACTTGGACAGGACTAAACCTCAAAGGAGGGCAGAGGGGAAGGCTATTTCAAAGCAAACTATTTCTAAATGGAGAGGCCATTGCATTACTTTCTGCTATAAGCACCATGGAAAACCTGTCCCCTAGGGGAAAAACACTATGAACAGGCACCAGAACTCCACTCAGCTCGGTAAAGAATAAAATAAAAAAACATTCTTATTCACTTTAATGACACGACAAGTAAAATTAAGCGCTTTTCGTTTGGGGAATATCCAAATTTCTTCAGATACAAAACAAGAACAGTCAGCCCAGCTAAAATCCACTCTATAACATAAAAAGTTAATTGATTAATTACCCACAAGTGTGCCACAACACTCATTTAAAGTTACACTTCACAAATACATTATTTGTTGCTAACCAAACCTAAAAACGTCAATACTTTTAAAACATTGTCACAGTTGATAGAAAATTATTACATTTACAAAAAATAAATACGTATATATGTATAATGATGAATAATACTGACACCCAACCCAAACTTGATTATTATACCATAATTATAAAAGCATAATTTATAAAAAACATATGTAAAAGTAATTCATAACTTCGTTATTTTATAATAATACTTTATCAATAAATAACCAACTATCCAACAGAATTACATAGAAAATTACCTTAGTAAACTTTTCAATTTTAATATACTTGCTAAAGAATAAATTTCATTAATACCTGGGGGGGCACAAGAGTCGAGTAGCAACTGCCATTTCAACTCATGTTCTTCAAGATGTAACCTAACTATGTTACTGTCTAAGTACCTCACATTCTCATGTGTAAGTTACCTGTGCTATAACTCTAAACTTAAAACCATGACTGTGACTGTCCTTACAGTCATGGTGACTGTGACTGTCCTTACAGTGCTCTAGATAAGCACTGTAAGGACAGTCAGTCACCATGACTGTGACTGTCCTTACAGTGCTTATCTAGAGCATTATCCATTTTTTGTTTACTAATAGCATAAATATGCATTATCCATTTTTTGTTTAATAATAGCATAAATATGCTCATAAATCCTGTCACGCAGTCTATGGTTGGTCTTACCAACGTAGAAAGCTTGGCAGGCATTGCACTGTGAGAGGTACACCACTGATCTGGAATTACAGTTAAACTTACCCTTAGTATAATAATTGTAGTTTCTCACTCGAAATTTGTTACCTGTTTCAGTGTAATTGCAATATCTACATGCATCACACCTATACATTCCCACATGCCTATTGGATGGTTTCATGGTAGTTTCCATCAACTTCTTTAAGTTCTGTCCCTTCCTATATGTAATAATCGGAGATTCCCCCAATTTAGAAAAAATCTCCTTATCCACTGAGAAGAGATGCCTGTAATTTTTAACTATTGATCTAATCTCCTTGGCCTCCGAACTGAATGTAAGAACAAAGGAAATTGAAAAAGTCCTTGCTGATCGTTCCTCCCTTCCCCTTGTTCATTAACCACATTTATAGGGATAAGACCCAAGGTGCCTATACTATGTGGTTCATTTATAGAACAGTTGTTCAGATTAGGCTTATATATACCTTGGGACCTTTTTAACTGGTCTTCTTCAATAATGCCTACCAAATATTTGGAAGGGTAACCTCTATTAAGGAACATATTCCCAAGATTTAAACATTCCTGTTGGAAATCAGCTTCACCAGAAACCATCTGGGTTGCTCGAACCAGTTGTCCTTTAACAACAGATTTTTTCTGTTGTAAAGGGTGTGCACTGGAGAAATACCCCAGGGGATCAGACCTCACTCCACCAGGGCTGCATCTACCTCTACAGCCTTTCTTAGAGACGTCCCTACCAGGGACATCCTAGAAGCTGCTACCTGTAGTTCTGTACGTACTTTCACCAAGCATTACCATTTGCCAATTTTCTCTAAATCCAGAGCTGGCTTTGCCACTGCAGTTTTGTAGGGCCTTATAGCTGGTCCTAATGCTATCTAAATTCCTCCTCCCAACCACAGCTTTGTGAATCTATCCAAATGTAATGACTGCAACAGTGAAACACAAAGAACATAGTACAGTTGTGTACACTTACTATAAATGAGGATGTCCGAGTGTATTCACTGTTGCAGTCCTGATTACCCTCCCTCCAGTCGCCTAACTTCTTTTTACTATACCTCTACTTTCCTTTACTATGCCTAAAAGCCTTTTTTGTGCATTTGCTTTCTTGTTGGAGGTATTTCATTGTACTTTTATATTTAATTGCTCCCCATTAGGGGGTGGCACCTGACATCTGGGGCAAGAAAAACTGATGTAATGGCGTTTGCTGCATGTTTTATACCCCTGACGTCATGGAAGAAGGGACAGCGACTGACGCAGGACCCAAGACGTTGTTAATCAGGCTGACTGAGGGCTACCTGCAAGCAGATAACCCAAATGTAATGACTACAACAGTGAATACACTCCAACATCTACATTTATGGTAAGCGTACCCAACTGTACTTTCCGAGCTTTATTTGGCTCAACCATTCTCCATAGTACTTCAGAATATCCTTTAGTCCTCCAGGGGTTTTCAGAAGCCTTGTCTTGTTTATGGTGTTTGACTGTTTCCCTGTCATTTCATGCCACTTTGTTTTTGCTGGGATAACACGGGTATGGTTACTTGGATAGGCAGGCAAACTTAGATCTGAGGAATTAACAGGGTGTTGGAGGATTATGAGTTGAGTGGGGAGCCCTGAGCCTTGGATCTGTAGGTCAGAGTGTTACTGGCTTTGAATCTGGGCAGATCTGATATACCTAACATTTTAGATGGATGGACGAAGACTACACAGATCTAGAGTTAATTGTAAGTACGTAACTTTTATTTAAATCTATATAAATTACATCATAACACAATTTTTCATTTGTGTGTTATAGAAAATCCTTACAGATGGTTATAGATCCGTTTTCAACTTGTATATGCTTGATATATGGTATCAAGTCCTATCATTTCCAATTCTGACAATTTATCCAAAACAACCTTTTAAATTATTTTTCCACAACAAGAAAGTGTCTTACGGGTTTGTCCTATTCATCTTTCCCTTAAAAATTTTTAGTAAAGCTGCTGTTAGAGGGATAAAGCCCTGGCTATGGGCTAGTCGTCCCTAGTTTAACGGCTTGTGTGCCTTAGAGTGGCAGGACGGGATGGGCATGTCCATCCTGGGTGGGAGGACATTCATCAGTGATGCTCCCTTAGGAGAGGTGTGGTCCAAAGAGGGGAGTTGCGCTTGGACTTGAGCACAAGAGTTGGGGGAAGGGAAATGGGTAAGGGAAATGGGTAAGGCATATAAAGAAACCACCACCCCAGGAAATATGCAAAAGTGTTGAGCCCCCAGGACACCCTTAGCATCCACAAATGGCCCTAACAATACCAGGTAAGGCTGGGGGAGAGGAGATAAGTTGGCAGACCCAGCATGGGGCAGTAGGGGCCCAAGCTGATTAAATTATATCCCAAGGGGGACCAAAATAGTACTTATATAAAAAATGTTAAGTGCATGTCTCCAATCTTTAGTAGTCTCCTCATACTTAAATGACCTAGTGAGTAACAGCTGTAATGATAATGTAAGTTCATGCTGAAGTGTTCCTGGGTCATTATTACTAATTCATTCTCTTCCCTATCCTTTGTGTGAGGGGGAAGCCTTCAGCTGTCACAGGAAGTGTGTGTTCAGTCTTTTTCTGCTATCCAACGAACAAAGTCTCCTTATTCTTAACAGTGCTAAGTTTTCCAGCTTACTGCTCAGATATGCCAAATTTAGGGACCTTCTTCCTCTCATATGATTATTAGATTTATTAATGTTCATCATATTGATCACTGCTGTAGTAGCCTTGGATTATTTGGGTTAGATCCTGCCTGCCAAAAATGTAATAGTCAGCCAGCTTCCAGAGGTTTAGAGCATCTTCCAAGTGCCCAAACTGTCAGCCAGCTTGAGTTTAGCAGACTAAAAGACCAGTCTGAGTGCCAAACCTTTCAGAGTTTTACTGCTGCCAAAGAGAAAACTCTTTGGCTTTCGAGGATAGACACTCATCTTGTGCTGTTCAACTGGGCAGACAAGTTACCTTTTGGGGGGATCCTTCCATTCAGTAATTTTATTATCAATACTTTCCCCTTTAGGAACGTTATTTTAAAGCTAGGAGTTTGTTCTGACAAACTGCCACAAGACTGTGCTGTACTTTTAAACAGGAGTGCTCTTTTTTCCTGCAAATTTAAAAGTTGTTTAAAGTAAGAAAAACATTTTTTCTCTTGAATTTTTTTTCCTTTGTGGAGTTAGCAAAGTGTTAGAAAATTAATTTTACTGCATTTATCTGTGAAAAACATGACTTTTAAAGGCTGTTTTTACCATCATTTTCTGCTTGTTTCCTCTAGGGTAGAGGCACCATTTTCTTCATGACCATGGCACAGTCTCACTCTCACAGTCAGTCCTGCTTCCAGACACAAAAAGAAAAAGTTAAGTAAATAACCTAATCCAGTACAGCTGGCTAACAAATTGCCTCCAGAGCAGGTGGATGATTGCTGTTCTCTTAGCTTGCTCCTCAGACCACTCATATTTTACTCTGGCTCCCTCTGTTGTAAAACTTACAGCCACCATGAACTGGTGGTTAGCCACGTCCTGTGAGGCTGTTGCTGTCCCTTTAGTGGGCAAGGGAGAGACACTCATCAGTCCTGGGAGAGGGAACAGAGACGACTTCCCTGTTTAGGTAGAATGTTGTACCGATCTCTGGGGAAGCTGCTGCTGCTAGTAATAACTTTGTTGGCCTCATTTTTCCTCTAAAAAAGAAAACCAAAATCTAAACATATATGTACTCTTCAGATTTCCGTAGACAAGAGTAGTGTATTGGGTCTGGCTCAGGGTTTAATTCAGGCTGTCAATCCTTCTTGTAAGGTGGATTCTGGTAAAAGAAAGAGGGATGCCTCTTTTCCTGAAGAGATTCAAAATTCTGAATGTTGACAGGAAGATGAAGGACAAATAAGAGTTTTCTTCTCAATTTTCTGATTCAGAGAAGAGCTCAATTTCTGATTCTCCCCATGGGGGATTCCCTTTCTCTGAGACTGTTTTCAGAATGTGCCAGTGTTTTTATTGGGAGTACACTGGGATTTTTTGGTCCCTAAGAAAATACTATGTATGCATTGTTACAGAAGGACTTTACAGAACCTTCAGCGATTCCTCCAGTTCTGACAGTTCTGGTAGATGTTTCTGTCACTACTTGCAATTTTTCTGATAGTCAGCCTGCTGCCCCTAAAAAGGCAGATAGTGTAAATTTCAGTTCTTTTTACACACTTCCCAAAACTGACCTAGCAGCTATACCATCAGTTAATTCTACAATTACTAAACATTTGGGTAATTCCAATCCTACTCTTTTTGAGAAGAATGGGAAGTTTCTTTTTAAGCATGGGAAAAATGTATGCTTCTGCAATTTTTGATTTTCATAATTTTTAATTGTCAGGCTCGTACGTTAAAGTTTATTCAGACTAATTATGAAAGTATGAGGAATGTTTTATCTGCAGTTTCTTCATTTGAGGAAAATTCTTTAAATAATTTAGGTTCTTCCATTGTACAAGTCATTACTCGCTGTCAGCCGTGTTTGTAAGACTCCATTGATACTTTCATGGGCTGTGGCCACTGGTACTGTTTTGATGAGGTTTGCCTGGCTGTGTTCTCAGAAACCTCCCAGATGGGAAAATGAGATTTTAAATTTTCCTGTAGTGGTTATCAAAAAGTGTGATGAAATGAGTAAATTGATACATTGAATCTCTGACTTTTCAGCCCTCCTTTTCCAGAATTTTCTAAGTCAAAAAAATAAGTAGTCTCAACAAAATGCTGGTAAACAGGCATTTAAGAAGAAATGCAAGGTGGTTCCAAAAAGAATTCATGAATCTTCCCAAAATGAAGGGCAGTCCAAGTCAGAATTACTATTTAAGGGAACTTGTCTCCCCTCCCCGTGTGGCAGTCCCTTTCTCTTCCAGAAAGTCTAAATCTCCACTTCTCACTTTGGCAATGGACAGTTTCAGACAAATGGGTACAGAAGGTCATTCATCTAGGTTACAGATGGCCGTGGGTGGAAATCTCTCCTTTTCAGCAGGTAATTCCTCATTCACTAGACCATATTCTTTTATTTCCCCCAGCACTTCAGCACATGCTGTCCTAGGTAGTTATAGAACCAGTTCTTCCTTTCCAGATTGGAAAAGGTTTTATTCAAGGATGTTTGTAGCACCAGGGAGAGAGAGAGAATGCATGAAGAGTAGTTCTAGAGCTTTCTTTCCTAAATCTGTTCACAACAGTGTCTATGTTCAGAATTGTCACTTTACAGCCAGTTACGTCCTCTTCTCATTCAAGTTCCCTGGTAACACTAGATTTAAAGGTACATACCACATCCCTTTTCATCCAAACTTCAGGTGATTAAGGTTTTGCGCCTTATCAGGTGGGGACTGTCCACTGCACCAGGAGTGTTCAATTTTGATTTGCTTATTTTTTCAGACCGTTTTTCAGAGAGTCCGGGATCTCTCACTTGAGTGAGAGATCTCTTGTACAAGCTGGGATTCCACGAGAACATTCAAAAGTTTATTTTTTTTTACTCCTCCATATGCAGGGTTGTGTTCCTGGGGTATCAGCTGGACACCCCAGTTCAAAGAGCTTTTCTTCCATAGGAAAAAATAGATCTGTATATAGATCAATTTCAAAGGTTTTCCACTTAGACTTCGGTTAGTGAGAGGGAATACCTCAGGGTGGTTTTGGGTCTCATGGAATCTTTGATTTTCATGACATCTCTGGGAAGACTCCATATACGAAATATATAATGGTATCTAAACTCTGTGGTCCCAGCACCAACATCCTGTGTTATATCAAATCCCAGTGATGTGGTTTGTCACAAGAGAAATTACTTGGTAGAGACAGCAAACTTACATAACTCCAGGTCTTCACTTCTCACTCTTTGCTTCAAAGCAGTCAGTCACCACAGGCACCTCAGACTTTACTTGGGGAGCAGATTCAGGAAGGATAAAGGTGTATGGGGCACTAAGGACAGATACAAACATAAATATGAAAGAGATGCTTGCCCTGATCAAGGCACTCGACTCTAAATCATCTTTGGTCCCACCGCAGACCACTTCAAGTGGTTACAGATAGTATCGCAGTCATGTGGTATATCCACAAACAAGGAGAAATCATGGAGTCTTCCAAAATTCGATCCATCTCTGGAGAGTTTCTCAAGCAGATCATTATGCCTCCTTTCTGAAGAGAGGTACTATCCAGTGGCCTTTCTTAGATTCATTTATTGGCCGTTTCTGCATGCACCTTTACTGAGTTATCACTTGTGACTGGCAAGTTTAGATTTATATAAAAGTAATCAAACTGTATTAACAAGTTCACATTTATAAACATTATACTTCACATATACTGCTATATATCATATAACCTAAGCAACATTACATAAATTATTTTTTTAATCAAGTAACATCTTTATTAACAATCACTTACAACATAGGCAAGCATGCATCTATATAAATGAAAACAAAACACACTGACAGTCCTAGTTAGAAGCATTTTACATTACAAACCATACTGACACACTTCCAGTTGCAAACATTATACATCACTTACAATGTACCCCATCATTTTCAGTCAAACATTTCATAGCTCATTTAAGTCCTGACTTTTTTAAACTTCATTCCTCCCCTGTATGTATTGTTCCCACAATTCTCATTTTTTCCTAGGTAGTTTGCTCCTACCCTTTTCTAAAGATTTCACTTCCAGTTGTTTTATCTCTGTTATATATTCACTACTTCTAGTATACTTGGTTTAGATTTTGATTTCCATTTTCTAGTAATTGCATTTTTGGCAGTCACCATAATTAGACATAGCAAGGCCTTAGTGTGTCTAGGCAATTCCGATTCTTTATCATAGCTCAGAAAAATCATCTCCCTCATACCAATATGCCTACCCTGCATCTCCGACAGTGCATCTCACAGAGAATCCTTAAAGTCTACCAATTCACCACACTAGCAGAAAATATGTTCCCAATTACCTCTTTCTTCCCCATCACACCTACAACATTTCCTGTCTACCTCAGGAAAAATTCTCTGGAGTCTACTTGGGGTATAAAAATGTCTATGTGCACATTTCCAAGAAAAAATCCTAAGTATACTAGATTTTGTTGTATATTTGAGAGACGTACATATATCCTCCCATTGTTTTTGTGAATTCCTTATCCTAATCTCTGTTCCCAATCCTTTCTAACCTCCTCTGATTGATTCTTATAATTATGCAATATTTTATATGCTCTACTAATTATTTCCTTTTTAATAGCAGCTTCTGTTCTAGATTCAACTAAAAACTGAAGCAGTGTTAGTCTTTCGTTTAGGACCGCCTTATTTCTTTCTCTTTGCCTATACTCTGATATCAATATTTGGTAGGGAAGGCAATCTCTAACCTGCAGTCTAAATAAATTATTTTTTTTCCAAACATCTTTATTGAATTATCACTTATGACACGGGAAATTTACATTCATATAAAAGAAGTAAAACTACATTAGCATAACAAACGTTATACTTCACATATATTGCTGTATATCATATAACCTAAGCAATATTACATAAATTATTAAATTCCTGACTTTTTTAAACAAGACACATCTTCATTAAGTCATCTACTACTACATAGGCAATCATACATTTATATAAATGAAAAAGAACCACGCCAACACAATCCTAGATGCAAGCATTTTATATCACAAACCATACTGACACACACCCAGTTGCAAACATTACACATCACTTATAATCGACGCAATCTTTCTCACTCAAACATTACACAGCACATTTAAGTCCTGCCACCTTTTAAACCTCATTCCTCCCTTGTATGTATTGTTCCCATAATTCCCATTTTTTTCCTATGTAGTTTGCTCCTGCCCCTTTCTAAAGATTTCACTTCCAGTTTTATCTCGGTTACTCTATTCACTACTACTAGTTTAGGTAGTTTAGATTTTGTTTTCCATTTTCAAGTAATTGCTTTTTTGACATCCACCATTTTTCGACATAGCAAGGCTTTACCATGTCTAGGCAACTCCGATTCTGTATCATAGCTCAGAAAAATCATCTCCCTCTTCAGACCAATCTTGCCCACCCATCATTTTCAACAGTGCATCCCCCAGGAAATCTCTAAAGTCTGACAACTCACCACACTCATAGGTTGGTACTAGGCTATCAGCCCTAGGGCCTATACAAGCCTAGCAATAACAATTCCCTGGCTATTTCTTCCCCTGAACCCCTGTCTAGGAGGGCGACTGACGTGATCCCTGGGGTGAATTTCCGTTCTCCCATCCAATCGTCAAGGTTCCTTTTGAAGAGGGCCAAAGAGGCACTCTGCTTGACATGTATGGGCAATCTGTTCCAGAGTCTGGGGAGTCTCTGGGTCAGGAACCTATCCCTCCAGCATGTTTTGTTTATTGTGATGACAAGGTTTAGATCCCTGGAGCTTGTGGCTCTGAGGGATTGGGATTTCTTTAAGTGTAGCATGTCCAACAGCTCTGGGTTTGACATGGCCTTGTCTGTTAAGCAGAGATCGCCTCTGAGTAGACGATATGCGACAGAGTATAGCTGGAGTTTTTTAAGGCAGTCAGCATAGGGCATCTGCTTTAGGCCTGTGATTCTTTTAGTGAGGTATTTCTGCGGCCTTTCCAGTTGTTGCAGATGTTTTGAGAGGTACATACCAAATGGAGCATTGTATTCTATAATGGGTCTAATGAGGGATGAGTACAGTGGGACAATGACCTCCTTTTTTCTGGATGAAAAGCCCTTAGTGATGAGGTGTGCCACATAGAAGGATTTCCTGACTGTTGTGGCAATGTGGTTATCGAAGGTGAGACCACTGTCCACCTGTGTCCCTAAGTCTCTTATCACACTTTCGGTGTTTAGTGTACTGCCACCTATGTGGTAATTCACGGGTACATGTTTTTTCCCAAAGGGGATAACTATACATTTGGCATTGAGCTTGAGCCCATGGCTCAGGCACCAAGCATCTGTTTCTGTAAGGCCCTTTTGTAGAGTATCCACATCATTTGGGGATTCAATAATGGCTCCCAGTTTGCAGTCATCTGCAAACTTTGTTAGCCAGAGTCCCTTAGTGTTGGCCTGTACTTCAGAGAAGTAGATGCCAAACAAGAGCGGTCCCAGGACTGAACCCTGAGGTACTCCACTTGTCTGAAGCTGGATTTGGATTCGGCTACTTTTACAATGTGGGTTCTGTCAGTAAGCCAGTTGGCAACCCATTGGGTGACGTAGGGATTAATGCCCAACTCAGTAAGTTTATCTATGATTCCAGAGTGGGGGATGGTGTCAAAGGCCTTGGCAAGGTCTAGGTGGGCTGTGTGGGACCACCTTACCATTGTCCATGGCTCTGGAGACTGATTCGAAGAAGTTAATAAGGTTCAGGAGACAAGATCGGCCCTTCCCGAACCCAAACTGGGTAGTGTCCAGTGTTTGAAGGTTGCCAATGTCTTTGTTTATAAGTTCCATGATAATACACTCCATGACCTTGCACATAAGGCTCATCAGACTGATGGGACGGTAGTTTCTGGGATCCATGGTGGATCCCCCCTTGTGGAGTATGATAACTGTAGCTCTGCACCACTCAGTGGGCACGAAACCTGAGGTGAGGCTATGATTAAACATGACACTTAGGTGAGGTGCCAGTTCATATTGTTGTTCATGTAGTACACAGCCCGGGATGTCATCTGGTCCCATGGATGCTGTATTCTTAGCTTTGGAGAGTGCGTTTTTTTACCTGTGTGGCCATTATTACTGGAATTTGGCAATCTTCTGGTATTGAGATGGGCAGTTTAGGGGTGAGAGGGGGGTGAAGTTGGCACTGAATCGTTCTGCCAGGATATTGACAATATCCTTGGGATCAGTATATTTAATGGCATTCTGTTTTAGCTCAGAGCAGATCTGAGCATTGCCATTTATATTCTTGATATAGTTATAGAATGCCTTGTGGTTGTCTTTGGAATCTTTGGCAATTTTATTTTCGTAACTAGCTTTGGAGGATTTTATGAGGGATCTCAGTTTCTTACTGAGGCTGGTAAGGGAGTTTTTTGCATCCTGGGATTTTCCTCTCTTCTGCAACAGTTTCTTCCTTTTATTGTAAAGTTTGTTTATGGCAGGGGATCACCAGATTGGCTTACGTTTTTTGGAGGAGAGCATCTTGGTTCTATTTGGGATGGCACGATTCATGCATGAGTGGATGTGCTCGTACAGTGCCTTAGTGTAGGATTCAGCAGTCAAACTTTCAGTTCTCGTCTGCATGGATGTCATGAAGTTTGTCACTTCTGACTTGAGTAGCATGAAATTGGCTTTGGAGAAGTTTTTTATGGAGGTTTCCTTACTGGGGGCTGGGGTGGGATGTGGATGTTAAGGATGATTAGCTTATGGTCAGACCTGACTAATGAGGGGGGTGACCATAGGTGTGGAGCATCGATTTCCCATATTGGTAATGACCAGGTCTGTGATATTGGAGCCCCTGGTGGGACTATGGATTAGTTGATCCAGGGCATTGGAATTTATGAATTCCAAGAACCATTGGGCAAAGGTGTTGGTACACGAGTAGTTTTCCCAGTTAATGGTAGGGTAGTTAAAATCACCCAGTATTAGGGTGTTTGGTTCTATCTTAATATTTTCCAGTATGTTTAGAAAGGTGTAGTGAGAATATTGGGGCATGGTGGGGGATCTGTAGCAAGCTACAATTTGGATTGCAGTCTTACCTAGTGTTAGTTGCACCTGGAGAATTTCAGACTTATTGTGTTGGGCAACTAGCCTGTTGGTGTGAATATCCTTGGTGAATATGGACACTCCTCCACCTTAAGTGTTTCGGTCTTGGTTTGGTCGCTGAAAAGTGTGGTAAGAGTTGTAGCTTGGTATTGCAGGGGTGCTCTCTGGACCCTTGAGCCAGGTTTCAGTTACTGCACAGTTATTGATGTTCTCCATTTTTAGGAGTGCCTCGAGATAGTGCATCTTGAGGTTTAGACTTCTAGCATTGAGTAGCATTACCTTCAGATTTTGCATGCTTTTACCTGTTACAGTGGTGGTTTTGTCCTTTGAACTTTGCCTAAAAAAAGGCACTATAGGGGTGGCAAGAGCCTTAGCCAGTAACCTGAATCCCAGGGGTGACAGGTGCAGACCATCTCTGGCAAAGCATCGTGGTCTGTCGATCATGTTTTCCCAGGCTGACAGATACTGGATCCCCTTTGAATGACACCAGAAGCTTAGCCAATTGTTGAAGTCAATCTTTTTGTCCTTATATTGTGGTATCATTCTGGGTGAAGGCATGATGCTACTCAGGGCTAGGGTCATACCTGCCTGTGCCACATGATCCGCGACCTCTTCCATGTCTCTCTTCATGTAGTCCAGGGAGGTATGTCTCAAGTCATTCACTCCAACATGGACAATGACAGAGTCATATTTGTATTTGTTGTGGAATGACTTGAGTGTATGGGTTATGTGGTGGATCCTGGCACCCGACAGGCAGCTGACTGTAATTTTCTCCTTGTTCAACCTGGTGAGTGGGACATCAGTGTGCTGGACTATAGAGTCACCTATGACTAAAGTGTTAGGTATGTTGTCTTGCCTTGGGGGCTGTTGCTGGGTGGCAAACTGGTGATGTTCTTCATTCCACATTGCTGCAGTCCTAACCATTGGGTAGTCCGCTGTCCCAGTCGGCCCGAATACCAAAGTATATGGCTGACGTCGGTCACGGCGCATTAGTCTGACGTCAGGGTACTAATGCGCATGACCGACGTCATATCCTCAGTCTTTTTTGCCGCATGGTCCGATGCAGAAGCAGTTTTGCGAGTGCAGGTTGGCGTTCTGAAATTTTCTGAAGTCAGAGTTTCAGACCGAATCAAAGTTGGCTAAGTACCCCGTTGGGGAATATTTTGGTTTTTTGATTTTCCATAAGGATAGGGTATCATTACGTACTAATCCTTCTTTTATGCCTAAGGTGGTTTCTAGTGTGGCTTTAAACCAAACTATTCATTTGCCTACTTTCTATGCAGATCCCCAAAATAAGGGGGAAAAGATTTTGCACACTTTAGATGTACACAGGCAGTTGCGTTATTATTTAAGCAGGACCAAGGATTTTAGGCAGTCTCAGCAGTTGTTTGTTTCTTTTGCTTTGAGTTCTCAGGGCAAGCCTGTGTCAAAACAAACTATTTCTAAGTGGATTGGGTTTTGCATTGCATTTTGTTATTCCCATCATGGCAAGGAGATTCCAGCTGGGATTAGGCCTCATTCCACTAGGGCTACTGCCACTTCAACAGCATTTCTAAGGGGGGTGGCAACTAAGGATATTTTGGAGGCAGCTACTTGGAGTTCAGTGCATACTTTCTCTAAGCATTATCACCTTCCTCTCTACTCTAAATCTAGGGCTGGTTTTGCCACAGCTATTTTGCAAGGCATGTTGACAGCTCCTGCTTCTTTATGATTTGCCAGCCTCCCTTACCTCTGCTTTGGGATTCTACCCAATGGTTAGGACTGCAGCAATGTGGAATGAAGAACATAGTACAGTTTTGTACCTACCATAAATGTAGATGTTCGAGGATCCACATTGCTGCAGTCCAATTTTCCCTCCCTCCTTCCCCTCTGTGTTTAGGGGTGGTTGCGTGGGTGAGGTTGTACTCTTGTATTTTTGTATATATTGTACATATTTTTGGTGCAGGAGTGTTTGGTGTTTTTGGTTTTGGCCTTGTCTTTTTAGGGTCTTCTGACATCTGGGGCAAGAAAAGACTGAGGATATGACGTCGGTCATGCGCATTAGTACCCTGACGTCCTGACGTCAGACTAATGCGCCGTGACCGACGTCAGCCATATACTTTGGTATTCGGGCCGACTGGGACAGCGGACTACCCAATGGTTAGGACTGCAGCAATGTGGATCCTCGAACATCTACATTTATGGTAGGTACAAAACTGTACTTTGTGAGCTATGTGACACTTTGGTTGTGATTGGTGTTTGTTTGTGTTTCAGCTTCGGAGATCATTGTTGCTTGGGCAGGTTACTGTTAAGGGCCTCCACATATGTGGATTTAGTGTTATATGTCGTTGTTGGTGATATGGGTTTATAAGGGCTATGTGTTGGTTGAGGTGTAGTGTGAGTGTTAACCTTCTCCTCTTGACTGTCTAGCACAATCTTGGGTGGAGAGAGCTTTGCTTCCAGTTTGGCTATGTAAGTGCATCTCTCACAGGTTGTAGTGTTGGGTGGTAGGAGGAGAGGGTTGTCCGTGTACAAGGCAATTGCTGCATTGCCCCAGTATGTCCAGATTCACCAGGTGGACAGGAGAAATTACCAGAAGCTGACCCTTGGACATGCCTGGTTTGGTGCTTTTTTTTTTTTGTAAAGTACAGGAGCTGTTTTCCCTTACCTTTGCAAGGTACTTTGCAATTATAGGCTGTTTAGTGCCTACGATTAATTTCTCCTTACTAACAAGGAGAGTTGAGTGTTTGTATTAGTTTAAGGCTTCCTAATGCTTTCCAGCAGGTATTAGAGCAAGTGCTAGTCACAGGGATGCTTAAACGTAAGATGAAAAAAATGCACACTGCAGTGTGCACTAGAGAAGTTAGATGTGAAAGTAGGTAACTTAAGTTTTACCTGTTTAAAAAGTTAAGGTTTAGTGGAGAGTTACTATTTTTAAAACACCAAGGTGGATTGAAAGGGGTAGTCACTTTTGTATTCTGGTACTATGGAATACAGTAGGATGGCCAATAAATTTAAATAGTTGAAGGGGAGTGATTTCAAAAGATAATTTTGTGATTACTCACACAAGCCAGTGAAAGCAGAGAGAATGAGATGTATGGTCAAATTCACATAAGAGGCATGCAACTAGAAAGGCACTGGTATTTAACAAGACAACTGTAACTGGGTAGGAGGGTGGAGAAAAATTTCTGCCTGACTTGGAAGAGACAGAGCTGTGGTCTCTTTTGAAGTTTTAATATGCAGTTAAAGCAGAATGCAGGTAAAATACAAGGTAAAGAAAACAAACCACAGTATTCAAAATATAAAAAGGCAGTAAAGTAATACAAAATACAGCAAATAAAAGCAAACTTACCTTTCCTTCACAGCAAAGTGTAGCAGAGTCTGGATGAGCCTTTCTGGTAAAGCTCCCAGAAAATATGTTCCCAGTTACCTCATTCTTCCCCTTCACATCTCCAACATTTGCTGTCTGCCTGAAGAAAAATTCTCTGGAGTCTACTTGGAGTATAAAAATCTATCTAAACATTTCCATGCAAAATAATAAATCATCTAGATTTTGTTGCATATTTGGGAGACGTACATATATCCTCCATGTGTTTCTTTGTGAATTGCTTATCCAGTCTCTCTTCCCAATCCTTTCTAACCTCCTTTGATGGATTCTTATAGTTATCATGCAATATTTTATATGCTTTACTAATTTATTTTTTAATAGCAGCTTCTGTTCTAGATTCTATTAAAAACTGTACCAGTGTTGATGTTTCGTTTAGAACCTCCTACTTTTTTCTCTTTCCGTATACTCTGATATCAATCTCTGACAGGGAAGGCAATCTCTAACCTGCAGTCCAAATAAATTCTTGGCATCTTCCCATTCTGTCATCTTTCCCTTTCACTAGTTGTTTGCATCCAATACCTTGGTTACTTTGCCAGTTTTCTCCAATAGTTTACAGCCCCCTCTTGCCTTTTGTCTGTATCCCTAATTGCATTCATCCCTATCAGCAGAATCTCCTTTCTCCATTTTCTCATAGGTAGGTACTAGGCTATCGGCCCTGGTTCTGTACAAGCCCAGCCAAAAAGGTACCCTGGCTTTTGCCACCCAAGAAAATTATTTTCCTGTGCCACTGTCGAGCAGAGCCACAGAAGTAATCCCCAGGGTGAATTTCCTATTTCCCATCCAAGCATCAAGATTTTTCTTGAAGAGTGCTAATGAGGAGCTTTGTTTGCTATAGATAGGTAGTTTATTCCAGAGTACGGGAAGTCTCTGGGACAGGAATCTAACCCTCTGGCATGTTCTGTTTATTGTGGTGCCAAGTTTTAAGTCCCTAGACCGTGTAGCTCGGAGGGATTGGGATTGTTTGCTCATGTTGGCTTATTTCTTAGGATACTTTCTGCTACATTATAAATGCAATATTCTTATGATTATTGTTGTTCTCTTTAAAGGCCTGCATCCAAAATCCCAGTCTGTCCTTGTTTCTTGAGCTCCCCCCATTTCATGATCATCCCTTTCCACTTGTAAGTATAATTTTCTGCTTGTGCTGTGTATAGGAGCCTTAAGTGTCTATCTCTGAAATACCCCTTCAGATTGTGTAATCCCAGTCTCAGTTTATGCCACTTGACTCTTGCCATCTTCCCCTCCCAGATAAAGTCCTTCAGCTCTTTTTTTTAATTGCTATCCAGAATTTCTTTTGTGGTTGATAAAAATATGCCTGACCTGTATATAAGACTAGTAGGACTAAAAAGATTTTAACTGCTTGTATCTTACTATCCATATAAAAAAGCCTCCATTTTCAGTTTTTGTATTATCTTTTGTTTAGTCTCTTCCCACATATCCTTAGCTGCCACACCATAATTATTTTAATCCATGCTCCTAAATACTTCATTTTATCATGTCCCCGTAAATATGGATATTGCTGAACCAATTCATATGCATGTACATAATTTACTGCTATTGCCTTTGTTTTAACTTCATTAGTTTTGTATCCCAAAAAGATTTGAAACTGAAAGTGTTCTACAACACTGTTTCTGGTTTTGTCAGGTATAAAATATCATCTGTAAATGTAGCAGCTTTTCTTGACTACCATACCATTTATATCTTATATCCTTGAATTTCTGAGTCCCTTATTTTCTTTGACAATGATTCTAAATATAATGCAAATAAAGGGGAAAGAGAAAACCCTTGCATGGTTCCTCTGCTCGAGCAGAAATTATCAGAGAGGACCGCACCCACGTTAATGTTAGCCTCCGATCCCTCATATGTCCTCCTAATTGGGGTTGTAAGTTTTTCAGGAATTGCAAATGCTTCCATTGCCCTGCTCATAAAGTCCCAGCTTACTCTTGTCAAATGCTTTCTCTGCATCAAGACCCACCAACAACAGTGGTATTTGTCTGCTTCAGTCTGGATCATCAGTGTTCTGTTAAGTTTGTCAAATGTTTGCCTCCCATCCACAAAACCACACTGATCATTATCTAGCTTCCAAACCTCCACAGGAATGACATCTATTCCTGGGGACTTTCCTGTAGATAGGTTATACATCACAATTTTTATCTCCTCTCCTATCCTAACCATTAGTAATTGAGCTTCATCTGCCTCTAACCGTGGCATATTTAATTTTTCAATAAATGTTTCCATTTGTATATTTTTTAATTTCCTTGCATTTCTTTTTTTTATACCGGCTTTTCATAGATTTTCCAAAATATTTCTAATACCTCTACAGGATCTCTTGTTACATTCATTGTTACAGGCACCCTAACCTTGGCGACAGCCCTTTCTACTTCCTGTTCCCTGAGTCTTTGTGCTAAACGTTTTTGAGCTCTAATGCTATCGCAAAGCAGTTGCTTAATAGCAACCTTTCTAAACTTGTGTATATTATCAAGGTAATCCATTATTTTTTGCCTAGTATTCTGCAGTTGATCCTCTTCTTCGTCTGTGAGATTCCCCCTATTCTGCAATACTATAATACTTGTCATTCCCTCACGATAATTCTTGATGTTAAGTTGTCTTTCTCGCCTTCATTCTTGCTGGTTGGGTTTGGAGCCGATCCTCGGCTTCGACTCTACTATCTACTAAAGCTCGAGAGCTATTTACTGGCTCGAGGCCTCCCCATATCCCACAATGCTTGGCGCTAGATACCCAGATCTTGTTTGCCGCTTAAGCTACGAGGTTGCACTTTTACTGGCTCAGGTCGTGTTAATCCTTTTTTCTATTATTAGCCAATATTTACCTTGTATTTTTCTTAGATATAGTTAGTTTTACCCTTGTAGTATAGTTAGACTGTGTATCCCCTAGTTTATCCCACTAAGGAAACTCGTTTTCTGTTGGAGAGTTTCTACCCCCCCCTTTTTTCTTCTCTATTAGTGGCTAGCCCCACCCTTTTTTGTACCTATAGGAGTAGTGTTTAGCCTTGTACTTTTTGTATTTATATGATTAAGGATAGTTCTGGTTATTAGTGTGGTGTGATAGTTTTTTTGTAGTTATTGTTAGCTTAACTAGTGCGGGTGTGTGAGTGTTTGTGTGCTTTTTTAAGCACTAGTTTGATTTTTCTCTCTTTAGTATCCCCTGGCCAGTATGTCCAAGGATACTAAAGTCTCAGGCTTCAAGAAGTGTGACTCGTGCTGTCAGAAGATGTCTCTGACAGACTGTCACACTTCTTGTGTGTATTGCTTAGGTTCCCTACAACCGCAGGACTCCTGCTCGGTCTGTCACGCCTTCAGCCTGAGAGTCCTGCAGGAGCGTAGGAACAAGCTTATTTTGAGAGGCTTACTTAAGCCACAGGGATCCCTGGCGAAGCCTCAGTCAGGGAAATCCTTCAAGCCCGCCAAGCCGTCCGCTCCCAGTTCGGAGCCGTTGCCGGGCGGAGCATCTGCCTCTTCCTCTTCGGTTCCGGCTGGAGCCGACAGCTCTAGATCTCAATCAGCTCCGACTTTAGTGTCGGAACTGTTGTTGGGTCGAAAATGTTCTAGGCCCCCTTCCCTAGAATTGGTTCGTTCGGCTCCGAGGTCACCGTTGCTTCAGTCTGAACGAAGCCATATGTCCCACTCCTCTCGGTCCTCCAGGTTATCTGATCATGACTTGGAGAGGGTGGTCAGTAGACTCCTTAAATCACAGGCCCTGGCCAAAATGTTAACAGCCCTTCTCAACAGACTGTGGCTGTCCCGGTGTCTTCAGCAGTTCCTCCTCCGACTCCACCTTTGTGTTAGTATCCAGAGCTGGTTGGGGCTCGAATCGTGGAAACGTCTGAGCCAATATCACACCTTTCGGCTCCTTTGTCGGCTCTGATCTCTTCATTGGTTCCTTCCTTGGAGGGATCTGGTTGCCGGGACTCCCTCGGCTCCGAGGGGGCAAGTGGCATCGTACCCTTGTCCGACCCCATTCTCCCTCTCGGGGCTTCGACGCAGGTGAGCTCGGCCCCGACATTGGCCTTGGAGCTGTCCCTCTCTGTGCCGGGAGGGGTTCATGTCTCTTCGGAGCGAAGACCCTCAGCTCTGCCTGATGGGGGCGCCTTCGAGTGAGTCGGCTCCTCGATCGGCCCCTTCGGCTCCTCCCCCCATGGTGCCTGCATCGGTCTCTGTCCACCCTCCTGTCCCCAAGCGTGGAGAAAAGATGCTCCAGGTCGCCCCATTGGGCATATCTTCCTCTTCCAAGACCTCCCCTGATCTTTCAGAGGAGCCCCCTCGGAAGAGAAAATGTAAGAGGAAACATGTCGACTCCCCTGAGTCAGTCACGTCTGATACCGACTTGGAGGATTCGGAAGGGTCCCCAAGATCCCCCTCTGAGGAGGTCTCCTTTTCAGACATCCTAGAAATCCTTAAGCAGAGGGGGAACTGGACTGCCCTTAACCCTTCTGAGGACGAGTCGGTATACTTGGATGCATTTGGTTCTCGCCCTTCCACCTCCTGGGTGTCTCCACCCTTCGACCCTCTCATGCAAGTAGTGGCTCGAAGGGTGTGGTCAGCCCCAGACACAGTGGAACCAACTCCCCGCAGGCCCACTAAGTTCATTACAGCCCCACCCAACAAACAATTTTTGACAAAAGGTGTCCCCATTGATGCCATGGTGGTGGCAGCAGCCACGAAGAAGGAGTTGGCTGACCCTTCGGTGCCTGTCCATCCACCTAATAAAGAGTCTATGACAATGGACAGGTACGGGAAGCGGATGTTTTCCTCAGTGACCTTTTCCATGCGGTCGCTGAATTATCTGTGCCACTTCACCCACCTTCAAAGGAATCTTCTCAAGAAACTGGGTGATACCCTTCAGGATCCATCAGCTGCGGGGGCTCCGGATAAGATTAACTCCCAGCTGGTGACCCTTAACTCTATCGTCAACTCCTCCATGCGGCTCATTTCTTACGCAGCCAATGGGGCGAGTAGGGCCGCAGGTACAGGCGTGGCTTTGAGAAGACATGCCTGGATGCGGTTATGTAACTTTGCTGACCCCTTTAAGGCATCCTTCACCAATACCCCCTTCGATGGTTCGGCTCTGTTTGGACCACAGGTGAAGGATACCTTTACCAGGTGTGAGCAGGAAGGCAAGACTCTCTGTGCCGTGGGAGTCTGTTTTTCTACTCCCTCTAGACCATACCCTAAAGGTCAGAAGATTGGGAAAATGTGGTTTCGGAAACCCCAGGGAGTCATGCCTGATACACGTGGCGAGTTTCCCTCCAGGGGCAAGGGAGGGGACAATAATAGACGCCGCCCGAAGGGCAGAGGGGGTCCGCAAAATCAGGGTAGCAGAGAATCTTTCCCTGACAAACCCTTTCAGCACCCCTGAGGGGCTGCCCGACTGTCCACCTTCGGAGGCAGTCGGGGGAAGATTGTCACTGTACCCAGAAGCCTGGCATCTCCTCACACAAGACAAATGGGTACAGTCCATCATATCCGACGGTTACAAAATCCCCTTTGTCCACACCCCTGCACAAACAACCAAGTCCCTTCCAGATGTTCCACCTGGTCTAAGGGAAGAAGCAGTGCTAGAAATTTCAAAACTGCTAGAAAAAAGGGCCATCCAGCCAGTCCCAGCAGACCAGCAAGGATCCATAATTTACTCCAAGTTTTATTTGGTACCAAAAAAGACAGGGGACTGGAGACCCATTTTGGATCTCAGCAGGTTAAACAAATCTGTTCTAAGAACGAAGTTCCGGATAGTCACGCTTCAGTCCATTCTACCTTTTTTGGGTCAGGACAACTGTATGTGCTTCATAGACCTTCAGGATGCATACTACCATATCAAAATGGACAGGCGCTCCAGAAGGTTTCTCCACTTCTGGCTGGAAGCCAGTCACTATCAATTCAGAGCCCTGCCCTTTGGTCTCACCACAGCCCCCAGGGTGTTCACCAAGTGCATGGCAGTGGTTACGGCTCACCTGAGACACCGAGGATTCCAGGTGTTTCCATATCTAGACGACTGGCTCCTTACTGCTTCCACCAGGCATCAGCTACTGCGAGCCAGGGATTATACCATCCAAACTTGTTCCGTGCTAGGTATCTCAATAAATTTCGAAAAGTCTGCATTGTTGCCTTGTCAGTCTGTAACCTTTATAGGCACAAGATTAAATACAAAAGATATGTCTGCAAAACCTCCTCTAGACAGTGTGTCAGACATTCGCTGACATGTGCAGGTCTTACTAAAGTGCAAGAGGATTCAGGCCAGATTTGTACTAAAAACGTTGGGTCTCATGGCAGCAGCAATCATATTAGTTCCCCTGGCTCGTTTTCACATGTGGATTCTTCAGTGGATGCTTTTTACCCAATGGTCCTTTCAACAACTTCCGATGTCTCACAAGATAATAATCACTCAGTCATGCAAAGACCACCTGGCTTGGTGGATGATCTCCCCTCTAGTACTCCAGGGCAGACAGCTTGATCTTCCTTCTCTTGTTGCCACGATGACCACGGATGCCTCCCTGATCAGGTGGGGGGGGGCACTTTCAGGGCAGGACTGTCCATGGCACTTGACAACTTCTAGAGTACCACCTGCACATAAACGTCTTGGAGATGAGAGCGGTGCTTTTAGCATTGCAAGCTCTTCAGGACTCCCTACCCACTGGGACTATTGCATTTCAAACAGAAAATATGTCTGTAGTGTGGTACATCAACAAACAGGGCGGAACCAAGTCATATCCCTTATGTCGAGAAGCACTCAGACTCTGGCAGTCGGCAATCTTCTCTCAACGGTTTCTGATAGCAACGCACATCCCCAGGAAGTCCAACGTCATAGCAGACAGGCTAAGCAGAGCTATTCTCATGCCTCACGAGTGGTCTCTCAATCAGTCAGTAGCGGACAAAATTTTCCGCAGATGGGGTCAGCCTTGCTGCGACCTTTTCACAACTCCTCTCAACAGCAAGTGCGACGATTTCGTCACTCTCTTTCCCCTCCCCGGCCACTCCCCCAGAGACGCTCTAGTTCACAATTGGCCCTGGGATCTTCTGTATGCATTCCCACCTTTTCCCCTAATTCTCAAACTAATTCAGAAGGTGACTGCATTGGGATCCAGGATTATCCTCATTGCCTTTTACTGGCCTCGACAAATTTGGTTCCCATTCCTGCATCGTCACCTGCTGGAGCAGCCTTGGAATCTGGACCCATTGCCAGACCCCTTGGTCCATCAGTCAGGTGGGCTGCACCAATCCCTTCAGTCTCTCAACCTCACAGCTTGGTTGCTCCACTTCCAACCTTAGCCAGGCTTCCACATATTTCCCAGCCGGTGCGTGAAATCATCCTTTCTTCGCACAAATCTACCACCAGGAAGACTTACGGTAGTAAGTGGAAATGTTTCTCTTTCTGGGCAGAGGCTAGCAATATAGACCTCTTTACAGCCCCTGTCCATTACATTCTAGATTTTTTAGCAGAACTCTTTCAAGCTGGTTCCTCGTCTGCCACCATTAGGGTCCAATTAGCTGCTATCGCAAATTTCCACGCTGGCCTGTCAGAAATCAGCATCATATCCCACAAACTTTGCAAGGCCTTTCTTAAAGGAACTATTTTGCTTAGGCCCCCGGTCAGAGATCCCCCACCTCCGTGGGACTTAAACTTGCTATTAGCTTCCTTGATTCTCCCCCCTTTTGAACCTGCGGCTTCCTGTTCCTTAAAATTGCTCTCCTGGAAGACTCTCTTTTTAGTAGCCATCACCTCAGCTAGGAGAGTTTCGGAACTTCAAGCCCTCTGTATTCGTCCTCCTTACCTTGTGTTTCATAAGGATAGAGTTTCACTCAGGACTAATCCTTCATTTCTGCCCAAGATACCTTCCGAAACAAACCTGAATCAGGCTGTCTATCTACCTGTCTTTTTTTTCCTAACTATTCGAACAAAGCTGAACAAAAGTTACACCAATTGGACGTTCATAGGCAATTACGTTTTTATTTGTATAGGACTAAACAAACAAAAAAATCAGATCAACTCTTCCTGTCCTATGCTGAGGGCAAACAGGGCCTGCCAGTTTCTAAAGTAACCTTATCCAGGTGGTTGTCCTCTATTATTACTTTGATTTATCAGCTGAGACATAAAGAACTCCCTACTAAACCTAAAGGTCATTCCACCAGAGCATTAGCTACTTCAGTAGCTTTTCAAGCAAGACTACCAATGGAATCTATTTGTGCTGCAGCCACATGGGCCACTCCTCATACTTTCATTTCACATTATAAGTTGGATATGGCCACTAGGAGTAGAGCTGATTTTGGTTCCACTGTGCTCAAGAGTCTGTTCCGATGAGCCACCCAGGACTAAGGTGCTAGGGACGCTGTCCCAACCAGCAAGAATGAAGGCGAGATAGACAACTTAACATTAAGAAGTTATGTACCTACCATAACGTTCCATGTTGTCTTCTTCTCGCCTTATTTCTTGCGTCCCACCCTCCATCCCCCTAGCCTGGACAGACCGAGAAGAGTCCCTTTTTGAGGCCTTCTTCCTCTGGCTGAGTGTTTTCTGGGTTATGTCCTCCTCTGTTTTAGTATTGTAGGTAAACGTAGTTTGGACAGGTGTCCTTGAAATTTTTCTATGGTGTTAGCTCTGCCAAACGAGATCTGGGTATCTAGTGCCAAGCATTGTGGGATATGGGGAGGCCTCGAGCCAGTAAATAGCTCTCGAGCTTTAGTAGATAGCCGAGTCGGAGCCGAGGATTGGCTCCGAACCCAACCAGCAAGAAAGAAGGCAAGAAGACGACAACTAACATGGAACGTTATGGTAGGTACATAACTTCTTATTACTTCTTAACCATAGCTCCCTTTCTTTTATTTCCACCCTGTTTTTAAACTCCACCTTAGCTGTATTTTCAGAATTAATTTCTATCCTCTCGATTAGCTCCCAAATAATCTCCACCACCCATTCCTTAAATTCCTCTCTTTTCAACATATAAGTGGGAAAGAGCCAGTGTCTCATTTTATTTCATTACCTTGTCTGGTTATTTTAGTTATTGTTGGCACATGATCTGAAATAGTTATTGGGTCATATCAGGATCTTCAATTAAATGCATATGTTCCTGTGAAATGTAAATTCTGTTTAACCTAGCCCAGTCTGTGTGTCTTGGGGAATAATATGTAAATTCACTCCAAGGTGCTGTTACTAAAGTCACATCTTCCATGCCAAATATTTTCATAAATGTCTTCAAAAATCTATACTCCTCTGTTATACTATTCCAGTCCCCCCTGTAAGTAATATTCCTTGCTGAAAACTGATTATTTCTCCTGGAATTTTCTTAAGCTCCATTATAGAAGTTTTAGGCAGACTATAAATACATTCCAGTATAATCATCTTCCCTTGCCAGTAACCCCTTAGCACTACAAATCTGCCATTTTTATGTTTATCCTCTTCTATCACTACTGTACCTCCTCTTGCAGTTACTATAAATACTCTTCTCTTCATTTGTCCCAGCTTTTCTGCTGAATAACCATCCTGAAAACTTTTCTTTACCAAATTCACATGTTCAGTTCTTTCTGTGTGTCTCCTGTAATACAGCTATTTTGCACTCTACATTTTTAATATAGTTCACTATAATTTTTTTATTGATCTGTGAGACCATTAGCATTTAAAGACATTGCAGAAAGCATTATTATATTGAAATGTTATTCTCACCTTTCATGTGTAACACCTTTTTTTTGTTAAATGTCTATTTCCAGCTTTTGTGTTACATGCATACACTCTTTGGCAAGTTGAAGTTTTATATAGTTGTTTCTTGTCATATCCATTTGAGCCTGTGTCCCAACTTACAAAACTTTGTTTTATTGAAAGCCGTCAAACAAACAAACTCCAGTACCCCCTAAAATCTATCAATTTAATACTAACACACAAAACTATGTACATCTTCAAATACTGATGTTTTACCCTCCTAATCGGAACACACGTCCCAAACTGACAACCTAAGATAGACTTGAGTTAACCTAAAAGAAAGGTTATCCATGCTATGACAGATTGTGCAGCCTGTGCTTCTAAGTGATAAATGATTTTGTCTTATCTTTATAGCTCTCCTAGCTGGAAAAAAACCTGAATGCTTTCAGAGAACATTATCTCCTCAGCCAATCACTGTCCACCAGACTAAAACCAATTTCTCTTTATCAGATTGTTTCCATGGAGACTTGAGAACTAGACAGTCAAGTTTCTCTATCAGATTGTTTCCACGGAGACATGATGGCCAGATATAGATTTGCTACTGAGCATACATTAATTTCCTAGAAAAGAAAGCCTCATAATATTCATTATTCTTTTTCATTCACTTGCTTTCTCTAAAAACTTGTTAGTCAGTCTAAGTTCCTTAATCCAGTCATTCCTCATGCAAGAATGAGGGTAAAGCACATTAATTTTCTGTTGCCATGCTCTCTTAACCAGGCTTTTTTACATTGTAATGTCTAAATTTCTTAAACTTGAAGAAGAAAGAGAGGAGAGAAAGAAAGGGAAAAAAGGAACAGCAGCACATATTTACAATCCTGTCACACTTAAAAATAACATTGTCAGTCCCCCAGAAATCCAACATATTCTGAAAAAATCCAATATTTCCACATTTACTTGTTCTGTTATATTTCACATATATAATTATTGCATTGTAATCCCACATTGCTATTGGTTTTATTACTGTTCTGTTCATCTCCATCTCCCAAATCATGTCTCTACTTAATTTCTAATGTACTCTTGATTCTTCTATCATCTTTCGTACTCCCTTCCTTTTCTCCAACATTTTCCATTGAAACAGTGGAAAAAGTTTCAGAAGTACAGTCTCTCTGTGATCTTTATTACCAGAAGAACAAGAAGCAGAATCTCCTGGTTCACAGCTCACTTTTTGGACAAACTTTTGTATTTCCTCCTTATAGTATACTTCATCAAAAAAAAAATATCGTCCCTCCAGGGAAGAATAATTTGAAGACGACTGAGTACAGCAGTTTGAATCTCACACCTGCATCTCAACATTCCCTGAATATTGGAATTAATTTACTCTTCTGCATGGTTACAGTTAGTAATCATTTTCCACAAACACTCTGCTGTCTTCCACTTTTAGTATTTTGTCCTTCTGACACAGTTTTGTCAGAATCAATTACTCATGCTGGTAGGATTGCATCTTTACTATTAAAGGTCTGGGTTGCTTTCTCATAGCCAGATTTGGAGCATACACACAATGTGCTCTTTCAACTGGAATGCCCTTTCAAATGGAATGCCAGTTCAGTTGCTTATTTGTGCTTTCATAAAATTAATGCAGTCTGTTCCTTCCAGGTTCTCTGGTATAGCTGAAAATTAGGTTTTCCCCAACGCGCTCTGTCCTCTAATTCTATTATTTTTTGAGACATCTCTTCCTGAGCGTTTTCAAATTTGGCCATCCTTTTCTTCATTTCATCCTTAGATTTTTTTTTCCAGCTTTATCATCTCATCTGAATATCTGTTTAAAGCTCCTTTCATTTTTTCCAGCCTTTTGTTTGTGTTAATGTACTCCATCAGTGTTTCATTTATTTTAACCAAGTCTGTGTGTAGTTGTTATTTCTTCCTGTAGGTTACTGGAAGTCGTGTCTGGAGGTTACATTACTTTTTGCTGAACTGCAGAGCTTTCCCCATTCAGTATTTCTTTTTCACTTTTTGTAGCTGATTTTGTCCAGGTGCTCTGCATTTCTTTTTATTGTCATCCAAGCTGTACACTTATTAGCCAGTTACCCATAAAGACAAAAGTCTGTTGGCCTTCTCTGTTGAGTTTCTTTTTTCACACTGGGAGAGCTAGAGTTAAGCTGTTATTCAGTGTGCAACCATCCCATTCTTGAAAGTTTTTTTTTCCAAGGACACTTCCAAGAAAACTGGTGGTCCTCCTCTGGATCTTAATTTTGTGTTAGAGATGTTACACTTGTTCCATTTCACTGAGCTAACCTGGCTGTCTTGAGGTTCTTAACATGGAAACAGTTTTACTGATTGCGGTGTCTTCTGCAAGATGAGCATCTGAATTGCAGGTTCTTATGATGAGTCAACTTTATCTCATTTTCCACAGAGACATGGTGGCTTTGAGAGCAAATCCTTCTGTTATGCCTAAAGTAGTATGCAAGTTTACTTTAGACTAAGCTATTCATCTCCTTGTTTTCTTTCCTGAATGGAAAAATGAGGGAGAAGGGATACTGCATACTTTAGATGTCCGCAGACAGTCTGGGACTTTTTTTTTTTTTTTATGCAAGAAACCTCTCTATTTAATTATCACTTATGGCATATCCAACCATTTATATAAAGGAAAAAATATTTTGACATTTTCAGTTGCAAACATTATATATCAAACACAGTCTTCTATACAGAGCATTACATAACTCATTCATATTCTGCTTGTATTTTCTCACAGTTCCTTTTTTTTTCATTTAATTTATTCTTACCCTTTTCTAATGATCCAGTTAATTTCTTTGTTACAATATTAATCACTTCTAGTAGGGTTGGTTTGGACTTTGATTTCCATGTTCTAGTAATTTGCATCAAAGGAATTATACTCAGCAAGGCCTTGCTTATATCTAGCTAATTCAGAGTCTGTATCGCAGCTCAAAAAAAGTTTCTTTAGTTACACCAATTTGCTTACCTATTATTCCTGGCAGAGTAGTCTGCATGGAATTGTTAGTCGTACAACTCATTACATGTGCAAAAAGTGTTTCCAGTTACCTCTTTCTTTCCCCATCACACCTCCAACATTTGCAGTCTGCTTGAGGAAAAAAAATTCTTGCAGTTCGCTTGTGGTGTAAATATACCCATGTTAACACTTCCAAGCAAAAATTCTAAATTTTTGTAAACTTTCTTGCATATTTGGAAGCCATACGTATCTCCTCACATTTTCATTATGAATTGCTTATCCAGTCTCTCTTTTCAATCCTTTCTAAGCTCCTCTCATTAATTCCTATATTTATCATTCAGTATTTTATATGCTGTACTAATCATACCTTTTTAACAGCAGATTCTGTTCTACATGCTACTAAAACACTGCCAGTGCTCATCTTTCCCGTAGAATCCCTTATTCATTTCTCTTTCCCTGTAGTCTGATATCAGTCGATAATAGTGAAGGCAGTCGCTAGCCTGCAGTCCATATGTATTCTTTGCCCTTTCCCATTCTGTTACCTTTCCCCCTCTAATTATTTGTTTTAATACCTTGGTTCCTTTGCCAATTTTCTCTAGTAAATCCCATCCCTCTCTTGCCTGTTCTCTCTACCCCTGATTGCAATCGTCCCTATTGGCAGGATCTCATTCCTCCATTCCCATGTTAGTTTAGTTCTTGGAATGGTTTCTGCTACTTTTGAGTATAATAGTCTGTGTTTATTGTTATTCTGTTTAAGGATCTGCATCTAAAATTCCAGTTTCTCTTTGTTCTTTAGCTTTCCATTGATTCATCATCATCTCTTTTTACTTTGAATTATAACATCTGATGTTGATGTCTGATCCGAAACCCATCAGTGAAGAAGAATGAAAATGGGCAACACAGACGCCATGTTATAAGTACAATAACTTTTATTTTCGGCTGGTGCTGTGTATAGAAGCCTTAACTGTGTATCTCTTAAAATACCCTTTCAAGTCAGGTAATCCCAAACTACCTTGTTCTGTTAGAAGAATCAGTTTATCCCACTTGACTTTTGCCATCTTCCCCTCAGAGATAAAATCTTTCAACTCTTTATTAATTGCTATCCACAATTTCTCCTCTGGTTGATAAAAATATGCCTGCACTGTGCATAAATCTAATGGGACTAAAACATTTTCACTGGTTGCATCTTGCTATCCATATCCATAAAACAGACCTTCCATTTCTCATTTTTCTAAACACCTTTAATGAATTATCACATTAGACATAGGCAAATTTGCATTTATATAAAAACAAAGTGTACTAACAAATCCATGTTTACAAACATTATACTTCACATATATTGCTATATATCATGTAACCTAAGCAACATTACATAAATTATTCAATTCTTGCCCACCAGTTTCTCAGTTTTTGTATCATCTTTAGTCACTTCCTACATGTCCTTATCTGTCATAATAGAATCCCTTTAAACCCATACTCCTAAGTACTTTATTTTATGATGTCCCCATAATATGGGTATTGCTGAGCCAGTTTGTGTGCAAGTACATAGTTTACAGTTATTGCCTGTGTTTTAGATCTACTTATTTTGTATTCCAAAAAGACTTGAAACTGTCTGTGTTCCACAACACTGAAATTTCCTTTGCTGGTTTTATCTGGTACAAAATAATGTCTGCAAGTAAAACCAACTTTTCCTGATTACCAGACCAAAATAAATCCTTGAATTTCTGAGTCCCTTTTTTGCCAGTGGTTTAAATATAATATAAATAAGAAAGGGGAAAGAGGACACCCCCCTCCCGCCCAAACACACATTTCTCCTCTAATACCTCATATGTTCTCCTAATTAACCTTGTTGTTGTGTCAGGAAGTCCACAGTTGGTGCTGTGGTAGCGTTGTCGCCTCACAGTAAGACGTTCTGTTCAATTCTCAGCTAGAGCATCTTCTGTGTGGAGACATGCGTGAGTGGGCATACCTTCGTTGAAGGTTGTGCATCAGGGCCGGCAACTCGGCACGTAAAACTCCACTGCCAATCATTAGCGGACCGGAGTTCCACTGTGGTGACCCCTAACCGGGAAAAGCCAAAAGACACAACATTGTGTCAGGGAGTGCAAATGCTTCCATTGCCTTACTGATAAAAATCCCAGCGTACTCTGCATTTAAGACCCATCAAACAGTAGTATTTTCTTAATTTCTTCTTCTCTTTGGATCATCATTGTTTTATTAATGTTGTCAAATGTTTGCTTCGCCTCCACAAAACCACATTAATATATTTCTGTCAGTCTTGGCATCACATTTACCATTCTTTTAGCCATTAGAAACAAACATTTTATAATTGTGGTTTCGAATCAAAATGAGCCTATATAAAACTGGATCCGACAGATCTTTACCATCTTTAGGCATTAGAGCCACCACAACTTTTTGTACAGAATGTTGGTGCTTCTTGGTTTAAAATCCTGTCAAACATAAGTTTCCAGATCTCTATCACTTTCTTCCTTCCTAGTTTCCAAACTTAGACAGGAATACCATATATTCCTAGAGACTTTTTTGTAGCTTGATTAGGTATCTCAGTTTTTCTCATCTCCTCTTATCCTGTTAGTAATTGAGCCTCATCTACTGCTAACCTTGACATATTTAGTTCTTTACTAAACATTTCCATTTGTATTTTTTCTTGATTTCCACATTTTTCTACATTTTTACAGATTTTCATAAAATTTCTGAAACTTTTCTAATACATCTGCAGGGATCTCTATTTTCCTTGTTATAGACTCCCTAAACTTGGCAACAACCCTTTCTGCTATCTGTTACTTAAGCCATTGTGCTAAAAGTATTTCTGTTCTAGAATAATTATCAAAAAACAGTTGCTTAACAGCAGTCTTGCTAAATTCATGCATGTTATCTAGGTAGTCCCTTTTTTCTCTTTAGCACTCTGCAGTTGCTGCTGTTCTTCTGTGAGATTACCCCATTCTGCAATATTTCACTCTAATAATGCATGTTGCTTCTTAACCTTGTCTTCCTTTCTTTTATTTCTACCCTATTTAATCTCCACTTGCATTTTATCCCACTCCCTAAAAAATGTTCATTTTCCCTAATACCTCCCAAATAATTTCCACTACCCATTTCTTAAATTCCTCTCTGACAGATAGGTGGGAAAGGGTATTTCATTACCCTGCATTGCTGTTTTGTTTTATTATTGGCATGCACTCTGAAATAATTATTGGTTGTGTATCAAAACTTTTAGTTGAACGCACATGCTCTTGTGAAATACATTTACTGTCTAATCTAGCCCAGATTTTATACCTTGGGAATATGTAAATTCTTTTTGAGCTCCTACTACTGAATTTGCATATTATACACCAAATATTTCATAAATGTATTCAGAAATCTGCCTACTTTTGTTATATTTTCCCTTCTAGGCCCTCCAGATACAACCTCGCCTTTGCAAATCAAATTCCACTCCCCACCTATAAGTAATACTCCCTGCTGAAATCTGACTATTTCTCCCAGAAGTTTATTTACCTCCGTTTTACCAGTTTTAGGTGAAATATAAATACGTGCCAGTGTATTCCTTCTCCCTTGCCAGTAGCTCTTAATTTCTACATTTCTCCTATTATTACCTTTTCTTCTCTTCTATCACTATTGGAGGTCCTCTGTCAATTAAAATAAGTACTCCCCTTTCCTTTGTCCCAGATATCCCGCTAATAACCATCCTGAAATCCGTTGATCTGATGTTGTCAATTTTCAGTTTATCCTTGACATATGAGTTCAGGTCTGACATCGGACCTGACATGGCTGTTACTACAGCTCACGCAGGCCAAAAGCTCTGAAATTCACCATTACTTATAATCCTGCTCTCCCAGTTAACTCAGATCTCATTTGTTGCTTTGCTGTACAGACACATTTGCCATAGCTCTCGAGCTAAGTAAAGTTTTTCATATATTGTTTCAGATATAGTCTCTTGTAGTTCTTATATTTTATCTAAATTTCCTTTGATCGCTATCTTTACTATATCCTACCCATTGTAGATTTTGTATTTCTCCCTTTTCCCTTTCCGTGCAGTTTGGTTTACCTTACACTGTCATAGCTGATGGTTCTTTTTCTCTTCATTGCTACAAAAAAAAAAGAAAAACAAACTTGCTACTTAAAATACTGTTACTTGCCTTTTTGATTGTTTTCTGTATACGAGAGTCCTCCCTATTTCTGTGTCAGTGTGATGTGTGCTTGGATTCTTAGAGTAGCTTTAAAGCCTGTTTTTTCTGATGGCTGAAAAACCTATGAGTCCCTCTAGTTTCAAGAAATGTCAAAAGTGTGACAAGATTCCACTTTTGGATTTGCACCTTTTGTGTATGGTTTGGCCCAGTTCATCTACAAGAAGATTGCAGTATTTGCCATGGTTTTACAGTCATAAGGTCCTTGTCAAAAGAAGAAATTAACCCTTAAAGGTGCGTTTCCTTCCACCTTTGGGGAGGCCATATCTGCTCAGAGAGAGAGAAGAAAAAACTGATGGTTATGTTGTCCCTATCTCGCCTTCCTTCTTGTTGATTGGGTTCGGAGCCGTTCCTCGGCCACATTCTAAAGCTCGAGAGCTTCCACTGGCTTGAGGCTAGACTCTATATCCCATCATGCCTAGCGAGATGTTACCCAGATCTCATTTGCCGATTGAAGCTTTGAGATTGCTGGAGACTGGCTCAGGCTAAGTTTTCGATTTTTTTCTTATATTCTTTGCTTAAATATCATAAAATCTTTACAGGAAGACTTTACTGTAGATTAGTAGTAGTTAGTGTTTATTCTTAGGATTCCATCTATCTCTGTTTTGTTGTTGTTCAGGCTATTGTTTTTCCTTCCGGCGTACTACTACTCCTTGCAAATCCGTTTTTAGTTAGAGGATTCACCCTTTGCCTTACGCCTGTTTCAGTTGGAGGGTTTCCCCTTATTCCCTCCTTCTCCCCTTTTCAGCTTAAGGAGTTAGTCGTTTAAGTTTAAGCTCTCCTTGGTTGGGGGAGTTGTCATTTAACTTAGAGGCTCTCACCCTTCCGTTACCTTCTGTTAAAAAATAAATAAATTAAATAAAGAAGAATTTAGATATAGTGCTGCTGCTGTTTGTTGTAGTGTGTTATATTTCTTCCTTTTTGCAACTTGTAGCTGTAGCTCATAGGGTCCTTGTCAAAAGAAAGAATAAATTAATCCTCAAAGGTTTTTCTTCCACCTTTGGAGAGGTCATTTCTGCTCAGAGAGAGAGAAGAAAAACTGATGTTTCTTTGCCTTCATTGTTGTCAGTACCATCCTCACCTTTGGCACTGACACAAAAAAAAAAAAAAACTAGATCCTCTGTTCCTAAAGGTTCTTTGCGACTGACTGATATGACATCAAAAGTTTCAGTACTGGACAAATCATCTGCACCAACTATTCTTGCTTGATCCATATCTTTGACGCCAAACTCTTCATTAGGGGAGCACATTCAAACTTCGGCTGCGGAAATATTGCTTCCTGGCTGTTCTCGGTACTGAGTACATCCACACAGAGCATTCAAAGAGTAGATCAGGAAGTTTTGCCTAAGACAACTTATTCCTCTTCTATCAACCCTTTTGCAGGTGAATTACCTGAGATGTTTCTACAAAGGCCAAAATCACCCTCTGTAATGTCTATCCGTTCCACAAAAAGCATAACAGAGGTCGATGTGGAGAGACTGGTGAATACATTTCTGTGGGTGAGAAGATATGCAGGTATCCATCTGGCTCCAACCCCTATGGGAGTAGGAGTTTGAATCTTCCTTTACCCCTTTAACTACTACTCCTCCTCTGACCTCCTCCGAGCCGATGAGTTTTCAGCTCCGAGTCGTCTGGAACTGAGAGATCAGTTCTGGAGATTTCTTTTTCTTTGGAAGCAGTTATTGCTCTGAGTTCTTCAATTCTTTCAGATGATCCGGAGACCTTCAGGAGCCATATCTGCCCTGGTTGCTCCAAGGAGCCAGGGTCGACTCTATTTTTTTCAGAGCAATCCCTGCACCTTGCAGCTTTAGCACTAATCAGTTCAGCTCCGGCTTTTGTCTTGGGGGCTGTTTCATCAGAGTGGGGGCATGACCATGGTTCCGAGGTACTCTCTCTCTGTTCTGGCCTCCCTTCTCTCTTTGGGGGGAGAGACAATGGAGAGAGCCTTGTCTACTGCAGTCTCTCAGTCGGCCCCTTCCACTTCAGAGCAAATACCTTTCTCATGCTCAGTTATTCAACCTGTGTTCCCACTGAGGTAGCGAGTGCAGAATCCTCAGGAACCTCAGATGTTTTTCGCGTTTCACTGTTGCAGTCATCACACTTGGGTTATCCTGCCAGGGGTACCTTTCAGTTGGCCCGAATACCAGAGGCTTAGTATTTCTGCATCTGTTGTTGGCGCATCAGGACTGATGTCAAGTCGTCAGTGGTATAAAAACAGGCAGCCAACGCCATTACATCAGTCTTTCTTTCCAAGGAGCCCAAAGCAGAAGCAGTCCGCACAAGAGCTGGTCGGCCGCTACCTGAGTTTTTGTTTCCGAAATTGAAGTTGAAGTCTTCTAAAGCTAAGTACCCCGTTGGGGATCCTTTTTTCTTGCTCTAACCGATGTCAGAAAAAGTTAACAATTGTCTTGCCTGTGGAAAGCAAATAACACACCAAGATTTCCATTCTTACTGCATCACCTGTTTAGGGCCAGACCACGAAGTCCCTCACTGCCGGTTTGTGCTTTGTTCAATGCCCAAACTATACGTCGTTGGGCCATTATTGTAGCTAAATACTTTCACTCTCGATCTCCGTATTCTGAAATGGCTTTGGTAAGCCATCCGACTACCGATCTTCCAAAAAATGTAAGGATAAAGACATTCCGCACAGATCCAAAACTGCCGACGATGCTTCCGTTATGCTAGTCGGCAGTTCGCCGGTACTCAGTGAGGCACTTTTCGCAGCCCCTGATGCCCTCTTTGATGGATTCGCAGGCCGCTACCGAGACCCCTTCGGAGTCTGGTATGCTGCAAGACTCTTTGACTACGGAACCTGAGGATGTCTCTACCTTAGATGGGTCCGGAGCCGCTGTACAGGCACCGGCTTCTGAGGAAGTTCTTCACACTACCCGATATTCAATAACTTCTTTCGCGTCTTCAGTTCTTTCTAAAACTACTGAGTTTCTAAGGCCCAGAGTACAAGTTATGCCTAAAAAACTGACGAGACAAACTCAAGCGCCTGCTTCCCTCGCCACACTCACAGATGCTTAAAATGGCAGAAGACCATATCATGCTGATTAGGGGAAGCCAGCTTTCCCCTGCTAAATGGAAAAGGGACTTGTTCCCAGCAGCTTTATCTGACCAAGAGTCCGACGACTCTGAGGTTTCGGATTATGAAGACATGCCCTTATCTGCTTATGAGGATTCAGATGCAGAGGAATCCATTCCTTCTGCCTCTCCTCCAGAGGATTTTTTTTTAGTGAAACCTTACATACCTTGAGAGAGCATTTCCATTGGGGATGCCAGGATTATCCTCAGTCCAAAAAGAGACTCACGGAATTTTTAGATTTACCACAGCACAGACCCCTAGTTATCCCTCCTGTTCTGGATGTTGTGGATAATGGCTTTATGGAATCCAGTCTAACTCCTGATACTTTACCTCCTGCTCCCAGGAGACCTGACCGGTACTACAGAGTCCCTGACACTCTCAAATTTCTTTTCAGGAATCCTACTGCTGACCAGAGGTCATCTCTCAAGGACCTAAAGGAATAAAAGCAACTACAGCTAAGAATCCCACCCCCCTTGGACAGGAATTCCTGAGCATTAGACAGATGGGGTAAAAAAGTAGACACATCTGCAACTCTTGCCATTTAGAGCATTAAATTGTCAGTTCCACATGCTGAAATACCAGCAACATACTATGGAACTTATTAAGCAAAAATTATCTACCTTCCATGACTGTGCAGAAAATAAAGAATTACAGGAGCTTATGCATTCTGCAAGCCAAGTCAGCAAACATACTTTGCAGTGTGGCTTTGACACACTAAAAGCATCTTGCAGGGCAGCAGTCACTGATACTGTACTGAGAAGGCATGCTTGGCTTAAGGAGCAGACCTTGTCAGACCATGTCAAATCAAAATTACTAGACGCTCCTTTGAACAAGGACAGTCTGTTTGGCATCAAAGCAGAAGAGGTTCTTAAAAACATGAAAGAAAAAGCCAAATTTATGCAGACAAAGATTTCTTTCAAATACAGCCTCATAGATTCAGTAGGTATTGCCCCTCAAAGCATTAGTCCATTCCAGCCCCCTCAAGGTCATCCCAACTAGACCCAGGGGAAGCAGACCCCCCAGACTACAGTCTCAGGGTATGCAGAGATCTAAGCAATGGAGTGCCTCCACTTCACAAACAGGGAGTGCTAGTCCACCCCCTTATGGAAAAAATTCACAATGACTTCTCAACTCTATTCCTCACCTCTGCCCAACTGATCATGCCCCTAGGAGGAAAACTTGCCCATCATGCAAAAAACTGGACTTCCAACACCAAAGACCCGATGGGTCCTCAACATTGTATCCCAGGGGTGCAAATTTTACTTCCACTCACTGCCAACCCTCAGATCTTCCTCCAAACCAGTGGGCAGAGGCACAAAACAAAGTTCAATCCCTGCTCTCCATAAGGGCAATTCAACCTGTTCCTGCAGAGCAGATAGGTCAAGGGTTCTATTTCAGGCTTTTCCTGGTACCCAGAAAAGAGGGCGCTTGGTGCCCAATCCTAAATCTTTCCATTCTATACACCTTCCTGTTGGTACCAAAATTCAAAATGCTCACCCTTCAGCAGCTTCTTCCTATGCTGGCCAAAGATGCCTGGTTTAGCCACCCTAGACCTATAAGAGGCCTATCTGCACATCCCTATCAGGGACTCATGCAGGAAATTCCTACGCTTCAGGGCAGGATCTATGCATTATCAGTTCTTTGGACTTCCCTTTAGCTTATCCACTGCTCCCAGAGTAATCACAAAATGCCTGACTCCAGCCATTGCCTACTGCAGACCGAGAAAAATTCATATTTACCCGTACTTGGACAACTGCCTGATTCAGGCCGAGAGTTGGGAAATACTGTTGCAGTACCTGACATTTGCAAAGAACCTTCTAACCTCCCTGGGGTACACTATCAACAAAAAAAAAATCAAAACTAGTCCCCAGTCAAAAAATTGTATTTCTGGGAGCAAGCTTGGAGACAGCATCCCAGATGGCATTCCTTACTCCAGAAAAACAAGCCCATCTGACAGGCTACTTAACTCAAATGGCCACCAGAACCCAGCTGTCCTCTAGAAAGATCCTGCAGAGGCCCCAGGTTCCATGGCCTCTTGCATCTTACTAATTCCATATGCCAGACTGCATATTAGGAAAATTCAGTGGTACTTAAAAAGTCTATGGTGCCAACATTCTCAGGACCTGGAAACTGTCATTCCTATCATACCTTGTCTAAGGACAGAGTTTCTTTGGTGGGCTGCAGCATGCAACCACAACAAGGGACTTCCCTTTACTCAACCCCACGCCGCCTAGACCCTAACCACAGAATCGTCAGACTATGCCTGGGGGGCACACTTGGATGACAAGTGCATTCAGGGCCACTGGAGCCCAAGTCAAATTCATCTGCACATCAACCAAAAAGAGATGCAAGCTGTTCAGCACGTTCTAACAGCTTTCAAATCCCTACTCTCACCAGGACTCCTGCTAATAAAAACAGACAACACCACAGTTATGTGGTACATCAACAAACAGGGGCAAACCTACTCTTACCCACTCTGCAGGCTATCCATGCCCCTGTGGAACACGGCCTTGGACATGCAGGTCCATCTGCAAGCTCAGTTCCTGCCAGTCAAACAAAACTCACTGGCAGACAACTTGAGCAGAAATCTCCTAGACCCACACGAGTGCCATTTAGAGTCCAGCACCTTCAGCCTTCTAATCCAGAAATGGTGGACCTCTTTGCTTCCCCCTGCAGTCACCAGCTCAGCAAATTCTGCACCAGGACACCTCACAGCAGGGCCCTGAAAGTGGATGCCCTATCCTTCAATTGGGAAAATCTTTGTCTATGCATTTCCCCCCTCTGCCCCTTCTCTCAAGAATATGACTCAAGATAAGACAGAACAGATCAAGAACAATCCTGATTGCCCCGGACTGGCCACACCAGCACTGGTACCCACTACTGTGCAGCCTGTCACCGGTGCCACCCAGGCACCTACCCCAGAGCCCAACCCTCCTCACTCAGCAGGGGCAACAGATCTTGCATCTGCAACTGCAAACCCTGAATTTTGCAGCCTGGCTTATTCCTTGAATTCCACCCCAGTGACCAGCCTAAGCAAGCAGGTGCTGGACATCATGCTTGAAGCCAGAAGACCCAGTATAAGGAAATCCAATGCTGATAAGTGGAAAATGTATTGCTCCTGGATTCAATCTAAAGGAGAGGACACAGCACTGCCCTCCCTACCTCTAATCATGGATTACCTAGCAGATCTACTCCACAGAGGCCTTTCCTTCTCCTCCATTAAGATCCATGCCTTTGCCATCTCGTCTCATTACAACACTGAGCCACCTCTCCTCTCTCCTCCTCTCACCAAACTTCCTGAGAGGGGCAAACAAATTAAGGCCACGAAGGAGAGCACCCACCCCTGCATGGGACCTTAACTTTGTACTGGAAAAGCTCACGCTATCCCCCTTTGAGCCTGCAGCATCAGCAGAGTTAAAATTCCTCTCTTGGAAAACAGCCTTGCTTCTGGCCATCACTTCAGCTAGAAGAGTATATGAGCTACAAGCACTCATGGTTGTGGAATTCTTCATTATTTTTCATGCTGACAGGGTCTCCCTCAGGACTAATCCTTCCTTTATTCCTAAAGTGGTGTTCAGTGTGGCTCTCAACCAATCTGTCCATTTGCCAACCTTCTTCTCTAATCCTCAAAGTAAAGAGGAAAGGATCCTGCCCTCCTTGGATGTGCACAGACAGCTCAGAATTCTACCTGGTTAGGACTAAGCCCTTCAGGAAATCTGACCAGTTACTACTCAGTTTTGCACCAGGGGCAGAGGACAAGGCCATTTCAAAACAGACAATTTCCAAATGGATAGCGCACTGTATCCATTTCTGCTACAATCACCATGGGAAACCAACCCCTCGTGGGGTCAGAACACATTCCACTAGGGCAACCTCTACAGCATTCCTCAGGGAAGTCCCTACCATGGACATTCTGGAAGCTGCTACTTGGAGTTCTGTACACACATTCACCAAGCATTACCACCTGCTTATCTTTTCCAAATCTAGGGCAGGTTTTGCAACAGCAGTCCTGCAGGGCATACTAGCCAGCCCAAACTATTCTTGTCTGCCTCCACCCTTCTTCAGCTTTGGGAATCAACCCAAGTGTGTTGACTGCAACAGTGAAACACGAAGAATATAGTACAGTTGTGTACACTTACCATAAATGTAGATGTTCAAGTGTATTCATTGTTGCAGTCCTGGTTTCCCTCCCTCCAACCCCCTTCTATCTCTCTCTCTTTCTCTCCTCTCTGTGTATATTACTCTCCCCTTACAGGGGTATTGGTATTTACTTTTTGCTGGTGTTGAGTTTCCCACCATAGCTTAGCTCCCTATTGGTTGGCTCCTGACATTTGGGGCAAGAAAAACTGATATAATGGTGACGGCTGCCTGTTTTTATACCCCTGACGACCTGACATCAGTCCTGGAGTGACAGCAACTGATGCAGAAATACTAAGTCTCTGGTATTCAGGCCGACTGAGGGCTACCTGCAGGCAGATAACCCAAGTGTGATGACTGCAATAGTAAGTACACTCGAACATCTACATTAATGGTAAGTGTACACAACTGTACTTTATACATGAAGCCAGATGACCCAGTACTAGAAAATCCTATGCTGACAAGTGGAAAGGTATTGTTCCTGGATCCAGACTAAAGGAGCTGATCCAGCACAGCCATCCTTACCTCCCATCCTGGATTACCTAGCAGACCTACTCCACAGGGGCCTATCCTTCTCTTCCACTAAAATCCATGCCTCTGCCATCTCTGCACGTTACAGCACTGAGCCACCTCTCTTCTCACACCCTCTCATCAAGCAGTTCCTGAGAGGGACTAACAACTTAAGGCCACCAAGAAGAGCCCCTACCCCTGCTTGGGCCCTTAACTTTATGTTGGAAAAGCTCACCCCCCCCCCCCTCCGCCCCTTTGAACTTGCAGCTTCGGCAGAGTTAAAATTCCTCTCTTGGAAAACAGCCTTGCTTTTGGCCATCACTTCAGCTAGAAGAGTGTCTGAGCTGCAAGCACTTGTGGGTGTGGAACCCTTCATCATTTTCCATGCTGACAGGGTCTCCCTCAGGACTAACCCAACTTTCATGCCTAAAGTGGTGTCCAGTGTGGCTCTCAACCAATCTATTAATTTGCCCACCTTTTTCTCTAAGCCTCAAAATAAGGGGAAAGGATCCTGCACTCTTTAGATGTGTACAGACAGCTCAGATTCTACCTGGATAGGACTAAGCCCTTTAGGAAATCTGACCAGTTACTAGTCAGCTTTGCACCAGGGGCAGAGGGCAAGCCCATATCAAAACAATCCATCTCCAAATGGATAGCACACTGTATGCATTTCTGTTACAAACACCATGGAAAACCACCCCACAGGGGGTCAGAACACATTGTCTACTAGGGCAACTTCAACCTCTACAACCTTTCTCAGAGGAGCCCCTACCAGGGACATCCTGGAAGCTGCAACATGGAGTTCTGTTCATACCTTCACAAAGCATTACCATCTGCCTATCTTTTCCAAATCCAAGGCAGGCTTTGCAACCGCAGTCCTGCAGGGCATACTAGCCAGCCCCAAAGCTTCTTGACTGCCTCCACCCATTCTTCAGCTTTGTGAATCAACCCAAGTGTGTTGATTGCAACAGTGAAACAGGAAGAACATAGTACAGTTGTGTACACTTACCATAAATGCAGATGTTAGAGTGTATTCACTGCTGCAGTCCTGGTTTCCCACCCACCAGCCACCTTGTCCCTCTCTCTCTTCCTCACTTCTTACAGGGCTGTTGGTATTTACTTTCTACTGGTGGTGTTACTCCACCATAACTTAGCTCCCTCTTTGGGGGCTCCTGACATTTGGGACAAGAAAAACTGATGTAATGGTGTTGGCTTCCTGTTTTTATACCACTGGCGACTGGACAGTCCTGAAGCGACAGCAGCTGATGCAGAAATGCTAAGCCTCTGGTATTCGGGCCAACTGAGGGCTACCCCTGGTGGGATAACCCAAGTGTGATGACTGCAACAGTGAATGCACTCAAACATCTACATTTATGGTAAGTGTACACAACTCTACTTTGCAGATTCTGTTATCTTCTGATAGCTCACCAGACTATCTCCCTGAGGAGGTTCCTCAGAAGTGCGGGAGGAAGCACTTAGATTCCCCACAGGAATCAATGACAGTAAACACTGATTTTGATAAAGGGAAAAAGTCCCCAAGGTCACCTGTGATGTCTCCTTTGGAGACAATCCTACAAATATTGAAACAGAGGGGTGATTGGAAGTCCCAAAATCCTTCCTTAGAGGAATCCGCTTGCTTGCAGGCTTGTGGCACTCGCCCATCTACCTCTTGAGTGATTCTGCCTGCTGACAAAGCTCATTCAGTTGCTCTGTCAGTGGGCATGGAAGGCACCAGACATTATTGAACCCATCCCCAAGAGACCAGACAAAATGTTATCCGCCCCTGAGGTAAAGCAGTTCTGGGATAAAGGATTAGTTATAGACCCCATAGTCATAGCTGTTGCCACAAAGAATGAACTAGCTGAAGAAAATTCCTCTCTCCATCCACCCCAGCAGTGTGTCTCGGGCGACGGATAGATTTGAGAAGTAGGAATATGCTTCATCGACCTTCACCTTAAGGTCTTTGAATTTCCTGGCACATTTTACCAGACTTCAAAGTGATGTGATCGAGGAGTTGTTGGGTACACTGGCAGAAGCTGTTACTGAGGCAGTCCAAGAATAAGTTGCTTCCCACTTGGCTAATTTTGAGTCCGTGTCCACCTCGTCCATGAGGCTCATTGCACATGCAGCCGAAGTGAACACCAGAGCATTGGGTTCAGGTGTAACCATAAGGAGACACTCCTGGATTTGTCTTTGTGACTTTGCTGTTTATCTTCATTCATCAGTATACCCTTAGACGGATTGTCCCAATTTGGCCCAAAAGTTAGACAGACATCAGCCAGGTCTGAAAAGTATGGTAAGACCCTTTCTGCTGTGGGCATACATTTTCCACTCCCCAAAGATCCTTTTCCAAGAATCTGAGGAGCAGTGGAAAGACGTGGTTCAAAAAGTCCCAAGGGCCTTTCCAGGAGACAATTGGAGCCAGTTCTTCCAGGGGCAGAGGGGGCAACTTCAATGGGAGATGCCATCTACGAGGGAGAAGTGGTCCGCAGAGTCAGGGCTTCAGGGGTTCCTTTCTGGGTAAGCCCTATCAACGTTCCTGAAAGGAGGCCCAATTATCTTCCACTGGAGGCAGTTAGGGGACATTTATCCCTGTATCAAAATGCCTGGCTACAAATAAAATTCTTGGGTGCAGAGGATTATTTCTACAGTTTATGACCTACCATTTTCTTTTCATCCCCCCCCCCCCCCCCGTATGTAAAAAAAAAAAAAAAAAAAAAAAAAAAAATCCCCATGTTCCACCCAGTCAGAGGGAACCAGCAATTCTAAAAGTTCATAAACTGCTAGAAAATAGTCATCCAAGAAGTCCCACCAGCCAGAAGGAATCCGGAATGTAAGATTCTTTTTAGTGCCAAAAAAAGACAAGGGACTGGAGACCAGTTTTGGATCTCAGTGTACTGAGCAAATCAGTTTGGCATACAAAATTCTGGATGGTCACAGTACAGTCCATTCTTCAAGTTTTGGAAAGGATGATTGGATGTGCTCACTAGATCTTCAGGATGCGTATTAACACACAAATGTGGAAAAAATGGACAAGTGCTCCAGAAGGTTCCTCTGCTTCCAGCTGAGGGCCAGTCATCATTTCAGCGCTCTGCCCTTTGGTCTCACCACAGCCCCCAGGGTGTTCACCAAATGTAAGGCAGTAGTAGCAGCTCACAAGAGACTACAGGGATTCCAGGTGTTTTTGTACTTCGATGACTGGCTCATTAATGCTGTGACCAGGCATCAGTTGATAGAAGTAACGGATTATGTTCTCCAGACCCCTGTGCATTTTTAGGAATAATTGTAAATTAAAAATTGTCTCAACTGACTCCAACTCAGAGTTTAGAGTTTATAGGGAACAGTAATAAATGCAACAATATTCGTAGCTTCCCTCCCACCTTTGAGATTTAAGAAAATCAGAACACAGGTTCAGAAAATAATCTACAGCAGGAAAGTGCTTTCTCATCTCATTTTACAAGCTCTGGGTTCTATGGCACTGGTGATAACTCTAGTGCCCCTAGCAAAATATCACATGATAATTCTCCAGTGGCTGCTTGCATCTCAATGGTCAGTGCTATACCAACCCATGTTGGACCAGATTTTGATAATCAATCTTTGCAGAAAAGATCTAGGTTGGTGGATAGTTTCCAGAGAAATTCTCTTGGGACGCCCTTTTGTCCTTGCACCCCAAAGGCCACAGTGAACATGGATGCCTCCCATGTAAGGTGGGGCAGGGCATTTGCTGGGCAAGACTGTCCAAGGCACATGGTCCCCCATTGAGGCCAACTTGCATATCTGTGTTCTGAAGTGAAGAGCAGTGCATTTATCTTTGCAAGCCTTTCAAGCTGCTCTTCTCTTGGGAACAGTTGCAATTCAAACAGACAGTAATTTGGTACATCAGCAAACAGAGAAGAACCAAATCTTACCCCCTTTGTCAAGAAACACTCAGTGTGGCTGTGGGCGATCTGTTCCCAACTGCTTTCTTATAGCAACACATATTCCAGGGGAGTTCCAGTGTGATAGCAGACAAAACTGAGCAGATGTATCGACCTGCCTCACGAGTGGTCTTTTAATCCAAAGGTGACGGAAAAGATTTTCCGTCAGTTGGGCCAGTCTTGCTGCGACCTTTTTCCCTAGCCTCTGAACAAGTGCAGCAACTACTTTGCTCTGATCTCCCCTCCAGGGGAGTAACCAAGAGATGCTCTTCTCCACACTTGGCCCGCCGGACTTCTATATGCCTTTCCTCCGATACCTCTAACCCCAAAATTCCTTTAGAAAGCACTCCGACTGAAGCATGAAGTAATCCTCATTGCACCTTATTGGCCTTGACAGATATGGTTACCCTTTCTTTGACCTTATCTAATTCAATGACCTTGGACTGTGGACCCAGCTCCAGACCTCCTGTCCCATCCAGAGGGATTAATTCACCCATCCAGAGGGATTAATTCACCCAAACATTCTGAACCTCAAGCTGACAGCTTGGTCCCTCCAGTTCCATTAACTGCCAGGTGAGATGTTATGTGATCCTATCTCGCCTACATTCTGAATGATGGGTTCGGAGCCGATCCCTCGGCTCCGACTCGGCACGCTTATGCCAAAGAGCGAAGTCTCTTACTGGCTGAGCTTACCATATCCCAGGATGCACCACTACCAGTCCCCCAGATCTCGTTTGCCGCTAACAAGTGAAGACGTGGTCTCGAGCTGGCTGAGTTAAGTAGTGATTATTTCACTAGTTTTTCTGTCAGGTTTTTCTTCTTTTTCTACAAAAAGCTGTTTTAACAGCTATTCTTGTGTTTTGAGTGTGTTTGACAAAATTCACTTGGTGAATTCTTGTGTTGTGAGTGACTAGGAGTACCTCTTGTCTGGAAAGGCCTTTCCCGGTCTTTTTGTTTGTAGGTGACTTCGGTTCTTTTTTTTGAATCATTTACTTTTCTCTTCTTAAAGAACTAACGGAGAGAAATTATTATATTACAGAGTTTGTGCTGTGTTTGACTAACTCACAGTTTTGCGAGTGATAACTGTAAAGCCTACTCTAGGTGTATTACCAGTGTTCTTTCAGTTACCTTTGAAAATTTCCATAATGTCTCAGAATCCCAGGCCTTCGGGCTTCAAGAAATGTGTAAAATGTAGCTTCAAAATGTCCATCACGGACGATCACTCGCTATGTGTGTATTGCTTAGGGGCAAAGCATTTACAGGAATCATGTAGTGTATGTCATGCTTTTTCCTCAAGGGTCCTCCAGGAGAGGAAAAATAAATTAATTCTTAAGGGATTAATTAAACCTTCTTTCGAAGAAGCTTTGGCATCCTCTCCTTCTCCGCCAAAGAAAGGGCGCCGGCTCACCAGTCCGTCGGATCCGATCGCTAAGAAACAAAGGCAGGCCTCTCCTTCAGCTCCAAGGACTTCGGAGCCGAGGTCGGAACGGTCTGCCTCGATGCCACCAGTATCGACTCCTCTGGCTTCGGAGCCGATAGCTGGGGCATCGAGGCGGGTCATCTTCGTCGGCTCCACTGCTCTCGGAGCCGACAAAGGTTGCCCGCTCAGACACTTCCTCCTCGGCGCCGAAGTCCACCTCGGCACCGATGGAAACTGGTGTGTATTCCTCGGCGCCGATACTCATCGAAGTCGCCGAGCCGGTCCCCTAGCCCTTTGGGGCCGTTGGAGAGGCCTTCTCGGACCCGTTCTGTTTCCTCTCGGTCTTCGAGGATGTCAGATTCTGATATAGACAGGGTGCTCCAAAGACTGTTCCAGTCCCCAGTCTTCCAAAAATTTGTTTCGGTTCCGACCCAGTTGGCTTCGGAGCCGATGACCTTGGCCCACCCCATTGCCATTCCTCCTCCGACTGCTTCGGCTCCGTCGGAGCAGGTGCTGTTGGAGCCGATGGAGATCTCAGGGTCGGCTCCGACCCTTACTCCAACCCGGGCCTTCGGGTCCGAGTTTGGTACGCGGACGTCTTCGGCTGGACCCGGGGGTGATGTTTCGGGACCTATGCTTTCGGTTCCGAGCCTCCCCCTCGGTGCTTCGGCTGCGGGTCTTCCGTCGACTATCACGGCTCCGGGGACCGGACACTCCCAGGATTCTGGGGGTCCGGCTTTCAGAGCCATGAGGAGTGCCTTGGCCAAGTCCTCTTCGGCCATCTCCCCGGCTTTACCGGCACCTTCCCTAGGCGTGGAGACTGGGTCTTTGGCAGTTCCCCTGTCCGTAGTCAGCGGAGCCCCGGGGCCTGAGGTTACCCCCAGTGGGGGTTCCCCTCCTCCTGAGGGTTCTTCTGAGCTGTCTTCGGAGGAACCCCCAAGGAAGAGATCGTGCAAGAGGAAGCACGTGGACTCCCCCGAGTCTATTACTTCAGACACTGATCTGGATGATGCAGAGGGGTCCCCGAAGTCGTCCTCGGATGATGTCTCCTTTGCAGACATCTTAGAGATCCTCAAACAACGAGGCGGCTGGATATCCAAACCCCTCTACTGACGAGTCAGTGCTCCTCAAGGCCTTTGGGGCTCAGCCCTCCGCCTCCTGGGTGTCTCCGCCCTTCGACGAGCTTCTGGATTTAGTTTGTCAAGGGCGTGGAACATCCAGATACCGTGGAACCAGTCCCTTCTCGTCCAAATAAATTTTTGTCTGCTCCCCGAGAAGGAGTTCCTCACTAAAGGCGTGGCTGTAGATGCCATGGTGGTGGCATCTGCTACACAACAGGACGTGGCAGAGGCTTCAACGTCCATCCATCCTCCTAATAAGGAGTCTAGGAGTATGGACAGGTACGGAAGCGCACCCTGACTTCAGCGGCCTTTACTTTAAGGTCTCTGAATTATTTGGCACATTTTACCAGGCTTCAGAGGGATCTGGTCAAGGAGTTGTCAGATTCCTCTCGGTAACCTACCTGAGCAGCTAGCCCAGTCGGTTAGCTCTCAGTTGGCTATCCTTACGCCAATTTCTAACTCGTCCATGAGGCTCATTTCCCATGCGGCCGAAGGGGCGCGTAGAGCGGCAGGCACAGGCGTGGCTCTACGGAGACAAGCCTGGCTCCGCTTGTGTCAGTTTCGGAGGCCTTCAAGTCTTCCTTCACGACGCTCCCTTTGATGGGTCCTCCTTGTTTGGACCCAAGGTTAAAGACACCCTTACCCGCTGTGAGCAAGAGGGAAAACTTTATCTGCCGAGGTGCCGTTATTCCACTCCTTCGGCCTTACCCCAAGGCTAAAGGAGGGGAAAATGTGGTTCCAAATCCCGTAAGTTTTTCTCCCAACAGCAGGAAGAATCCTTCCAGAGGCAGAGGACGGGAAATTTTTCAGGGAGACACCGTCCCAGAGGCGGCAGAGGGCCCCGCAATTCTGGAGACCGCGAGTCCTTTCGTGGCTCTTCAGCCTCCCACACGTCATGAGGGATTGCCCGGCTGTGCTGCTCGAGCCAGTCGGGTGTCGTTTTGCCAAGCACCTAAAAGCCTGGGAGTCAATCACTCAGGACAGATGGGTGCTTCGGATCATTGCCGGAGGTTACACCATCCCATTCACATTCTCGCCCCCACCGTCCAAAAGAATCCCGGACCCACCACCCAGTCAAAGGGATATGGCAGCCGCAGAAGCTTTAAAGCTGCTAGAAAAAGGAGTCATCCAACCGGTCCCCACAGACCAGATCGGATCAGGAAATTACTCCAGGTTCTTTTAGTGCCAAAAGACAGGGGACCTGAGACCAATATTGGATCTCAGCAGACTGAACCAATCCGTCACGAAATCCAAATTCGAATGGTCACGTTACAATCCATTCTCCCATTGTTGGAGAAGGATGTTTGGATGTGCTCCATAGACCTCAAGGACGCCTATTATCACATACCGATACATCAGGCGTCCAGAAGGTATCTGCGCTTCAGCCTGGGAGTCAGTCATTACCAATTTTGCGCTCTGCCCTTTGGTCTAACCACAGCCCCCAGGGTGTTCACCAAGTGTTTGGCAGTAGTGACGGCTCACCTGAGAAGTCTTGGATTCCAAGTGTTTCCCTATCTGGACGACTGGCTCCTGACTGCCACCACCAGGCATCTACTAATGGACAACCTCAAAGCCACTATCTCCCTGGGTGTTACCCTGGGGATTACATTCAATTGGTCAAAGTCTGTCTTACTGCCCTCTCAACGCATAAAGTTCATAGGAGCAGAAATAGACTCAAGATTGATGCGCGTCTTTCTTCCTGCCGAAAGGATCCAAACTTTACAGGGCCAAGTTCAAGCTCTGATCTCGAGATCCAAAGCCCCAGCCAGGATGGTTCTACAAGTTCTAGGCTCAATGTCTGCCACGGTTCTTTTAGTCCCTCTGGCAAGATTGCATGAGGATTCTTCAGTGGCTATTGTCAACGCAATGGTCCTTTCAGGATCTTCCCTCAATCATCACATCATGATTACGGATATATGCAAAAGGGACCTCCGCTGGTGGCTGCAGACATCCAATTTGAATCAAGGAAACCCTTTGTTCTTCCCCCTCCTGTGGTTACCTTGTTTACAGATGCCTCCCAGATAGGGGGGGGGGGGCATTGTCTGGGCAGGCTAGTTCAGGGCTCCTGGCTTCCAGACGAAGCTCTTCTCCACATCAATGTGTTGGAGATGAGGGCTGTACTTCTATCCCTACAAGCCTTACACAAGTTTCTTCCTCAGGGCATCATCGCCATCCACACAGACAACATGTCGGTGGTTTGGTATCTGAACAAACAAGGAGGGACCAGATCATACCCCCTTTGCAGAGAGGCCATGAGAGTGTGGGAATGGGCTGTAGCTACCAACCGCTTCTTGGTAGCGACCCACATCCCGGAAAGTCAAATATATTGGCAGACAAATTGAGCAGGACAATTCTCTCTCCTCACGAGTGGTCTCTAAACCACACAGTAGCAGCTCAGGTTTTCAGGAGATGGGGACGCGTGCTGCGACCTATTTGCAACTCCATTAAACACCAAGTGCCAAAGGTTCTTCTCCTTGATCCCACATCAGGGAGTACCAGCCATGGATGCTCTAGCACAACCTTGGCCAACAGGGCTACTTTATGCCTTTCCTCCAATTCCGCTTCTTCCCAGAGTTATTCAAAAAGCCTCTCAACTGGGGTCTTCAATGATACTGATTGCCCCATACTGGCCTCGTCAGGTATGGTTTCCCTACCTGAAGAAGCATGCAGTGGACGATCCGTGGACTTTAGACCTGATTCCGGACTTGCTAATCCATCAGTCGGGACTTCGACATCAGTCCCTTCAATCTTTGAAATTGACAGCTTGGCTCCTCCACTTCCGACTTTAGTTAGAAGACACACACTAGACCCGGAAGTTGTTCACATTTTATCTTCGGCCCACAAACCCACCACTAACAAATTGTACCTTAGTAAGTGGAAGAGGTTTGCTATCTGGGCTCAACTCAAGGGCTTAGACCCTATCACTGCTCCTGTCCCAGAGGTCTTGAAATTTTTAACATCCCTGTTTAATCAGGGATCTTCTGTCTCAACTATTAAAGTCCAACTAGCGGCTATATCTAAATTCCACGAATCCATGGATCCTCCTTTGATGAGCAGCAGACTATGCAAAACTTTCATTAAAGGTGCGAGCCTATTAAGACCACCAATTTTTCATCCTGCACCTCCGTGGGATCTTGATTTGGTGCTTCGCGCATTAACATCTCCCCCTTTTGAACCGGCTGCTACATGCGAGTTAAAATATCTGTCTTGGAAAACTGCCTTCTTAGTTGCAATTACTTCGGCAAGAAGAGTTTCAGAGCTTCAAGCCCTGTCTATTAAGCTACCGTACTTGATCTTCCACAAGGATAGAGTATCACTTAGGCCTAATCCATCCTTTGTCCCAAAGGTCTGTTCTAGTTTCTGCCTCCAACAATCTCTAGAGCTACCGGTTTTCTTCCCAAAATTCTCCAATGAAGCAGAATACACTCTTCATAAATTGGATGTTCACAGGCAATTACGCTTCTATTTAGACAGGACTCAGCAACTTCGTAAGTCAGACCAGTTGTTTGTGTCCTTCTCAGATAATAAACTGGGCCAAACCATCACAAAAGCTACTATCTCAAAATGGATCAGAGATTGCATAACTCAGGCTTATTCTTCTTCGAATAAGCAGCTTACAACATCTATCAAGGCTCATTCTACCAGAGCTATGGCTACTTCTATAGCTTTTCATTCCAAGCTCGCTATATCGGAAATCTGTGCTGCTACTTGGTCCAATCCGCACACTTTCATTTCCCACTACAAATTGGATGTGGCATCTAGAGGACGAGCTTCATTTGGTTCCACGGTACTCAGGAGTGTTTTCCAGTGAGCCACCCAGGATTCAGGTGCTAGGGACGCTGTCCCATCATTCAGAATATAGGCGAGATAGGATCACATAACATCTTTTAGTTATGTACTCACCATAACTTCAGATGTTTGGGATCCATCTCGCCTACATTCCTAATATCCACCCTCCTTCCCCCTGCCTTGGAGATCAGAAGAGATTGAACGGTTTTGAGTTCTACTGTTTTATCTTGTTTCATCTGACGATGTTATATAAGCAGGGTATGCATGTGTGCATGTATGCAGACAAACTAGATCTGGGGGACTGGTAGTGGTGCATCCTGGGATATGGTAAGCTCAGCCAGTAAGAGACTTCGCTCTTTGGCATAAGCGTGCCGAGTCGGAGCCGAGGGATCGGCTCCGAACCCATCATTCAGAATGTAGGCGAGATGGATCCCAAACATCTGAAGTTATGGTGAGTACATAACTAAAAGTTAACCTTTCTTCCCTGGTACATCAGATTCTCTTAGCTTCTCATAAGCCTTCCACCCGTAAACTCTGTACTAAATGGAAGAGATTTACTTTTTGTTCTGGGCTCATGAAAGGGATCTTTATCCTTTTTCTATATCTATTGATAGCATTTTAGATTTCTTAGCTTCTCTTTTCAATGCAGGAGCTTCTCCGTCGATCATAAAAATTCAACTAGCGGCCATTTCGTTTTCCATAATGGTTTTGAAGAACATTCCTTGGCTTCTCATAAACTTAAGTCCTTTTTAAAAGGGACACTATTGTTGAAACCTCCTTATAAGGATCCTACCTTGGGATCCCAATCTAGTATTACAAACCATTATACAATCTCCCTTCGAACTGTCTGCAGGGTGTGATCTAAAGTATTTGTCATGAAAAACGTTATTTTTGGTGGCAATAACCTCTGCCAGAAAGATTTCATAAGTACAAATCTTACCTTATAGACCATCTTATCTCATTTTGCACAAAGGCTGAGTTTTCTTAAGGACAAATCCCCCTGCCTAAGGTAGTGTCAGAGAGTAATATCAATCAGACTAAATTTACCAGCGTTCTTTCCCAATTTTATGAATAAAGATGAATACCATTTACATTTGTTAGATGTTCGCAGACAATTAAATTTTTATCTACACAGAATGAAAGACATAGTCTGACCCAACTATCTGTCTCCTTTTCAAGTACAAGATCTGGTAAACCAGTCAGCAAGGTGACGTTAGCTACATAGCTCAAGGAATGTATGTCCTTTATCTGTAATAAAAAGAAAATTGATTTGCCTACGCCTGTTAAGGCACATTCTACAAGATCTGTAGCCACTTCAGCAGTTTTCCAGTGTAGAGCTTCAGTGGATGATGTATGTGCAGCAGCAACTTGGGCTTCTCCTCATACCTTTGTTACTCATTACAATTTGGATTTGGTTTTCATGGGAAGAACATCTTTTGGTCAGTGGTACTCAGGAATATCTTTCTGTGAGCCCCTCCAAGGTCCAAGATAGCGGGGACTCTGCCTGAAATGTCAAGGATAAAATGAAAATTGACAGCATCAGATAAAGAAGTTATGTACTTACCATGATATTCCATCTGTGTTGTCCATTTTATCCTTGACACCCCTCCCTCCATTCCCAAGCCTTTGAATGAATACCCTTTGGTGGATCGGATAATGGACAATATAACTCATGTTATCTTTATGACATAAGTGGATATGGTTTCTATGAAGGCTTTCTTATCTATGGCTTTATATCTCTAGTCTACATACTCAATCTGAGGTAACTGGGAGAGCAGGATTATGGGCAAGGGAGAAGCTCAAAAGTTTTTGGCCTGCATGAGCTGTAGTAATGACCAAGTTGGATCCGATATCGGACTCAAGCCCATCTGTCAAGGATAAATGAAAATGGACAACACAGGTTGGAATGTTATGGTAAGTACATAACTTCTTTTTTTTATTAACTTTACATGCTCATTTCTTTCCAAATGTGTCTCCTGTAGCATAGATATTTATACTCTGCATTTCTTAATATAGTTCACTACTCTCTCTTTTTTGTATACAACTGTGAGACCATTCATGCTCAAAGATAATATGGCAAGTGTTACTGTAGTGGTAAGAAGTTATTACCTGTTATGTATAACAGCTTTTTTAAATGTCTCATTTTAGCTTTTGTGTTACATGCATATACTGTTTGACAGGTTGATCTTGTCATATTCATTTGAGCCTGTGTCACCTCCTACAAGACTTTTGTTTTAATGAAAATCCTCAAACCAAAAAAAAAAAAATCCCAGAATACTTTATAACCTGTTAATTTAATACAAACACAGAAAATATTTACATCTGCAAATAATGAAGTTTAAGCCTCCTAATAAGAACAATTGTCCCGGATTGACAGTTACACTCACAGGTTTTAATTAACCTATAATGAAAGCTAGCCATGCTGTAAGGCATGGTATAGACTGTGCTTTTACTTAGACTAAGTGCTGTCTGCTCTTGTCTTATCTTTATTCCTCTCCCAGATGTAGAAAGAAATTTTAATGCTTTCAGAAAACATCTTTTAGTCACTGGGAAAAATATTGTTTATTGCCTCTTAAAAGTTTGTCTGCATATAAACATGTGAACCAGATGCACAGTTGCCTTCAGCTACAAGCTTCTCATGTTGCAGTGTAAATAGTTATTTGCTAAAGGAAAAGTTTTCATGACATTAAATGTTCTTTTATTTGCTTGCTTCCACTTAAAACTTGTCAGATCAAGCCAAGGGCTTAATCCTGTCATTCACCTATGCAAAAGTAAGAAAAAGCATGTCTAGTTTTACTTGTATCCATCTATCCTCAACCCCATTTTTGCTCATGGGGCTGGGGTGTCACTTCAACTTGTATTATGTTCTCTCTACTTTTACAACCCATCCTTCACCCCAACAGGCTTAGCTTTACAGCCTGTTATCTTAAGCATGCGTTTGTCCAGGTTTTCTTCTCTCTTAAAATTGCAGTGTCTACATTTCTTAAAACTAAACAAGACAAAATAAAGGAGGAAAAGGGCACCTGTTTACTTTAATATCCTCATAACACACAAAATAACTATAAATGGTTTATTATTTAACATACAGTATATGTTATATTTTGTAAAAATACTGTTTTACTTTTAGAACAAAAATTCCTTCCTTCTCTTCCTCTCTTCTTAAACATCCAAACATTAATAATATGCTTTGGAGTCCCTTACAAGTTTAGCAAAGTCAAAAAAGTCCAATATTTATAGGCTTTCATGTTCTGTCATATTTAACAAATTTGATTGATGCCTTGTAATCCCCCATTGATTCATTAATTTCTGAGTTTCTGGTTTTATTCCCATTGATCTCCATCTTCAGTCTCTGGTTCATTTCCAAAGTACTCCTGGATCTCCTATATCACTGTTGCAGTATTCTACATAGAAGGGATGCACCACCCAGGCCAGCCTTACGCTCGGCCAGTATGCAAAAGGCTAAAGAAGATCTTGTATTCACCCTACGTCACTTTTTTACTGTCTGCACAGAAGATAGATCATAAAAGGGATGTTTGGACGCAGTTACCCAGAACTTCTTTACCGCCAGTTCGAATGCTGTTTTTGCCACTTGGTCTTAATGCCTTGTTGCTCTGCTGAATATTTAGCTACACCAGATAAGCGCCCCATTGGGGTTTTTTTTTTTTTTTACTTTTCTTGGTCTTGTATTTTACTATCTAGATTTTGTGTCTTCCAAGAGGGGAAAATGTCAGTGTGGCAGGCAGATTCCCCCTAAGGATCATCACAAACAGTGTCTTTTTTGTTTAGGTGCTTCCCACGACCATACTTTTTGTAGTATCTGTAAGGTATTTGTCCCTACGACACACGGAAGCCGTCTGTCTTCCCTGGCCATTTATCTTGGGAACCAACAGCTTAAACAGTTAGCCAGGGTGCAATGGCAACCCCCCCCCCATCTTACATATATGAAGAGCAGGACTTCAAAGCCCTGTCCAAGGCAAAGAACACTGCCTCTGTGGGACCAGATGACATCCCATGCTGTCTTCTGAACACACTAAAACATGACCTAGCATCACCACCAAGTACCATTTTCAATCATAGCCTAACCACAGCCTTTGTTCCTGCAGAATGGAAAACAGCTACAGTTATTCCCCTCCACAGAGGTGGTCTAGCAACAGACGCGGGGTATTATAGACCCATAAGCCTGACCAGCCTCATCTGTAAGGCCATGTACCATATCATTATGTACCTCATAAATAAGGACATAGGTGACCTCCAAACCCTGGATCCTACTCAATTCGGCTTCGTGAAAGGCAGATCCTGCCTGTTAAATCTGGTAGATTTCTTTGAAAGTGTGACCAAGAACATTGATGGGGCAAATCTCTGCATACAGCATACCATGACTTGGCAAAGGCTTTTGACACAATCCCACATTCAGCCATTACAAATAAACTTGGCAAACTGAATGTAAACCCCTTCATTGTAAGATGGGTTGCCAACTGGCTCACAAACCGGACACACACTATCCAAGTGGGTGACTCCACATCAACCAGTAGACCTGTTACCAGTGGATGCTACAGGGGTCGGTACTCCCCCCCCCCCCCCTACTGTTTGGTATATACTTCTCAAAAGTTCAGGTCAAAGCTAAAGGGTTTTGGCTGACCAAGTTTGCAGACTACTGCAAACTAGGTGCAATCATTGAATCCCTAAATGATGTCTGTATACTTCTGGTCAGTCTCAGACAAACCAGCAACTGGTGTATTAGTCATGGTCTCATACTGAATGCTAAGAAATGCATCATCATTCCCTTCGGCACAAACAATGTCCCTTCACATCATCAAATCAATAAAGGAGCATAGAATCACAGGTTGACCACAACGTTAACTTCTACCACCATATGTCTACCATTGTAAGGAAAGATTTCCATGTAGCTCACTTGATTAGTAAAGGCATCGCCTCAAGAGCAAAAGTTGTTATAATCCCCTATACTCTGTACTTATCCGGCCCATAGTTCAGTATAACGCCCAATTCGGTATGTACTGTACTAAGCATCTGCAGCAGTTAGAGACCTCAGAGGTTTCTAACAAAGAAGATCAATGGAGCCTCTAGCATGTTTCTTACACAGACTGACTAAAATCCCTGTTACTGTACTCAGTATCATATAGCATTCTTAGGGTGGAGACCTAGGCTTGTCCTACAGAGCAACCCAAGACCCAAACCTAATGAACTTACTGCATATCCATAAATCAAATGGGTCTAGGGCTACCCGTTCCAGGGAATTAAATATGGACTTAAATATGGCCTGTGACTTAAATAGGACATGCTGGAGGGACATTTTTATCTCCTAGCAACTGCCATGCCTTTGCAACAGGCTATAAATTCATGTGAAGCAGAGCACTTCTATGACATTGTTCAGGATGAATCTGGATGAGTGGATGGGGCACCGTAAATTCTTACTGGGGATAGTGCCCACAGCCCTCCTGGACATGGGTAGTCATTACTAAATGGAATCTTGATTTTTGACTAGACCTCTAAAGTATTACATTGGGTTGAAACAGCTAGTCTTAAATGACCTCTGGGTGGATAGCCTAGTAATCTCCTATGATCCTATGAAGGCCAAGAAGTCTCAACCAGATTCTTTAGCTGTCCAGCCTCCACCGGATGCCCCTCTAGAAGCAGATAGCTCTGTGGGTCGTTCGGCATCTATGTTGGATTCCTCTCCCACTACTGCACCGGAGGCCGACATGGATCTGTCTTTTCATATGTCCTCTAAGGCTTTGCAGACATTTGCTCTGGACATTGAGGGGGAACCATGGTTCATCTCAGGGGGTCTTAGAGGGATCCCGCAAATATTAGTCAGGGAGGAAGTTCCTGTTTCTCTTATCAAAACTTGCAGAGAGTCAGAACCTCTGGCATTTGTTAGGGCTGATGTCCCTTCTAAGGAAAGACAAAAACTGAAGCACATTTTGGTCCATCCTAAGGATCCTCAAAAGGAATGGCAAGAGTTTATTCAGGGCTTGTTTTCTATCTTAATACCCTAAAGCCTCCTCAAGTGGTTTCAGTACCCTCTTTTCTTTGGTCCTCTGCCCTTTTTAAATGGCTTAGGGAGCAAGATTTCACAGATGAGGATTCAGTGTCTTGTGAGTGGTCTTTGTCCTATTTTTCACAAAACCTTTGGCTTATGGTTCTGACAAAGAGGAGTTTTTTAGCCCTGAGTCTCATTTTGAGGAATTGTCCTTTGGGAACACAATTGCTAGGATGATGCAGTTGTTTAAGCGGGATTCTTCTCAAGTGTATGATATTCAGAAAAGATGACATGAGTTACTTCTGGTGGATACTCCTAAACCATAAATGGTTCCTCCTGCCTTTTTAAGATACTTTCATTGCTGCTTCCACGTCTCCTGATTCTCAGCCTCCTAGGTTCTGTATGGTTCCTGAGGGTTGTCATTTTTTATTTAAACATCTTACCTATCCTGCTGTGGTGTTGGTCTCTTCTGGCAAACGTTCTAAACTTTTGCCCTCTCCAGACTTTTGCCTTCTGGTAAAGATAGTAGGGTAATGGAGAGAATTGCTATGAAAATTTACACTGCTTCTACTAAGGTCTTTAGGGCTATTGATTACCAGACCCACATGACCATGTATGCTCTGGCCTTGATTGTTCAGGCTTGTCAGGTTATCTCTGACCTTCCTTATTCTGAAAGCAAATCTTCTGCCTTATCTTTTTTAGGTTCTGCCTCTCAAGTGGCTTGCCACTCTAAGTGTAGCTTTGATGCTGCTGACATCATTCTAAGGCTGTGACATGTGGGCCTGTCATGTGGTATTATTGTCGGCTTCTTCTCCAGTCTCTGCCAGAGGATATTAAGGCTAAGTTGTTTGATGCTCCTTTAGGTAATACACATATTTTTGGGACTGCAGCTGCTGACATGTTTAAGTCCCTTCAAGAGAAGGGCAAAGCCTTGCAAGACCTTAAACATATTTTTGTCTCTCCTATCCCCAAGTTCCAGATGAATTATCCTTCTAGGTTGGCGTTTTGTTCACAGGCAACCCTTCCAGGCTTCTAAGGTTGGGAAGGGTGGGATGTGAGCCCCTTCTGCAAATGCTTCTCAGATTTCTGTCACTCAGAAGCCTCCTTTATGTGATAAACCTGCTTCTATTTGACATTCTCCCCACCCCCTTCTTTTTTCCCTTCGGCTCTCCCTTTGTCTTCCAAATTGGCATCTCATCACTTCAGGCTATTGGGTTCTTTCTGTCATCCATCAGTATTACTTCATGGTATGAAAATCTATCCCACCTTTTTCAGGGATTCCTCTAGCTCCTCTAGAGCAACTTCACCATTTCCCAGAGGTTCTAAGGTCCCTTTTGAACCAAGGAACAATTCAACCTTGTCCCCCCTTCCCAAGTGGGAAGGTTTTTATTCCAGGATGTTCCAAGAAGGCACTTGGAGACTTAATTTGGATCTCTCCCAGCTCAACACCTTTCTCAAGATCCCTTCTTTTTGGATGCTTACTTTTCAAACTCTGTTTCTTCTGTTATTATCACAGGTTTTTCTGGTGTCCTTGGATCTGAAAGATGATTACTTTTCATAGCCTTAGTCATCCTCTTTTCAGGAGGTTTTTACATTTCTCTGTCTCTCCTCATTTTCAGTTCTCCTCTCTGCCCTTTGACCTCTTTACTACCGCAAGGGTATTCACAAAATATCTAGCTCCTGTGATTGCCTTCTGCAGGCTCTAACGCACTCAGATTTTTCCTTATCTAGATGACCTGTTGCTTCAGGCACCTTCTCCCAGTCAATTGTTACTGGATCTGCAGTTCACCATCTCTCTGCTCCAAAGTCTGAGGTTTACTGTCAACTTCCAAAAGTCCGTCCTGACTTCCTCTCGGGATCTTTTGTATCTGACATGCAGGATTCAGACATTGCCATTGTTAGCCTCTCTTTTGCCTCCAGAGTTATTGTTGTTGATAGCCTTCTTTCAGTCTCTTCTTCCTTTGACTGCCATGCCAGCCAGGCTGTTCCTTTGTGCCCTGGGATTCATGGCCTCCTCTATTCCAGTGCTTTGTTTTGCCAGACTGTATATGTGGCAGTTTCTATGGTACCCCGAGTCAGTTTGGCTACAACATTGTCACCCTCTGAATTTCAACATACCTCTTTTTCCTCCTCTCAAGAAGGAATTTGAATGGTGGATTCAACAGTTTGTTGTCAACCCATGCCATCCCTTTCAGCCTCCAGTCCCTTCTCAAGATCTTCTCACCAATGTCTCAGACATGGGGGGGGTCTTGTCTTGGTCACTTGAAAGTTCAGGGTCTTTGCCCTCCCCATCAGAAGTCAGACAGTATCAACATCAAAGAGATGAGAGCTCTGATTTTGTCCCTTCAGGTTTTTCACCCCCATGTTCTCCCCAGGCCCCTTGAAGGTGTGCACGGACAACACAACAGTGATGTGATGTCAACAAGCAAGGGGGGCACTAAATCCTACCTCCTCTGCAGAATGGTGCTTCAGGCTTGGGAAGTAGCTCTCAGTTATCAGTTAATTCTTCCGGCAGTATGCATTCCTTTAGAGCAAAGTTTAATGGCAGATTCTGAGCAGGTCCAAAACACAGGCTCACAAATGGATGCTTCACAGAGATGTGTTTCTGGGCATTGTCCACTGATGGGGTATTCCTCAGGTAGATCTTTTTGCCTCCCCTCTGAACAGGCAGGTTCCTCTCTTCTGTTCTAGAGTGCCATGCCATCTGGTGTGGAAGATGGATGCCCTTCCTTTTCCTTGGAAGAGGATGTTTCTTTGTTTTCCCTCCTCTTCCTCTACTTCCAAGAGTCCTGCAGAAGATTCAGATGGACTCCACAAAAGTCTTGCTAGTGACATCCTTTTGGCTCAGACAGCACTGGTTCCCCTCTTAATGCATTTGGCCAGGGGCAGTCATCACAAGTTACCTCACCTGTTAGATCTCCTCACATAAGACAAGGAGTCTCTCATCCATCCCCACATGTCCACTCTGCAGCTGACATTGTGTGTGATAAGGGTTTGATCCCTTTCAGGCACCTTTTTTCTGAGGATGTGCTCAGGGTTTTACAGGGGCAAGGAAACCCTCACCCAGAAAATCTTGTATGTGCAAATAGAAAAGATTTTAGTCTGGTGCAATGCTTGTAACCAGGGATGTTTTTTAGTGGGGGTCCCTCTGGTCCTCTCTTATTTGTGAGAGTTGCTCAAGTCTGGCTTGGCCTATTAATCTATGAAGGCCCATTTGTCAGCCATTTCTGCTTTTCTGCCATTGAATCCTCTTTTTGACTTCTCATTTTGAGGTCAAACAATTTTGTAAAAACATCCTGCATATTAGGCCTCCAAGAAAACTATTCCTCCTCCTCTTTGGTACCTTAATTTTGTTTAGGAAGTATTGACATAGGCTCCTTTTTGAGCCTGCAGATTCTCTTTCTTTGCAACATTGTACCTGGAATACTGTTTCGTTGCTGGCTTTTCCTTCTGTTAGGAGGGTTTCTGAGCTCCAGGAGCTTATGGCCATTCCTCCATTATTTTTATTTATTTATTTTTTACAGGGCCAGGGTGTCCCTTTGTACTAATCTTTTTTTATGCCCATGGGAGTAAATGAGTTGTCCTTGAATCTGTCGATAAAACTCCCTTCCTTTTTCTCTTCTCGTCAGTCTGCTAGTGAGATGGTCCTGCATACCTTGGATTTGCACAGACAGCTCTGGTACTATTTGGACAAAACTAGGACTGTTCGTAAGTCTGATCAGCATTTTGTTTCCTTTCATGTCAGGTCTTTGGGTTTGGCTGTTTTTAAGCAAACAGTCTCCTTTTGGATATCTAAAGCCATTTCCTTTTCATGGCAAATTTCTGTCTGCTTCTGTTAGAGTTCATTAAACTAGAGCTGTGCCTCTTCAAGTGGTTGGACACCAGTTCCATCATTGAACCTACTAATTGGTCTTCAGTACATACCTTTACTAAGCCTTCTAAGATGGATATAGATTCTAGGACTAGAGCAAGTCTTGCTGAAACCATTTTACATGGGTTTGTTGAGGGCTGTTTTCAGCCTTTCACCTCCCATTGTGCTTCATGAGCTTTTATACTCTCCCTGTTAAGTAGAATGCTACAGCAGTGATATAGCAAGACATGGTGCTGTTGTAAAAAATCTTAACATAACAGTAGATGTCCTTATCTTCACTGATGCAGTATTCACATCCTCCTTGCAAACCCCTCTTATTTGTTTTGCATGTTTTACTTCTGGATGTGCATGGACTTCTTTGTGCTGCAGAGACTTTAGTCTTCTGGGGAAATTCAATTCTGCGTAGTTGTTTCCATACTTCCCTTTTATGCCATACATTCTGTACAAGGAGCATAAATGTGATGTATGGTGCATACAAGATCTTTTTTTAGGCTTTTTGCATACTGGCTAAGTGTCGGGCTGCCCTGTATACTGCAACAGTGAAGAGAAGGAGATCATCTATTATGGTAAGATTTCATACAACTGTATTTTCTTCTAGCTAACTCCTGTGCTTTTCTGTGCTTCTCAAGCATTTTTCTTTGGAATGTTTGAAAAAGGTTTTACTGCAGTAGTCTCTCTTTGAGCTTTATTGTCAGAAGGATAAGTGGAGTTCCCTTCTTTTTGATAGCTCATTTTTCATTGGCTAAACTTGTATTTCCTCTTTAGCATGTTCATGAAAAATGACTGACCATTCATGAAAAAAAAAATTCTGAATGCAGCAGCTTGAATCTCCCACCTGGCTCTCAACATTCCCTGATGGTTGGAATAAATTTACTTCTCTTCTGCTTAGTATACAGTGAGTAATCATTTTCCACAAACACTCTGCTATATCCAACTTTTAGAGCCATACGCACAATGTGCCCTTCAACAACCCCTGCTGTGGAATACCAGTCCAATTGCTTATTTGTACTTCCATAAAATTAATGCAGTCTGTTCCTTCCAGTTTTGCCAGTCTCTAGCATGCAGTCCAAATACCTTCATAGTCTCTTCCCATTATGTTACCTTTCCCCTCTCTGTTCCCAATACCATGGTTCCTTTGCCAGCTTCCTACAGTAAATTCCAGCCCCCTTCTTGCCTATTCTCTATACCCATAATTACAGTCATCCTTGTCAGCAGAATCTCCTTTCTCCATTCCTGTGTTGGCTTAGTTGTTGGTATACTTTCTCCTACTTCATGGATGCAGTCTGTATAACTGTTATTTCTGCTTAAAGATCTGAATCCAAAATCCCATTGTTTCCTTATTTCTTGAATTTCCCCCTGTATCATCATCATCCATTTTCACTTTGAATTGTAGCTTTGTGTGTGCATTGTGTTTAGATCCTTAGCTGTTTAGCTCTAAAATTTCTCTTCATATCAGGTAATCCTAAACCTCCCAGATAAAACCCTTCAGTATGCCTGATATGTGTATAAAACTAAAGGGAATAAAAAATGTTACTCTTTGCATCTTGCTATCATCGTCCATAGACAAGAGCTTCCAGTTTGTCAGTTTTTATATTATCTTTTGTTTAGTCTCTTTCCACATAGCTTTAGCTGCCATAACCCATATCTATATACAGTTTTATCACGTCCCCATAAATATGGGTATTGCTGAACCACTTTGTGTGGGAGTGCATAGTTTACAGCTGTAGCTTTAGTTTTATCATCATTCATTTTATATCCCGAAAAAGTCTGGAACTGTGTTAGAATGTTCCACAACTCTGAGATGTCCTTTTCAGATTCTGTCAGGTACAACATAATATCTACAAATAAAGCCAACTTTTCTTATGTACCATACCAGTTATATTCTTGAATTTGAGTTCCTTATTTTCTTTGCCAGTTGTTCAAAAATATAGTGCAAATAACAAAGGGGAATTAGGACACCCCTTTCTAGTCCATCTGTCCAGATACAACTTGTCAGAGAGGAACAACTCCCACTTTGATTTTTGCCTCTGATCTGTCATATATCTTCCTAATTAAACTTAATATTTTATCAGAAAATGCAGATACTTCCATTGCCCTGCTCATAAAATCCCAGCTTACTCTGCTGAATGCTTTCTCAGCATCTAGACCCACCAACAACAGTGGTATTTTCTAAAATTCTGCTTCCCTCTGGATCATCATTGTTCTATTAATGTTGACAAATGTTTGCCTTACCTCCACAAACCCACATTGGTCTATATGTATGAATTTTGATAACACCTTTACCCTTCTTTTAGCCATTATAGACATAAACACTTCATAATCATGGTTTAAATTTGAAATGGGGTGTATATGAAGCTGGATCTGATGGATGTTTTACAATCTTTAAGTATTACAGCTACCACAGCTTTTTCCAGGGTGCTGGTGCCCCCCTCCTTTTAAAATACTGTTAAAACCTTACATATCTGTATCACTTTCTTCCTTTCTAGCTTACAAACTTCTACTGGAATACCATCTGATCCTGGAAACGTTCCTGCAGATTGGTTATAAATCATTTTATCTTGTTTCCTCCTGTCTTAACTTTTAGTTTTTGAGCCTCATCTACTTCTAACCTTGGCGTATTCTGGTTTCCATAAATATTGATTTCAGAGTTACCTGTCTGACTGCCAACAATCCGTTGTATGGCAGAATGACACATCTCCCCAACTACCTGTCTCTATAGGGGTTCCCCAAGGATCCATCCTTGGACCCCAACTCTTCTCTATTTTCACCAATAATCTAACCTCTGCCACCAAACATGGCACACTCATACAGTACGCAGATGACTCAACCACCATCTGCTCAGCCCAGTCCCTACCCAAACTGCAAAAAGTCACACACAAAGCTTTTTCCTCTGTTGAAACTTGGTTATCCGATGCCCAATTAATACTCAACCCAAACAAAACTAAACTACTCCTCTTCCAACCCACCAAACATACTCAAAACAACTCTCACTTTAACATCACAGCAAAAGACAACACCACTGTACACCCAACAGAACACACCAAATTGCTAGGAGTGGAAATAGACTAACTAAAATTTGACATTCACATGTCCATGACCATAAAAAAAGTCCAGGAAAAACTAGGAGCATTATACAGAAATAAGCAACTTCTCACCAAAGCAGCAAAGAGTTCAGTAGCAAATTACCACCTTATCTCCACCCTACTTTATGCCTCTCCAGTATACACCAACCTAAGGCAATGCGATCTAAACAAACTCGAGACTGCTACAACAAAATCTCCAAATTCGCGACAGGGCTAACCTACCGTAATCACCACTCTCTCTCACTTGCTGAACTGGGCTGGCTTGAACTCCCTCACCTACTTCAATGGTATCAACTCACACTTGCCCACAAACTAGTAAACCATCCACTAAAGGTCCCATCCCTCCAGAATCTACTCCAACCCTATCGCACCACCAGACTACTAAGATCCAGCAACAAAAATCACTTACAGGTCACTAAAGCCAATAACTGTGCTGGTGAAGCACTATTCTCTTGCGCCATAGCCAAATTATGGAACTCCATAACATCATGCACCCACTTCAAACCTTTAATAAAAGCGCATCTAAAAACATGCTGGCTATGCCCTCGCAACTCCGCCTCTAATATCACCCACCCCATCAACCCACTACCTTTCTTTCCACCCCACCAATTACCTTGATTATAGCAAGCTTGGATGCTCATAAGCCTAACTACTTATTATAAAGCAAGAACTTCTTATTGTAACAATTGTTAATTTCTGTTATGTACTTCACAGATGATAAAGATTCTTGTTGTCTACTGATTTACTATGATGTTCATCGTGCATACAGCTGCAGTCATAACAGATGGGTTCTCCTGCCGTCAGGCGGGTCCTCGGTCGGCTGAATTCCAAAGTCTAGGTCCGGCGTCGGTTGTCGTCACTTCTTCCCTGACGTCAGTGCGACAGGGGTATAAAAGAACCAGCCGACCCCATTTTCTATAGTCTTTCTTGCCGCGCGGTGCCCGAAGCAGAAGCAGTTCGCAAGTGCCAGTCGGCCAGCTCCTGAAATTACGAAAATTTTGCAACCGAAGTATTCTTGAAAGCTAAGTACCCGTTAGAAACTTTTCTTGCCTCAGACCGATGTCAGACAAAGTTAATAATTGTATTTCGTGTGGGAAGCAAATACCGCATAAGGATTTTCATTCCCTCTGCATTCCTTGCTTAGGCCCAGACCATGACGTCTCGGTCTGTTTTTGTGCTACATTCAACAAACGCACCATTAAGCGTCGGGTGGAGTTCGCCCAGCACTATTTTGGCAAAAAATGTAACTATATTATGTCGTCGGATACTCCGACTCCAGTTTTGTCTAAAAAATGCAAAGATAAGGACCGACACACGAGGTCCGCGGCCTCTACCGACACCATTAAGCGTCGGGCGGAGTTCGCCCAGCACTATTTTGGCAAAAAATTTAACTATATTATGTCGTCGGATACTCCAACTCCAGTTTTGTCTAAAAAACGCAAAGATAAGGACCGACACACGAGGTCCGCGGCCTCTACCGACACCACGCCAAAGCAGACTACAGGTGGTCCGGTTCTCAGTGAGGCACCTACGCAGCCCCTGCCTACCGACGACACTTCATTGGCGGTGTCTTCTGTGCCCGAGGTCGCAGGCTCCTCGGCCCACACCCCGACTACAGATACCGAAGCCACTTTTGGTGGTGAATCTCAAAAGGTAGACCGGTCTGCCTCCTCTCAAGGTGTCTTCAGACCTTCCTCTTCTTTTTCCATCAAGGCTTTCACTAAGTCTAAAGCAGCCATGCATTCTAAGAGACAAGCTACACAGGGCCCTTCTCCAGGCCCTATGCCTAAAAAACAGATGCTTAAAATGGCTGAGGATTTAATTACTTTTATCAGGGGTTCTCAACCCCCCCCCCCCCCCGGACAAAAGGCCCAGAGTGGAGGAAGAATCCCCCTCCTCTGACCAGGCCTTCATTATTTCAGAGCACTCTGATGAACAGGAACATTCTTACTCCCCTTTTGAAGATTCTGATGCAGAGGAGTCCATTCCCTCTGCCCCCCCCCCCCAGAGGATTACTAATTTGGGGAAACCTTGCATACCTTAAGGGAACACTTCCACTGGGAAGGCCAAGAGTACTCAGATTCCAAGAAAAGGCTTAGGGATTTTCTCTTGCTACCTCAGCACAGGCCTCTGGCTATACCTCCTGTTTTAGACATACTAGATGATGTGTACTCGGAGGCCTGCCTTAACCCGGATTCTTTACCTCCAGCCCCAGTCAAGCCTGACAGGTACTACCGGGTTCCTGACTCACACCAATTTTTATACAAAAGCCATGCTGCTGACCCAGAAACTATCTCACAGGGCCCCAAGGGAATTAAGGCCTCCACTGCAAAAAATCCGTTACCTTCCGAGAGAGATTCCAGATCCTTAGAAAGGTCGAGAAAAAAGGTATACACCTCAGCCACTTTAACCATGAGGGCATTAAACTGCCAGTTCCATATGCTAAAGTACCAACAGTTTCTGTTATCACAGTTGAGAAGCAAAATGTCACAACCTGAACAACCAGACTTGAAGGAGTTGCAGGATTTGATGCATAGTGCAGAACAAGTGGGTAAACATACCTTGCAATGTGGTTTTGATGCTCTAGAGGCCTCATGTAGAGCTGCTGTTACAGGATCAGTCATACCTTACCAGATCATATCAAAGCTAAATTACTAGATGCCCCTCTACAAAAGGATGTATTATTTGGTGTTAAAGCTGAGGAGGTATTAAAGAAAATGGAGGAAAAGGCTAAATCAATGCAAACAGTGAAAGATTTTCTACAGGTACAACCTCCACGTTTCAGTAGAAATTGGCCTTCCACAAATTGGTCCTTTCCAGCCACGGACAGACCCCAAAGAGGTAGATACAGGTGCCCGAGGGGCAGAGGGCAATCTCAAGGATCGTTTAGAGGCAGACAATGGCAAGCTCCTACACAAAGAGGTGGTGAGGATAGCTCGCAGCCATTCAGAAAGCAAGCCCAATGACTTTCCCCTTTGCATGCCAAGCAAGGCTCAAATGGCAGCACCCTTAGGCGGAAAACTGGCATTATTTTCAAAAAATTGGCATATTGTCACAAAAGACAAATGGATCCTGGACATTATAAACAGAGGCTACAGATTCCATTTTCACACCCTTCCAGAAATGAGAGGCATGCCAAACCTGCCACATAATCAAAGGGCAGAGGCACAAAGACAAATTTCAGATCTCATGGACATGAAAGCTATTCAAGGGGTACCTACTCACGAACAAGGTCAAGGTTTTTATTCCAGACTATTCCTGGTACCAAGGAAGGGAAAAGATTGGAGACCTATTTTGGACTTATCCATCCTAAACACATTTTTACTCGTACCAAAATTCAAGATGCTCACATTACAGCAGCTTCTTCCCATGCTGGGCAAGGAGTCTTGGCTGGTAACATTGGACCTCAAGGAGGCATACCTGCATGTCCCAATCAGAAAAAATTGCAGAAGATACCTCAGATTTCTTGCAGGTTCAACCCATTATCAATTCTCTGCATTGCCCTTTGGCTTATCTACTGCGCCCAGAGTATTCACAAAATGCCTGGCATCAGTAATTGCCTACTGCAGACTTCAAGGGATACAAATATACCCATATTTGGACGACTGCCTGATCCAAGCAGACAGCAGGCACATACTTCTGAAACATCTGGCTTTTGTAATAATGTTGTTGAATTCTCTGGGATACACAGTCAACAAAAATAAATCAAGGCTAATACCCTCTCAGAAAATAATTTTCCTGGGTGCCAACTTGGACACAATCACCCAGATGGCCTACCTCACGCCAGAGAAGCAGGGGCAACTAACTCAATACTTCAGAAAACTAGCAAATTTCACCAGGCTGACTGCAAGGAAAATCCTGCAGGCTCTGGGATTCATGGCATCTTGCAACCTACTAATCCCATGTGCAAAGCTGCATATGAAGAAACTTCAATGGTACCTGAAAAACCTATGGTCTCAACACAGCTACAGTTTGGAAACAATAATAGCACTAATTCCATGTCTTCAAAAGGAATTTCTGTGGTGGGCTCAAGCACGTCAAACAAACACAGGTCTCCCATTCTGCAAGCCTCAAGCAAATCAAGTCATCACAGCAGACGCCTCGGACTACGCCTGGGGGGCGCACATGACAGATCGGTGCATTCAGGGCAAATGGTCCCAAAAAGAAAAGCACCTTCACATCAATCAAAAGGAAATGCTAGCAGTAATAAATGCTATTATAGCTTTCAAAGACCTTCTGCATCCAGGTCAACTATTGATAAGGACAGACAACACCACAGTAATGTGGTACATAAACAAACAGGGAGGAACCCATTCATACCCCCTATGCAGGCTGGCCATGTCACTTTGGAACATGGCTGTGGAATTACAAATCGAACTTCAAGCACAGTACTTGCCAGGCAAGGAAAACACGCTGGCAGACAACCTAAGCAGAAATATGACAGATCCACACAAATGGAAGTTGCATCCTCAAGTTTTTACAGAGATAATTCAAGCATGGGGAAGGCCAGACATAGATCTCTTTGCCTCCCACAAAAATCACCAATTGACCAAATTCTGCTCAAGGACTTATCCACAGGCCTGGAGAGTGGACACTCTCTCTTTCAGTTGGACAACAATGACAGTTTATGCCTTTCCACCTCTTCCTCTGCTGCCCAAAGTTCTATTAAAAACCAGAGCAGACAGACCAAAGATGATTCTCATTGCTCCAGACTGGCCAAGACGACACTGGTACCCACTCCTGAGGAGCCTGACGCATTCCCCTCCATGGACCCTACCTCCAATGCCTCTTCTTCTGACTCAGCACAGCTTCAAAACTCTTCACAATCAGCTGAAAACACTCAATCTGGCCGCATGGAAGATTCCTTAACATCACAACAGACCCTACTCTCCAAGGAGGTGCAGGATGTCATTTTGGAGGCCAGAAGGCCGTCTACTTGAAAAGCTTACTCCGCAAAATGGAAACGGTTTTGTGCCTGGAATGAGAAAAAGGGCCAGAATCCTGGAAAACTGAATTTACCTCAAATATTACAGTATCTAGCTGAGCTGCTAAGCAGTGGACTTTCATTCTCCTCCATCAAATTCCATGCCTCAGCCATTTCTGCAGAATACAACACTGATCCACCTTTATTCTCTCACCCCCTCTTAAGACAGTTCCTCAGAAGGGCTAAGAATATAAAACCCCCAAGGAAACAACCAATACCTGCTTGGGACCTCAATTTCTTTCTAGAAAAGCTGACCTTGCCTCCTTTTGAGCCAGCTGCCTCAACAGATTTGCAATATTTGTCCTGGAAAACAGCTTTCCTTCTGGCTATCACCTCCGCTTGTAGGGTATCGGAACTACAAGCCCTTATGGCTGTGCAGCCTTTTATCATCTTCCATCAGGACAGAGTTTCCTTATGAACCAACCCGTCCTTTATGCCAAAGGTGGTATCCAGGGTAGCTTTAAATCAGGCTATACACTTACCTACCTTTTACCCTAATCCTCAAAACAAAGGGGAGAGACTGCTACATTCCTTGGACATCCACAGACAGCTGCGCTATTATTTGGACAGAACAAAGCCTTTCAGAAAATCAGAACAGCTCTTTGTGTCCTATGCTATAGGAGCTCAAGGAAAGCCAATTTCCAAACAGACAATCTCAAAATGGATAGCCCACTGCATACGCTTTTGTTACTCTTTTCATGGTAAAACTGTACCTGCAGGCATCAGATCTCACTCCACAAGGGCCACAGCTACCTCTGCAGCTTTCCTCAGAGGAGTTCCTACCAAAGATATTTTGGAAGCAGCCACTTGGAGTTCTGTGCATACCTTCTGCAAGCACTACCACCTACCATTATACTCCAAAACTAGAGCAGGCTTTGCCACTGCAGTCTTGCAGAGCATCCTGGCTCCTCCTAGTTCCACCTAGTGCCTACCACCCCTTTCTTAGCTTTGGGATTCTACCCATCTGTTATGACTGCAGCTGTATGCACGATGAACATAGTACAGTTTTGTACCTACCATAAATGTAGATGTTCGAGTGCTAATACAGCTGCAGTCCAGGTTTCCCTCCCTCCTTCCCCTCTTGGGACAGGCCTATTGGCTGACACCTCCTCATACAACCTTATTGGGGTATTCATTTATGGTGTATTTGCTTGCAACTACTGTATTTTGATTATATTGCATTGTTTTATTACACAAATTTATGTATTGCCTTCCTTCTGGAGGCACCTGACATCTGGGGCAAGAAAAACTGAAGAAAATGGCGTCGGCTGGTTCTTTTATACCCCTGTCGCACTGACATCAGGGAAGAAGCGACGACAACCGACGCCGGACCTAGACTTTGGAATTCGGCCGACCGAGGACCCGCCTGACGGCAGGAGAACCCATCTGTTATGACTGCAGCTGTATTAACACTCAAACATCTACATTTATGGTAGGTACAAAACTCTACTTTCTTCATCTGTAACTATGTTTGTAATTGTTAATTACTATGTTGATCAAATTAATTGCTTTGTAAATCCAGTGTACCTACTGTCTGTATATTTTAACTGTGGGCTTTTCTCCCGAGCCTCTGCTGAAAATGGACCTACGTCCAATCGGACACTCCTGGTCAACAAATGTAAATAAATAAATAAATATTTCCATTTGTGCTTTTGCTTGATTTCCCCACTGGTCTGCTTTATACAAATTTTCATAAAACTTCCGAAATACTTGAAGTACCTCTACGGGATTTCTGGTTATTTTTTTTGTTATATGCTCCCTAGATTTGGCAGCAATCCTTTTTAGTTTGTTACATAAGTGATTGTGCCAAACATTTTTGTGCTGTGGAGTTAACAGCAGTCTTACTAATCTCATGCAAATTATCCAGGTACCTCCTTATTTTCTGTTTAGCACTCTGCAGTTGTGACTCTGTTTTGTACTGTAACCTTTGTCACCCCCTCTAAATAATTCTTGTTTGTTCTTAATCGTATCTCTTTTTATTTATGCTGTACTTTTAAAATCTTCTTTCATTTTATCCCACTCACTAGTTATAACTTCTGGAGTACTTTCTGTCTTCCCTCCCGAATAATTTCCACTACCCATTTCTTAAATTTCTCTCTTTTTAACAGATGGGTGGGGAAGTGCCAGTGTCTCATCTTTACTTTATTACCCTGCATTTTTACTGTTGTTGAATGCACATGTGCCTGTGAAATATAATTTGTCTAGTCTGGTTTATATTATGTGATCAAACATTTAGGTGATCGAACACCTAAACGTTGACACACAAATATTGAACCCTTAAAACAGTGAATGGCCATTTACGCTAATTTTTCCCTGGGAAAAAATTTGCTTGGCTGCCGGAAACAAAACAAACCTTTAAACACTTATCAAGTGGGGGCCTTTGCCCCCCACACCTCCCCTAACTAAATACACCAACATTGAGATCGCTCTACATTGGAGAAAAGGGCAAATTACCAATGACGGCCAAGCATGTTTTTTCCCCAAGGAAAAAATTTGCATAAATGGCTGTTCACAGTTGTCAGAGTTCGACATTTATGTTTCGATGTTTAGGTGTTCGAACACCTAAATGTTTGATCACGTAATATAGATCCATGTGGTCTAGCCCAATTATTGTACCTTGGGGAATATGTAAATTCTGTCTGAGTTCCTACTTTTGAATTCTTGTCTTCTATACCAAATATTTTATACATTTGTTTTCAGTAATCTACCCGTGTTTTCTTATATTTTCCCTTCTAGCCCCCCCCCCCCATATTCTTCATTGTTGCAAATGAAATTACAGTCCCCATCAATAAGTAATATCCCCTGCTAAAAGTTGATTTCTCCCAATTTTTTTAAGCTCTGTAATAGCAGATGTTCTGTAGTCCGATCTCACCTTCATTCTTACATATGTGTTCAGAGCCAATCCTTGGCTCTGACTCTGCCTATTACAAAGCTCAGTGTCTCTTAGTTGGCTTGTGGCTAGGTAGGTATGCCATAGTGCACTAGTAAAATTCACAGATCTCGTTTGCCACGTCTACGAGTTTAGAAGTGCTTCTTGCTTGGCCATGGCTAAGTGCAAATATTTTTCTTCTTTATTATCACTTGACTGAGTCTATAGCTAGTTATATTAATATTACATAGTGTTTTAGATGTGTTAGAAGTGTTTAGAAGTAGTTAGAAGTGTTTTTTTTTCTTTTAATTAGTCTGCTGAGAACTTGTTGGCCGTTTGGCCCTTATTCTCCTTTTGGTATCCTATGTGCTAGTTTATATTAAAGTTGATTTTTCATAGGTCCACGTTTTGTTAGGACCTTGTTTTCTCTCTTTATTGTATGTATATATGTGTATATATGTATAGTGTGCAGTGTTTCTCGCTAGTTTTTTGATGCAGGTTTTCTCTCTGTAGGTCTGCGTTTATATTAGGGCCTTTGTTTTCTAATTTTAGAAATGTAAAGCTTGCGTGCAGTGTTTGTTCATACTTTGCCTGCTTCTGAAGTTTCTGGTCTTTGTATGACTTAGCCTATCCAGCTAGGTTCGTTTAAGTTAGAGGACCTAGTACTCTGCTATTTTCATATTTTCCACAGGGCTAGGCCCATTTAAGTTAGAGGACTTAGTCCTCCTTACTATCTTTTTCTGTGTGTGTGCTTGTTAGGGCTAGGCCCATTTAAGTTAGAGGACCTAGTCCTTGTTGTGCACCTGTTAGGGCAAAGTCCGTTTAAATTAGAGGACCTTGTTTTTTTCCCTTCTGTCTATAGCTGTCAAACATGTCTAAAGACTCCAAAGACCACAAACCTTCGGGTTTCAAAAAATGCGTAAAGTGCTCCCAAATGATGTCAATTATGGATGGCCGTAGTAATTGTGTATATTGTCTCTGAGCCATTCATTTGCAGAAAACTTGTTTATTCTGCCATTCCTTCAGCTCCGGAGTTCTCCAGGAGTGGAAGAACAAGTTAATTTTGAAAGGTCTCCTCAAGCCTTCCTTTGAGGAAGACTTAATGAATTCTTCCTCATTTAAGTCACATTCATCCAAAAAAGAGAAGGTCAAGTCAGCCAAGAGGCATTCTCCGGGGCCGACTAGTGTTTCGCAAGCTCCTCAGAAACAATTTAAACTTGGTAAGAATTCTACCTCCTCGGCTCCACTGTCCTCGGAGCTCGTAGAGGTTGTCAATGTTGGCACTGCAGTATTGGCACCAAGCCTTTTGGAGCTGACTACTGAAAAACTGCATCAGAGCCGGTCCAGACATCCTTTACCGGTCTCCCCCAACCTTAAGATCTCCCAATTTTACATAGATCCAGATAGCCTACCCTGTCATCCAAATCCTCCAAGAGCTTGTCAGAAGATGTGGAGAGAGTAGTGCTTAGACTCCTGAAGTCATCTGCTTTGCCCAAATTGTTGTTGGCTCCAATTGAGTTGGTTCTGGGGCCACCTGAGTCCATCCTCCCTGTTGTGGTTCCTCCTCTGAGCTGAGTTGGGCCTTCGGAGCCAGAGTTTTCGGTGCACTTGTGTAACCCTCGATTCTATCTCCCCTAGTGGCTGTCTCGGAGCAAAGTTCCACTCAGACACCTTCGGTGCCATCTGTGGTGTCTAGGAGCCGAGGCTCATTGGTCGGCCCCAACAGGGACACTTGGACCTGGACCTCTTCGGTTCCGAGTTTACATCTCAGTGCATCAGCTAAGGTGAGCTCTGACCCTACAGCCATCTCAGAGCCTGTAGCTCTGGAGCCGCTGACTACCTCAATTTCCTCAGAACTGGGGCTGTCTTCGGAGCCAGAGAGATCTGCTTTCGGGATGATGAGGAGCATGCTGTCTCACTCATCAGCTCCACACAAGGGTACCGACACTCTTCCCTTTCAGGCACCGACCCTCGTTTCAGCACCTACTCTCTCTCTTGACAACAGAGACCCGCAGCCTCTGGAGCCCCCATTGGGTGGCCCCAGGCTTCCGAGACCTCCCCAGAGTACCCTCCTGAGGAGCCCCCTCGGATGAGGACATGCAAGAGGAAGCATGTAGACTCCCCAGATGATTCCATCACTTCAGACACTGACCTCGAGGAGTCAGAAGGGTCTCCCAAGTCATCCTCTGCTGATGTCTCCTTTGTAGACATCTTAGAGGTCCTAAAGCAGAGAGGCGGATGGCCCACTGTCACCCCTTCTGATGAGGAATCAGTGTACCTAAAGGCTTTCGGGGGTCACCCTTCAACCTCTTGGGTGTCTCCACCTTTCAATGAACTTTTAGACCTGGTTAGTCAGAATGTGTGGGAGACTCCTGATGCCATGATTCCAGTTCCCAGAAGACCCAATAAATTTCTTAGTCACTAAGAAGGAACTAGCGGAGACTTCATCTGCCCATCCGCTGAATAAGGAGTCTCGAATGATGGATAGATACGGGAAGCGTATCTTTTCTTCAGCGACTTTCACTCTCAGATCGCTGAACTATCCCACACATTTTACTAGGCTTCAGAGAGATCTCTTCAAGGAGCTAGGAGATGCTATTCAAGGTACATCTACTGAAGGAGTCCCTGAGAAGGTGTCTGCTCAGTTGTCCACCTTAAATTCCATCGTGAACTCCTCCATGAGGCTGATCTCCTATGCAGCCGATGGATCAAGCAGGGCAGCAGGTTCAGGAGTTTTCCTTAGGAGACACTCCTGGATGCTCTTATGTAATTTTGTGGAACCTTTCAAGTCTACCTTTATCAACTCCCCCTTTGACGGTTCTTCATTGTTTGGACCTAAGGGTAAAAGATACACTCACCAGGTGCGATCTAGAAGGGAAAACTCTCTCTCTGCTGTGGGAGTATGTTTTACAGTCCCCTCTAGACCATATCCCAAGGGTCAGAGAAGGTGGTAAGATGTGGTTCAAGAAGTCCGAGAGAATATTCCCGGATGCACAGGGTGACTCCTTCAGAGGCAGAAGAGGAGGAGCCAATGGTAGACATCACCCTAGAGGCAGGTGTGGTCCGCAAAAACAGGTGGCTGTGATTCGTTTTGAGGCCATCCCTATCAGCACTCCTGATGTGGGCTCGGCTGTGCTTCTCAAGAGCCAGTCGGGGGTGACCTATCTTTGTATCTAGAAGCCTGGCTGAGCATCACCCAAGACAAATGGCTACAAAGCATAATCACCAGAGGTTACTCCATACCCTTTTTTCTTCCACCCCACACTCACAGGAACATCCCCGATGTTCTACCTAGTCTCGGGGATCAAGCAACTGTAGAAGTGCAAAAGTTGCTTGCAAAGAGAGTCATCCAAACCGTCCCTGCAGACCAGATTGGATTCGGAACTTACTCCAGATTCTTTTTAGTGCCAAAACGTACAGGGAACTGGAGGCCCATCTTGGACCTCAGCAAACTAAACGAATCTGTAAAGAAGGCCAAGTTCCGGATGGTGACACTGCAGTCTATACTCCCTCTGTTAGGGAAAGACAATTGGATGTGCTCCATAGACCTCCAAGATGCATACTACCATATAAAAATGGACAGAGCATCAAGGAGTCACTTATGCTTCCAGCTGGGAGCCAGTCACTACCAATTTCGTGCTCTGTCCTTTGGTCTCACCACAGCCCCCAGGGTGTTCACTAAATGTATGGCAGTAGTGACAGCTCACCTGAGACGTCGAGGATTCCAAGTGTTTCCGTACCTGGACGACTGGCTCCTGACCACCACCACCAGGCATCTACTCCTACAAACCAGAGATTCCACCATCCAGCTTTGTTCCCAGCTGGGGATTACTATAAATTGGGAAAAGTCTGCCGTATTGCCCTCTCAATTTGTAACTTTTATAGGCACAGAAATAGACACAGTTGCCATGCTAGCTCGTCTACCTGCAGAAAGAATTCAAAACCTCAGACAACAAATTCTCAGTTTATTTCCTCTACAGAAAGTCTAGGCAAAGACAGTGCTGAAACTCTTAGGGACCATGGCCTCCACCATAACATTAGTCCCTCTAGCCAAATTACATATGCAGATTTTCCAATGGAATTCTCCAATGGCTTCTATCTTCCCAGTAGTTCTTTCAACAACTGCCTCTGTCTCACTATATCATCATAACAGAGTCTTGCAAAAAGGACCTTTGTTGATGGACTCAACCTAACCAGCTGACAACAGGCACTCCATTCCTTCCTCACCGACCCATTGCTACTGTGACCACGGATGCCTCATAGATCGGGGGGGGGGCATTATCTAGGCAGGACTGTCCAAGGCACATGGCAGGATCACGAGGCTCACCTGCATATCAGTGTCCTAGAGATGAGAGCAGTGCTTCTAGCGTTGCAAGCACTTCACGACATTCTTCCTCTAGGGACGATAGCAATCCAGTCGGACAACATGTCAGTGGTATGGTATCTCAACAAGCAAGGAAGAACCAGGTCTTATCCCCTCTGTCGAGAGGCCCTTCATGTCTGGAAGTGGGCAATATCCTCCCAACGCTTTCTAGTGGCAACTCATATCCCGGGGACAATCAATGTGATAGCCGACAAGCTCAGCAGGGCAATCTTGATGCCTCACGAGTGGTCTCTGAATCAGGAAATAGCAGAACAGATCTTCCACAAATGGGGACAGCCTTGCAATCTCTTCACCAGTCCGATCAACTCCAAATGCAGCAGCTACTTCTCCCTTATCCTCCCTCTGGGGGAGTCACCAAGAGTCGCACTTGTTCACAATTGGCCCCTGGGACTCATTTATGCTTTCCCTCCCTTTCTTCTCATATCCAAAGTGATTTGGAAAGCAAAGTTATTGGGAAGCAAGATATGATTCTCATCACTCCTTACTGGCCTCGTCACACTTGGTTCCCCTTTCTCGGGCCTCATCTAATGGAAGATCCATGGACTCTGAACCCAGTGCCAGATCTCTTGACACACGTCAGGCTCCCTTCACCCCTGCCTCCACACCCTCAACTTGACAGCATGGCTGCTCCACTTCCATCCCTAGTCAGGCTTCATGATTTCTCACCTGCTGTGACCCACATCCTTATGTCTTCACATAAACCTTCCACTCGTAAGTTATACACCAGCAAATGGAGATATGTTTCTATCTGGGCTAATGAAAGAAATGTAGATCCTTACACAGCTTCCATCCCTGTGGTTTTAGAATTTTTATCTGAACTTTTCCATCAGGGATCTGCTGCTGCCACAGTTAGGGTCCATTTGGCAGCGATATCTAATTTTCATCTGGGACAACATGAATCTAACCTGATGTCCCACAGATTGTGTAAAATCTCCCTTAAAGATGCTACTTTGCTGAGACTTCCCTTTCAGGAACCAGTATCTCCATGGGATCTAAACTTTGCTCTGTCCAAACTGACTTCCCCACCTTTTGAACCCGCACATTCGTGCCTATTGAAGTTTCTGTCTTGGAAGACCTTGTTTCTAGTAGCTGTCACATCAGCTAGACTAGTATCAGAGTTACAAGCACTGTCGATTAATCCTCCTTATTTGATTTTCCACAAAGACAGAGTTTCCCTTCATACAAATCCTTCCTTTATCCCTAAAGTTTGTGCTCACACCAATTTGAACCAAACCATAGAATTACCTGTGTTTTTCTCTAATCATTCCAACACTGCAGAGTACAAATTTCAACAGTTGGAAGTTCACAGGCAGTTATGGTTCTACCTTCGCAGGACTAAGGAACTCAGAAAGTCAGACCAATTGTTTGTATCCTTTTCTGAATCTTGAATAGGTCTGCCAGTCTCTAAAGTGACCCTATCTAATTGGATTTCGAGCTGTATTTCCTCCATTTACTCCTCCAATGGAAAAACTCTACCGTTCAAGATTAAGGCTCATTCTACACGATCCCAGTCTACATCTGCTGCCTTCCAAGCCAGAGTTTCAATTGACAGTATTTGTGCAGCAGCAACCTGGGCTACTTCTCATACCTTTATTACTCAATACAAAGTGGATCTGACCTCAAGGGGTAGAGTCTCCTTTGGTTCCATGGTACTCAGGAGTATTTTCCCGTGAGCCACCAAAGAATCAGGTGCTAGGGATACTGTTCCATATGTAAGAATGAAGGCGAGATAGGACTACAGAACATAAAGAAGTTATGTACTCTCCATAACGTTCCATGTTTGTAGTCCATCTCGCCCTTCATTCTTACGAACCCACCCAACTACCCCCATCCTGGAAGGATCTGGAGACAGGATCGTCTTACCTTGATAGGGTGGAGACCTTTCATTATTGTTGTTCTTTCTGGATAACCTTAGTTCTGTCTTTCTATAGTTTAGCAGCAAACCAGATCTGGGGATTGTACTAGTGCACTATGGGGTACCTACCTAGCCACGAGCCAACTAAAAGACTTTGAGCTTTTTAATGGGCCAAGTCATAGCCGAGGATCGGCTCCGAACCCATATGTAAGAATGAAGGGCGAGATGGACTACAAACATGGAACGTTATGGTGAGTACATAACTTCTTTTTGTAGGTGGAATATGAATACATGCCAGTGTATTTCTAATCTCTTGCCAGTAGCCCCTTATTCCCACAAATCTGTCATTATCATCTTTTCCTCCCCCTTCTATCACTACTGGAGCTCTTAACAATGGTGATTTCTTAGTTGACACTGAGTCCTGTCACTGTGAGTCTTAAGAAGGTGAACATGAGCTCAAGTCCAAAGAGGTGTTCACTAAATCTAGCAGTTATCCGAAGGAAAGTGATGTGCTTGCTTGGGAGCAGTCTGGAACTACCCCGCCCCGTGCAGGGCATATGACCTTATAGAGGGTGAGATGCACCATTCTGTCTTACCCCCGCCCCCCTTACCGGTCTTGGAAGATGGACACCAGTAGCTATTCTAGCACACACTAAAAAGGCTCACTGAAAATGTAGGGTATCCTTGGATATGACAAGTCTCTCTCTTCATTTGACTGCTGATCCAGCTGTGGTCTCCCCAGGTGCCTGCTTAGATAAAAGTCCTTGGTTGTAGCTAATTCATCCCTCCCTGATAGAGGGAAGATTGCTAGATTTCTAGGACAAAAGGGTGTCTGTCTCTAGTAATGTAGCCTTCAGAATGTTAAAATTAGCAAGGCTGTAATTGGAAGTTTATTTTGCAGTGTATGAAGTATAGTTTCAAGTCTTGTAAGATCCAAACAAATAATCTTTTATTAATAGGTAAGCGCTTTCACCACTAACTGTGGCTTCCTCAGAACATATACATAAAACTAATGAAAACTAACTAATAAAAACAGTCTTTAAATGCCCTCATTAATCCATTACCTCATTACATTTAAATTCTCATTCAACAAATGAATACAATGCTTTCGCTTACACACCTTTTATGGGCAGGATCATCAATCCTTTCCATAATTAAAAGAACATTTACTCAAAATAGTAAACATTGTATGACTTTTAGTTAGTAAAACCATTAAATCATCTGAGAAATGCTTCGTACGCATGGTCAAACTGCACATTTACATACTTGAACATTGTTCAAAATAATATACATTCCCCTATATAGTATAGTTTTCACCAACTTAGCACAAGTAAAAATAGATGTAAACAGTGATATTTCGTCCTAATAAAACACTTTATCTTTTCGTAACTTCATCCTAGTTCAAGTGCTTCCTACTTAACAGCACTAGATAACTCATTGTCGCACCCACTTTGGCTTATTTAAATAAAGTGTAGTTGTATTAATTTATATTCCCCATTTATTAAGCTCTCAAGATACCTATAACCTTATGCTCACCTTGGATTTACTACATATTATATTATTATATTAGAATACTATCACATAAATATACGATTATTTTACAATAAAAGCTGCACACACTTTAAAACGTCACCATATGCATCTTTTGAATACCTGCCAGCATGATTATCATTTGAGCAGATCATAACAAAATCTGCATATATATTTCCAACGATACTCATATCTGTTTTAGGCGAGTAACACTCTCTTTTCCACTGTACATAAACTACATGACATCAACACGCCAAGTCTATACTGTACACTATCACCGTGTTCACAAGCCATCTGAACTAACCAGTCATCAAGATAAACAAATGTATTGTATTCGCTGTATATGCTCAATCACACATTCCATCATAGCATGTTATTTGCTAATATCACATCATCTCACACCAGGTCCCTGATAACTTCTTCCGTGTTTAATGGATTACCACCTATGTGGTAATTAGGGGTTACCTTGTTTTTCCCAAAGGGTATGACTATACATTTTTTGGCATTTAGCTTAAGGCCATGGCTCTGGCACCAGTTATCCATTTCTGAGACCTTTCTGGAGGATGTCTGTGTCTGATGGAGTGTCAATTATGGTGCCCAGTTTGCAGTCATCTGCAAATTTTGTCAGCCACAATCCCCCTATGTTTGCTTGCACTTCAGAAAAATAAATGCCGAACAAGAGGGGGCCCAGGACTGAGCCCTGTGGGACACCGCTTGTGACCGGCTTAGAGTCTGACATGGCACCAGCAACTCTAACCCTGTGTGTTCTGTCCTTGAGCCAGTTTGCAACCCATCTTGTGACATATGGGTTTACATCTAAGCTGGTGAGCTTTTCTATGATGCCCGAGTGGGGTATTGTGTCAAACGCTTTTGCTAGGTCAAGGTAGGCTGTGTGAACTGCCTTACCCTCATCAATGGCCTTAGTGACTGTTGCAAAAGTCGACCAAGTTCAAGAGGCAGGATCTGCCCTTGACAAAGCCAAATTGGGTAGTATCCAGTGTCTGTAGGTCCCCAATGTCTTTATTTATGAGTTCCATTATGATCCTCTCCATAGCTTTGCAGACAAGGCTCGTCAAGCTTATGGGACGGTAATTTCCAGGGTCCGTAGAAGCACCGCCTTTGTGGAGTGGGACCACAGTTGCTGTACGCCATTCTTTGGGTATGTATCCTGTAGTAAGGCTAAGATTAAACAGCAGCCTTATGTGTGGGTTTAGTTCCTCATTGAGTTCGTGTAGCACACAGCTGGGGACACCGTCCGGTCCCATTGATGCTGTGTTTTTTGCTTTAGAGAGAGCAGCTCTCACCTGGGCATCTGAGATGTTTGGGTGGCTAGACTCTGGTGGGATAGATATTTCTCCTTTTGGGGGGGAGGGAGGGGAGGAATTTGCACTGAACCTGTCTGCCAGTATGTTGGCAATGTCTGTGGATTCAGTGATTTTTTTTTATCATTTTGGACTAATTCTGAGCATATCTGGGAGTTTCCACCCAGGTTTCTAACATAGCTAAAGAAGGCTTTATGATTGTCTTTTGTGTCATTAGCAATTTTTCTCTCAAAGTTGGCCTTGGATGATTTTATGAGTGATCGTAGTTTTTTGCTAGTATTGATCAGCGATGCCTTCCCATTTAGGGATTTTGCTCTGTCATGTAGTAGCTTTCTCCTCTTGTTGTAGAGTTTGTTTATGGCTGGAGTCCACCAGACTGGGCGCCTGCCTTTGGTGGAAAGGGTTTTGATTTTATTAGGGATTGCTTGATCCATACATTCCTGGAGGTGCTCGTAGAAGGCATTTGTAAGGGTTTCAGCAGCGTGGGTTGTGGTTTCCACTGGCTCGGGGGCCTTGAAGGATACCACTCCAGTCTTAAGAAGTGTGAAGTTTGCTTTTGAGAAGTTCTTCACTGTGGTCTTTTTTTGCTGGGGGTGGGGACGGGATGTGGATCTCCAGTGAGATTAATTTATGGTCTGATCTCACCAATGAGGGATATACTTCCGGTGTGGAGCATTTTGTCCCCATGTTTGTGATGATCAGGTCTAGTATATTTTCTCCTCTTGTGGGAATGGTGACTAGTTGTTCCATAGCATTTGAGTTTATGAACTCAAGGAACCTTTGGGCTAGGGTGTTGGGGCTTGAGTAATGTTCCCAGTCTATGTTTGGGTAGTTGAAGTCACCCAATATGATGGTGTTTGGAGAGACATTCATACTCTCCAGTGTCTTCAGGAAGGCTGTGTGGGTTTCCTGAGTTTGAGAAGGTGGTCTGTAGCATGTTACAAACTGTAGGGCAGTTTTACCTATGGTTAATTGCACCTGGATGGTCTCTGATGCTTCGTGCGTTGCCACTAACCTGGAGGTGTGGGTATCCTTTATGAATATGGATACTCCCTTCCTTTTGTGGTTCGGTCCGGATTTTGGGGCCGGAACGCATGATATGAGGTATAACCTGATAGTGCTGGGGTGCTCTCAGGAGCCTTGAACCAGGTTTCAGTCACAGCACAGACATCGATGTTCTCCATACTGAGGAGGGCTTCGAGGGCGTGCATCTTGAGGTTTAGACTTCTGGCATTGAGCAGTATTACCCTTAGTTTTTCCATTTTTTTCTAGGGCGGTAGGTTTATCATTTGAGCCTTGCCTAAAAAGGCACTATGGGGTGGCAAGAGCCTTTGCCAATATCCGGAAGCCCAGGGGTGACAGGTGCAAGCCGCCCTCATAAGCAGCATGGCTTGTCAAGCATGTCATCCCAGGCAGACAGAAATTGATCCCCTTAGAATGACACCAGTAATTAAGCCAATTATTAAAGCTGATCATTTTGTCTCTGTATTGTGGCATCATTCTTGGTGAGGGTAGGATACTGCTCAGGGTCAGGGTCATACCGGCTGGGCTACATAATCTGAGAGCTCCTCTATGTCTCTTTTCATGTAGTCCAGGGAGGTACGCCTCAGGTCGCTCACACCGGCATGGACAATGACTGAGTCATACTTGTACTTGCTGTGGAGTGACCTGAGTGCTTGTGTTATGTGGCGGATTCTAGCGCCTGACAGGCAGCTTACTGTGATCTTTTCCTTGTTCAGTCTGGTGAGTGGGATGTCAGTGTGTCTGACTATGGAGTCACCTATAACAAGTGTGTCTGGCATTGTGTTTGGCCTTAAGGGCTGTGACTGTTTAACACACTGACTTTGAGAACTATGTGTTGCATGTCTTATGTCTTGAGGTGGCAGTTGCTTGGGTGTCTGCTTTGGAGGCCTCTGTAGTTTTGGTAGATTTTTGATCAGTGCCTCTGAGTATGTCTTTGTGTGTTTATGTGTTTGTTTTGCAGTTGTGATAGTTCTATGTGAAACTGGGTTTGTGGTGTGCATGGTTTCCTTCTCCTCTTGTCTGGTCTTGCCAGTCCTGAGTTGAGAGAGCTCAGCCTCCAGTTTGGCTATATAGTTGCATCTCTCACATGGGGGACCCAAGTTGACAGTAACCTCTCTTTTGACACTCACATTGCCAAAGTGGTTAGGAAGACCTTCTACATTGCCCACCTGATCATGAAGGGATTCACATCCAGATCAGGAGAGGTCATTGTACCCCTGTACTCTTCACTTATCAGACCAATGATTGAGTACAACGCCCCATTCGGAATGTACCTTACCCGACATCTGCAGCAGTTGGAAAGACCCCAAAAGTTCCTCACCAAAAGGATAAAGTGGCTCAAACATATGTCGTACGATGCCCGACTGAAGAAACTCCAGCTCTATTCAGTCGCATACCGTCTGCTCAGAGGTGATCTGTGCCTGACATACAAGGCCATGTCCAACCCGGAATTAATGGACATGCTCCACCTCAAAAAATCCAAATCCACCAGAGCCATGAGAGCAAGAGACTTAAACCTCAACACGGATATAAATAGGACGTGCTGGAGGGACAGATTCATCACCCAGAGACTCCCTACACTATGGAAAAGAATCCCAGTCCATGTGAGGCAGAGCCCCTCACTGACTCTGTTCAAGAGAAATCTTGACGAGTGGATGGGAGATCGTAGGTTTACCCCGGGAATCATCTCTGTATCACTGCTGGACAGAGGCACAGCAAACTAATGGGTATAGTATTCTCATCCTAAGGGGTGGTGAAAGCCACACACACTCTGGCTAGGCTTTTAAATGCCCCAGGGCAGATAGCCTAGTATGAACCTATGAACCTATGAACTCGCATATCAAACATCTCAAGAAACAAACTCAGCCATGTCTAAACTGTTCCCTCAAGAACCTCATTCAGACCCTTGAAATTCAAACCTTATACTCTCCTCTAATTTACTGTATGGTGTATTAAAACACTATTGCATAAAAATACACTCATTCTACAACAAAAGCTGCATATACTTTAATACATCACCATATTCATCATTTAAATATTAGCTGGGCTGGTAATCCATGAAAAAGTTTGTCAACATATCATTTGTAGGAGGATCCTCTTTCCACTATTCATCTATGCACAAGCTACATGACGTCAGCACACCAAACTTATACTGTGTACTGTTACCTTGTTCACGAACCCCATCTAAACAATCCATTCATCGTGATAGACTAGTACATGTCACTCCCAATATTTACTCGCTCACATGTTCCACCATAACATCTGAATTGTTGATTACACATAATCGTAAACTCGTGTATAAAAATTTTCTAAAAAAGCAAACAAACTCAAAAAACTCATAACTAAACAATTTCCATAATAGCTGCATTCAAAACCTTTCATATACATACATCCTACATTACTTTAGAATGTTCATGTAAAGCTAATTCAGCCCTCCCTGATAGAGGGAAGATTGCTAGATTTCTAGGACAAAAGGGTGTCTCTCTCTAGTAATGTAGCCTTCAGAATGTTAAAATTATCAAGGCTGTAATTGGAAGTTTATTTTGCAGTGTGCATTCAGTTTGGATGATTTTGCTACATCCTTACTTGCAGAGCAAGAGTCTTATGTGAATGAAAGAGTTTCTAATTTAACTCAGGTTTTGAAACATGCTTTGAGAGGTGTGTGCTTGAATGAGCAGATAGTCTCAGAAAGTGCTGCTGCTTCTGTTATATTAAGATGATATGCTTGGTTACATAATTAAAGCTTCTGTGATTTAAAAGCCAAAGTTTTGCATGCAACTTTAAGTTTTGAATTGGTGTTCAGACCCCCTGACACTCAGATTGTTAAACAGTAGAATGATTGAGGCATATTAGTGCTTGAGGTATTTAGGTTGTTTCTTGTACCCACGTTGTTCCCAAACAAGGCATCTTCCTTCAGTTGGCTGAACAAACAAAAGTCAGGGGTCCTGAAGGAATTGGCAGAAGGATGATGATTCAAAAGCAAAAAAGAGGGATTCCTTTAAAAAAAAAAAAATCAGCCCTGTGTAAATGAATGACTGTTGCATGTCACAGAGCACCCCTACCCCTTCCTGCTCTTCTTTTTTTCTTCCCAAGGCTGTCTCATCCCTGCAGCCTCGATGGTAGTAATCTCAGACAAATGAGTTCTGAGAATAATTTGTTGAGAATACAGTTAAAGTGGATAGAAAATCTTTCCCCCTTCAAGAGAATTCTCCCCATACCCTCCAGACCAGATATACCTGTTTCCTCCTATGCCGGTATAACATGGTAGAAGCAGTGGTCATAGAACCAGTACCTGCTATATAAAAAAGGCAAATAATTTTACTCCAGAATCTTTTTTGGTAAGAAAAAGGTAGCACTCCTGGAGACCCATCCTGGATTTGTCCTTTCTAAACGACTTTGTAAAAGTTCTAAAATTCAAAATGCTCACCTTACAGTTGGTCCTAGTATTGCTTCCAGACAACTGTTACATGTTAACCCTAGATATCAAGGATGCTTATTTTCTCATTGCTCCCAGTTTCAGGAAGTGTTTTAGATTTGCTGTCTGGCTTACATTATCAGTTTTTTTGCATTACCCTTTAGGCTATCTGCTGCATCTCTTGCATTTACAAAATGTCCGGCCCCAGTGGTTTCCTGTTGTAGAACACTTACATCCACATTTTTCCTTATTTAGATGACTTGCTGATGTATACAGATTCTGTATCCAGGTACTTGGAGTCCTTAGACAAGGTCACATCCCTCATTTCCCACATGTCATTGAATTATTTTACTGAGTGTTTGATAAAAACAGTGAAAAGAATGGCCTGCCTGCTAGAAGGCAAAGATCTTAATTTATCAGGACATTTTATTGGATTTCTCTCTTCTAGATGTGACCTCAGCAAGATAATTTGTCAGAATCAGAATTATAGGCCTCATGACACCAGTGATCCTCATGATACCATTAGTCAGACTACACATGAGAAAAGTGAGTGGTACTTGAATTGTTGCACCCAGCACCTTCATTCCTTGGATTTCTAGGCACTGCTAGTAGTATTTGTGAGAGAAGAACTGCAGTGGTACAGGGATCAGCTGTCTCCGAATCTAGGCTTCCTTTCTGTCTTTGGACCCCAGTCTAGTCTGCCCATACAGGCTGTTCAGATTTTGTCTGAGGAGGAGTGTCCATGGCAGTTCAAGTGCAAGGTTTGAGGGGTCCTCAGGGCATGACAAAGCACATGAACATAAAAGAGATGTTGGTAGTAATTCATGCCCTAGAAGTTCAATTCTTCACCACTTATGGACTCTGGGTCCTCTTTTACTGATCCCAGACAATACTACCATGATGTGGTACCTGAACAAGCAAGGGATACAAGGTCATACCCTCTTTGCTGTTTGGCAGTGATGACCTGAGAGCTGAATCTACAGGATTTTCTAAATGTACACGCCTCTCAGACCACAACAGTGGGAGACAGTCTAAGCAGATCCTGGACAGATTCTCACAAGTGGAAGCTTCATGTAGAGGTCTTCCAGGATGTGATACAGATGTGGGTAACACCTCAAGTAAATATGTTTGCCTCCTTTTTAAAACAAGCAGCAGAAAAAAATCTGTTCAGGACATCCTTGCTGCCATGCTTGAAGGACAGATGCTCTATCATTCTCATGGTCAGGAATGTCCATGTATGCATTTCCACCCTTTCCAGTGATTCCCAATGTACTTTTAAAGATTCACAAGAATTACCAGAGATCATTGTGGTTAACCCCCTTTTGGCTCGAGAAAAGATGGTTCTCCCTTTTAATAGAATTGTTCAAGGGCATTTTCCACAAGCTTATTCACAGACTTGATCTGCTCACATGGTGTCAGGGGTGATCTGTGCACCTCAACGTAGAGCATTTGCAACTGACAGCTGGTATGATATTGTTTTGATAACTTTTGGGTACTTGTTCCATGAAGATGTGCAGCAGGTATTTAAGGATGCAAGAAAACCCGGAATTTGAAAAAAACGCATTTACAAATGGAAGAGGTTTTCTAGGTGGTTGCCTAGCCAATAACAGAGGTCCCAAAAGGGTTTCACTACCTATAGTTTTGACTTATTTGCGAGAGATGCTTAGAGATTGTTTGTCATATGCTTTTATCAAAATGCATCTTGCAGCTGTAGCTTGTCTGCACATGGATCCCTCCTCTCTTTGTGGTAAAACAGCTTCTAAAAGGGGTGTTGCATGTGACATCCCCTCAAAAGCAAACTCCTCCTCTGTGGGACCTCAACTTTGTTCATGAAGAATTGCCCTTACCTCCTTTCGAACCTGCCTGTCAGTACATTACTTGTAAGACAATTGTACTCATTGTTCTGGTATCTGCAAGACGAATATTCATAATCTGTCATTGTGGGCCAACCATATTTGATTTTTCAAAAAGACATGGCTGTGTTTCACACTAATGCATCATTTATGGCTGAAGTTGTTTATGAATTTACCTTGAACGAAACCATCAATCTTCCAGTGTGCTGTCCTGATCCAAAAACCAAGGGAGAAAAGGTTCTACATACCTTAGTTGTATACATGCAGCTCGGGTAATACCTTTACAGAGCAAAGCTCTTTAGGAATGTTGAATGCTGAATAGCTTTTGGTCTCCTGTACTGGGGCAAGAAAGGTTAGCATGTCTCTCAGCAAACTGTTGCACACTGGTTGCCCCCCTCTTTTCTATTACTCTCACTATGGTAAATTTCTTCCAAGCAAAAAATAAGGTTCAAACAACTAGGACCTCATCCTCTTTGATGGCTTGTTGGAAAGGGATGTACTCGAAGTATTGTAGAGGCAGCTGGGCTTTTGAACATCCTTTCAAAAAGCACTACATACTTGATTCCTTTTCATGGTCCAGTGCAGGCTTTGCTAGGACCATTTTCCAGGGGCTCCTCCTGGATCATTATCCTTCCTTCTCCTAGGTAGCTTAAGTTTTTGGAATCTAGTCAGAATGTCACTGAGGCAGTATGAATGAATAACATGGTACAGTTGCATAAGTTATACTTACCTGTACTTTAAGATCACTCTCAAACAACCACAACAAAATACTTTATAGGGAAGCTAAGCAGATGCTTGAAATATTTAAACTGTTGCTTGAAACTAGAGCACACCAGGCTGTAACAAAAATGCATTTGATTGGTACATTGTGTCAGGGATGGTTAAATATTATGAAGAGGCATTTAAACTAATATGGGAAAAGACCTTAAGCATTCAGTTTATGGACTGTGACTGGTAAGAAATGTGTTTAAATCCAAAAATGATAATGAATGTATGTAAGTTCCACATACTTGGCTGTTAGTTTGCACAAATGCTTTAACGCACCAAATAGTTATCACAGAATCTTCTGAACAGTCAGCCCAACTTGATGTGATAGTGAATTAAAAGGGGAGTGCGAGTATGTTTTCTGTTTGTGTTCCAAATTAGGAGACTACATGAGGGACATAAAAAACCTTGTCATTATTTTGATTGAAAATAGATGGACTATCAGGAGAAAATCCACGTTACTGATTGGGTAGTGTGGGTTAAGGTCCTGAGGTACATAAGAATAAGAAAGCTATCACGAAAAGATGGAAGAGTCTAAATCCTCCTCATCTCAGGGAATTCTTGGATCTGATGAACAATATAAAATGCTTAGAAACAGCTTAGAAACATATAATGGAATAAATTAGTTTGTAGACTTTTGCAAATATGTGGCACAAATGGGAGTCCTCTGTGGACCTCTTTCCTTGCAGTACAGGGGAACTAAGACTTGCTATAGTACAGGTGCAACACAAGTGATAATGTATATAAAGATATCATTGGCAAATTTAAATGTCATAAACCTTAAGGTCAACATTATGATGAGTATTGCTTTTGGTAAATTTTACAGGTTGACTGCATTCCTAGGCAGTTCTATTCATGTCCTCCAGATATCCTGTTATTTGCTTATATTCTTCTTGTATCTTGAAGTGTTAAATGTTTTTTTTTGCAAAGCTTGTTAAATGTGCAACTGTAATAAAGCTCTCTCTAGAAAAAGGCACCTATGTTCTCGGAGTAAGAATCCATTAACATCGAGTAGGCCCAAGAAATATGCATCCAAGTTGAAGCACTTAAGAGTTCCTGTACGATTTAGTCACTAATAATAATGTGTGATCTGGTCACTAGTGATGTTGAGGAGGAAGGATGGAGATTTCTCCTTTGGATTTTCTTTATGGTCCCAAATTTGGAGGTAGACAGTTCAGCTCTGATACCTTCCTCAAGTAGATTGCCTTCTGGGTGGAGGGAGTAGACAGTCTATAAGCATGCATTATTGGATCTGTCAGTTTCTTTTTCCCTTAGACATTCTGCATTTGAGGTAGTAAAGAGAGCTTTCTCGGTTCCCAAAGTGTGGAGTTCTCTTCCTCCTCTGATTCTGACTTACCAACTCCATTCCACTCTGCATCCAGAACCTCAGTCAGCTGTGCCACTGGGACAGCCATCCCAAACCAGTCTCCAGGCTACCCAGCAGGGTATATTGATCTCTTCTAACACTTCTCCGGAACATCCTACTGAAGAAGTTCCCAGAAAGAGGAACTGTAAAAGGAAGCATTTAGACTCTCTGCAAGAGTCTGACTCCGAGGATACTGACTTTGATGAAGTGGAAGGGTATGCCAGATCACCACCCGATGATGTCTCAGTTGGAGACATCTTAGAACGCCTAAAAGAAAGGGATGGTTGGTCCTCCAACAGCCATTCCCAAGAGCAGTTGGTATTCCTGGAAGCCTTTGGTGCTGGCCCGTATAAATCCTGGGTAACTCCGCCTGCCAGTGAGCTCATTGATTTGGTCTCTTGGCAGATGTGGAAGTAACCTCATGCCAAAGAGCCTATCCCTAAGAGAACAGATAGGATCCTGGCACCACTGAAGCATAGAACTTATGAAGCAAGGGAGTACCAATTGATGCCATGGTCTTGGTGGATGCTACCAAGAAGGAACTAGCGGAACAAAGTTCCTCTGTCCATCTCCTAAGAGGGAGTCTATGGCGCTGGAAATATTAGGGAAGCATGTCTGTGCTTCAGCGACCTTTGCTTGTACTTTTTACAAGACTTCAGAGGGTCTTGATTAAGGAACTCTTCAAATCACTCTTTGGGACCATTTCTTCTGAGGTACAGAGCACTCTTTCCTCACAGCTGGCTACCCTTCTGTCCATTTCAAATTTGTCCATGAGGTATATCTTCAGTCAGGTTGAAGGTACCTCATGGGAGTCTGTGTCAGACATTTCCATCAGGAGCATGCCTGGATGCACTTCTGTGACTTTGCAGAGCCCTTCAAATCTTCTTTGTTAGTGCTTCTTTTGATGATAGTTTATTTGTTTCCAAAGTAAAAGACGCTGTCTAAGTGTGAGCAGAAAGGAAAAACCCTGTCTGCTGTGGGCACAAATAAGGTGGATGGAAAATGTGGTTCAGAAAATCCCAGATCCCTTCCAAGATCCACATGAAGATAGTTCCCCTAGGTGCAGAGATGGGAACTCTAAAGGAAGATGCCAACCCCACAGCAGAGGTGGTCGCAGAATCAGGGATCCAGGGATACTTTCTCTGATGCATCCTGTCAATGTTTATAAAAGGAGGCCCAATTGTCCATCTTTCAAGGCAGTTGGGGGTCTTCTATCCCTACACCAAAGAGCCTGCCTAGAAATTACAAAAGATTCACAGGTGCAGAGGTTAATATCCAGAGGTTATATAATAACCTTTTCCCATCCACTCTTGGTGGTATCAAACAAAATCCCCAATATTCCACCCAATCAGAGGGAAGCATCAGCACTAGAAGTGGACAAGGTGCTAGAAAATCTCATCCAAGAGGTTTCCAGACCAGAGAGAGTCCGGAACTCACTCAAGATTCTTTAGTGCCAAAGAAAACAAGGGACTTAGAGACCAGTTTTGGATCTCGGCAATCTATATCAATCAGTTTAGTACACACAGTTCCAGATGGCCATGGTTCAGTCCATTCTGTCTTTTCTGCACAAGGGCGAGTGGATGTGCTCAGTAGATCTTCAGGATGAGGTACTGTCACACAAAAATGAACAGGGGTTCCAGTATATATTTACCATTCTGGCTTGGAGTCAGTTATTACCATTTCAGAGCTCTGCCCTTTGGTTTCACCGCAGCCCACAGGGTGTTTACCAAGTGTATATCATTAGTAGCAGCTCAGCTGAGACTGCAGGGGTTCTGAGTGTTTGCATATTTGGATGACTGGCTCATAACTGCTCCGACCAGGCATAATCTGATTCAAGCTCAAGACTACGTACTTAGTTTATGCTATCGTCTTGGGATTTCTATCAATTACAAGTCTCATCTCGAACCAACACAGATATTGGAATTCATCAGAGCCTTGCTCAAAACAGTCATTCAAACAGTTTTTCTTCTGTCCAGAGTTCAAACTCTTCAGTTCCAGATCAAAAATATCATTCAAAACTCTTGTGTTTCAGCTCAACTGATCCTCCAGCTTTGGGATTGATGTCAATGGCAATGTCGACAAGGTATCATATGAAAATTGTTCAGTGGACACTTGCACCTCAATGATCCATTATCCATCAGCCATTATCCAGTCAAGTTAACAAAAAATATCTTCTGTGGTGGATACACTCTAGTCAAGTACAAGAAAGTCGTCCCTTGTTCTTCCCCAAACCAAGGCCATAGTGACCGCAAACAACTCCCACATTGGATGGGGGGAGGACTCTTCTTGGGAAAGATAGTCCAAGGCACATGGTCCCCTGAAAAGGCCAACACGCATATCAGTGTCCTGGAAATGAAAGCTATTGTTTTAGCATTGCGGGCCTTTCAAGACACACTCCCCACCAGGACTATTGTAATTCCGATGGACAATATGTCAGTGGTCTAGTACATCATCAAACAAGGGGGAACCAAATCTTAGTCTTTGTCGAGAAGCTATGAGAGTATGGCAGTGGGTGATCATATCTAATCGTCTAATACCAAAGCACATTCTGGGGAAATTCAGTGCGATTCATGGCAAGTTAAGCAGGTCTGTTCTAATGCCTCATGAGTGGTTTCTCAACATGAAAGTGGCAGAGAGGATTTTCTGTCGGCGGTGCTAACCATGCTGTGATCTCTCTGCATCTCTCCTCAACAAGTGGAACAGGTTCTTTGCCCTGATCCCCCCAACAGGAGAGACACCAAGAGATACTCTACTTCACGGCTGGCCCTCTGGTCTCTTTTATGCTTATCCCCCATTACCCCTCATCCCCAAATTTCTTCAGAAAGCATCTTGATTGAAGAGCACAGTCATCCTCATTTGCCCCTTATTGGTTTTGTCAGATTTGTTTTCCTTTCCTTTGGCCTTACCTTCTTCGCCCACCCTGGATCCCTGATCCAACTCCAGACCTACTGTGTTACCAGACAGTCTTGGCACATCCAGACATTCCAGGCCATAAATTGACTGCATTTTTTCTCTAGTTCCATTGTTTGCTAGACAGCCCAGTCTCTCCTCCCTTGTTTACCATATTCTTATATCATCCCACAAAGCTTCTACAAGGAAACTTTACAAACGTAAATGGAAAGGATTTGTTGTTTGGGCACATTTAGCAACTGTTTTCAATGACTCAAACAAAACATGCTGGAGAGAGAGATTTGTCACAGTGACTGACCCTTCTTTGGAACAGGCTTCCTATTTACATTAAGCAGATCCCTTCCCTGGCCCTCTTCAAATGCACTTTGGATCAGTGGATGGGGAATCATAAATTCACACATCGAGTCGTGCCTTTGTCCCTTATGGACAGGGCCAATCTGTAAGATACTCAAGACATAGGCACAAATCCATGCCATGCTCTTGCCCGTAGTAGCTATATATATTGTCTAGGCTTGTAAGGGCTCTTAAGCCATTAGCCTAGTAATCTCCTATGAAAGACGTTTTCAGCAAGTGGAGAAAATTTACAATACAGGCCTCTTCTAGGGGAATAGATCCTTTCAACCCCTCTTCCATCCATCCTGGACTTCTTGTTAGATATTTTCCAAAAAGCATCTAGCTTCTCATCCATCAAGGTATAGTTAAGGTAAAGTTAGCATCCATTTCCAATTTTTACATTGGACAAAATCGAACTCCTATTGCTTCCCTAAAGATTTCAAAAGCCTTTCTGAAGGGAACCTTTCTTTTAAGACCCCCCTACTAGGGCTCTGGTCCCTTTGTGGGGACATTACTCTCATGCTTCAGGCTTTAACTTAAGTCCCTTTTGAACCTGAAGCTGCAGTAGGCTTTAAAATATCTTTCTTGGAAAACTCTCTTGTCACTGTTCCTTCTGCAAGGTGGATTTTATAATAGCAAGCAGTATCCTGCAAACCACCATATATGGTCTTCCATCAGGACAGATTGTCATTGAGAACGAATAGTGACTTTCTTACAAAGGTGGCATCTGAAGTGAACCTAAATTAGACTATTAATCTGCCAGTATTTTTTTCCAAAATTTTCTAACAAAGGAGAGTAAACACTGCACTTGGTAGATGATTATCAGCAGCTCAGGTTCTGTTTACACATGAGTAAGCTATCAGAAAATCTGATCATCTTTTTATTGCTCTCTCTAAACAGAAATTGGTCAAGGTGTATCGAAAGTCACACTAGCCGGGTGGCTTTCTGACTGTATAATGTTTGTGTATGAGTAGTTGGATTATATTTACCTAACAAACCAAACGCCCATTCTACCAGGCAACAGCTACTTCTGCTTTCTTTATGGGCAGATTTCCTATTGGTGAGATTTGTGCTGCTGCTAACTTGGTCTACTGTTCACACCTTTGTCTCTCTCTACAAGCTGAATGTGCAGTCCGGATCCCGTGCATCCTTCAGCTCCACTATTCTCAGGAACATCCATACTTTTAATTTTTTTAAGGAACATCTTTACTTGATACCACCCAGGTGCCCGTGGTAGCTTGGGAATCCTCTGCAAAGGTTGAATTGGACACAAACTGTCATCAAATGTGAAAGTTATGTACTTACCATAACTGTAGATCTGTTTTTGTCCTGATTTTTTCCATTTCCACATTCCTCCCTCTGTTCCCTAGCTTAAATTGTCCCCTTTCTCTACTCTTGAGCAGTTAGAAGTGACCGGGGGCCTTATCCTTAGATTGCTTGTTGATTCTTGTTCCTCATATTATTTTCATCCTTCATGGTTCATCTTGTTAGGCAAACTTGTGTATACAGACTCTCAGATAATCTTATGGTTATCAGCAGGCAAACACAATCTTAAGTATTTTGGGATAACAGATGGAGTTATGGGTAGGGGAGGAATCAGAGCCCTGGATCCAAAGCTTTTGAGAGGTGCCAAGATTGGATTCGGTCAGATCCGATAACTCAAAGGCTGAACCAGACAGCACGGATCTAGAGTTGCTGTAAGTACATAACATTCATGTTAATTCAAACAGAATCTAGTTTCATATTGTTTGACTTTGAAAAAGTAATTTTGCCAGACAGCAGCAATTCATAGGTCACCCCTGAAGATAATCACAGCTGTAACTAGTACGTCTTACAATGTCAGCACATAGCTCCATACCACTGTATAAGCATGCTTTAATAGTCATTATGAGTGATGATCTGACAAACAATACCAGTTCCACCAGATAATATACCAGGGAGTGCTATGGACTTTCAAGTCATACTAGTAAGTTGAATAATAATAATAATAATATGCATGAATGTGCCTTGCTTTAAGAGCCTTACTGCAAATGAACACTGCTGCTGTAATTTTTATAAGGGGTAATACTTTTTTTTGTTAGTGCCACTACTCATTCCTGATTTTATGAAACTGTACTGCCATCAGCTAGCCTAGTCTGGCATACTAAGGTGGCAGTCATTGTTTGTTAACCTGCAGATGCCATACTTTGGGGCTGCTGTAGCAAAGCAGTTTTTTTTTCAAAAGGTTAGGTACCAGTAGTTACATTTGACTGGATGTTCTTCATATTGATCACTGCTGCAATAACCTTAGCTGTATGGGGTTATATCCTGCCAAGGATATAACAACTGATACCTTCCCTGCTCCCAAACTGTCATTCAGCTCAAGACAATCTGACTAAAAGTCATGTTTGGGCACAAACCCCATCAGAGCTTTACTGCTGCCAAAGAGTACACTCCTGAGGCTTTTGAGGATCTGTGGTTGGCTTGTGCTTTCCTTTCTTGGGCAGATAAGTTCCCTTCGGGAAGGAAAATACTTAGATTTTCTTACATTTACTGATATTTTATTACTTTCCTGTTCAGGAAAGTTATTTTAAAGCTAGTAGTGTTTTTTAACGAGTTGTCTGATGACTGTAACGTACTTTTATGAAGCACTTGTGTTGTTCTGTCAGTTTTTAGTAGTATAAAGTAAATAACATGTTTTCTGTGGAGAAATTTTGTTTAATTTACCGTTGTGGGGCTGCCGTAGTGCTTTAAAAGTGCTTTTTATGTTTGTTTTTTTCTGTCAAAAAAGTACCTTTTGTGGTCTGGTAGTTTCACTGGCATTTGGTTGCTTGCCTTCCCTAGGAAAGAGGCACCATTTTCAGCTTGACCATGGAACAAACTCAGTCCTTCTTCCAGCCACAAAAAGCAAAAGTTAAGCAGCCTTTTGCTAGCACAGCAGGCTAGCATTTTGCCTTGTCCATAGGTGGGTGGTGACTCTTGTGGTCAGTAGTTGCATCTCAGATCAGTTTCTACCCTTCCCCTTGTTTTTCTCTTAGTGGCTAACCCCACCCTTGTTGTACCTATAGGAGTAGTGTTTAGCCTTGTAGTATTTGTATATTTTTATTAAGGATAGTTGTGTGTGTGATAGATTTGTGGTCATTATTGTTTGCTTAACTAGTGCGGGTGTGTGAGTGTTTCTGTGTGCCTTGTTTAAGCACTAGTTTAATTTTTCTCTCTTTAGTATCCCTGGGCCAGTATGTCCAAGGATTCTAAAGTTTCAGGCTTCAAGAAGTGTGACTCGTGCTGTCAGAAGATGTCTGACAGACGGTCACACTTCTTGTGTTTATTGCTTGGGTTCCCTACACCTGCAGGACTCCTGCTCGGTCTGTCGGTCTGTCATGCCTTCAGCCCGAGAGTCCTGCAGGAGCATAGGAACAAGCTTATTTTGAGAGGCTTACTTAAGCCAGAGGGATCCCCGGCAAAGCCTCAGTTGGGGAAATCCTCAAAGCCCGCCAAGCCATCGGCTCCCAGTTCAGAGCTGTCGCCAGGTGGAGCATCTGCCTCCCCTTTGGCTCCGGCTGGAGCCGACATCCCTAGACCTTAATCGGCTCCAACTTTACTGTCGGAGCCGTCGTTGGGCCGAAAACGTTCTAGGTCCCCTTCCCTAGAATCGGTCCGTTTGGCTCTGAGGTCACCATTGCTTCAGTCAGAACAAAGCCATAGGTCCCACTCCTCTCGGTCTTCCAGGTTATCAGATCATGACTTGGAGAGGGTGGTCAGTAGACTCCTTAAATCGCAGGCCCTGGCCAAAATGTTAACCAGCCCTTCTCAACAGACTGTGGCTGTACCGGTGTCTTCAGCAGTTCCTCCTCCGACTCCCTTTTTGTGTTCGGAGCCGGAGCTGGTTGGGGCTCGAATCTTGGAAACGTCGGAGCTGATACCACATCTTTCGGTTCCTTCGTCAGTTCCAATCTCTTCTTTGGTTCCTTCCTCGGAGGGATCTCTGCGCCGGGACTCCCTCATCAGCTCAGAGGGGGCGATTGGCATCGGACCCTTGTCCGACCCCGTTCTCCCTCTCGGGGCTTCGGTGCAGGTGAACTTGGCCCCGACATCGGCCTCGGAGCCGTCCCTCTCGGTGCCGGGAGGGGTTCATGTCTCTTCGGAGCGGGGACCCTCTGCTCTGCCTGATGGCGGCACCTTCGAGGTCATGAGGAGTGTGCTGACCCCTGAGTCGGCTCCTCGATCGGCCCCTTCGGCTCTTCCCCCCATGGTGCCTACATCGGTCTCTGTCCACCCTCCTGACCCCAAGCGTGTAGAACTGACGCTCCAGTTCTCCCCATTGGGCGTATCTTCATCTTCCGAGGCCTCCCCTGATCATTCAGAGGAGCCCCCTTGGAAGAGAAAATGTAAGAGAAAACATGTCGACTCCCCCGAGTCAGTCACGTCTGATACTGACTTGGAGGATTCGGAAGGGTCCCCAAGATCCCCCTCTGAGGATGTCTTTTTCAGACATCCTAGAGATCCTTATGCAGAGGGGGAACTGGACTGCCCTTAACCCTTCCGAGGACGAGTTGGTATACCTGGACGCATTTGGTTCTCTCGCTTCCACCTCCTGGGTGTCTCCACCTTTCAACCCGCTCATGGAAGTAGTGGCTCAAAGGGCATAGTCAGCCCCGGACACAGTGGAACCAATTCCCCGCAGGCCAACTAAGTTCATTACAGCCCCACCCAACAAACAATTTTTGACAAAAGGTGTCCCCGTTGATGCCATGGTGGTGGCAGCAGCCACTAAGGAGGAGTTGGCTGACCCTTCGGTGCCTGTCCATCCACCTAATAAAGAGTCTGGGACAATGGACAGGTACGAGAAGCAGATGTTTTCCTCAGCAACCTTTTCCATGCGGTTGCTGAATTATCTGTGCCATTTCACCCGCCTTCAAAGGGATCTTCTCAAGGAACTGGTGATACCCTTCAGGATCCATCAGCTGCGGGGGCTCAGGAAAGACGAACTCCCAGCTGGCGACCCTTAAATCTATTGTGAACTCCGCCAAGGGGCTCATTTCTTATGCAGCCGATGGGGCGAGTAGGGCCGCCAGTACAGGAGTGGCTTTGAGAAGACATGCCTGGATGTGGTTATGTAACTTTGCTGACCCCTTTAAGGCATCCTTCACCAATACCCACTTTGATGGTTCGGCTCGAACCACAGGTGAAGGATACCCTTACCAGGTGTGAGCAGGAAGGCAAGACTCTCTCTGCCATGGGAGTCAATTTTTCTACTCCCTCTAGACCATACCCTAAGGGTCAGAAGAGTGGGAAAAGGTGGTTTCGGAAACCCCAGTGAGTCGTGCCTGACACACGTGGTGAGTTTTCCTCCAGGGGCAGGGGAGGGAACAATACTAGACGCTGCCCGAGGGGGCCCGCAAAATCAGGGTAGCAGAGAATCTTTCTCTGACAAACCCTTTCAGCACCCCTGAGGGGCTGCCCGACTGTCCACCTTCGGAAGCATTTGGGGGAAGATTGTCACTGTACCCAGAAGCCTGGCAACTCCTCACACAAGATAAATGGGTACGGCCCATCATATCCGAGGGTTACAAAATCCCCTTTGTCCACACCCCTGTACAAACAACCAAATCCTTCCAGATGTTCCACCTGGTCTAAGGGAACAAGCAGTGCTAGAAATTTCAAAACTGCTAGAAAAAAGGGCCATCCAGCCAGTCCCAGCAGACCAGCAAGGATCCGGAATTTACTCCAAGTTCTTGTTGGTACCAAAAGAGACAGGGGACTGGAGACCCATTTCAGATCTAAGCTGATTAAACAAATCTGTTCAAAGAACGAAGTTCCGGATGGTCACGCTTCAGTCCATTCTACCCTTTTTGGGTCAGGACAATTGGATGTGCTCCTTAGATGTTCAGGATGCATACTACCATATCAAAATGGACAGGTGCTCCAGAAGGTTTCTCTGCTTCCAGCTGGGAACCAGTCACTATCAATTCAGAGCCCTGCCCTTTGGTCTCACCACAGACCCCAGGGTATTCACCAAATGCATGGCAGTGGTTAAGGCTCACCTGAGACAGCGAGGATTCCAGGTGTTTCCATAGCTAGACAACTGGCTCCTGACTGCTTCCACCTGGCATCAGCTACTGCGAGCCAGGGATTATACCATCCAAACTTGCTCCGAGCTAGGTATCTCAATAAATTTCGAAAAGTATGCATTGTTGCCTTGTCAGTCTATAACCATTATAGGCGCAAGATTAAGTACAAAAGAGCTGTCTGCAAAACTTCCTCTAGACAGTGTGTCAGACATTTGCCGACATGTGCAGGTCTTACTACAGTGCAAGAGGATTCAGGCCAGATTTGTACTAAAAACTTTGGGTCTCATGGCAGCAGCAATCATACTAGTTTTCCTAGCTCGTTTTCACATGCGGATTCTTCAGTGGATGCTCTTTACCCAATGGTCTTTTCAACATCCTCCAATGTCTCACAACATAATAATCACTCAGTCATGCAAAGACCACCTGACTTGGTGGATGGTCTCCCCTCTAGTACTCCAGGGCAGACCGTTTGATGTCCTTCAAGGATGCATCTGCAGTCCTTACAAATGGGTTGTCCTGTCGTCAGGCAGCCCTTCGGTCGGCTGGATTCCAAAGTCTGGGTCCGGCTTCGGCTGGTGTTGCACTTCACCCGACGTCACTGCGGCAGTTTTCGGGTATAAAGGCATCAGCCGACGCCATTTTCCCCAGTCTTTCTTGCTGCGTGGCGCCCGAAGCAGAAGCTGTTCGCAAGTGCCGGTCGGTCAGATCCAGAGATAATTCTACCGAATACTACTTCGAAGACTTCTATAAAGCTAAGTACCCCGTTGGGGACTCTTTCTTGCCTCAGCCGATGTCAGAGAAAGTTAATAACTGTTTATCTTGTGGGAAACAAATACCTCATAAAGATTTCCACTCCTATTGTATACACTGTTTAGGCCCAGACCACGACGTAGCAGCTTGTCTAGCCTGTGCTTCTTTTAACCGGCGGACGCTGAGACGTCGCTCGGACTTTGCTGAACAGATTTTCGGCTCTGATTTTGCCTACATTATGCCGTCGGATCCTCCGACTTCGCAAATAACTAAAAACGCAAAGAAAAGGACCGACACTCGCGGTCCGCGGTTTCGGTTGAAACCACGGCCAAGCAATCCGCGAGTGTCTCGGTTTCGGCCGAAACCGAGCAAGCGGTTCTTTCTTCAGCCGACAACTTGCCTTCTACCGAGGCCTCTTCCATTCTGGTAGAAACGGCTTCTGAAATCCAGCCTTCTGTTGCGATTTCACAGGATTTATCTGACACCATTCCACTAGATATTTCTACTCCTGCACATGGAGCTGCTAGGCCTCCTCCAGCTATGTCTATTAAGGCCTTTGCCAGGGCTAAAGCAGCAAAAACTTCCAAGCCAGTGCCTGCCAAGCCCCCCTCTCACAGGCCCAGCACCAGCTCCCATATGCTTTCTTTGGCACAGGATCTCATCACTTTAATCCGAGGATCCCAGCCCCATCCAGACAGGGCCTCTCCTCCTCCAGAAAAGAGACCTAGAGCAGAGCCCCTGAGCCAGTAGCCACAGATGATTCTTCTGATGATTCAGAACATTCTGATCCTCCTGAGGCTTCTTATTCTCCTTACGAAGATTCCGATGCTGAGGAGTCCATCCCTTCAGCCTCTCCTCCTGAGGAATTTTCCTTTGGGGAAACCTTGCATGCTATGAGGGAACAATTCCAGTGGCAGGGCCAAGATTTCTCAGACTCAAGAAAAAGGCTTAGGACCTTTCTACACTTACCACAGCATAGGCCTTTAGCTATTCCTCCAGTTCTATCTGTTGTTGATGATGCATTTAATGATGCTTGCACTTCTCCTGATACTTCACCTCCGGCTCCTGTTAAACCAGATAGGTACTACAGGGTCCCGGACACTCATCACCACTTATATAAGGCCCCTTTTGCAGATCCAGAGACCATCTCCCAGGGCCCTAAAGCTGTAGCAGCTACTTCTTCTAAAACCCCCCTCCCCTCTGAAAGGGATTCCAGGTCCTTAGAGAGATGGGGTAAAAAAGTTTACACCTCTGCTACTTTGTCAGCTAGAGCTTTGAATTGCCAATTCCATATGATTCAATATCAAGAGTTTATGCTTGACCAGTTGACTAAAAAACTGTCCTCTGAAGAATCTTTATATAAAAAGTATGTTCAAGAAATGTTACATAACATTCAGCAGGTTAGTAACCATTCTTTAAAATGTGGCTATGATGCACTGGAGGCTTCCTTTAGATCAGCCATGATGGGCACAGTTATCAGGAGGCATGCATGGTTGAAAGAACAGGCATTACCAGACCATGTCAAATCTAAGCTTTTGGATGCACCTATGGACAAGGTCAATTTATTTGGTGCCCCCGCACAACAGGTTCTCAAAAAGATGGAAGAGAAAGCAAAATCTGTGCAAACCGTAAAAGATTTCTTACAAGTTCAACCTCCAAGGTTTAGCAGGAATTGGCCCTCCAAGAATTGGTCCTTTCCGGAGTCCTCTAAGGCACAAAGAGGCAGGAATAGGCGCTCCAGAGGCAGAAACCAAACCAGAGGTGCCTACAGGGGTCGCCAGTGGCAGGGTAACAACCAACGAGGCACGGACACAGCCACCACCACTACAACAACTCAATCACAGTGACTTGGCAGTGACAACCGCCTACCAGGGAACAACTAGAAGCACCCTTAGGTGGAAAGCTAACCTTATTTTCAAGAAACTGGCACTGCATTACAAGAGAAAAATGGATTTTGCAAACTATAGACCAAGGTTACAGGTTCCATTTCCATACTCTACCAGGAAAGAGAGGAATGCCAAACCTACCACCTACTCAAAGGGCAGAAGCTCTAAACAAATATCTCAATTATTAAGAATGAGAGCTGTGGAAAAGGTACCATCTATGGAGCAAGGGAAGGGATTTTACTCCAGGCTCTTCCTGGTACCAAGAAAAGAAAACAAATGGAGGCCTATTCTAGATCTGTCTGCTCTAAACACATTCCTCATTGTTCCAAAATTCAAAATGCTGACTCTACAGCAGCTTCTTCCCATGCTGGGCAAGGAGTCTTGGCTGGTAACTCTAGATCTCAAGGAGGCATACCTGCACGTCCCCATCAGACCAATTTGCAGAAGATACCTCAGATTTCTTGCAGGATCAGAGCATTATCAATTCTCAGCATTGCCCTTTGGCTTATCTACTGCGCCCAGAGTGTTCACGAAATGCCTGGCATCAGTAATCGCTCCTTGCAGACTTCAGGGGATTCAAATCTATCCCTACCTGGACGACTGCCTGATACAAGTGGACAACAAAAACAAATTAACAGAAGACTTACAAAGAGTCATCTACCTGCTTCAAGCCCTGGGATACACAGTCAATTCAAAAAAGTCAAGGCTGATTCCATCCCAAATAATAACCTTTCTGGGTGCAGAACTGGACACATCCAAACAAATGGCATTTCTAACTGCAGAAAAGAAAGAACAACTTCCTCTCTACTTTTTGGCATTAACAAAGCAAAGCCATCTAACTGCAAGAAAAGTGTTACAAGCTCTAGGCTTCATGGCATCCTGCATAATTCTGGTCCCTCATGCCAGGCTTCATATGAGAAAGCTACAGTGGTACCTAAAGAATTTGTGGTCTCAGCACAAGCACAGCCTGGAAACCAAAATTCCAATGATCCCATGCCTGAAACAAGAGTTCTTATGGTGGGCACAGGCCTGTCAATCAAACACAGGACTGCCCTTCAGCAAAAGTCATCCAAGACAAACTATCACGACAGATGCCTCAGACCTCGGTTGGGGGGCACACATGATGGACAAGTGCATTCAAGGCCTATGGACTCGAGACCAACTGCATCTGCACATAAATCTAAAAGAAATGATGGCAGTAAAATTGGCAATCCAGGCATTCAGACCCCTTCTCCACGAAGGCCAGCTGTTGATAAGGACAGACAACACCACAGTTATGTGGTACATCAACAAACAGGGAGGCACACACTCATACCCCCTATGCCGGCTGGCACTAGACCTATGGGATGTGGCTCTGGGTTACAGCCTTCAGTTACAGGCAATTTATGTTCCAGGGAAGGAAAACATTCTAGCAGACATATTAAGCAGAACTATAACAGATGCCCACGAATGGATGCTGCATCCGGACATCTTCAAAGCCATCACAAGGAAATGGGGATTACCACAAATAGACTTGTTTGCATCCCCATACAATCACCAGTTAAAGAAATTCTGCACAAGGACTTACCACCCACTTGCTTGGAAGGTGGACTCCCTATCCTTCAGTTGGAAAAGCATGACAGCATACGCATTCCCACCACTTCCTTTGATGCACAAAGTGCTTCTCAAGATCAAAGAGGAACGTCCGAGGATCATTCTGATAGCCCCAGACTGGCCAAGACAACATTGGTACCCACTGCTGAGGAGCATGTCCAGGGAGCAAATATGGAAACTACCACTGATCCCATTACTGCTGACACAGAACAACTACAACATTCTGCATCCAAGCCTAAAAACTCTGCAACTAACTGCCTGGAACATTACATGACAGAAATTAGCACAAATTTATCCCAAAGGGTTAAGGACATAGTCCTGGAGGCTCGTAGACCTTCAACAAGAAAGAATTATGCAGCAAAATGGAAAAGATATCTCATCTGGAGCGCTGCAAAAGGGCAAGATGTGACACTGGTGAACATAGCCAACATCCTGGAGTACTTGGCTGAGCTCTACCACACAGGCCTGTCCTATTCCTCCATCAAGATACATGCATCAGCTATTTCAGCACAATACAGCTTGGATCCTCCTGTCTTCTCGCATCCTCTGCTCAGACAGTTTCTGAGGGAATTAAAATGTAAAACCTCCCAGGAAACCTCCATTGCCAGCATGGGACTTGAACTTTGTGCTAGAAAAACTGACTCTGCCTCCTTTCGAGCCAGCAGCTACAGCAGACTTGCAATACTTATCCTGGAAGACTGCCTTCCTGCTGGCAATAACTTCAGCAAGAAGGGTCTCTGAACTACAAGCATTAATGGCAGTACAACCCTTCCTGATCTTCCATCAAGATAGTGTCCATGAGAACAAATCCTACATTTATGCCTAAGGTGGTATCCAGAGTCTCTTTAAATCAGGCTATCCACCTTCCTACATTCTTCCCCAATCCACAGAACAGGGGAGAAAAGCTTTTACATACCTTGGATGTACACAGGCAATTACGCTACTACCTGGACAGGACAAAAAACAATAGAAGAACAGACCAGCTTCTGGTAGCTTATGCAACAGGAAAAGAAGGAAAACCAATTTCTAAACAGACAATCTCCAAATGGATAAGAAATTGCATTAGATTTTGTTACTCCTACCATGGAAAGAAAACTCCAGAGAACATCAGGCCTCACTCCACAAGGGCCACAGCCACTACCACAGCTTTCTTACGAGGAGTGGCTACCAAGGACATTATAGAGGCTGCTACTTGGACCTCCGTGCATACATTTGCCAAGCATTATAACTTACCTCTATACTCTAGATCCCGTGCTGGCTTTGCCACTGCTGTTTTGCAAGGGATCCTGACTACACCATAATCTATTCTCATTTCCTCCTCCCTAGTTTAGCTATGGTATTCTACCCATTTGTAAGGACTGCAGATGCATCCTTGAAGGACATAGTACAGTTTTGTACCTACCATAAATGTAGATGTCCGAGAGGAATGCATCTGCAGTCAGGATTACCCTCCCTCCTTCCCCTCTGAGGTACTCCTAGGGTACTTACCAATCTTCAGCTAGCTTGGGGGGGATCTATTATGGTGTATTTGTTTGTATATATGTACATACATGTTTATTTTGTGTGTTTGCTCTCTGTTATTTGGAAACTTTGATATTTATCAAAATTTAGCCTACCAAGAGGGCACCTGGCATCTGGGGCAAGAAACACTGAGGAAAATGGCGTCGGCTGATGCCTTTATACCCGAAAACTGCCGCAGTGACGTCGGGTGAAGTGCGACACCAGCCGAAGCCGGACCCAGACTTTGGAATCCGGCAGACCGAAGGGCTGCCTGACGACAGGACAACCCATTTGTAAGGACTGCAGATGCATTCCTCTCGGACATCTACATTTATGGTAGGTACAAAACTGTACTTTCTTCCTCCTCCTGTTGCCATGGTGACCACGGATGCCTCCCTGATCGGGTGGGGGGGCATTTTCAGGGCAGGACTGTCCAGGGCACTTGGCAACCTCTAGAGTACCACCTGCACATAAACATCTTGGAGATGAGAGCAGTGCTTTTAGCGTTGCAGGTTCTTCAGGACTCTCTACCCACCGGGACTATTGCAATTCAAACAGACAATATGCCTGTAGTGTGGTACATCAACAAGCAGGGTGAAACTAAGTCCTATCCGTTATGTCGAGAAGCACTCAGGCAGTGGGCGATCTCCTCTCAATGGTTTCTGATAGCAACGCACATCCCCGGGAAGTCCAATGTCATAGCGGACAGGCTAAGCAGAGCTATTCTCATGCCTCACGAGTGGTCTCTCAGTCAGTCAGTAGCGGAAAAAAATTTCCGCAGATGGGGGTCAACCTTGCTGCGACCTTTTCACAACTCCTCTCATCAGCAAGTGCGACGATGTCTTCACTCTCTTCCCCTCCTTGGCCACTCCCCCAGAGACGCTCTAGTTCACGATTGGCCCCAGGGTCTTCTGTATGCATTTCCACCTTTTCCCCTAATTCCCAAACTAATTCAGAAGGCGACCGCATTGGGATCCAGGATGATCCTCATTGCCCCTTACTGGCCTCGACAAATTTTTTTCCCGTTCCTGCATCGTCATCTGCTAATGCAGCCTTGGAATCTGGACCCAGTGCCAGACCTCTTGGGCCATCAGTCGGGCAGGCTGCACCAATCCTTTCAGTTTCTCAACCTCACAGCTTGGTTGCTCCACTTCCAACCTTAGCCAGGCTTCCACATATTTCTCAGCCGGTACGTGAAATCATCCTTCCTTCACACAAATCTACCACCAGGAAGACTTATGCTAGTAAGTGGAAACGTTTCTCTTTCTGGGCAGAGGCTAGGAATATAGACCCCTTTACAGCCCCTGTCCATCACGTTTTAGATTTTTTAGCAGAACTTTTTCAAGCTGGTTCCTCGTCTGCCACCATTAGGGTCCAATTAGCTGCTATTGCAAATTTCCATGCTGACCTGTCAGAAACCAGCATCATGTCCCACAAACTTTGCAAGGCCTTTCTTAAAGGGACTATTTTGCTTAGGCCCTCGGTCAGAGATCCCCCACCTCCGTGGGATTTAAACTTGATATTAGCATCCTTGATTCTCCCTCCTTTTGAACCTGTGGCTTCCTGTTCCTTAAAATTACTCTCCTGGAAGACTCTCTTTTTAGTAGCCATCACCTCAGCTAGGAGAGTTTCGGAACTTTAAGCCCTCTGTATTCATCCTCCTTACCTTGTGTTTCACAAGGATAGAGTTTCACTCAGGACTAATCCTTCCTTTCTGCCCAAGATATCTTCTGAAACAAACCTGAATCAGGCTATTGATCTACCTGTCTTTTCCTAACTATTCGAACAAAGCTGAACAAAAGTTAAACCAATTGTACATTCATAGGCAATTACGTTTTTATTTGGATAGGACTAAGCAAACAAGAAAATCAGACCAACTCTTCCTGTCCTATGTTGAGGGCAAACAGGGCCTTCCAGTTTCTAAAGTAACCTTATCCAGGTGGTTGTCCTCTATTATTACTTTGATTTAGCTGAGACATAAAGAACTCCCTACTAAACCTAAAGGTTATTACACCGGAGCGTCAGCTACTTCTGTAGCTTTTCAAGCTAGACTACCAATGGAATCTATTTATGCTGCAGCCACATGGGCCACTCCTCATACCTTCATTTCACATTATAAGTTGGATATGGCCTCTAGGAGTAGAGCTGATTTTGGTTCCACTGTGCTCAAGAGTCTGTTCCAATAAGCCACCCAGGACTAAGGTGCTAGGGACGCTGTCCCAACCAGCAAGAATGAAGGCGAGAGAGACAACTTAAAATTAAGAAGTTATGTACCTGCCATAACGTTCCATGTTAGTTGTCTTCTTCTCGCCTTCTTTCTTGCGTCCTACCCTCCATCCCCCTAGCCTGGACAGACAGAGAAGAGTCCCTTTTTGAGGCCTTCTTCCTCTGGCTAAGTCTTATCTGGGTTGCATCCTCCTCTGTTTTAGTACTATAGGTAAACCTTGTAGTTGGGACAGCTGTCCTTAAAATTTTTTTTCTATGGCGTTAGCTCTGCCAAACGAGATCTGGGTATCTAGTGCCAAGCATTGTGGGATAAGGGGAGGCCTCGAGCCAGTAAATAGCTCTCTAGCTTTAGTAGATGGCCGAGTCGGAGCCGAAGATCGGCTCCGAACCCAACCAGCAAGAAAGAAGGTGAGAAGAAGACAATTAAAGTGGAACGTTATGGTAGGTACATAACTTCTTATTTCCAACTGTCTTCAGAGTATTTTTTTTCCTGGAGGATCAAAGTAATTTTTTGATGCAAAACAGGCTGTGGAAGAAATGCAGAATTTTGTCCAACAAAAAGTGAGCCATCAAGGTCATATAAATATGGGGAGATTCCTCAAGATTGGACACATGAGCTTATTAAGCCTGTTTTTAAGGGAAAGGGGAGTAGGACAAACCCAGATTGATATAGACCCATAAGTCTACTTTTATGTTGTGGAAAAATAATGGAGAAGATAATATTGGATAAGTTATTGTTAGAACTGGATAGGTTGGGACTTGAAACCATATATCAGCATGCGTATGTTGAAAACAGATCTATTACCACCTGTAACATGATGCTGTATAACAATATAATAGCTATGAATGAAAAATTGTGCTGTGATGTAATTTATATAGATTTAACTTCAGCATTTTACAGGGTCCTAAACAATACTGATCAGTAAATTAGTGCAACTAGGTATCGATGTACTCTTGGTAAGATGGATTGCTGCATGGCTTACAAATAGAACATGGCAAGTATCATACAGCAATTGGACAGTCAATATCCTTTGTTACAGTTAGGGTGTCTTTCAGACCTAACTTTTTCATCTGAGGTGTTCTGCAGTCTATATCCAGACGACCTGAAATTGGGTAAACTGATTACATGTGTTACAGATAAGGCATGTCTGCAAAATAACTTGACTAAATTGACCATTTGGGCACAGGAGAATAATATGCTGATAAATGCATCAAAAACTAAGCATATTAGATTTGGTAGGCATAAATTAAAAGGTGAATATTTAATACAGCACACAGTGATTGAAACTGTAGACTAATTTAAGGACCTGGGTATATGGGTAGATTCAGCTATGAGTTTTTCTAATCATATCTCCATATCTTTTCTCCAAACAGACATTCCTACAACCAGTCTGTGGATTGAGTGATTTATTTTGTCTGATTCACTCCTATCCAAGGCCAGCCCCTGCTCCAATTAGTCATTACACTTTACACCCTTTCCTCCTCCCTCATCCAATATGGTCTCAGCAAAGGTGATTTAAACCTCTACCCTTCCTCCAATATGGTCTCAGCAAAGGTGATTTAAACCTGTGGTGCCACCTTGGATTCCCAAAGCAGCTGTCCGTAACCCTCAGGCCTTCAGTATACCTTGAAGTAGGTGCTTATTCTTTCTGAAACAACAGTTGCAAAGTTATTATAATATTCCAAGTGTTTCTAGTATTCTGTCTCTGTTTCTCCTATAACAGAAAGTGCAGTTTGAGACAATTGTTTAATATTTTGTACTATGATGTTTTGTTTTTACAGCCCGATAGCTTTTTTTGCTTAGCATTCCCACATAATATCTAGCGGTGGGGCTCTAAGCAATCTGTCTGTGCTGTACTATGTCTCTGTTGCTCTAGCATGTACTTTGTAGCTGTTTCTGTAAATTAAATGCAACCTTAGTGGAGTCCTGCAGGAAACTATCTGTATTTTGCTTATTTATTGCTGTGATCTTAGGAAAAGCCATCTTAAGTCTGTTTCATTGAAAATAGTTGGCTGTTTATGATTCAAGCAATGTGTTTTTAAGCCTATGTTTGGAGGGCTAAGATTTCTAGGCTTGCAGTGCATTTAAAACTGTATTAATGCAAAGTACATTGTCTAGTGAACTATTGGGATTGTTTCCCTTCTTCTTTTGTTAAGCTCATATGTGGCTGGTGACTCCCGTACTGTTTTCTTAGACCTACATGCTATATTCTGTATACCATGTGCACATACTAATGTTAGCATATCATATATGGGCAGTTTATCACGTATTAGTATTGCTCTGATCTATTTGTGCTACATTTATTCATTGGTATGCTTTACACTTCTACTAAATGTTAGAATTGCACTCTACCCTGATAGTAATGTTTTTATTTCATATTTCATGCTTGCATTTTTCAGCTATGTTTCGTCTCTCATGTACTTCCCTCCATCTTCTTCAGTGACCCTACTAACGGCAGCTATTTCTTACTCTCCATTCTTATTTTTAGATTTCCACAGCCCCTGTGACCAGGTTCCTCAGCCGTTCCCCTTCTGGTCCACAGCAGATTTTACCTGTTCTATTAACTTCATGAACCTGGCCACTAAACAATAAAAGTAAACAATCCTCCTGAAAGAAAAAGGACGAAAAAAGCATTGTAGGTGCACCTGAATTCAACAATATTTTGGGCTTATCACTGTATTATGTGCATCGTGCATTTTGTTAACTGTAGGCCAGGGATGGCAGCTGCCCCCCCTTCACAAGCTAGCATTTCTTGCAATCTTTAATTACAAAACTTTTTAATATACAGTCACGTAACTTTTAGTAGTTGTTCCTGACTCCCAGCTAAGCCAAACACACTAAAGTGAACATAAGTACAAATAACACCGCACAAGATTTTTGAATTGGCTAAACAGCACATTGTAGGCAATAAAGATATTACTTTTGTTCTGTAAAGTCTTGCATATATTCTAGTCTATATTTGTCTTACATTTGCTAATAGACAAACAGCTACTGATTGTTTTTTGAGCTTCCTCGCATCTTGGGTGTAGCAACACTCCGTTCCCCCTTGCTACGCTCAGGCTCACTTTCCTCCTCCCCTACCCCCATTCCCACCCACCATATAATTTCCTTTATACCTAACCATTAACACCCACTCTGCACCTTACTTCCCTTCCCTGTTCTCCACACAAACCAGAACTAACCCCGCCCTTCTCCCACACTGCACTAGCAAACTAATGCTTCTCCTTCCAATACCAACATTACTCCTACTCCCCTACTCAAACATCACCTAAGCAACACACTCACACATACCTACCAGCAAAATAAACTTACTGCTAACTCCCCATTCACCAATTTCAGTAGTCTAGCATTCAATACTCTTGCCATTCATGCCTTTCTCTATTACTCTTTTCTTTCTTGTATTAACTCCGTTACTCCTTCACACTCTCACCTCACTTAATATCCAGTTATCTCCTATTCTCAAAGTTCCTACAATACTTCATACTAGTGATACGCCATCTCCTTATCATTCATTTGCTATTTTCGCTTCTATCTTTTCTGCTGAAACTCCTCTTCCTAAAATCAACCCCCCCCTTACACCACATTCCCTAAAAATAAAACAAAGTATTTTATCATTAACTTTTACAAATATAACTGTCATTACTACCCTAATGTTGTTCTACTTGCAAGAGATATTCATCCCAATCCAGGTCCCACTCAATGCAACTCCAGTGATAATTATACTCCCACTAACCTATACACCTTTGCCCCCCCCCCCCCAAACAAACAAATCTCCTTTTATTCAATAAACACAAAGTATATTTAACAAGGTTAGTGAACTTCATGCTGGGATCTCAAGCCACATTCCTGATGTCATCACCCTAACAGAAACTTGGCTGAAACCCCAAACACATGACAAAGACCTTCTTTTTCCTGGCTATAGTACACTGTGCCTTGACCGCTAAATGAAGGAGGGTGGTGGAGTTGCCATTGTTTACTCTAACCACCTTACTGTGACAACTCCTAATAACACTATCCCGTCCTTTTCCCCTGGTGAAATACTGACAGCCAAGGTTGTACTTAACACCCATACAATCACAGTAGTAGCAATCTACATTCCCCCAGGGATAACTTGCCCCTGCTGGAAAGCATTCCCTCATACTTCTCTCAACATATTCCTAATGAAACCATTATTCTTGGTGATGTCAGTATTCAGTAATTAATCCTCTGTACCCCAAATTTTCCTTACACATGAACTTGTACAGCTTTACTCAATTTATCACTGATGCCACCCATACCAACAGCTGTCATACACACAGCACCCTTATCAACTGGATTCTAGTCTCTCATCCCTCTAAAATGCCGTAAGCTTACTAACTTCCACCCTGGCACCATTAAATCTCTTCTCTCTAAAGTTAACTGGAATTTCCTTACCCAACATCCCCTTGACAATGCTGTCCTGTCTTTCAACTCCACCTTTCTCAGTATTCTTGACTCACTTGCCTCACTTTGCACAGTCCATATTAAATCTAATATATCTCCATGGCCATCATATTCCATCCACAGCCTAATGAAAAATAGAGAGAGCATGGAAAACATGGACCAAAACAAACCTCCCCGCAGACTTGCTAAAATACAAAGAACTTCAAAATCAGACCAAAAAACGTATTAATAAAGATGAGACTTCTACTACAATCCACCCTCAGCCTTGAAATCTAACCCCAAAAAATTTTGGAACTCTTTAATCCACATACTACATCCTGATGGTCCCTGCTCCCCCCAGTCCTTGTCCTGATAACACTCCCAAAGATACTGGCTCCACCTTTAACACATATTTCATTGACTCTGTATTTCACCCCCAGTGCCAATTTATCTACCTTTAATAATATTTCTAACCACTCTCTATCAACTCCCACTGTACTCTCATCAAATTCTTTTTCCATCAAACCTGTTACCACCAGCTACATCAAATCCCTACTTTCTAAACTCAAATCTTGCTCAGCTTATACTGGCAACATTCCTTCCCTTTTCCTTCAGTTAGCTGCTGACTGTCTTGCTCTCCCTGTATCTATCTTAATCAATCGCTCCATTTCAGAGTCCAAAATCCCTTCCATATGGAAACAATTCTTCACGCTACCAATACATAATGGAGGTAACTCCTCAGATATCACTAATTTTAGACCAATTGCCATCCTGTCTCCTCTCTCTAAAGTTCTAGAAAAATGTATACATAAACAAGTTGTGCACTACCGACTCTCTGAAAATCTGCTTACACTTACTCAACATGGCTTTAGACCAAATCATAGTACTACTACTGCCCTATTATCATTCTTTAATACTATAGCCCTTGCCAGAGGTAACAAACTTGTTTCCTGCCTATTCTTAGATCTCCCTAAAGCTTTTGACACCGTCTCTCACCCTCTCCTTCTGCACAAACTAACCAGCCTTAACTTCTCCCCTGCTACTGTTGCATGGTGTTCCAGCTACCTCACTGACAGATCTCAAGCAGGGAAGTGGCAGTCTGCACTCTCCCCTCCTCTCCCTGTTAAAATGGGTGTCCCTTAGGGTTCCATCCTTGGTCCTCTACTTTTCAACATCTTCACTAATCATCTTTATTCTTTCTGTCCTCAGTCATCACTGGTCCAATACGCTGATGAGTCTGTCATCACTATTGCTGACTCTCCCTCCAAACTCATCTCTACAACACAGACTTCCTTTAACTCAGTAGAAAACAGTCTCTCTTATAACCAGCTTATCCTTAACCCAAAAAAACTAAGCTACTGATTTTTCTTCCTAAAAACTACAACCACATTAAATCCACTTTCACAATCCTGTCCCTCAGTAACACACACTTTGAGGTGGAAACTAGCAGTAAACTCCTTGGTGTCATCATTGACGACCAACTTAAATTCGATCTACACATTAACAACTGTATCAAGAAAACACATCGGAATCTAGGGCTCCTCTAACGCAACAAAAACTTTCACCAGTGAAACCAAAGTAACTCTGTTATGCCTACCTCCTACCCAGTCTATTTTATGGCTCTCAAATTCTTACTTGGCTCAACTCCACACTCCTTGCCAAACTTGAATCTACTTACAGCAAGATAGCCAAATTTGCAGCACATCAAACTTACAAGTCACACCACTGTCAATCACTCAACACCTTAACTGGCTTGAACTACCTCACCAGCTTCTTCTCCCTCAACTCTAGATCATCCACTCCATCCTTTTTCGGCCTTCTTACTGTCTTACCCTATCATCTGTCATCTACCACTATTCACCTGCTAGATCCTCATTAGAGATTAGCTCACTCAAGCAACTTAGCCAGTACAAGCTAGCCACTAAAGAATACATGTTAAGCTAATGGACCTATGTCTGTATCCACCCCCCTTAAGCAGCTTATCAGCCCTAACTACACACCTGTATCTGCTCCCAACCTATGTAACTTTCTCTCACTCTCTAGACATAGTCTCACATTAACTTCTCTATCCTAAGCACATTGCATTACATAATTCTTATCTGCATAATGTAAGATTTTACGTCTGGTGACAAAACTACTGTTAGTCCTTCTGAATGATGGAGGATTCTAAATATGACAGACATTATTAGTTTACTGTAGTAAATCCTTGTTTTTTATGCATATATTGCTTTGAATATTTTCTGTAAATCAGTTGTCATTTACTTATTTTTGTAAATTATAATCTGTACAACATGTGGAGCTTTTCTCCTTGGGCCTCCGCTGAAAAAGGGCTACTTAGCTCAGTCAGACAAACTCTGTCAACAAATGTAAAATAAAATAAATAAATATCAACCAATTGGTTAATGATCGTTATAAAACTACAGGTTGTTTAAAAAGATTTATAAAGTCTAGGAAATTAAAAATAATGATGTCATTGTTTGTTAGTTACATTAGACCCAAACTTGAGTATGAAATAACAATATGGAAACCCTATAAGAAAACGAGCATAAGTAAACTGGAAAGAGTACAATGGAAATATACCAAGGGTATCCATGGATGTGGAAATTTAAGTTATTATGAAAGACGGAAATATCTGAACTTGTACAGTGTCTCATTCAGATACCTAGGCTTATAAGGGCCTAGTATCATCCTGTGAAGACAGCATCATTACATAAAATGTTCAATCCCTGCCAAATATATCTGAAGTAGTGAATATTGTAACAGAGTTAAAAGATCAGGAAGTGGGATTTTTACAAAGGTTTAGGAGTAAATTACATAGGAAAATCATATGGTATAAAAAAATATATGTGATGTTTAATGTTCATAAATATGAACCTGTTAATGTGGTTTAATTACTTTTTTATAAATGTAAGTTTGTGCATGTGGTAAGTGATAATTCAATAATGATGAAGCAGAGTTAAAGAATATATAGTTCCTGGTTACACGCTGGAAGCACGCTTGCTAATAAAAAATGTCAAATATGTAGAAAATAAAAACGTTCAAGCAAGCGGTGACCAAATGAGATGTACTATTCACGCCATAAAACAGACCTCCACTGGATACAGTCCGAATAATGCATAAACTACTTTATTAATTAAAATATAAACCGATGAGCGCTTTCACTAATTTGTAGCTTCTTCAGATCGAAAACACTAGACATAAAATTCATGCGCCTTATATAACTAATAGCAGTCATAATAATTAGTTAATTGATAAATTGAAACTAGAAACACTACAATGACTAAAACTTAAATAATCAGCATATCTTGAACAATACGGTAAAATACAGCGCATCCCAAAATAAATATTACTGTATATAATAGTATCATTGATATAGACTCTAATAAATATAACAATATTCATTAAATGAAATGTTGGCCATGTTAAATTACATTCATTAAAAACAAAGTGATTAAAAGCAGCCTTCTTATCGAAAATAAACTAGATTAAAACTAGCAGCATATAATTTATCTTATAATAAGACATTATCATAATCATAAACACACCAAGAACACTATAGCTATCTTGAAGAATACTGCAGCAGTTAAATATTTAGTGTGTTTGTATATATGTATACATATGTGAATGGAAATAAAATAGATATATATGTATAAAATGTGTGTAAATATATGTATACTATAGCTATCTTAAAAATACTAGTTGTATATTAGATGTATCTATATATGTGTGTGTATAAAATTATATGTGTATAAATATGTGTATATAAATATATAAATATATAAATAAATGAATAAATAAATAAATGAATAAAATATATAATTTATATATCTATAAAAATGTGTTATGTAATTTAACTAACAACTATATTTAAAATATATATTGTAATACGTATATATAATGTTAAAATATGTCACAAATATATGAATAGTGGTAAGATTAATGAATTTTAATATGCCTACGTTTCTTCAAATGTGGTCTAATAGATGCCCTCTCATTTAGTCCGTGACCTTTATCAGCCCCAAGCTTAATAATCCATCTACTCTCTCTATCTTCTGTGTGATTCATTATATCTCCTCCTCTTATATTTACATTGATTTTCTCTAAAACCCTAAACTTAAATTTATGTTCAGGATTCGTTTGCATCACATGTTTAGCCAAGGCATTCTGCATGTTGCCTTTCTTTATGTTATAACAATGTTCCCTTATTCTATCTCGCAGAACCCTGTTAGTTTTTCCAACATAAAAGCAAGAACACAATTCACAAACAGCAAGATATATAACATCTGAAGTCAAAAATTTAAGTTTAGGGTTTTAGAGAAAATCAATTATTATATTTATAGATATATAAATTATATATTTTATTCATTTATTTATTCATTTATTTATATATTTATATACACATTTATACACATATAATTTTATACACACACATATATAGATACATCTAATATACAACTAGTATTTTTAAGATAGTTATAGTATACATATATTTACACACATATATTTTATACATATATATCTATTTTATTTCCATTCACATATGTATACATATATACAAACACACTAAATATTTAACTGCTGCAGTATTCTTCAAGATAGCTATAGTGTTCTTGGTGTGTTTATGATTATGATAATGTCTTATTATAAGATAAATTCTATGCTGCTAGTTTTAATCTAGTTTATTTTCGATAAGAAGGCTGCTTTTAATCACTTTGTTTTTAATGAATGTAATTTAACATGGCCAACATTTCATTTAATGAATATTGTTATATTTATTAGAGTCTATATCAATGATACTATTATATACAGTAATATTTATTTTGGGATGCGCTGTATTTTACCGTATTGTTCAAGATATGCTGATTATTTAAGTTTTAGTCATTGTAGTGTTTCTAGTTTCAATTTATCAATTAACTAATTATTATGACTGCTATTAGTTATATAAGGCGCATGAATTTTATGTCTAGTGTTTTCGATCTGAAGAAGCTACAAGTTAGTGAAAGCGCTCATCGGTTTATATTTTAATTAATAAAGTAGTTTATGCATTATTCGGACTGTATCCAGTGGAGGTCTGTTTTATGGAGTGAATAGTACATCTCATTTGGTCACCGCTTGCTTGAACGTTTTTATTTTCTACAATTCAATAATGATGTTTAAACAAATGTTCAGCCCTCTTTTACAAAATTTTCTAAGGGAATTATCTAACACCTCATCCAATTTTTCCATAAAGCTAAATAGTCTCAACAAAATGTAGGTAAACCAACATTTAAGAAGAAATTGCAAGGGAGATCCAAATAGAATTCAGGAACCTCCCCCCACAAAGTCAAGGATATCCAGCATGTCAGAATAACTATTTAAGCTTACACACACACACACACACACACACACACACACACACACACACACACACATTTCATTGCAGAACGTCTGAATCGCTACTTTTCTCTTTGGCAGTAGATAGTTTCAGGCAAATGGGTTCTAAAGATCATTAATTGAGGGTACAAATGTCAGTGAGAGGAACTTCATCCTTTCCAAGGGGTAACATCCCATCCAGTGGACCAGACTTTAATTCTACCTGTCCTTCATCACATGCTGTTTTAGGGAGTGATATAATTAGTTCCTCCTTCCCAGGTGGGAAAAGTCTTTTTATTCAAGGATGTTTTAGTGTCAAAGAAAATGCTTGGATACCAGTTCTGGAACTTTTTTTTCCCCCTAAACCTGTTTGTGATGATGCCTAAATTCAAAATTTTGTCACTTCACAATCCTTTACCCCTCTTCTTCCTTCAAGTTTACTATTAATTTTTGATTAAAAAGATGCTTAACATGTCCCTATTCATGCAGAGTATGTGCTTCTTAAGGTACTGTGCATCTGGATCCCATTATCATGTCTCAGCGTAACCCTTTGGACTATTCACTGCACCAACAGTGTTCACATGGTGCCTATCTAGATGTCCTTCATGGATGCATCTGCAGTCATAACAACTGGGTTGTCCTGTCGTCAGGCAGCCCTTCAGTCGGCCGGATTCCAAAGTCCGGGTCCGGCTTCGGCTGATGTCGCACTCCACCCGACGTCATCTCTGTTGGTCTTCGGGTATAAAAGCATCAGCCGACGCCATTTTCCTCAGTCTTTCTTGCCGCGTGGCCAAGCAGAAGCTGTTCGCAAGTGCCGGTCGGTCGGATCCAGAGATTACTTCTACCGAATACTACTTCGAAGACTTCTAAAGCTAAGTACCCCGTTGGGGACTCTTTCTTGCCTCAGCCGATGTCAGAAAAAGTTAACAATTGTTTAACCTGTGGGAAACAAATACCTCATAAAGATTTCCACTCTTACTGTCTGCCTTGTTTAGGCCCAGCCCACGACGTAGCAGCCTGTTCGGCCTGTGCTTCTTTCAACCGACGAACGCTTGGGCGTCGGTCAGAGTTTGCAGAACAGTTTTTCGGTTCTGTTTTTGCATACATTATGCCGTCGGATCCTCCGACTACCCAATCTACCAAAAAACGCAAAGATAAAGACCGACACTCGCGGTCCGCGGTTTCGGCCGAAACCATGGTTAAGCAAACCGCGAGTGTCTCTGTTTCGGCCGAAACCGAGAAAACTGATCTAAGTACAGCTGAACCTATCCCTACCTCTGAGGCCCCTGCTACAATTCTTGAATCGACCTCAGAAATTTTACCCACTACGGTGGTTGACTTATCAGACACCATCCCCTTGGATGTCTCTACCCCAGCACGTGGTGCTGCTAGGCCTCCAGCAGCCATGTCCATTAAGGCCTTCGCCAGGGCTAAAGCAGCCAAGACTACTAAAACAGTGCCTGTTAAACCCCCCACATCCAGGCCCTCTTCTAGTTCCCAAATGCTTACTTTGGCAGAAGATTTAATTTCTTTAATCAGAGGATCTCAATCTCACCCAGATAGGGCCTCTCAGCCCCCAGAGAAGAGACCTAGGGCAGAGCCCCCTGAGCCAGTGTCCTCTGATGAATCTGCTGATGAATCAGACATAACTGACCAGCCAGAGGCTCCCTTCTCCAATTTTGAAGATTCTGATGCTGAAGAATCCATTCCTGCTGCTTCCCCACCAGAAGAATTCTCCTTTGGGGAAACCTTGCATGCCATGCGAGAACAGTTCCAATGGCAGCAACAGGATTTTTCAGACTCCAGAAAGACTTAGGACCTTTCTGCACCTCCCACAGCACAGGCCCTTAGCTATACCTCCTGTTCTCTCTGTGGTGGATGATGCTTTCAATGATGTTTGCTCCGCTCCAGATTCTTTACCCCCAGCCCCTGCCAAACCAGACAGATTTTACAGGGTGCCAGATACTCATCACCACCTTTACAAGGCCCCACTTGCAGTCCCAGAAACTATATCCCAGGGTCCCAAGGCAGTAGCCGCGACCATAGCTAAAAACCCTACTCCTTCTGAAAGGGAAGCAAGGTCATTAGACAGATGGGGTAAAAAGGTCTACACTTCAGCTACTCTCTCAGCTAGAGCGTTAAACTGTCAGTTTCACATGATACAATACCAAGAGCTTATGCTTGATCAGTTAACTAAAAAACTAACCAGTGATGAATCTCTTGATAAGAAATATGTATTAGAGATGGTAAATAACATACAACAGGTTAGCAACCATTCCTTAAAATGTGGCTATGATGCACTGGAGGCTTCATTTAGATCAGCCATGACAGGCACAGTGATAAGGAGGCATGCATGGCTAAAGGAACAAGCTTTACCGGATCATGTTAAAGCTAAGCTGCTAGATGCTCCTATGGACAAGACAAGTTTGTTTGGTACACCTGCCCAGCAGGTTATGAAGAAAATGGAAGAAAAGGCAAAATCTGTTCAAACTGTTAAAGATTTCTTGCAGGTTCAACCCCCAAGGTTTAGCAGGAACTGGCCTGCCAAAATTGGTCCTTTCCTGACTCCACAAAATTTCAAAGGGGCAGGAATAGACGTTCCAGAGGCAGAAACCAATCCAGAGGGGGTGCCTACAGAGGACGACAGTGGCAAGGTAACAACAGAGGCACAGACACAGCCACTGCCACTACATCAGCACAACCACAGTGACTTAACCCTAAATCCGCCTACTAGGGAACAAATAGCAGCTCCTCTAGGCGGAAAGTTAACCTTATTTTCAAGGAACTGGCACTGCATAACAAAAGACAAGTGGATTTTACAAACCATAGATCAAGGTTACCGGTTTCACTTCCACACTTTACCAGTCAAAAGAGGAATGCCAAATCTACCTCCAAATCAAAAAACAGAGGTTCTACGCCAGATAATGGAGTTAGCAAACATGAGAGCTGTGGAAAGAGTGCCAACAGCAGAGCAAGGAAAGGGGTTCTACTCCAGACTATTCCTAGTTCCAAGAAAGGAAAAAAGTTGGAGACCAATTCTCGACCTGTCCACCTTAAATACATACATCATTGTCCCAAAATTCAAAATGCTGACCCTACAGCAGCTTCTTCCCATGCTGGGCAAGGAGTCTTGGCTGGTAACTCTAGATCTCAAGGAGGCATACCTGCACGTCCCCATTCGACCAATCTGCAGAAGATACCTCAGATTTCTTGCAGGATCAGAGCACTATCAATTCTCAGCATTGCCCTTTGGCTTATCTACTGCCCAGAGTATTCACAAAATGCCTGGCATCAGTAATCGCCCATTGCAGACTACAGGAATTCAAATTTACCCATACCTGGACGACTGCCTGCTACAAGGGGACAACAAAAGCAAGCTGACAACAGATTTACAAAGGGTCATTTACTTGCTACAAGCACTGGGATACACAGTCAATTTACAAAAGTCAAGGCTGATACCATCCCAAACAAGGACATTCTTGGGCTGAATTGGACACAGTAAAACAAATGGCATTCCTGACTACAGAAAAACAAAAGAACTTCCTCTTTACTTCTTGGCACTAACAAAACTGAACAAGTTAACAGCAAGAAAAGTACTGCAGGCCTTGGGCTTCATGGCATCATGCATAATCTTGGTTCCATTTGCCAGACTACATATGAGAAAACTACAGTGGTACCTAAAGAATTTATGGTCCCAACACAGACACAGTCTAGAAACAGAAATCCCACTAATTCCATGCTTAAAACAGGAGTTCCTATGGTGGGCTCAGGCATGCCAGTCAAACCCAGGCCTACCCTTTCGCAGATGTCAAGCAAGCCAGACCATCACAACAGACGCTTCAGACCTAGGATGGGGCCCACATGCTGGACAAATGCGTGCAAGGATTGTGGACACAGGATCAACTTCACCTGCACATCAACCTAAAAGAAATGCTGGCAGTAAAACTGGCAATCCAAAAGTTCAAACCATTTCTCAAGGAGGGCCAGTTGATGATAAGGACAGACAACACCACAGTCATGTGGTACATCAACAAACAGGGAGGCACTCATTCATACCCCTATGCAGAATGACCTTGGAGCTGTGGACCCTGGCACTCAGCTACAACATCCAGTTACAGGCAATATTTGTACCAGGGAAAGACAATACTCTAGCAGACATATTAAGCAGAACCACTTCGAATGCCCACGAATGGAAGCTGCACCCGGACATCTTCAAGACCATCTCAAAGAAATGGGGAATGCCACAGATAGACCTATTCGCTTCACCTCTCAATCACCAGTTCAAAAAATTCTGCACAAGGACATTCCACCCACTAGCATGGAAAGTGGATTCGCTCTCCTTCAACTGGAAAGGCCTAACAGCATATGCATTCCCACCTCTTCCTTTGATACACAAGGTACTACTGAAAATCAAGGAAGAACGTCCAAGGATAATCCTGATAGCTCCGAACTGGCCAAGACAACACTGGTACCCACTACTGAGGAGCATGTCTCGGAACAATATGTGGCCAATACCCCTGATGCCTTTGATGTTAACTCAGAACAACTACAGCATCATACATCCAAACCTAAAAACGTTGCAACTAACTGCATGGAACATCACATAGCAGCAGCTAATCCAGAACTTTCCCAAAGAGTAAAAGACATTATTCTTGAAGCACGCAGACCTTCAACAAGAAGGAACTATGCTGGAAAATGGAAAAGGTTTGTCATTTGGAGTACAGAAAGAGGAAAAGATGGGTCAAACATAGATATGCCTAACATTCTGGAGTATCTGGCCGAACTTCTTCATTCAGGCCTGTCCTACTCCTCCATCAAGATACATGCATCAGCTATTTCAGCAGAATACAGCTTTGATCCACCTGTTTTTTCGCACCCTTTGCTCAGGCAGTTCCTCAGAGGAATCAAGAATGTAAAACCTCCAAGGAAACCACCTTTACCAGCTTGGGATTTGAACTTTGTGCTAGAAAAATTGACACTATCACCCTTTGAACCAGCAGCAACAGCAGACCTACAACACCTGTCATGGAAAACTGCTTTCCTACTGGCAATTACTTCAGCAAGGAGGGTTTCAGAACTACAGGCCTTAATGGCAGTGCAACCCTTCCTAATCTTCCACCAAGATAGAGTGTCCATGAGGACTAATCCTACATTTATGCCCAAGGTGGTATCCAGAGTGTCTTTAAACCAGGCAATCCACCTACCTACCTTCTTTCCCAACCCACAAAACAGAGGGGCAAGAATACTGCATACCTTGGATGTACATAGACAGCTACGCTACTACTTGGACAGAACAAAAAATATCAGAAAGACTGACCAACTTTTGGTAGCCTATGCAACAGGAAGGGAAGGAAAAGCTATTTCCAAACAGACAATCTCCAAATGGATAGGAAATTGCATACGATTCTGTTACTCCTTCCATGGAAAACCAATTCCACAGAACATAAGACCTCATTCAACAAGGGCAACAGCCACTACCACAGCCTTCTTACGAGGAGTGGCAACCAAAGACATTATTGAGGCGGCTACTTGGACCTCCGTGCATACATTTGCCAAGCATTATAATTTGCCTCTATATTCCAGATCCCGAGCAGGGTTTGCCACTGCTGTACTGCAAGGGATCCTAAACACACCATAATCTACTTTTATCCTCCTCCCTAGTTGGCTATGGTATTCTACCCAGTTGTTATGACTGCAGATGCATCCATGAAGGACATAGTACAGTTTTGTACCTACCATAAATGTAGATGTCCGAACTGGATAGCATCTGCAGTCAGGATTACCCTCCCTCCTTCCCTCTGTGGTACTCCTAGGGTGTTTACCCTCCTAATAGCTAGCTGTTGGGGAGTCTTTATGGTGTATTTGTTTGTATATATGTACATACATGCTTATTGTTGTGTTTACCTCTATCTATTTTGAAACATTGGCATCTATCCAAATTTTAGCCTGCAAGAGGGCTTCTGGCATCTGGGGCAAGAAACACTGAGGAAAATGGCGTCGGCTGATGCTTTTATACCCGAAGACCAACAGAGATGACGTCGGGTGGAGTGCGACATCAGCCGAAGCCGGACCCGGACTTTGGAATCCGGCCGACTGAAGGGCTGCCTGACGACAGGACAACCCAGTTGTTATGACTGCAGATGCTATCCAGTTCGGACATCTACATTTATGGTAGGTACAAAACTGTACTTTATAGCTCTCTGCAGGCTACAGGGTGTGCACATTTTCTACATTTAGATGACTTGCTTATTTTTGCAGTCTTTTTCAAAGTCTCAGGAATCTTTCACTTAGATGAGACATGTCTTACATAATCTGGGATTCCAGGAGAACATTAAGTCTTTTTGACTCCTTCATACAGGATCGTGTTTCACAGGAGTCAGCTAGGCACCTCAGATCAGCTTTTCTTCCACAGGAAAAAAATAAAGGTGTCTGTCTGAATCTTTCTCCAATGTTTTTCTACTCGGACTTCAGTCATTGAGAGGGAATACCAGAGGAATTTAGGTTTCATGGCATCTATGATTGTCATGACACTTCTGGCAAGACTGCCCATGAGGAACAAAAAATGGTATCTGAAGTCTCTCTGGTCCCAGCACCAACATCCTTTGTCCTTTCAAATCCCAATGTTTGGGTTTGTCAGAAGAGAAATCATTTGCAGGAGGCAGCAGATATCCTTAAATCCAGGTCTACCCTTTTCCCTTCTTGTCCCAAAGCAATCAGTCACCACAGACACTTTGGACTTTGCTTGGGTAGCAGTTTCAGGAGGGATAAAAGTGAAAGGTGTGTGGGACACACAGGACAGATACAAGCACATAAATATAAAAAGATGTTCGTCCTGATCAAAACACTTAACTATCTGAATCATCTTTGGTGCTTTGGGCCGCTTCCAAGTTGTTAAAGTTAATACCACAGTCATGTAGTACATCTACAAGCAAGGGAAAAACAGTTCTTCCCTTTTGCACACTCTTATGGCATCCTATATTTCGTTAGAGCAAAATTTTGTAGCAGACAAGCTGGGCAGGATAAAGGCCGACCCCCCACAAATGGAAACTAGATTGGAGGGGATCTTCCAAGATTTCATCCATCTGTACAGAGTTTTTCAAGTAGACCTATTTCCCTTCCCTCTGAACAATCAGTTGGCAAGATTCTGCTCCAGAACTCTATGCACAGAGTCCTGGAAGACAGATGCCTTCTCTTCCTTGGACAGGAATATTCCTGTTTGGTTTTCCTTGCTTTCCACTGATGTGCAAGGTATCTCTGAAAATTCAGAAGAAATCCCACAAGATCACTGTGGTGACTTCCTTCTGACCCAAACAACAGTGGTTCTTTCTTTTGGAAATGGCATGCAGCACTTAGCAAAAGCTTCCTCACAGACTGGATCGACTCATCCAAGATCAGGGGTGTTTGATATATCCTGACTCCAGTCAACTTTGACTGCCTAGATGAAAGGGTCTTAATTCTCTTTAGGCTCCTATTTATTGAGGACATGCAAGAGGTACTAATGGAGGCAAGAAATCCAGTTACTAGAATAACTTATACTAACAATTGGAAAACATTTTTCTAGTTGGTGCCAATAACATAACTAGCACCCATTTAGGGCTAGTTCTCTAGTTTAACAATATTTGTGAGAGTCCACCATCTTATGGCCTTTCTTACTCATCCATCGAAGTTCATTTGTTAGCCATTTCAGTATTTCACCCCATGGTTCCTCCTCTTTCAAAGCATTCTCATCTTAAAATGTTTTTGAAAGGTGTTTTGCATAAGAGGCATCCAACAAAACCTGTGGTCCTTCCTTAGGATCGTAATTTTGTGTTAGAGATGCTAATACATTCTCCATTTGAACCAGCTAACCTGCTATATTTGAGGTTCTTAACATGGAAAACAATTGTACAGATTGCTCTGACCTCTGTAAGAAAGGCTTCTGAGTTGAGTTTTTATGGTAAGTCAACCCTGTGTCACTCTCCACAGTGACAGGGTTTCTTTGATAACTAATACTACTTTTATTCCTAAAGTGGTATTTGACTTTACTTTAAACCAAACTCTCCATCTCCCAAATTCATTTCCTGAACTGCAAAATGAGGGAGAAAGGATACTCCATACCTCTGCTGTCCACAGACAACTGGGGTAATTTCTTGACCGGACTTAATCTTCCAGATCTTTGGATCAGGCCTGGTGTAAATTTCCTATTCCCCGACCTTTGGTCAAGGTTGCACTTAAACTGCGTAATTGACAAACTCAGCTTTATGTGTACGGGAAGCCTATTCCATAGGATGGGCAGTCTGAGACACACATCTGTCTCTCCAGCATGTTATTTTTAAGTCACAGACAAAATTCAGGTCCCTAGACTTGTATTTCTGGTACTGTTTGTTTTAAAAATATGCAGGAGATTCATAGTTGTGGGGTTTGCGGATGGCTTGTAAGCCAGGCATAGATTGCCCCTTAGCCATTTATAGGAGACCGAATAGATGGAAAGGGCTCTAACATGCTGTGCATAAGGCAGGTTTGTTAAGCCTCGTATCCTTTTTGTAAAGGACCTCTGAGGTCACTCAAGTTGCTGCATATGCCTAGTTAGGTACATACTAAAAGGAGCATTTTACTGTATAATTGGTCTGTTAAGGGCAGAGTACAGTGGGATAATGAGGTTTTTGGACCTAGATGCCGTTCTCTTACTTGTATGTTATGCAACATAAAAGGATTTCCTCACCACTGTGGCCCTGTGTTGGTTGAAGGTAAGGCTACTCTCTAAGCCATACCCAGATCCCCAGACCACTGGGTCCACTCTTAAGGGTGTATTATCAACATGGTATTTAGCCGAGAGGGTTGACTTCCCAAAGGGTACAGTTGTGTATTTCTTAGCACTGAATTTAAGACCATGGCTTTGGCACCATTAGTTAGTCAGAGATGGGCCTACTTGAAAAATGCTAGTGTCTGCAGGAGAGTCAGTGACAACATCTAGCCATAAACCTTCAGGATTTGCTTCCATTTCAGAGAAATAGATGCCAAAAAGGCATCAGTTGTTCATTTCTTAATAGAAGGGATGACCAGTGTCAATGCAGGCTATTTTCAGATTGTTGTCTAAGGTTATCTTTTAATCTGAAGTTGTCTTAATTTGCTCTTCAACCTGTGAGACACTGATCTGGGATGGATCTGACTCTGCCTCATTGCTCCAGCATCATTTCTGAACTCGAATCTCCTCCCCTATCCATAATACCCTTGTCTCCCTCCTCCCTTCAGATCTTGTTTGCAGCACTCATGTAAGCATCATGATCTGCTTAGCGGCTCCAGGCTATTTTGGGTAAGTGTGTTTAATTTGTGATTTAGATTCTCTATCTAAAAAATTTATTTTTCTATCTTTTTCCTGTCACCTCCCCTTTTGCGTTTCATGTCGGTTTAAAAAAAAATAAAATCTTTCCGTGCTCTCACTGTTTTACCTCTAGGAGTGTATGTGTGTGTGTTTTTTCGTTTTGGGCCTTTGTCTTGCTAAGGTGTCAGACACCCCAAACCAGGCTTCCACAAGTGCACAGTGTGTGGCCATAAGCTTTCTTCAGCTGATGGCCACACTCACTGTGTTTGTCCAGGAGTTGCCCATCTTGAATCCTCCTCAATCTGCATGGGGTTAAATCCCTGTGCATTGATCGACAGGAGGAATAAACTTATTCTGAAGGGCCTTCTCCCTCCACCTACTATGGGGGCCCAGGCCACCCCATCTACTTTTATCCCATCTACTTCATCTGTCTCCACCCCAGCCTCTTGGACTCAACCTCCCACTAAGAGGATCGGGGACAGAGATAAGCGTAAACATAGAGACAGACTGAAGAAGCGGTCCCCCAACCCCTCGGCTGAGCCACCAACCAAGCTCCACTCTGCTCCTAGTATTGGTTCTCCCTGACTCCATTCCCTCTGTTTCTCGTAGCCGGAGGAACCTCAGAGCCATTCTCTGGCATCGGTGTTACTTCGCCACCAATGTAGGCTGGTGTCAGTGGCCTCTTCCTCCAGATCCACCCCCAGCCTTTTCCAAAGCCAAGGTGGACAGGATGATGCAGAGATTCATCAGCATCCAGATACAGATGGGAGTCTTGCCTGCCCCCTCTCCCTCTGGAGAGGGGGGCATGCAGTCCGCCTTCATCCCAATTATGCCTTCTCTGATCCAACCCCTGGTTTCAGACTTCTCAGATCCGAGGACCCTCTATGTCGAGGGTTCAGCACCGATGGTACCTCGACAACCAGCCATTACCTTGAGCAGGTCAGATCCACCTTGGTGCCAGATCTGAGGAAATGGTTTTGGCTCCGAGTTTTTCAGAGCAGAGCATTCCAATGGGAGTCTCGGCACCTAGAGGTTTGGCTCCCCCATTGGTTCAGAGGATTATGGACCCGACCGTAGCCACAACTCGGGAGGTTTGTTCTTCTGTCAGTGATGTGGGGGTGAGGATTCTTTCAATCCCATTGAGATCCTTGATGTCTCTCCGCCACAGGGAGCTCCCACAGTGGAAAAGCTAGATGTTTTGAGTTCTTCCCAGAGACCCCCCCCCGAGGAGGTTCTTCGAAAACACATATGTAAAAAGAGGCACTCAGACTCCCTGCCTGAGTCTGTCATGGAGAACACTGACTTGGAGGAAGGGGAGTGTTCCTACCGATCACCCCCAGAGGATGTCTCATTTGGAGACATCATGGAGATCCTGTGGCAGTGTGAGGTGGGGGTCTGTCCAAAAACCCAACCCTGACAAGTCGGTGTTCCTGGAGGTGTTTGGCGCAGGACCCTTTATTTCTTAGATGTCCTCTCCCACAAATCCTCTAGTGGATCTTGTTACATATCTGGCATGGAAAGAGCCTGAGACAGTGGAGGCTATCCCCAAATCCCCTGATAAGGTCCTCAGTGCCCCTACCAACAAATCATATTGGTCTAAGGGACCCCCTGTTGATGCCATGGTGGTGGCGGCCACCGAGGAGGAGCTCGCACAGGAGAGCTCCATGGTCCATTCTCTGGAACAAGAGTCTAGGACCTTGGACTGTTTCAGGAAGTGGACCTACCTTTCAGCAACGTTCTCGGTACATGCACTGAACTACATGGCACACATTATTAGGCTTCAGCAAGACTCCGTGAAGGAGGTTGTCGAGTCTACCCCAGGGTCCATGTCGGCGGAAGATAGGAAGGTTTTCTCCTCTCGAATGGCCACCCTTATCTCCATTGCCAATCAATCTCAATGGGATTGAAAGAATGTGGCTTCTCTCTCATGCTACTGAGGGCATCACCATAGCTGCGGGAGCAGGAGTTGCCATCAAGTGTTACAACTGGCTCTGACTTTGTTCCTTCTCAAAGCCCTTCAAGGCATTATTTACAAATGCTCCATACGATGGTTCCACTCTCTTTTGGAACGATGGTATGCTATGCACTGATCTACAGCGAGAAGGATGGGAAGATTCTGCCATTGGAATCTTCTCAATCCCCCAGTGATCTTTCTTCAGGAATCAGTGGGGGGGGGGTGAATGGTTCCGGAAGTCTCAGGGTTATTCCCAGGACGCTCAGGACTCACCTTTCCCCAGTGGCAGAGGAGGATTCGACAGACACAGACGGGGCCCGAGGAATGAAGGGTCTCAGGACTCATTCTCAGACAGGCTTGATCAGCAGCACTGAAGGGTTGCCCAGCTGCTCATTTCTAGAGGCAGCCGGGGGTCGACTATCGCTAAACCAACAGCCTGGGAGTCTATCACAGATGATCAATGAGTGTTGCGATTCATTTCCAGAGGATGCTCATTTCCATTCCTGTGAAGGCCAATTCTGGCCAAACGCCTCCTGGACATTCCACCCGCACAAAGGGAGGTAGTAGTACAAGAGATTTCCAAGCTGCTAGAAAAGTCATCCAGCCTGTCCCCACAGACCATTCCAGATAAGGCATTTATTCCAGGTTCTTTTTAGTGCCAAGAAAACAGGGGACTTAAGACTAATTCTGGATCTCTCTAACCTGAACCTGTCAGTTGCCAAGACGAAATTCCAGATGGTCACACTTCAATCGGTTATGCCTTTCCTGCAGGAGAATCACTGGATTTGCTCAGTTGAACTCCAAGATGAGTACTATTGCATCAAAATGGACAGAAGCTCTCGGAGGTTTCTCCACTTCCAGCTGGGGGCCAATCATTGCCAGTTCAGAACTCTACCCTTTGGTCTCACCACAGCCCCCAGGGTGTTCACCAAAGTGATGGTGGTGGTAGCAGCTCATCTGCAGCTGCAGGGCTTCCAGGTCTTCCCCTACCTGGGTGATTGTCTCCTTTATGCCCGCTTCCAGGCATCAGCTGTGCCAAGCCAGGGGTTTCCTCATCCAAACCGCCCACCAGTTGAGTATCACCATCAATCTCAACAAATCCCTGTTAGAACCAGTTCAAGTTCTGGACTTCATTGGATCCCAGTTGGACACACTTCAGACCAAGTTTTCCTGACACCCAACAGACTTCATTCCCTCAAACTTCGTCTGGCATATTCTTCCGGTCCCATCTCCTCCACTGGAGTTTGTTTTAAGGACATTGGGGTTCATGGAGGCTATGATCACCCTCATTCCCACAGGTTGGTTGCACATGAGAGTGCTCCAGTAGACTCTGGTGGTCCATTTAGCCAGTTGTTCTAAATATGTCAAGTAATTGAGGAAGCTGGCAGTTTTGCCTTTTTACCCTTACACTCTTGAAATGATGACAAGTTAAAAACTAGCCATCAGATGACAATCTAGTATTTAGTTAAACTCTGGCATCTGACCCTTTATATAGGGTTCTGTGGAAGTGCATCATATTTTAAGGCTCCTTTTTCTTGATCTATTTTAAAATCCAGGCTGTTGGCAGTTATTTTGCTGTAAAAGTAGGCATTCATTGACTAGAGGGTTCAAATCCTGTTTGTGCTGTTTTTGCCAGAGGTATTTTCTTTTCCTAGTATTATGCGTTCAGGGCTCAGCCTCCCTCTTTCTTTTGTATGTTCAATAACTGTCTCTTCTGTCTCCACTGTTGATCCCAAATTAGTGCTAGAACACACTAAGTGAACATCTTAAAAGTACATGCTAAACTGGTTTTAAAATGATCCTAGCGTTAACTAGTTTGCAAATCAAGAACGGTCTCCCATGTGTTAAGGTTTTGTTGAAGATTTAAGTGTTAGTTTAAAATGTTGACCCCTACAGAAATAGATTCCATTTCCAATGCCTCTTTAGATATTCTGGATGTTGTATGCTAAGGACTAATAAAGTGTGGTCTGAAAGTCCTAACAAGGCATATTGCAAAGAATTGTGACAGCATAGCTGTTTTCTTCTTTAGCAGTTGTATCAGTCCTAGAAAAGGAGTCGTATCTTGATGAAAGGTGAGTGTATTGGCTATTTGGTAATTTCAGTTCAGTGTGTATAGCATCCATCCCAAATAATCAAAGCATTTGGATAATGTTTTAACTGTTGAGGAAATTTTGTATAACCATGGGGCCAAAGCTAACTTCATTTGAAGAGCAAATAGTATTCCAGTCCCCTCCCCACAAAGCTGTACCCTCCTGAAAACAGATCCACTCCCTAACTAACCCGTGACAATTTCTGTGAAAGTGCCTTGGGGAAAATATACACAAAAAATAACAAACACCCATTTGAAAAGTCTTTGATCCCCTGTAAATCTCTCTTCAGAACTAGTTGACTGAGCTAGGGTTCAAATCTGTTGTTTTTAGCAATCACCATAGTTCTTGTTCTCCTGCTATTAGGATAAGACGAAAATGCTTCTGTAGCATATTTCTCTAGGATCTTAATATGTTCTGTTTGAGAAAGGTGAGTTTCTTGCAAGAGAATAATTTGTGGATGATTCTTTCTAAGCAAGCTCAGAACCCTAGCAATTGTAATTGGGCTAAATAGGTCATTTGCATTCCTGGGTAGTAATTGCATTCCTTCCATTATATCATTGAGTGGATATTAAGGAATCTGCTGCTAACAAACCTTTTGTCAACTATATTAACCCTGTAATCCTATATAATAGAGATTTATTCAGTGTATGTGTAAAAAGAATGTTAAACGTATACACAGTTGTCGTTTATTTAAGCCTTGATGGAGAAACGCATCAGTTTCACAACAAGGTACAACAAAAATAAAACACAAAATGCCTAAAACTAAGTACTATGTACGTCCAAACATATGAAGCTTCCAAGGAGAGAAGCCATTGGTAGAGCAGCTAAGAAAGACTGAAAGATCCTCCTGTATATGAGGGTGTTTGCGAGCCCTCAGAAAGTCACTTTCCGGCTTTGCCAATGTAAACTATTCATTTTTACTTCCTTCCCCTCTTTTCTGAAGTTTTGCAACACAAGTATTCGAATGCAAAGGGAAAATGAATAAACAAGATGTACTGCAATCTTACCAACTGTGAAATAACCATTGCTAGTCAAGTGTACAAATAGTTGTATTGTCAAGACTTTCATAGTACCATTAAAAACCAAATGGGGCCTTGTCGATATTGTCCATAATGTCTTCTTGTTATTAATCCATCAAAGATACTGTCAATATCTAAAAATGGACGAAGTGAGTGCCTTACGGCAATCACCTTAATGTACTAGAGCCTGCTTCCTCCTGTGACTGGAGGAGCAAGGTTGAAATTTGGGTATTTGATATTGGTTTAGTTCAAACCAGTAAGCCTGCCTTTTGCCAATTGGTCATGCTCCTTTTGAAAAGTGAGAAGGGTTTAAGTGCTTTTATTAAATGTCTTTTAGGAGAATTTTTCTCCAAGGGTGGGCCTTACATAGCTTAAGGCCTTTTCAGTGTCTATGCATCTACAGCGGTTACCAATGATTGGGCCAACTTATCTCTCACTTCCACAGGAGAGAGTATTCCACCTGGGAGATGGACTTTATGTGCCGGATATAAGAGAAATTTCCATTTATTAAGTTTACAGATTTTAATTGTTGGTTGAAATGCCATTCACTTTACTCATGTCTTCTAAGCATAGTCATTGTCTATGTAAATGCACTGATTTTCAAATGATATAATCCTGCCCAGAGATGAAAAATAAGACTAGATTCATTCTTTTACGGGCTTCCAATATGGCTGCACATTAAGTAACAGCAAAATTCTAACTTTCCCAGTGTGAAAACAGAAACTTAACAGAGAAAGCCACTGGACCTGGATTTCTGGATAAAGTTCAGTAACTGGTCCAGTAAGGGCACTGGCCTGGATGCCAGGAAAAAAGAAGTACAGAGTACCTGAATGAAAAGCAGCTGCAAAAAGGTGATGAAAAATCTTGACTGGGAAGAGTACTGCAGTTCAGCAAAAAGCAGTACAAGCTCGAGACATGACTTCTAGTAATCTAGAGGAAAGTTGTATGGCAACTGTACACAGACCTGCTTAAAATAAATGAAACACTGATATCAACTTAAACGATAAAAAAAACGGGAAAAAAATGTAATAAGCTTTAAACAGATATTCAGATAAGGTAATAAAACTGCAAAGCTCAGAGGTTGAAATGAAGAAAAGGCTGGCTGAATATGAGACTGCACAGTAAGAGATGTGTTGAAAAACAGAATTAGAGGACAGAGCATGGAGGAAAACCCTGAGGTATTCTGCTGCACCCGAGAAGCTGGAAGGAATTTTATGAAAGCACAATTAAGCAACTGGACTTCCACAACAGGAATTGTTAATTAAAATGGCACATCATGTGTATTCTCCAAACCTGGCTCTGAGAAAACAACCTAGACCTTTAATAGTAAAGATGCAGTCTTAAAAGCAGGAAGATATGATTCTGACAAAAGTGTAACATAAGATCAAAGTACTAAAAGTGGGAGACGCGGTGGTGCAGCGGTGGCATTGTCACCGCACAGCAAGAGGTTCTCCAGTTCAATTTTCGGCTGGAGCACCTTCTGTGTGGAGTCTGCATGTCCTCCCCACGGTCGATTGGTGTTCGGTAGACATGCATGAATGGGCGTGCCTTCGTTGAAGTTTGAGCATCGAGCTGGCGCCTTGGCACCATGAAAATCTCTACCCATAGTATTTTTGTCTCTCTTTTCCTGAATTACTTGCTCATAACTAATCTCCCTCCTCTCTGCTTTTATAGCCCTAGTGGATTTTTCCCTGTGGTTTTATCCTGGCCACAGTACAGGCAACACAGGTTTGAGGACCTTAACAGATACCCTGCAACTCTAACTATCTGTCGGGAAGCCACCATTTTAAGCTTCAAATAATACCACTGAAGTATTTGTCCCAGTAAATAACTATTACATAAGCTAATCTTTTAATTAATGCTAGACTTTATAAGCACAATAAGAATTTACAGTGTTTTTTTTTTGCTAGTCACCACGAAAAGCAGACGCCAGCAGCTCCTCTCCTTTCTCTTTGGTTCCCCACTATCCTCATACTGTTTCTGTGTATATTCTCCTGTTCTGCACTTTACCCTTCCCTGAATTCATTTCTAGCCTCACTCATAATTGCCTTTCCTAGTGCACCTGCCCTGTTTTACTGTCTTCAGACACTTATATATTAATTTGTTTTATGTTTTGTCCTGCATTTAGCTGCTAATAATACCTCTCCCCCTCCAAAGCCCCTCTCTATTGTAGCTTATTTTAACCATACAGCACTGGGTTTGCTTCAAGTAAATCTTGTGTAGCTTGAGGCCAGTGTCCTTTTGTAAGCTTACTTCAACTCATATTTTATTTCTTTTTATTTTATTTCTGTGACCATACCTTTTAGAAACTTTATATCCTTGTCTCTCAAGCTAGTTTTTCAGTATCTTTTTCTGATTGTTTCTATGACTTCATCTTGACCAGGGTGCTAGCCATGCTCCGTTCGCTCCTCTACCCTACCCCCATTTCCACTCACCCTCATTACAATTACCTTTATACCTAACTATCCCTCCCCTTCCTGTCCCACTAGCCACTATAATTCCACTTCCTGCCTATTGCCACAACCACCTTACTAATCTGTCAATCTTGTCAACACCACTTCCTCTATACCACTGTCGTTCTACCTACTCTGACCATATTTTATTCCAACATGTATTATTTTTTAATATCTTGTACACACTCCTTATTCTCTCTATCTCCACCTCTTGCCACTCCAATCTCTCTGACCCACTCCTATGTTCACCAACTTCTGACTCGTACAACACATATCCAACTACTTCATCTTTTACTATCTCCCCTAATCTCTTTACTACCTCTACCTCAAGTCTGTATAAACTATCTGTAATACAGGTTTTTAAACCTTCCCACAAAGCTAAGTCAAAACTATACAAACTCCATCTAGCATCTACTACACACACTCTCCTCACTAAAAACCTACTTTGTTCTGGAGATATCCATCCCAACCCTGGCCCCTCTTCTCTCCCCAAAACTACCTCTACACTGCCCCCATCTTACTCCTCTAACAGTCACCAACCTCAGTCACAACAATCCTCTCCATCCAAATACTTAACTATTTACTCATTGAATATTCAGAGTCTAGCTAATAAAGTCACTGAGCTGCACTCATGGATAGCTCTCAATACCCCTCACATCCTCTCCCTATCTGGAACCTGGCTCAAGCCACAAATCTCAAATAGTGAAATACTCCCACCAGGTTGTAATATCTTCCGATCTGATAGACCTGTAAAAAAAAGGTGGTGGAGTGGCCATCCTCTACTCAAACATTCTCAACCTCTCACCATACCCTTCCCCAATTCCTGACTTCCTCCCAGCTGAAATCATCATCTTTAACTGCCATCTGAATCCCCACAAAAAACTTGCAATTGCCTCTATCTACCTTCCTCCTGGTAACAATCTGCACATTCTTGAAAACATCCTATCCTGGTTCTCCCACAACATACCATATGAGACACTTATCCTTGGTGATGTCAACATTGATTGGTCCAAACTCACAACTGACTCCCCCCCCCCCCAACTCAGTATCCACCTACACGGCATCCACCAACTTATAACATCTCCCACTCACTTCCATAAAAAATCCACTTCCAGCTCCATCATAGACTGGATCCTTACCAATTCCCCCCACCAATACCACAATCCCACCACCTTACCTGACTCCCTCAGTGATCATCTCCCTACCACCATCTTAAGACACTACTCCCATATTCGTAAACCCCACCTTATCAAAGACTGTCGAAAACGATCAACTTTCAATTCACCCCAATTTAACTCCATTCTCCACAACATAGATTGGTCCATCCTAAAACACCTCCCCCTAAACGATGCTGTAAGCCCTTTCAATAGCATCTTCATGAATACTCTAAACTCCTTAGCTCCCTCTAGGAAGATCAGAGTAATATCAAACCATGCTTCCTGGCTCTCCAAAGGGACTAGGTCCCTTCTGAAACAAAGAGATCATGCTTGGAAAACCTGGACAAAAACTAAACAACCACCTTTTCTTCAAAAATACAGACAATTGAGGAACCTTGCAAAAAAACATACAACTAATGACAAAAAGTTATACTATAGCTCTGCTCAGCTTAACAAATCCAATCCTCGAAAATTTTGGTTAACTTTCAACAACATCCTCTATCCTGGAAAGCCCTCTAATCCCTCCCCATACCCTAACTCTTCCTCTCAGGAAACAGCTACCCTCCTGAATAAACACTTTCTCTCTTCCATCCAAAGTCTGGTAACCTCTAAGCCAAACTCTACTTCAACACCCACCTCTCCAAGTCCCACTAACACAACTTTGTTTTCTTTTGAGCTAGTTCCCATTACTTACATCATATCTCTACTACTCAAGCTAAAACCTTGCTCTCCTTCCACTGGCAATCTATCTCCTACATTCCTCAAACTTGCTGCTGACTCAATTCCCTATCTTGTATGTATACTAATTAATCGATCTATTCTGGAATCAACTGTACCCACCCTTTGGAAATCTTTCTTCACTATCCCTCTTCATAAAGGTGGAAACTCCACTGACCTCTCAAACTACCGATCCATTGCCATTCTGTCCCCCCTCTCCAAGATATTAGAAAAATGTATTCACTCACAGCTTCTCAATCACCTCCTCACACACCACTTTCTTACCCCTACCCAACATGGATTTCGTCCTCACCACAGCACCACCACTGCCCTCCTCTCCTTCACTCATATCATTGCAGAGGCCCTAGACAACAATAAACTCATTTCCTGTCTCTTCCTAGATCTCTCCAAAGCCTTCGATACTGTCTCTCATCCTCTACTGCTATCCAGACTCGCAAATCTCCACCTATCCCCCTCCACACTTGCCTGGTTTAATAGTTACCTATCAGGCAGGGAACAATCTGTCAAATGGCTCTCATCCTCCTCACCTTTCCTTCCCATCTCCACTGGTGTTCCCCAAGGCTCCATCTTGGGACCCCTTTTGTTTAACATCTTCACCAGTGATCTTTACACCTCATGCAAAGAATCCTCCCTTATTCAGTATGCTGATGACTCCACACTTATATCCATCTCAAATAACATTCCTGAACTACACTCCCTGACCCAACAGGCCCTACTATCCACTGAACAATGACTCTCTCACAACCTATTGATCCTAAATCCCAAAAAGACCAAACTCCTACCTTTCCTTCCCCGTTCTCTTTCTCATCACAAAACCTCCTTTTTTATTACATCTTCTAACAATACAAACATGCAACCTGACACCCACACAAAACTCTTAGGGGTCATTATCGATGACTAACTCAAGTTCAACCTACACATACTCCAGTGTATAAAAAAAAAAAAAAAACAGAAACTAGGTCTGCTATATCGGAACAAAAAATTCCTAACCCCTGAATCTAGACTTACCCTGGGCCAGGCACTCCTCATACCCTCCCTCTTATACGCCGCCCCAGTTCTTACCAGTATCCAGGCCTCCACTCTAAACAAACTGCAACAGACTTACCATAAAATAGCCAGATTCATTACTAACTCCCCATACAACTCACACCACTGCATTTCTTAAAACTCTCTTCAATGGCTTGAACTTCCCCAGTTTCTGCTATCTTATCAATTTCATATGCTACACTGTATTCTTTATAAACCCTCCTTCTGTCCATCTCTGTCTTCCTTAGTTTCCATCTACATCCCATCCTGGACCCTCCGTACTTCTAACCAACAATTACTTGATATCTACCACCCAAAAAGGTCAGTAGGCAAACTACTCTACAAGCACTCCCTTGCCCATGCTTGGAACAAACTTCCCCTTGACTTGCGTTCAATCTCCCACACCTCACACTTTAAAAATGAACTAGAAGCTTATTTTCTCAATTCCAGAACCTGCCCATGCCATGACTCTACCTAGTCTTCCTTCCCTTTATGTACCCTCAAAAGGACCATATTTAGTACCTCATTACACCTCTCTCTCCAATGCGTCTACTATGCATTTGCACAATTTTATACAAACAAAAAATGTGTATTGTTGACCTATTGAACTATATCAATGTAAAATTGTTACTTAGCTTATTTTTAATGCAACTTTAACTTTATGCATGTAACCCAACATATATGTGAATCATTTTGCTTTAACTGCTATTATATCAATATTGTTTAATTGTTTAAATAAAAATCTACTGCCAATCATTAGCGGACCGGAGTTCCGCTGTGGCGACCCCTAACCAGGAAAAGCCGAAGGAACAACAACAACTAAAAGTGGGATATGGCAGAGAATTTGTGGAGAATGACTATGCATTGTACACCAGGCAGAAGAGGAGTAAATTTATCTCATTATTAAGGGAATGTTAAGAAACAGGCGTGAGATTCAAACTGCTGTACCCAGCTAGCTTAAAAATATTTTTTCCCTAGAGGAACAAAATCATTTTTTGATGAACTTTTATGCCAAGGAAGAAATACAAAAGTTTGTCCGACAAAAGGTAAGTTGTGAACAGGAGCAGACTCTGCATCTTGCTCTTCTGGTAATAAAGAACACAGGGACACTGTGCCAGTGAATTTTTTTTCCAGTGTTTCAATGGAAAATGCTTGAGAGGGGGGGGGAAAGCACAAGAGTTGACTAAAAAATCGAGTGTGTGTTGGAAATGAAATAGAGACAGGGTTTGAGAGATGGCGATGAACAGGAATAGAACAAGAGAATCTGAAATATTGGACTTTTTTGGACTTTGTTAAACTTGTAGGGGACTAGTAAAGCATCTGCCGTACTTCATGTCATGAATGTTTGGAGAGTAAAATGAGAGTAAAATCAGTAACTCAGAAATGGACAAATATGGGAATATAAAGCAATAATTTTATTTGTGAAATAGAACAAGTAAATCTGGAAATATTTGACTTTTTTGGAGTTTGTTGAACTCAAAGGGAATTCTAAAGCATATGATCTATTTCATGTCATTAATGTTCTGAAAAAAATATGTAGGAGAGGGGAAGAGGAGGAGAAAGTTAACTAAGTATGTTTTTTCTTAATTAATATTACAGTTTTGTTAGGGCATGATTTTCTTTGCATGTTATAAAGTATTTTTTTCCAATTTAAGTGCAGTGGGGATACTAATGTAAGTAGGTCCTCCTGTTTTTTTTTTTTTTCCTCCTGTCTCTCTCTCTCTTCTTTTAAGAAATGTATTTGGGCACTATAGTTTTAAAAAAATCTGGTTAAAAGATCATGACGAAAGAAAAATTATTCATTTTCTCATGCTTGCATGGGGGAATAACTGGGTTAAAGAAATTATCTTTATCTAGTAAGTTTTAAGAGAAAGCAAGTAATTGACAAAGAATAGTGAATAATAAGGCCTTTTTTTCCTAGGAAACAATGGTATCCTTATCAGTTTGTTTTTCATGTCTCCATCAGACAACCAGATAAAGGTAAATGGCTTGGAGAAAACATTTTCTGAAAGTATTCAGGTGTTTTACCACCTGAGAGAGCTATACAGATAAGACAGACCCAGACAAAACTTTAGAGTTATATGCTGTACTATGTGTCTTAGCATGGATAACCTTTCTGTTAGCTCATCTCAAGTCTGTGTGTGTGTCTGTCGGTTTGGAACATTTGTTTAGGAGGGTAAAACGTCTATATTTGAAGATGTACATAGTTTTGTGTGTTGTTATTGTTAATAGGTTTTAGGGGATATTTGGGTTGTTTGTATTTTTTAGAGTTTTCAATAAAACCAAAAGTTCTGTAAGATGCGACATAGACTCAAATGGATATGACAAAAAAAACTGTATAAAAAGATTAACCTGCCAGACAGTACATGGATGTAACACAAAAGCTGGAACTAGACATTTAACAAAAAGGCTGTTATAAGTAAAAGGTGAGAATAATTTTTCAAGAGTATGGTGCTTTCTATGATATCTTAAAACATTCATGGTTTCAAAGATAAGTACAAAAAAAGAAAGCTATGGGCTAAATTAAAAATGTAGAGTGCAAATAGCTATGATACAGGGGACACACTTGGAAGGAACTGAAATGTGAATTTGATAAAGGTTTTCAGGCTGGTTATTCAGCAGAATAAGGAAAAGAGGAGTACTTTTATTAATTGCAAGAGGAACTCCAATAGTGATGGAGGAGGATAAAAAAGACATTAATGGTAGATTTGTAGTACTAAGGGGTTACAAGGGAGGAGGATTACTCCGGCATGCATTTATATTCCATCAAAAACGGCTATAATGGAGCTTAAGAAAATTCTGGAAAAATTAATCCACTTTCAGCAAGGAATATTGCTTATCGGTGGGTACTGGAATTTGATTTGCAACAGTGAAGACGTGTCTGGAGGGCTCAGAATGGAAAATATAACAAAGGAGGGTAGATTTTAAAGAAATTTATGAAAATATTTCCATGGAGGTTGTATATTCAGTACTAGGAGTTTGGAGTGAATTTGCATATTATTCCTCAAGATTAAAAAAAAATGGACTAGGATAGACAGAATTTACATTTCACAGGAACATGTGCATTTAATTGAAGGTCTTGATACGCACCTAATAACTATTTCAGATCATACACCAATAACGGCTAAAATAAAAACATAGGGTAGTAAAATGAAAATGAGACACTGGCACTTTCCCATCTATCTGTTGAAAAAAGAGGAATTTAAGTAATGGGTAGTGGAAATTCATAAGCTATTGTAGAAGATAGAAGTTTCTTCTGAAAATAGCTAGGGAATGGGATAAAATTAAAGTGGACTTTAAAAATAGGGTGGAAATAAAAGAAAAGGAGATGTGGGTAACAAGAATTCTTTAGAGGGACTGAGGAATGGTAAAGTATTGCAAAATAGGGGGAATATCACGGAACACGAGGAGCAACTGCAGAATGCTAAAGAGAAAATAAGGGATTATCCTGATAATATGCATGAATTTAGAAAGATTGCTGTTAAGCAACTCTTTTTTGATTACTCTAGCGCACAGTCTTTTAGCACAGCAATTCAGGCAACAGAAATTAGAAAGGTATGTCAACAAGCTTTGAGAGCCTGTAACAGGGAAGATAAGGGATCATGGAGAAGTATTAGAAATATTGCAATGCCAAGGTTAGAGGCGGCTCAGTTACTAACAGATAAAAGGAGATGAGATAAAAATTGTGATGCATAACCAATATACAATAAAGTCCCCAGTAATAGATGGTATTCCTGTGGAAGTTTGAAAGCTAGGAGGAAATAAACTGAAAAGTCTGGAAGGTTTTGTTTAACAGTGTTTTAAGAGAAGGTGAAGTATCAAGATCCTGGAAGAAAGCAGTGGTAGCTGTATTACCTAAACAACATAAAGATCCATCTTCATATAGGTCCATTTCAATACTAAACCATGTTTGAAAAGTGTTTGTCTATAATGGCTAAAGGAATGGCAATAGTGATGCCAAAATTGATAGATATGGATCAGTGGTTTTGGTGAGGGGAGGCAAACATTTGACATTAACAGAACACTGATTCAGAGGAAAACAGAATGTAAGAAAATATCATTGTTGCTGATGGGTCTTGATGCAGAGAAAGCATTTAAGAGTAAGCTGGGACTTTATGAGCAGAGCAGTGGAAGAATTGGCGTTCCCTGATAAAATTATTAGGTTGATTAGGAGGATATATGAGGGATGGGCGACAAAAATTAAAGCGGGTGAGTTCTCTGATGATTTCTGCTTGGGCAGAGGAACCTGCCAGGGGTTGTCCTCTCACCCCTTTGTTAAAACCAGAAAGGGACATCAACAGTGTTTTGTGGAACATTTTGGGACAGTTTCAAATCTTTTCAAGATACGAAATTAATGAAGTTAAAACAAAGACAATAGTGGTAAATTATGTACCCACACCTGAATTCAGCAATATCCGTATTTATGGGCACATGATAAAAATTAAATATTTAAGAGTATGGATTAAAAATGATTCTGGTCTGGCAGCTAAGGATATGTGGAAGAGACTAAACAAAAGATAATACAAAAACTGAGAAAATTAAGCTCTGTTATATTGATATCTGTAGTAAGATACAGGCAGTTAAAATGTTTTTAGCCCCTTCAGTCTTATATACAAATCAGGCATGTTTTTATAAACCAGAGGAGAAGTTGTAGATAGCAATAAAGAGCTGAATCATTTTGTCTGGGAGGGGAAAACAGCAAGTGTCAAGTGGGATAACCTGATTCTTCCAAGAGAGCAGGGCAGATTGGGATTACCCGATTTAAAGGGGTATTTCAGAGCAACACAGTTAAGGCTCTTCTACATAGCACAAGCAGAAAATTATATTTCAAAGTGGAGAAAGATGATGAATTGGGGGGAAGCTCAAGAAATAAGGAGAGACTGGGATTTTGGATTCAGACTTTTAAGGAAAATAATCATACACAATATTATATTCATAAAGTAGCAAAAAGTATTGTAAGAGCTAAGCCGACACAGGAATAGAGAAATTAGTTTTCTGCTGATAGGGATGACTGCAATTAGGGATACAGTGAGCAAGAGGGGCCTGGAATTTACTGGAGAAAACTGGCAAAGGAACCAAGGTATTGAAAGCAAATCAAATAACTAGAGATGGAAAGGTAATAGAATGGGAAGATGCCAAGATCTTATTTGTACTGCAGGTTAGAGATTGCCTTACCCTGGTAAGGCTTGATATCAGAGTATAGGAAAAGGGAAATAAATGGTGGAGGGGTCCTAAATGAAAGACCATCACTGGTACAGTTTTTGGTAGACTCTAGAGCAGAAGTTATTGTTAAGAAAGGAGTAATTAGTAGCACATATAAAATATTGCATAACTATGAGAATCAGACATAGGAGGTTAGAAAGGATTGGGAAGTATGATTGGATAAGCAATTCACAGAGAAACAGTGGGGGGACTGTTCTAGCTGAGATACTGGGTGAGCAAATTGGTGTAACTAAGGAAGTTATTTTTATTGAGTTTTGATACAGAATCGGAATTGTCTGGACATAGGCTAAATATGGTGGCTGCCAAAAAAAGCAATTACTAGAAAATGGACATCAAAGTCTAAACCACCATTACTAGAAGCAACAAAGATAACAGAGATAAAAGTGGAATAAGGATCATTAGAAAAGGGTAGGAGCAAATTACATAGAAAAATATTGGAATTGTGGGATCAGTACATGCAGAGGAAGAACGGGGTTTAAAATAAGGCAAAATCTGACTGACCTATGTAATGTTTGACTGACTGAATGACTGGATATATTATAAGTGATGTATAATGTTTGCAGCTACAGTTGTCTGCATGGTGTTTTGTAATGTATAATGTTTTCAACTGTAATTGTGTCGGTATGGTTTACTTTCATTTATATAAATCTAAGATAGCCTATGTCATACGTGATAATTTAATAAAAATGTTTCTTTAAAAATAAAAAATATATATATATATTTTTTAAGCAAAAGTGGCAAAGCATAATAAGAGCGATCTACCTCTGTTCCTGAAGTTTGGTAGAAGGTAAACCTGCTATGCTCTGTCTATTGAAATTTCCACGCTGGCAATCTCTATCCATTCAAACAAGTGATTTTGAATACTCCCTTTATAGTCTGATTGTTCGGCATTACCTGAAAAGCCAAAACATTTCAAGTATTGCATTCTACAGTGATCCTCTAAGTTTAGGATCTTTTCTTAAGTGTATTCTGATCTACTTTCCACTCGTTCTACTTTCTTTTTCAGAGATTCCGAATCATCTGTCATAGTTAGCTAATCCATATGGTCCGAGAAAACCCTTTCCATCTCCTGGATTTTCATGTTTGTGTGGGTGATATGGTCTTAAGGGCGTGATTTACTTTTTGCATTTCTAACATTAGGAGATCCAATTTTTTATGCAATGTTTCCATTACTTCTTTTCTTGCAACAGAATGAGAAGAGTTTGGGATGCACATGGGGTTCTTACGGCTTGTTGCTCATCATTAATCGCATTTTTGTTATTGATTACGCATTATTCAATCATCTCTTCAGTTAGTAACCATGTTAGATTTTCACTGTCATGGGTTTCATATTGGTATGTCTTTTCTAATAGTAATTAAAGAGGTATGTAATATAGGAGGATAGAAACAAGTGGTCAAAAGACACGATACACCATCCCCACCTAAACCAGAAGTCGTTTGTCCCTAATTCTTGAACAAAGAAGTTGAACTATATTATTATCTCATGCATTGTTCTTAATGTCTGGAGATTTAAACTTTCATTTGCTATATTCCTTTTGATTAATGATTTCTAGGTTCTAATCCATAATTGTAAGTGGTGTAAAAAGTGTTCTAACTACTTGCAGTGTTTTTTTCTTTTTTTTTTTTAGCTGCTTGTTACAGTATTGTCATTGCTGGTTTACCTACATTTGGCCAAGTCTGTCCACAGTCAAGATGTATAACTCAGAAATCCCAAAGAACAGAAAAAATATATTTTTTGCAGCAGGTATTTGGCCAATCTGTTGTATACAGCCTGTCTCATCACAACATTTTAAGAACAAATATATGGCGCACTGGTAATAGTGATTTGGGTGTCACTCAAGGATTAGTACAGAAAATATCTTAAAATCATGGTGACTTCTTTTACAACATTTTAAAGTTTAATAATATGCAGATACATTTTTCATATGTGGTGAAAATCCATATTTTCTTCTGATTAATTTTCTTCTTTCACAGACACAAGTGACTGCTATTAATGGGAAATCCACTGGAGAGCAATATTTGCCAAATTATCTCTTAATCAGCAGCTGGTACTCTCCAAGCAAGTGCCATATACAACTGGAAGGACCTGACAAACTACTGCAGGTAAGGATCAGCTGTACTCAATGTATGTCAATGGTTTTACTCTAGATGGAGATTACAGGGGTAGTCGTCACTGTGAGGTTATGGTAGACAGAGTGCAATGTGGCAGTTTAGAGCATAACAAAGGACCAAAACAGAGTAATTTGTGTGAATGCGCACAATATAGTAAAGCATTGCAAATTGAAATGTTGAGGGGGGGCAGCCTGGTGAACATACTCGTTTGCTTCTGTGAAAGGTGGTCAGTATGTCTCTATGTATCTATAATTTTGTATTTGTACATGTATATGTATAATGTAGACCACACAAACACACACACATATGTAGACTACACACACACACACACACATACACACACACACTGGTATAACTGAAAATATGTTTTATTCAATTTAAAGGTTGCAAAGCATATGTTGAAAAAAATGCTGCCGCACAAACTAAAAAAAATGTCCATGTACAGATTTCTCCATTGTTTCAAATAATATCTAAAGATCTTTGAATCTCCCTTTTGTATGAGCTAGGACCCATGGTTTTCCCCTGGAAGTGTGCTTGCTAACACTTACTCTTATCTACCTCAACCAGACAGTCAGTAAAGGAAGTTTCCTACTACAGTCTGAAAGACTTCAGTTCCCACCTTCAACACTCCCAGGACCACTACACTCAAAAGAGCCGAAGTAAACTTGAGTAAAGCTTCTCTCAATACTTTGTGATATCCTGCTAATATTTAAATTTGAAATGTATCTTTTTAGTGTGCACAGTGCCCAGGGTTAAGATTAACTCGCTCCATCTCCTGTAGCCCCTTCTAGTCACTAACTTAATCTCAAACTGTGTTTTAATTACATACGTCTTCTGTTAGAGCACTTTAAACCTATTGAGAAAGAGTTGACTGACAATATCAATATTAAATATGCTGAATTGTTTGAATTATATAAAGAAGATTTTGTAACCAAGATGGATAGAGCTATAGACAATGTATCGATTTATGAACAGCTCTAAACTCAAAAGTTAAAGAAACTGAGCAGAGATGCTGCAGATTTTTCAAAGGACAATGTTTCACTTGGCCTAGAAATGTGACTAATTCAACTACTGAGAGCTCTTTGAATATCCAGAATAATATTAATGCTGTTCCCTGTGAGGTTCCAATTGTTATTAAATCAGCTGATATCAATAGTGCGAGTGTTGAAACTGCTGAACTATCTACTATGCCTAGTACATCTGGCATTGCCCCTTTAAATCCGGCAACTTTTATCAAGCCAGCAGATACACACCCAAAGCCAATAAATATGCTAAGCCAAACAGGGACACTCCGTTTACCCCTCCCTATTCAACAGAGGAAGAAGATGAGATGCTCGCAAAGCAGGGGAGGAAACTACAACAACGCCTAATGGAGGAAGGTGGAAAACAAACGCTCAAAACCATGTGGACAGGTTAATGAATTCAGTCATTTATAATATTTCTAAAAAAAAGATTTGACTGAATCTCAGATTTCTTTGCTAAATCATGGACTTTCATTTATACCAGCCCAAGACTCTGCATCAAGTTAGACTATCGTTGATATTAAGAAATATGTTTGAAATGTTATGTTTAAAATGATGTTTAAAGAATGTGTTAGTACTGACATGGTTTGCTTTAAGAAACCAAGTGTCTTTCAACCTCCTTTACATCCCGTTCTAGATACTTTCTCTAAGTAAATGTGAGAATGATCTTTTGAGCATTTACAATAGTAGTGGTATGAAGAGACTTTTTTTTAATTTGAATAGAGCTGAGCGGGAGGCCCTATTGCAGCTGCAAAGTGATGAATTAATTATAAAGTCCGCCAATAAAGGCAGATCCATCGTGGTGATGGACGCAACAGTTTTTAATGAAAGCTTTTTGGAGCTGTTAATGGACCCATGTGTTTATACTGAAATTGATTATTCTTTTGTTGAATCTTTACATGATAGAGTCAATTCCAGTCTACATGATTGCTATTGCAATAGATTGATTTCTAAAGAACTGTCTATTTCTTGGTGGAATAACCTTTGATTCCGATGTTTCAGGGGCTCCCAAACATTCATAAAAATGCAACCAATCCCCCTTTTAGGCCTGCAGTGGCTGTTAATAGCTGGATTACCGAGCCAGTTTCTACTTTTATAGAAAAGCATCTCAGACCAGTCCTTGAGACGCAAAATCAAGTGCTAAAGGGATACAGAACAATTTTTAAATGAATTATTTCACTCAGTTACTGGGTTAACCTTTACTGGGGAATTATTGCTTGTTTGTATGGATGTTGTATCCCTGTTTACGTCTATTCCCCATGATAGAGGCATAGAAATATTGAAAGTTTTTTAACATAAAAAATAGATATGATGTAACTATCGATCTGATTTGTTTATTCTTGGAGATGGTATTAGAGAATAATGCATTCCTGTTTAATGAGCACATTTTTCTGCAGAGAATTTGTGTAGCTATGGGCACTAGCTGTGCCAATAGCTACGCCAACACTGTGATGGCCCAATGGGAAAGCAAGTATGTTTTTGATTCTACTTTCTCTTCCGATTTAGTGGTGTATAAGAGGTTTGCAGATGACCTCCTCTTTGTTTTGAATGGAAATTATAAATTATTGATGGAATTCATTCAATATTTAAATGGTACTGAATGATTTCTGTCTTACATTTAGAGTTTCAGACAGAGTTAGACTTCCTGGATGTGAAACTGTTGGTTGATGGGTTGGAACATCTTACTACTACCCTGTTTATGAAAGAATATAGGAGGAGCACACTGCTACAATGTGACCGTATGCATGCAAGACACGTCTTTAAAAATATAGCTAAAGGACAATGTCTACGTTTGTCCAGGTTAAACAATGATGATACACTTTTTGAGAGAGGTGTGACAGAGTTTAAACAAGAATTACTAGACAGGGGATATAAAGAGAAAGAGAATAGAATAAGCTGCCAGTTTTACCCATAGAAATAGGAAGGATAAAGGGAAACCTTATTTTTCACATAAAACAACTGAGATGGGTGAGGGAAGGAAGGAGCATTAACCATGTTAAGGAGTATATAGCGGTAACTTTGTTTTACACCTCAGATGTAACAGACATCATGAAGTTTATTAAAAACAATTGGTCTATTTTACATCTGGACCTGGAAGTCCACTCTTTAGTGGGTGAGGAACCTAGTTTCTGCTTCAAAAACAAAAAAATCTCTTAAGAGGTGATTATGTTATAAACATAAGAAGAATGAAAGGACTAATGATATGCCATCAATAAAGAGCTGTCGCAGATGTAATTTCTACATGTATATAGATCAAACAGTAGAGTTTTCTCATCCAGTTACAAATAGAAGATATTATTTTAAGGTGGTAGCTGACTGTCGCAGCAGGACCTTGATCTATTTGGTTAAGTGCCAGGTCTGTGACTGTTTTTATATAGGTAAGGCCAATAGGTCTATACTTGAAAGAATGAGGGAACATGTATACCACATGCATAGACATATGGAACATAATGCATTAGCAAAGCACTTTATGGAATATGGGGAGCAACATATATTTGGTTTGAGAGTGATAGAAATGATTCAGACCAATGTCCGGGGGGGGGGGGGGGGTTAGAAATTGCACAAAAGAACAGGAATTATCCTGGATTATTAATATGCAAGCAGATAGGTTCCCTGGGATTAATGAAAGAGCCTCTATAAAACCAGCATTGAAGGCTAGAGGTCTCTTTAAGTAACAATTGTGTTATGAATTGTTCTAGAATTATTTTATTATGTTTGCTCTGCCATTGGTTGGTTGGTTTTATGAGACCAGATGAGTAATATATTTAAATTGCTTTGGTTTTGTAATGAGTTGTTTGAAGAAGCACATTATATTGTGTGAAAGTGCTTACCTTGTTTTTATGTTTTATTAAACCTGTCTTTTACGGATACCAGTCATGTTATGGATACCATTTTTTGGCTTTGAACCTTTGGTTTTTATTTGGTACCATTAATTCTGAGAGGTCTTTTTGTGTTTTTACATAACTGAAAATATATTTTATTCAGTTTAAATGCTGCAAAGCATATGTTTAAAAAAATACTGCTGCACAAACTAAAAAAATGTCCATGTACAGATTTCTCCATTGTTTCAAATAATATCTAAAGATCTTTGAATCTCCCTTCTGTATGAGCTAGTGCCAGTGGTTTTCCCCTGGTAGTGTGCTTGCTAACACTTCCTTTACTGACTGTCTGGTTGAGGTAGATAAAGTAAGTTTCCCACTGCAGTCTGAAAGACTTCCCACCTTAACACTCCCAGGACCACTACACTCAAAAGAGCTGAAGTACGCTTGAGTAAGGCTTCTCTCTATACTTTGTGATATCCTGTTGCTAATATATAAATTTGAAATGTATCTTTTTAGTGTGCACAGTGCCCAGGGTTAATATTAACTCGCTCCATCTCCTGTAGCCCCCTTCTAGTCACCTAAACTGTCCTGCATTCTCTGCTTAGGCCTGCTGTCTCCCTATTGCTTACCTTTGACTATCTTTCAAACCATGTTGTGGTTCTCTCTCTCTGCTTAAGGACCCTGTTTTACACCTGCAGCTCTAGCCACTTTAACTATGTAAACTCTATTCCATCCCCTCCTTCAAATCTTCATAATCCTGCCTGCCAAGTATCCTCTTTTCCTTTCAATTCCTTGTTCTATAGCGGTCTCCTTCCTCTGTGTTGCATACTTTTTTTTACTCTATTAATTTATTTATTTTTCTTTATTATTCTCTTCTCACCTCAATAGCTTCAAAAGTTGTACTGTGGTTCCTTACTAACTGAATTGTAGGAGTCCTCTCTGCGACAGTGGGCTTACTATTCTCCTAACAGAAATATTGCCCCATACTGGAACCTACATGTCGTCAGCTCCACCACTCCCATGATCCTTTGTGGCATACACGTTTGAGTGCCATCTTTGAGTCTCTCTTCTGTACAAGCTAGGACTTGTGGTTTTCCCCTGCTCACTAACACTTGTAAGCTGCCATTTGTTTCTGCCTGTTTTCATGTTCACAATCACTTAACACTATATTTGATAACTGAAACATTTGTTGCACAAGACTCCTTGCGGTTACTCTTTAATTCAGGTCTGTTCTTATTGATTGTATTGTGTAGTATTTGCCTTCTGATTAATTTACATTAACAGGGATACCACGGCCAAGTGCTTGAAATGCATACATTTCTTACTCATAATAGACATGCTACCTGTCTCATTCTACTGAGCTTAAATTACTGTTATTAGTTTATTGGTTTTTGCCTTTCACTGCTGCTAGTTATGATGATCAAGCCGTAATCTGTATTTGGTGCTTTTTACCTCCAGCTACATGACAATTGGCTGTGGCTGTGCGAGTGCATTGTAATGTAATTGTACTGCTTCTAACGATTCTTCTTTTGCTGTGGGTATATTTTGCAAATTGACCTATGACATTACAATCTTTGTTGTTTCTGCTTGGCTAACCAAGGGATTACCTTCTGTACATTTTACTACTGTACACATATGTTCTGACTTAACTCCTTGGGCTAAGATATAAGTGGAATTCTAATGCTCATAAGCTACCCTGTCCTACTTTTACTTCTAGTGGTTTTCCCTTCATAAGGTCTTCGCTCTAATTTCTGGATATTTTCATTAGCCAATCTGACCCAAAGCACTTCTGGACACTGCATTAACTGAATTTCTTGTATAATAGCTATTTAGTTCTACTTGTAACTACTGTATCTTATCCATATATTTAATTTATCCTAAACACACAACTGCCTGTCCTCAGCCAGTGGATACCTACAGTAGGTACTACTACTTGGTGTCACTGAAAACAGACCACCATTAGTTCAGTTCTATCAAACGTTGTAACTGTAATTCAACAAAATAAACGAATGAATAGAAATAGCTCACTTTATTAACGGAAGTAATAAAGCTTTCGGGAGATAACCCTACTTCAGTATTCAAATGTTATTCTAAAATCCACCATTTTTTTTATAAAATATCACATGACAGCCACCAATGAAATTACATAAATAATTAACATTAAAATACATCTCTGTATACACTGAATATATTGCTATATGATTTTATAAAACATTTAGATATTCATCATAAGCTCACAAATCATCATTTATACTGTTTTTGTCTAGCTATTAATACAGGTTTGGATTTTAGTATAACATTTGAATACTGAAGAAGGGTTATCTCCCAAAAGCTTTATTATTTCCGTTAATAAAGTGAGCATTTTCTATTCATTCGTTTCTTTTGTTGAACTCCTACTTGGTGGCCATCTTTCTTCCATTCCTACCTTATTCCAACTTTTCCTTCATGATGGAAACTTGGTTAGCAAAGCTTTTCTCATGTGTTCATTTTGACTTTGTACCTGGGAGTAGCTGTGTTATTTTATATTTTATTGTATAATAATTTTCTATCAGCCTCTATTTCTGCTTTTAGACCTGCAACCGTACTATATTTTCTGCTTTTTCTTCTCCTTCTAGCCCCTTATCTACCTCAACGAGACAGAGTCGCTAAAGCAAGTTTTTCCCTACAGCCTGAGAGACTGCAATTCCCAGATTCAACATTCCCAGGACCACTGCACTCGAGCTATAGTACGCTTGACTAAGGCTTCTTGCCATATTTTGTGATATCCTGTTGTTAATATATAAATTTGAAACTTCTCTTTTTAGTGTGCACACTGCCCAGGGTTACGATTAACTCACTTCATCTCCTGTTGCCCCTTCTCGTCACCTAAATTATCCTGCTTTCTCTGCTTGGACTTGTCTTTCCGTATCACTTACATGTGACTGTATTTCAAACTGTGTCTCTCTCTCTGCTTATGGATGCTGTTTTACACCTGCAGCTCTAGCCACTTCACTTGTGTAAACTCTACTCTGTTCCCTCCCCTCCTTCAACCCTTCCTAATCCTGCTTGTCAGGTATCCCCTGATGTCCTCCTATTCATATGCTGCAGTATTCATCACATATGGGAGTTAGACGAACTCTCGTATGTGATGAATACTGCAGCATATAGAAGAGAAAGGACATCTATGGTTATGGTATGATTTTACACAACTTTTTTTTTTCCTTTTCAATTTCTTCTTCTATAGCTATCTTCTTTGTGTTGTATACTTTTTTCTTTATTTATTTTTCTTTCTTTACTCCCTCCTCTCCTCAATATCTTCAAAAGTCTCACACTAGTTCCTTATCAAGTGAATTGTAGGAATCCTCTCCTCAATATTTTACTTAGCTGTTTTTAGCTGCAACGGTCAGGTCCCGCTTCATTGTGCTCGGGCTTCACTTTGATAGTCTACCTCCAATTCCCACCCCTCTAAATTTATATTTATTTATTATTTTATTTTACATTTGTTTACTGGGAAGGTCCAACTGGACAGAGCTGTCTGTTTTCAGCGGAGGCCTGGGGGGAAAGCTCCAGAACAATTACTAAAATACTATACATAAGATATTTACACATTCAGTTATAAAAATATAGCAGACAACATATGATTGCATAAAATATTTACATAAGCATAGTGATTTAGACATACAGTTAAAAGTATAGCAGGTAGTAACACTTGATTGTTGTTCATACAGTATGTTTAGTAGAGATAATCTTGAAGATGTACTGAAGATAAGACAAGAAAGGAAAAACTAAAAAAGGAGGAGAATATAGACAAGTTCATATGAGGTACGTGCAAAATGAGGATAAAATACAACTGGAAGGCCTGGGAAGAGATGTCCAGAAACTACATATTTAGACAGAGAACCTACACAATGCGTAGAAGAGAGAGGATAATTCAAAGGTTCAAACAGGCATCTGAAACAAGAAAAAAAAATGGCAAAACATGCAGTCTTCCAGGCTCGTTGACCTCTGTAGGACCAAGCAATCAGGCACATCTCTCAACCTCTTAGCATAAAAAATCTGAACAAAGGCAAAATAATCAGGATACAAAGGAATGAAAAGAGGGGTAGATTTTAAAGTATTGTTGTTACAAACTTAGAAAATTGCAAGAATAATAGGTTATGCATTAGTATGCATTTTGTGAAGGATATGAAATGGTAACTCTCAGTATCTGTAATTTGGTAACTTAAATCCTCCTCAGTGACTTTCCAGAAAACCATAAAATGTTCTGTAGTCCTATTTCACCTTCATTCTTACATATGGAATCGACTCTGCCTATGTACAAGCTGGAAGTCTGGTATCCCATGATGCACCAGTACAGTCCCCAGATCTCATTTGCCATGTCGATGAGTTTGGTTGTGCTTCTCTCTGGCTCTGGCTAAGTTTTGCATTTACTTAAACTTATTCAAAAATCTTTTGGACTGTTTTAGTCAAAAACTGTTATTGTATCATTGTTTAGTCACAGTTGGCGTAGTTTGCAGTTTAGTATAGTTAGTCTTTATAATTGCACCATTTGATGCAGTCTTGACCTTTTGACCTTTTTGAGCTTCTTAGTATTGGTATCCTCTGTGTGGTTTTGGTTTTTCTTAATAGACTTAGTATTTGTAGGTGCCTTTTGCACTCTGTTAAGACTGTGTGTTGTCAGTAGGCATAAGTTAAGTTTTTTGTGGATTCCCGCTTGTTTCATTGGTTACTGTTGTTAACATAACTAGGTTCTGTTTCCCTTGTTTAGTATTCCTGTTTGAGTGTGTGAACTTCGATGCTTACTGCAATTCTCTAGGTCTGTTTTAGTTAGAAGACCTAGTTTCTCCGTTTCCCTTCCTGCCCGGGCTAGGCACGTTTGTTAGAGGACCTAGTACTTGTGGTGTCTTTCTCTTTCCTGCAGGGCTAGGCATGTTTAAGTTAGAGGACCTAGTCCTCCCTCTCCTCTTTTGTGTGTGTGTGTGTGTGTGTGTGTGTGTGTGTGTGTGTGTGTGTGTGTGTGTGTGTGTGTGTGTGTGTGTGCTCATCTCTGTGAGAATGTCTAAAGAGAGTAAGGACCATAAGCCATCTGGCTTTAAGAAATGTATTAAATGGTCACAGAAGATGTCCATAACGGATGGCCACAGTATCTGCGTTTACTGTTTGGGGGACATCCATTTACAGGAGACTTGCTTATTTTGCCACTCTTTCAGTACTAGGGTGTTGCAAGAAAGGAAAATCAAGCTCATCCTAAAAGGTCTTCTTAAATCTGGTGCTTCGGGGCCACCTCTTAAAATCACCAAATCGGATAAGTCCACTGTCTCATCATCTCTACAGAGTTCGGTGCTGACTGAGAGCAGTACTGTGATGACAGTGTTGGTTCCAAGTATTTCGGAGCCGACTACTGAGACCATTTCTCGGAGCCAGTCTATGGATTCTCTACCGGTCTCTCCTATATTGAAGTCTCCAATACTGCAGAGATCCCGTTGTCCTACTCTGTTATCCAGGTCTTCCAGGAGCTTATCGGAAGAAGATGTGGAGAGGGCAGTGCTGAGACTGTTGAAGTCATCTGCCTTACCTAAATTGTTGTTGGCTCCGATCCATTCGGTTCCGGAGCCACTTGTCTGTTAAGCCCCCTTCGATCATTCCTCCTCTGAGCCATGCTGGTCTTTCGTTGCCGGAGTGTTTGGTACCACTAGTGGAACCTTCGGCTCCAGCTCTCCCTGTGGCTGTTTCGGAGCTGAGTTCTGCTCTGACTCTCTTGGCGCTGTCCGTAGTGTCTAGGGGCCAAAGCTCCCCGGTCGGCCCCGACAGGGATGCTTGGAACCGAACTTCTTCGGTTCTGAGTCTTCCTCTCAGTGCGTCGGCTAAAGTGAGTTCAGATCATATGTCTATCTCGGAGCTGATAGCTCTGGAGCCAATGGCGTCCTCGGCCCCCTCGGAGCTGGGGAGGTCTTTGAAGCCAGCGAGGTCGACATTCGAGATGATGAGTTTGCTGTCCAGATCATCAGCTCCTACCAAGGGTACCGACACTCTTCCCACTAAGGCACCTACTTCTGTCTCCGATCCTACTCTCTCCTTGACAGCAGAGATCCTCGGCTCAGGAGCCACCAGCTGGTGGCCCCCACTCTTCTGAGACCTCCCCGGAATATCCTTCTGAGGAGCTTCCACGGAAGAGAACATGTAAGAGGAAGCATGTAGACTCCCAGGATGAGTTTCTGAACTCAGACACTGACGTCGAGGAGTCAGAAGGATCCCTCAAGTCTTCCTCTGATGATGTCTCCTTCGTAGACATCCTGGAGATCCTTAAAAAGAGGTGTGGCTGGCCCACTGTCACCCCTTCTGATGAGTCAGTGTACCTGAAGGCTTTTCGATCTCAACCTTCAGCCTTTTGGGTGTCTCCACCCTTTGATGAACTGATGGAGCTAGTTAGTCGAAAGGTGTGGGATACTCTTGATGCCGTGCAGCCAGTCCCCAGGAGACCTAATACGTTTCTTTCTGCACCCCCAGAAAATGATTTTTTGTCTAGAGTTGTTCCCATAGATGCCATAGTGGTGGCGGCGGTGGCCACTAAGGAGCAGCTATCTGAGACTACTACTTCTGTTCATCTGCCGAATAAGGAGTCTCGAATGATGGACCGATACGGGAAGAGTATCTTTTCTTCAGCGGCATTTACCCTTAGATCGCTGAACTGCCTTACTCACTTCACAAGGCTTTAGAGAGATCTCCTTAAAGAGTTAGGAGATTCTCTAAAAAGGTACATGTACTGAGGGAGTCCCTGACAAGGTGTCTGCCCAGTTGTCCACCTTGAACTCTATCGTCAACTCTTCCATGCGGCTTATTTCATATGCAGCCGATGGAGCAAGTAGAGCAGCGGATTCAGGAATTTCCCTAAGGCGTTATTCCTGGATGCGTTTGTGTAACTTTGCGGAGCCGTTCAAGTCTACCTTTACCAATGCACCCTTCGATGGTTCCTCATTGTTTGGACCCAAGGTAAAGGACACTCTCACCCGGTGCGAGCAAGAAGGAAAAACACTCTGCCATGGGAGTACATTTTACTGTTCCTTCTAGACCATACCCTAAGGGTCATTGGGGCAGAAAGATGTGGTTCAAGAAGTCCCAGAAGTTTAACCAGGATGCACAGGGTGACGCCTCCTTCAGTGGCAGAGGAAGAGGAGGAAATGGTAGACGTCGCCCTAGAGGCAGGGGCGGTCCACAAAACCAGGGAGGTTGCGATTCCTTTCTGGGGCATCCTTACCAGCACTCCTGATCTGGGACCCGACTCTGCTTCTCTGGGGCCTGTCGGGGGTCACATTTCTTTGTATCCAGAAGCCTGGCTGGGTATCACTCAAGACAAGTGGGTACAAAGAATTATTACCAGAGGTTATGTCATACCCTTTTCTCTTCCACCCTTTGTTCCCAAGAGGATCCCGGATGTTCCACCCAATCTCAGGGATCAGGCAACTGTGGAGGTCAACAAGTTGCTGTCAAAAAGAGTCATCAAAACCGTCCCAACAGACCAAATAGGATCCAGAACTTACTCCAGATTCTTTTTAGTGCCAAAACGTACAGGAGACTGGAGGCCTATTTTGGACCCCAGCAGATTGAACAAATCAGTAAAAAAGGACAATTTCCAGATGGTGACACTGCAGTCTATACTCCCGTTATTAGGGAAAGACAATTGGATGGGCTCAATAGATCTCTAAGATGGCTACTACCACTTAAAAATGGACAGGGCGTCAAGGAGTCATCTACGCTTCTGGCTGGGAGCCAGTCATTATCAGTTTCGTGCTCTGCCCTTTGGTCTCACCACAGCTCCCAGGGTGTTCACCAAATGTATGGCAATAGTGACAGCTCACCTGAGACGTCAGGGATTCCAGGTGTTTCCGTTTCTGGATGACTGGCTTTTGACCACCCCGACCAGGCATCTACTTCTTCAGATCAGGGACTCTACTATTCAGCTTTGTGCTTAGCTGGGAATTTCTATAAATTGGGAAAAATCTGCCTTATTGCCCTCTCAGTGTGTAATTTTTATAGACTCAGAGATAGACACAGTAGACATGTTGGCTCGTCTTCCTGCTGAAAGGGCACAGAATCTGGTTCTTCAAATTCGGCGTCTTCTCCCTTTGTGAAAGGTCAAAGCCAAGACTATATTGCAGCTACTAGGGACCATGGCTTCCACCATATTACTAGTGCCATTAGCCAGGCTACACATGAGAATTCTTCAGTGGCTCCTGTCGTTCCAATGGTCTTTTCAGCACCTGCCATTATCTCATCACATTCTGTTGACAGAATCTTGCAAGAAGGACCTCCTTTGGTGGACACTACCCAATCAGTTAACCACGGGCACTTCCTTTGTTCCTCACCAATCTGTTGCCACTGTGACCACAGATGCCTCACAGATTGGGGGGGGGGGGCATTATCTCGGCAGGACTGTCCAAGGCACATGGCAAGATCACAAGCTGAGGTCGGTGCTCCTGGCGTTGCAAGCACTCCATGACTTTCTGCTTCTGGGGACTATTGCAATGCAGTCAGACAACATGTTGGTAGTATGGTATATCAACAAACAGGGTGGAACCAGATCTTACCCTCTCTGTCGAGAGGCCATGCGAGTTTGGAAATGGGCGATATCTTCCCAGTGTTTTCTGGTGGCAACACACATTCCAGGGACAACCAACATGATAGCCAACAAGCTCAGCCGGGCAATCCTGATGCCTCATGAGTGGTCTCTGAAACAGGAAACAGCGGAACAGATTTTCCACAGATGGGGACAGCCTTGCTGTGACCTCTTTGCAGCCCAATCAATGCCTAATGCAGCAGCTGCTACTTCCTCATCCCCCCTCCGGGGGAGTCACCGAGAAACGCACTTGTTCATGATTGGCCCCTGGGTCTCCTTTATGCTCTTCCTCCCTTTCCTCTCATTCCCAAGGTTATTCAGCAAGCGAAATGCCTGGGAAGCAAACTTATCATCATTGCTCCTTACTGGTCTCGTCAGGTTTGGTTTCCCTTCCTCGGGCCTCTTCTCCTAGACAATCCTTGGATTCTGGACCTAGTTCCAGACTTGTTGACTCACATGTCAGGTTCGCTTCACATAAGCTGTGCAAAACTTTCCTTAAGGGTGCCACTTTAAGACCCCCTCTTTCAAGAACCTGTTGCCTTGTGGGATTTAAATTTTGTGTTATCCAAATTAACTTCTCCGCCCTTTGAGCCTTTCTCATTCATCCTCTTTGAAGACTTTGTTTCTGGTAGCTATCACATCGGCCAGACAGGTGTCTAAGAGTTGCAAGCGTTGTCTGTAAAACCCCCTTACCTGATTTTTTACAAAGACAGGGTGTCCCTTCGTACTAATCCCTCCTTTGTCCCCATGCCACCTTGAATCAATCCATAGAACTTCTGGTGTTTTTCCAAATCATTCCAACGCAGCTGAATACAGGTTTCATCAGCTGGATGTCCATAGACAAATATGTTTTTATTTGCACCGGACTAAGGAAATCATATCAATTGTTTATTTCCTTCTCTGAATCCAGATCAGGCTTACCAGTTTCCAAAGTAACACTCTGTAATTAGATTTCTAGCTGTGTATAGCTTACGTTTACAACTCTGAGGGTTGTTAGGGTACAACCGAACATCCTAATAATGGGCGATTTCAACTACCCCACCATTAACTGGGAAAAGACACTCATGTACCAACTCTTGTGCTCAAAGTTTTCTGGAATTCATAAAGTCCAGCGCCTTGGATCACCGTATATACACCCCCACCAGGGACAGCAATATCCTAGACCTGGTCATTATCAACATGGGCAACCAGTGTTCCCCACCAGAGGTCAATTCCTCATTGGTCAGATCCGACAACAAGCAAATCACCCTAGACATCTGCATCCCACCCCCACTCCCCATTAGGGAAACCACCGTAAAATATTTCTCCAAAGCCAACTTCACGCTTCTTAAGACAGAAATGGCAAACTTCACGACACCCATGCTGACGGACAATAGAGATACCACTGCTGAATCCTATACAATTGCACTTTACAAGCACTTATACGAGTGCATGGATCGTGCAATCCCTAACAGAACCAAGATGTTATCCTCCAAAAAAAGGAAGTGGTCCCCTGCTATAAACAAACTCTACAACAGAAGAAAGAAACTTTTGCAAAAAAAGAGTAAAATCCCATGATTGGTGTAACTCCGTGGTCAGCCACAGTAAGAAGCTGAGATCCCTCATAAAATCCTCCAAAGCTAGTTACAAAAACAAAATTGCCACTGATACTAAAGACAACCACAAAGCATTCTATAGCTATGTTAAGAATCTCAGTGGCAACACTCAGATCTGCTCTGAGTTGCAGCACAATGGCACTAAATATACAGAACCAACTGATATTGCCAACATCCTGGCAGATAGGTTCAGTGCTAACTTTACCCCTCTCTCATCCCCTAAAGGGCCCATCTCTATACCGGAAGAATGCAAAGTTCCTGTAATCACGGCTGCACAGGTAAAAAAAACACTCTCCAAAGCCAAGAACACAGCATCCATGGGAACTGCCAACATCCCAGGCTGCGTTCTACATGAACTACAGAACGAACTGGCACCCCACCTAAGTACCGTGTTCAGTCATAGCCTCACCTCAGGCTTCGTGCCCACTGAATGGCGCACAGCAATGGTTATCCCATGCCACAAAGGGGGAGCCACCACGGACCCTGGGAACTGCCGCCCCATTAGCTTGACGAGCCTGGTCTGCAAGGATATGGAACGTATCATCATGGAACTTATAAACAATGACATTGGTAATCTCCAAACTCTGGACCATACCCAGTTTGGGTTTATAAAAGGCAGATCATGTCTCTTAAACCCGATAGACTTCTTTGAAGTGGTCACCAAAGCCGTAGATGAGGGTAAGGTGGTTCACACAGCCTATCTAGATCTCACCAAGGCTTTCAACACCACCCCCCACTCTGGAATTATAGATAAAATCACTAAACTAGGTATAAATCCCTGTGTCACAAGATGGGTTGCCAACTGGCTCACTGACAAAACTGTGAAAGTAGCAGACTCTAAATCCAACTTCAGACCAGTGACAAGTGGAGTACCACAGGGTTCAGTCCTAGGTCCTTTCCTGTTTGGTATCTACTTCTCTGAAGTACAGGCTAACACAGAAGGACTTTGGCTAACAAAGTTCGCAGATGACTATAAACTAGGAGCCATAATCAAAACTCCTAACTATGTGGACATCCTACAAAAGGGCCTCACTGAGACAGATGCCTGGTGTCAAAGCCATGGCCTCAAGCTCAATGCCAAAAAGTGCTTTGTCATCCCTTTTGGTAAAAACTCTGTACCCATGAACTACCACATAGACGGTAGTCTACTTAACACCAAAAGTGTGATAAGAGACCTTGGGACACAGGTGGACAGTAGTCTCTCCTTTGATAATCACATTGCTACAGTAGTTGGGAAATCCTTCTACGTGGCACACCTCATCACAAAAGGTTTCTTATCCAGGAAAAGAGGTCATTGTTCCCCTCTACTCATCACTCATTAGACCCATTATAGATTACAATGCCCCTTTTGGTATGTACCTCACAAGACATCTACAACAACTGGAAAGGCGACAGAAATACCTCACAAAGAGGATTACCAGCCTCAAACAGATGCCCTATGCAGACTGTCTCAGAAAACTCCAGCTTTACTCTGTTGCATATCGCCTACTCAGAGGCAATCTCTGCCTAACATAGAAAGCTACGTCAAACACAGAGCTGTTGGACATGCTCCACGTAAAGAAATTCCAATTCCTCTGAGCTACATGCCCTAGGGATCTAAACCTTGTCACCACAGTAAATAGAACATGCTGGAGGGATAGATTCCTGTCCCAGAGACTTCCCATAGTCTGGAACAAACTTCCTATCTATATCAAACAAAGCTCCTTATTAGCAGTCTTCAAGGAAAATCTTGATTGGATGGGAGATAGGAAATTTAGGAAATTCACCCCGGGGATCACTTCAGCAGGGGCACAGGAAAATAATTTTCTTGGGTGGCAAAAGCCAGGGCACCATTTGGCTAAGCTTATATAAGCCATAGGGCCAATAGCCTAGTACCTACCTATGAGGGTAGACCTTTACCCTTTAAAATCAGGGCTCACTGTGCCAGATCTCAGTCTACCTCTGCAGCCTTTCAAGCCAGGGTCCCACTTGATAATATTTGTGCAGCAGCAACATGGGCTACCCCTCACACTTTTATTACTCATTACAAATTGAATTTAACCTCAAGGGGTAGAGCATCATTTGGTTCCACGGTACTCAGGAGTATTTTTCCTTGAGCCACCCAAGAATAAGGCACTAGGGACGCTGTCCCATATGCAGGAATGAAGGTGAGATAGGACTAGAGAACATAAAGAAGTTATGTACTCACCAAAACGTTCCATGTTTGTAGTCCATCTCACCCTTCATTCTTACAAACCCTTCCTCCTACCCCCATCCTGGAAGCACCTGGAGACAGAAAAATTTTATCCTTTTTTATGGAGACCTTTTAGTATTGGCTTCTTTGTATATTTATTATCTCTCCTAGTTAGCAGCAAACAAGATCTGGGGATTGTACTGGTGCACCATGGGATACCTACGTAGCCACGAGCCAACTAGAAGACTTCCAGCTTGTAAATAGGCCGAGTCGGCTCCGATCCCATATGTAAGAATGAAGTGTGAGGTGGACTACAAACATGGAACGTCAGTACATAACTTCTTTTTTAATTTGGAACAGACCAAAAAACATGAGACTAAAATCTGGACAGTTGAGAGGTATGCTACCGAGCCAATAAAATAGTGGAAATTTTTACTACAAATCAAAAAGTAGCATGGGGCTGTTTACCACATGTTATGTACCAGACTGTAACAAATGGGGTCTCTGGATAGACACATCCTTTGTAGTGCATTATGAGATAAAGGGAGGGAGTTTTAGGTGTTAAGCCATCCTAATGCCTGCTGGCATTAGTCACGTTGCTAACTATGATGGACTTCCTTACACCAAGCTAAATGTTTCTGAAGGGGAAGAGAAATTCAATACAGCAAAACACCAGGAGATACAAAACTATTACTGAAATAATCCCAAGAAGGTTGTTAGGTTGGTACTGTTGCCCACTGTAGCATCATAAAAAAAGTATGCCACACTTGAATGTTATTTAGCAGCAGTACACTACTATGATTACCAAGCCCTGAGGAAGGTAGTTGACAGTACAGTGTGTATAAAACAATTACTCAAAGAAAAATTCCAATTGCAATAGTACATTCAAATTAAGCTACACGTACAGAAATTGCTCACTAATTCCCCACCGTCTACTACCTTGACCAGCTTAGCAAGAAAATCATTTTAGGTACTAGGTGAGCATATCTCGTCCTCCTTGTCTAAATCAGTACTGGAGATGTGAAAGCATTTGGAGATTAGGTAGTATGAATGCTATGAAGTACTGCTAACTGAATACTTCAGCCATTGTTATCACAAATATCCCGTGAGCAAATGTCTCTAACTGTGGGACCATAACCTGGATAATATACATGATAAAACAGTTCCCAATAAAACCTCTCACACATTCTAGTTTCACTGTAGCAGATATGAAACACAAAAGACTTTCTTTTTCTGACCCACTTTTGAAAATCGAAATTCTGCATTTTTCAGCAGTTCCCTTAGACACACCCACTTAAGACATATTTCCATTTATAGAACTTTTCCTTGAAACATATCCTCCAAAAATAGCACATCTGTATAAGCAAAAGCTGTGTGAAGTGATTCCTTTTGGCAACACCAAGACAAAAAATTAATAGCTTCTAGATTATTTTCCAGCACCCGTTACAAGTAGCCTGCGCAGTAAGCATTAGTAAAGTCAGTACCATTTCAATATTATATTCACCTTATGCTTAAAGATTCAGTAAAGCAACTCTTATTTAATCATCATATATAAAATAATGTCCAATGACTGCTTTTCAGCTGGACCTTAAGTAGGAAAAATGTGCCTGGAATGCAGACTGCAGACATAGAGGGCATTAATACATTTAAGTTCAACAATCTTTTTTTTGTTTTTTTTTTGGGGGGGGGGGGGGTTCCAAACTTGCATCTAATATTTCGCATCCAGTATTTCAAAAGCATCTCACTTAGCTGGGATAAAAATACAAATGCTAACAGTTTCTGAGATTACATGGTGAGAATTGAGGCAGCAAAAGGCATCCACTCAAAAACTTAAAAAAAAAAAAAAAAAAAAAAAAATTCCAGGCAACTACTTGGGCAATTCCAGTCCTTTCAGGAAAAAAAAGGGTTCCAAGCAAGCTGCTGAGCCAATAAAATAATGGGAAAGTGGCAATATTAATCTCACTGGACCTGAATCTGTTCATAACTGTACAGTAGTTCATTATTTATATTCGATAAGTGTGGGTAGAACACTGAGCAGAATGGACAACTTTCAGGTTCAGCCAAGGGATATGAACAGAAAACAAGAATAAATGTAACATGAACTACCAAAGTTAACAGATGGTTGCTAGCAATTAAGCAGAGGCAGTTAAGCAGCATTATTATATACACACACACACACACACACACACACACACACACACACACACACACACACACGCACGCGCATACATATATATGTATACACCCCCCCCACACACACACACACACACACACATATGCTAATTAGTTGTTCTCAACTGATACTTGTAATTGTTGTAAATTATATACTAAGCAGCATAATGACTATTAAATTACATCGTAATTGAAGTGGTACAATTTGCACAGGTATAACCTTTTCAAGTTGTTAAGAGCAGCAAAGGTAAGAGCTAGGAGTGAAAGGATATGGCAAAGTGAAGTATACTACTGTATAAGTAGATGGAGTTGAGGAGCTGGATACAAAGGGAAAAGAAGGTACAGGGAGAGAGGACGGATGCTGAATGGGTTGACTGAGCAGGTTACAGAAGAGGCACTAGGGGCTGAAAACGAATGGAGACTGGACCTTCTCTTGTGGGAGAAAAGCCAGCATGAGATGTTTAGCCTATAGCCTAGAATTTTTTTAGATTTATGGTAATCTCCAGAATCTGAAGAAAGATAGTGTAGTGGAGATGCTTTGACAGATCTTCCTGAGAGGATGCTTCTATTAGAAAAGTGAAGAGGTATAGGGATATAAAGTTCTGCAAAAACAGTAGTGGCTAGCCTTTTTCTGAGTCCATGAAGGCTGCAGATAACCCAAACGCTAAAGCAGTGAACACAGTGTGATGAACAAGCATAGAACCTTAGACACTCCCTGTAGGAATGATCAATGGGAATGTGGAGATAAGCATCCCTCATAACAAAGGATACCAGAAAGGCTTGTGTAAGTTGTAAGGAAGGAAAGCATGCAGGTAATGCAGTTAGAAAGAGAGCACATTCAAAAAAAGTGTTGACATGGGATAACTCTAGAAGGATCTCCATTCTCCTTTTTTTGAGTACCAGAAAAAGTCTGGAATAAAACTCTTTCCCTATGTACTATGGAAGCACAAATACTACTGTGGGTTGTCCTTAATGACCCTGCAACACAGGAGGCAAAAGATGCACCTGGTTGGAAAGGGGCAGTGGGATACCTCTGAAAGTTGGAATATCATTCCAAGTAATTTTTGTAGCTTTGCTGAATAATGGACAGGACCCACTTGTCTGAAGTTATGAGCTACCCAGCAGAAATTGATGAGGTTAGTCTTGTTGACAGAGAGAGGAATGGGGTCAGGAAGTGGCAGAAAACAGGCTGTGTTTTTGTCTGGAAATGATAGCTTCCCAGACTAGGAGCCCTTAGCAGGTTTATTCTGAAATCCCTTTTTTTGGCATTTTCCTGCCCTTCTGGGTAGACCTAGGGTCTCTGCGAGGAAAAAAAAGTGTGTTTATCAGGGTAGATGGTTCTTCGTGTTTCAGTGTTGCAGTCATCACTTTTGGATTATCTGCTTGCAGTAGCCCTCATTCAGCCTGATTAACAAAGTCTTGGGTCCTGCATCGGTTGCTGTCCCTTCTTCCATGACGTCAGGTCGTCAGGGGTATAAAACATGCAGTCGATGCCTTTACATCAGTCTTTCTTGCCGTGCAGTGCCCGAAGCAGAAGCAGTTCGCAAGAGCCGATCGGCCGACTCCTGAAATTTTCGTTTTCGAGTTTCAGAACCAAAGTCTTCAACTAAAGCTAAGTACCCCATTGGGGAAACTTTTTCTTGCTCCTTACCGATGTCAGTAAAAGTTAATAATTGCATTACTTGTGGAAAGCAAATAACTCACAAAGATTTTCATTCGTACTGTATTCCTTGCCTAGGCCCTGACCATGATGTACCTTGCTGTCGGTTTTGTGCCTTATTTAATCAATGCACTATCGTGCATTGGTATATTTTTTTCCTCTAAATATTTTGGTTCTCGGTTCAATTACCTAGAAATGTCGTTGGTAAGCCATCTGACTACCGGATTCCAAAAAAGGGCAAAGATAAAGACAGAGACAGGTCGCCTAGGTCGAAAACTGCCGACGACGCTTCTCCTAAGCCAGTCGCCAGTTAACCGGTACTCAGTGAGGCGCTTTCGCAGCCCCTGATACCCGCTACTACTAACTTGCAGGCCTCTACTGAGACCCATTCAGAATCTGGTATGCTGCGAGATGCATCAACTGTGGAACCTGTGGATGGGTCCGGAGCCACTGTGCAGGCACCGGCTTCTGAGGGTGTATTCAGGCCTACAGACTTGCATATTAAACCGACACCTCCTCCTTCTTTAAGGCCTAAACCTCGAACCTTGCCTAGAAAACCGATGCCCAGGCCACATGCTCAGGCCTATATGCCTAAAAAACAAATAAGAATGGCTGAAGACCTTATAACTTTAATCGGGGGACACCAACCTTACTCTTCTAAGAGACCTAGGACTGAATTTGTTTATGAATCTTCTGACCAGGATTCTGATTCTTCTGATAATCTGGATTTACCCTTATCTACTTATGAGGATTCTGATGCAGAGGACTCTCTTCCCTCTGCTTCTCCTTCAGAAGATTTCTCTTTTGGTGAAACCTTGCACACTCTAAGGGAACATTTCCACTGGGAAAGCCAGGATTTCTCCGATTCTAAAAAGAGGCTTAGGGACTTCTTACTCCTGCCTCAACATAGGCCTTTAGCTATACCTCCTGTACTAGACATTGTAGATGATGCCTTTTCGGAACCTAGTTTGGCCCCTGATTCTTTGCCTCCTGCTCCCAGAACACCGACAGATATTGCAGGGTTCCTGATTCTCACAAGTTCCTTTTTAAAAATCCTATTGCGGATCCAGAGATTATTTCACAGGGACCCCAAGGGCATTAAGATTTCTACTGCCAAAAATCCTACCCCTTCTGATAGAGATTCCAGGGTGCTGGATAGATGGGGTAAGAAGGTTTACACTTCTGCAACTTTGGCCATTAGGGCCTTAAACTGTCAGTTTCATATGTTAAAGTATCAGCATATTATTGGATTGCTTAAACAGAAAATGATGTTGATTCCTGACTGCTGAAAATAAGGATTTACCAGATTTGATGCATTCTGCTGAACAGGTTGAAAAACATACTTTGCAATGTGAGTTTGATTCTTTAGAGGCCTCTTGCAGGGCTGCTGTCACTGGGTCTGTACTCAGAAGGCATGCTTGGCTTAAGGAGCAATTTTTGCCTGATCATGTTAAAGCTAAACTGTTGGATGCTCCCTTAAATCAGGACCGCCTGTTTGGCAATAAAGCTGAGGAAGTTCTTAAAAAGATGGAAGATGAAGCTTAAATCTATGCAAACTGTTAAAGATTTCTTAGAAGTTCAGCCTCCAAGATTTAGTAGGCATTGACCCTCTAGGAATTGGTCCTTTCCTGCTCCTTCCAGGTCTTGTCAATTCAAACCCAGACCCAGCAGAAACCCCAGGTTTCAGTCCCAGGGTACACACAAGACTAAGCAGTGGGGTGCTTCCGCTTCCAAATCTGGGATTAGCAAGACTCCCCCCTATGGAAAACTGTCTCAATGACTTGACTTTAAAACTTCCAAGCACTTCTCAACTGACTGCTCCTTTAGGGGGAAAGATTGGTCTGCAGGCCAAAACTGGGAACTCACTACGCAGGACAAATGGGTTTTAAATATAGTGTCCCAGGGATACAGATTTCATTTTCAGACTTTGCCAACACCCAACGGTTGGCCAGATCTACCCCCAAATCAGTGGGCAGAGGCTCAAAAGCAAATGCTCTCTTTTAAACATAAAGGCTATTCAGACTGTACCAGAAGAGGAAAAAGGACAAGGTTTCTACTCCAGACTTTTACTGGTACCCAGAAAAGACAATTTATGGTGTCCTCTGGACCTGTCTACTCTAATAACCTGTTTGGTGGTTCCAAAATTCAAGATGCTGACTCTTCACCAGTTGCTTCCCATGCTAGGATGGCAACACTCGACTTAAAGGAAGCATACCTGCACATCCCAATCAGGGAATCTTGCAGAAGATATCTATGCTTCAAAGCAGGCTTCAATCACTACCAGTTCTCTGCACTGCCCTTTGGCTTATCTACTGCGCCCAGGGTATTCACAAAGTGCCTAGCCCCAGTCATTGCATTTTGCAGGCAAAGAAATATTCAAATATACCCATACCTGGCCGATTGTCTAATTCAGGCAGAAAGCCAGGACATACTTTTGAATCCTCTGGCTTTTGTACAAAGAGTGCTAACTTGTCTGGGGTACACTATAAACGAAAAGAAATCACACCTGGTACCTTGTCAACAAATTATACTCCTGGGAGAAAGCTTGAATACAACTTCCCACATGGCTTTCCTCATGCCAGAGAAACAAATTCATCTGACAACCTACTTCAGACTAGTGGTCATGAAAACCCTGTTGTCTGCAAGGCAAATATTGCAACCCTTAGGGTTCATGACCTCCTGCATTCTTCTGATTCCATATGCAAGACTGCATATGAGGAAACTACAGTGGTATCTAAAAAGCCTATGGTGTCAACATTCTCAGGATCTAGAAACAATGATTTCTATCATACCTTGCCTACGCCTGTAATTTCTTTGGTGGGCAGAGGTGTGCCACCTAAACAAGGAACTACCATTCACAATACCCCCTGCCACCCAAACCGTAATAGCAGCCGCATCAGATTATGCATGGTGGGCTCTTTTGGCAGGGAAGTGCAGTCAGGGCAAATGGAACCCAAGTCAAATGCACCTGCATATCAATCAAAAAGAAATGTTAGCTGTACAGAATGCTCAGACAGCCTTCAAGGACCACATTCTTCCCAGACAATTAATGATAAAGACGGACAACACCACTGTTATGTGGTACATAAACAAGCAGGGGATACACATTCTTACCCATTCTGCAGACTAGCCATGTCATTGTGGAACACAGCCCTGAGCTATCAAGTACATCTACAAGCTCAATTCCTGCCAGGCAAACTAAATACCCTTGCAGACGAACTAAGCAGAAACTTCATGGAACTACACAAGTGGAAACTGGTACCAAGGATTTTCAACATGCTGACAAGCAAATGGGGGAGCCCAGGTATAGACCTGTTTGCCCCCCCCAAAACTATTCAGTTGGACAAATTTTGCACAAGGACTCACCACAAACAAGCTTGGAAAGTGGATGCTCCGTCCTTCAGTTTATGCCTTTCCTCCTCTGCTCTCAAACGTACTACTAAAGATCAAACAAGACAAACCAAGGACGATTTTGATTGCACCAGACTGGCCTCGCCAGCACTGGTACCCCCTCTTGCACAGTGTGTCACTGTTGGCCCCATGGCAGCTGCCTCAGACTCCTACTCTATTGTCTCAGCATGAGAACCAAATTCTGCATCCATAACTTCAAACACTGACACTAACAGCCTGGCTAATTACATAATTTCTCCTTTGCCGTCCCTCAGTAAACCAGTGATGGATATTATTTTATAGGCAAGGAGGCCTAGTACTAGAAAGTCTTACGCTGAAAAATGGAAAAGATTCTGTACCTGGAACCAGTCTCAAGGGATGAGCACAACAGTGCTCAATTTACCTCAGATTTTACAGTACTTAACTGAGATGTTTCATAAGGGCCTGTCTTTCTTCTCCATCAAAATTCACACCTCAGCCATCTCAGCTCATTATAACACAGAACCACCCCTCTTCTCTCATCCACTGCTTAAGCAGTTACTCAGAGGGGCCAAAAATCTACGACCACCCAGGAGAGCTTCAACTCCAGCCTGGGACCTGAACTTCATATTGGAAAAGCTCACCCTTCCTCCTTTCAAGCCAGCTGCCACTGTGGACTTAAAATTCCTTTCTTGGAAAACAGCTTTCCTTTTAGCAATCACTTCAGCAAGAAGGGTTTCTGAATTACAGGCCCTCATGGCAGTGGAGCCTTTCATTATCTTTCATGCGGACAAGGTGTCCCTCAGGACCAATCCCTCCTTTATGCCCAAGGTGGTATACAGTGTGGCCCTTAATCAGTCCATACATTTGCCAACCTTCTTTTCTAATTCACAGAACAAAGGGGAACGGATTCTGCACTCCTTAGACGTGCACAGTCAACTTAGATTCTACTTGGACAGAACTAGACCTCAAAGGAAATCTGATCAACTGCTGGTGGCATTTGCTGTAGGGGCAGAGGGGAAAGCTATTTCAAAGTAAACCATTTCCAAATGGATAGGCCATTGCATTCATTTCTGCTACAAACACCATGGAAAACCTATCCCACAGGGGATCAGACTCCACTCTACCAGGGCTGCATCTACCTCTACAGCCTTTCTCAGAGGTGTCCCTACCAGGGACATCCTAAAAGCTGCTAACTGGAGTTCTGTACATACTTTCACCAAGCATTACCATTTGCCAATTTTCTCTAAATCCAGAGCTGGCTTTGCCACTGCAGTCTTGCATGGCCTTTTAGCTGGTCCTAATTCTGTTTAAATTCCTCCTCCCATGCTTAGCTTTCGGAATCTACCCAGAGGTGATGACTGCAACAGTGAAACATGAAGAACATAGTACAGTTGTGTACACTTACCATAAATGTAGATGTTTGAGTGTATTCACTGTTGCAGTCTTTGTTACCCTCCCTCCAGCCCCTTACAATACAAATACAATGAGGAGACGTGCGCTTTTGTCTGTTGTACACAGACTTCATCAGATCAAATTTTATTTGTGTTTTGTTTTTTTTTTCCCATCCCTAGAAAGGGACTGAAAAGGAAGATATGCAAATCTTCTGCTAAAAGATTAAGTAACAACTGCTCTGGATGAAGCTTCCACTGTATCACACCTACACTTTATAGTAAGTTTTGCCATCTAGGTAGCCTGACCCACCACTGAAGTAGTCTGCCATTTTGTTTCAGACACTTCAAGGTTAGACAGGGTTTTGGACACTACTGAAACAAATAAATTTCACTTTCAGATAAACCAGAAAGATTCTGGAGAGATCATTCTGTTAATGGTTGAAAAATGCAACAGCTTCACTCCACTAACCCCCTCTAAAACAACCACATACAAACTTTTATGCAATGACTTCCTCAATCAGTTCAACAACCTGTCACACATAAACACAAACCTACCATCCCCACAGCCACAGTCTCCACCCTTTACATTCCACTATTCCACTTCAAAAGATTATAAACAAGGAGACTGAAACAAAATGGGATAAAATACAAACAGATACTTCCCCAGGTTCAGATAACCTAGCCCCTTGGTTCATTCGCCTTTGTAAGGACTTCAACTCCCACCCTCTTAGTGACATATACAACTTCTACTTAATAAGATTATGCCTCGGATACAGTTCTCTACTCCCTCACAGATGGCATCCTATCCAATATGTACAAAAGCAGCCTCGTAGGGGCAGTCTTTATTGACCTCACAAAAGTCTTTGATTCAATTGACCATAACTTACTATTTGACAAAACGGACATTAGTGATGATAGAAAACCTTAGTTTGTCGACTTCCTCACAAAAAGATGCTTTAAGGTGAAATTAGGTACCACTACCTCTGAAACAGCGTCTCTTATGAAAGGAGCTCCCCAGAGTTCCACTTTAGCCTATTTTTCTATGTTTAACAGCAAACTCCCATCTAATCACCCCCACATACCCCCAATTCTTTATGCAGATGACATGGTCATCTACAGGTCAAACAAATCCCACTCTGTTATACAAACTCAGCACCAAAGTGACCTCCAAACCCTCAACCAGTATGTCTAATGTTGTAGAAACTTGTACTCCCCTCCCTCGAAAACAGAAGCAATGCTATTTAGAAGCAACAAGGAAAAAAAAATAGCCAATGCACCTAGCTTCCTTTAATATTAAAGATGTTAACACCATCACAGAAGCTACTACATCCTTGAAATATCTTGGAATTTGGCTCGACTAATCTCTTAACTTTCAAGTACACATTCAAAACACATGCAAAAAGATCAGCACACTACTATTCTAGGCAAACAAGTCATTACCTCTTCTGTCCAAGCCAGCCAAATCTGCCAAAGGCAAAGGAATACTCTTATCACAACTCGAAACATGGACCACGCAATACAGCTGCAGCCTCAAAGAAAAAAAAGCTACCAACTTACAAGTCATCTCCAATAAAACCTACCAGTTCATTATTGACTCCTCTATTAATGAACGTAGCTGTCTAACTCTTGCAAAAGCTAAATGGTTCCCAGTATATTTGTCAGCCAACCTCCTAATAGGATCACTAATTTGCAAAGCCCTTTCTCCTGAGAAATCGTCCCCTCTCACTCAAACTTTTCACCAAACTCCACATATGATATCAGGGAGTCTCTCTCAATCTCAATCCACCCTACTAACTCCAAACATTAAACATTTTTGCACTGACTCTGCATTCTCCATCCTAGCACCTAAACTATGGGTATCTATTTCTGTCTCAGAGAAAACCAGAAGTATGACTGTTTCAGAAAACAGCCCACAAAATGCCTCCTCACCAAAACAATGTACAACTGCACTCACTCAGGTTAAGTTACATTAACTCTGCAGTTTTCTCATACCCAATTATCCCTTTTTCACCCTTCCTTATCTGTTTGTCATCCCCTCACATACTGCCTCTCATTGATCGTATTTCTCTCTTCTCTTTGCATCTCTCTCACTTCTCCTTTCTACTCCTCTTCCCTCTCTATGCCTACTCATCTTTTCTGTCTTCTCCCCATGATATCCCTTCCTGCAACTATTCTCGCTTGCCTTTTCTAATGTCTTCATACCTTTCTATACAATATGTTGCTATCCCTGTAGCATAAGCCATCTCTGTCATTATAGCTACATCTTACCTATAAAGCTCTAAGCATAATTCCATTTTTCCATCCATGTTTTTACATTGCAAACTGCTTCTTGAACTAAACGTAGCACATTCTTGCATCTGTTTGTATGCGTATATATTTGTTTTTAGCATATCCTTGCATCTGTGAGTATGTTTTGTTAATTTCTTATGTGAGCCTCTTCAGATGGATTGTGCGTGCTAATGGTCCACTAAGATCAGTACACTACCCTAGCAAACAAATGTAACTAAATAAATAAATAAAATAATTAAATTATTCAAGTCGCAGAGAAAAGACAACAGCTATTTAGTCATTTGTGTTTGGTAATTCAAAGCTCCAAGTGGCAGAGGCAAACCTTCTATGCACATCTGTGCATGGCCTTGCCATCTCTGTCTAAGGGTACAGCATTATTAGCAGGTAAAAGTTTGGTGAAGTTGCCTGTGGAACTAGGAAACACAAGAGTCTACCAAATGACTTTTTACATATGAATTTTAAGTTTTCAGGCATTTCATAGAACCTATCAGGTCTTTTAGAGGCCAGATGTTGAGTAGTCAGTCAAAGCAGAAATAGATGCAAATGAATTCAGATAAGCATTCAAAACCTGGTGGACTGGTGCTGACATAGGGGTACCAACCTCCTATAAATTATGTCATCTCTTCTGCACATCAGACTTGTCTGTATTCCTGATCAAAATGCTGCCCCATTCTTGATAGTTTCCCAAAGGATTTTCCTCAACATGCACGTCAGGGGATAAAGTATCCTCATCATTAGAATCCATTTGGTTTAGGGAGTGAATCTGAAAGGGATCATACCAGGGAATGTTCATCCAAATCTGGATCTGCCTCATCCTCCTCAGAAGAGGAAGAGTGTTCTCCTTTCTCTCTTTTGGAGTGAAGGCGAAAGTGCAGTGGAAAGAAAAAGATGCTTAACACACAAAATGCCCTTAAATAGGCCCTAAAAAAATTCCATCCATTCTTTTTCCTGGGACATTTGAGAAGGAGAAATATTTTTAGTCTTCCGTTTCTTCTTAGGAGGAACAACAGCTTTAACAAAATGTAGCAGATCCAAGCCTTTGTGTACCTCTATCAAAGACTCAGAAACCTCTTCCATCCTGCGTCCTCCAAGTGGGGACCTTTCTTTGTAATCTTCCTTGTTTAAAACACACTTCTCTACGGATGCATATCTGCAGTAAAAGAGCAAACATAAGGATTCCTCAGAACTGCTCCCACCGTCTACCTTTGAACTGCACTGTTAAGGCACCAGAATGTACAAGTTCCTGCAACTTCACTTGCATTCCCTCCAAATACAGGTTTGGAAAACCACACAAGACAGTACCAGCTGTCTGCTGCACTCAGTGTAAGTACCATTTACTCTGCACTGTTGGAGATCACAGATCTAGTTAAAGTAAATATGAAGAATACACATGCTTCCCCCCCCAGACTGTCCTGCACAACAGGTGACAGAGCAATCTTGGCAGAATTAACAGGATTCGGCTGCAGTAACTGGTTAAGCAGCTGAATGGAAACTCTGTGTGGCCCATAGAGATGATGATGACTAGCTGCGTAGAAAAATGCAAATAAATTTCTCTAATCCAAGAATGTCTCTTGTATCGGATACAAGCTGAGGAAGGACTGAGGTACAAAGATAATGAGAACGATTTCAGAAAGCTGACTTGTGAGGACACACCCTGCAGTTTCCTCCCCAGTATCCAAGGAGCCAGAATGTCCCAAAAGGTGACCAGATAGAACAGTACTAAACTTCTCTATTGAAGACCAATGAAGAAACTAGACATTTCATGGTGTGTGTGTGTGTGTGTGTGTGTGAGAGAGTTTATGAAAAAGTGCACTGACTGAAATGCATACTGAATGAGAAGACATTACTTCAAGTAAAAAGCAAATAAAAAGATTAGGGTAGAGTCAAGATACTTCAACAAATCAGTGCACTGTTAACACGTGACACATGAAAAATAGTTAAAACACGTAGTATAAAGGGGCATAAACCACACCTTTAAATACCACTCAACACACAGGCAGGAAGTACAAACCAAGTTGTTCATCTCTTCCTTGAAAGAAGTGAAAGTGAAAACCTCATGGAGACTGGTCACACATTCAGGTTGGCACAGTCTTAACTGAGCATCTTAAGTGATATAACTGTGGTAGTTCATCAGTAATGCAGCCGATTGTCAGAAAATTATTTTGTGACTGTCAAAATCTGCTTTTCTGCTGCACACAATGTGTAGCAATGGAAAGTTAATCTGCACCAAGCATGGGGTCAGCTTTGCTCTGAAACAGAAGTTTGTGCCCATTAATTAGTTGGTGCCAACTCTCTTCATAGGCAAGATTAGCCAAGGGTTCCCTTGATTATTTCAAACCTGACCAGCCAACCAATAATAAAATTACATTTCTGAACTATCACCACCCAAAATGCAATACTGCATTGCCAGCTTGGCGTTTAGTTGCATCTCAACAGAAACCCCTACAGTCTCCCCAAATTAATTGTAACTTAAATAAGGTTGAAACTGCAGAACCTTGAGGTCACTCCTGGTGAACATTTCACAACTGATGCTAGGCAAGAGGTGCAGAGCACTTAAGGTCAAAATTAACAAACCATCTGAAATTACAAAGGATTGATCAGATTCATACCCACACCCTGCTACAAACGTCACTATGTTTCTGTCAAGATACAGACCACTTTATTCATATTTAAATCCTAATGAATTTAGGACATGGCAGAATGCAGGCAACCACTGTTCATGCCACACAATAAAACAAAAAAAGAAAAACATCAAAGCAGAGAGAACACCGCCTTTAAGAATGGACTGCATCTGAATCCCAGCTCATTTTGAAGTTCAGTAATGAAGAAATGCTGATATACACTCTCAAGTTACATCAGCTTTCCTGTAGACTCCTCCCCTTCCTGTCCACTACACCCAGTCCACACACACTGCCTTTCTTCCTCTCATCACCTACTTTCCCATACCTTACTTAGGTCCGTTCCCTCCCTCAGCTTCCCTTTTCTCTCCTAAACGCACACACAACCTATCTGTCCCTTACCCTATCTCCACTGCATTTCCCCCTCTTCTGCTTCCTCTCTCACATTCTTCCCCTACCTATCTCTCCTTTCTAACTACCCATCTTCAAGTAACCCCTAGCCTTCTTCATTTTTTTATCCTTCATCCATCCCAACTCCTCTTCCTCCATGTCAAACATTTGTCTATATCTGTACTCCTTTCCTGCTCTTACGGTCTCTCCTTACCTGCTATATAACAAATATCTTGCCCATTAATCCCTTACCCACACTCACTCATCCTATCATTAACTTAGATAATCCCTACCACGTCATAATCACACCTTGTTTGATTAACCCATTTAACATTCTCCTTCACAAATGTAAACATCTTGACGGCAAACCTCATCTTCAGAAAACAAAGTTTTAGCACCTTATCACCAACTTTAAGTCTCCGGTACTGCTGTTTACAAAAACATATTCCTATGTGGTGATATTTACCCCAACCCTGGCCCAAGTTCCTCTTCTGACATTGTCAGCGCCCACCTACCCCCTATTATCACTAATCCTAAACATTCTGCCAAGAGTTTAACTATCGTCTCCATGAATATATATAGTCTTCTAAACAAAATTAGAGAATTTCTTGCATGGTTTGCTCAATATTCTCCTGATAATGTTCTCACTGAAACATGGCTTAAACCCCAAACCACCGACACAGAAATTCTTTCTCCTGGCTGTAATATACAATCTGTTCTTGGTAATCCTTGTTCATTCCTTACGCATGGGTATCCGTTCTGACCTTGGAACCGAGCCGGCCATTTTCCAAGCTCGCATCAGCTACAAACTCTCAAGCTAAACTCTTACTCATAATCCCCCTCTTCCTTTTACCTCAGATTTTGTTTGCCACGTTGTCATTCAGTCGTGTCAAGCTGCTTCTCTTGAGCTAAGTATAGATATTTGCTGTCAGACTAGTCATATATATAATTTTTTCTGTCAGAAAAGTTTGTATTTTGTTGTCTCTTACCCTATCGCATTTAGCGACCATATTTTCTTGAGTTTTCTTCTCTCTACTCTGCACCTTTTACCATGAGGTATTTCTCCCTTACCATCGTTGGTAATCTCTTCCTTTCTTCATACCTTCGGGTATTCTTTTGTACCATTGCTGGTACCCTTTCTACTGTCCCCTTTTTCTGTCATGGCAGATAAGAAAGGTAGTCCGGGATTCAAAAGGTGGTTCTGATTGTGGACATAAATTACCTACATCAGATGCACACTCTTTGTGCATTTATTGCTTTGCTATTTGTAAAAATTTTTCTAACAGAACCTTGTTGGAAAGGAAAAATAAGTTGTTTCTGAAGGGACTTCTCAAATCTCCCTTTTCAAAGGCTATTTCTGGGTCAGAGGCTTCAACCCCTCCTAGAGCCCATAAGAAAATTTTGGATGATCCTACTAAGGCCAAGTCTTTTCCCTCATCCCCGGCTGGGGACTCCCGCCAACCAAGACCTAAAAAGGCTAAAGTTTCTGCTTCAAAGCTCATTCAGTCAGCCCAAGTGCTTTCGGTGCCTAGACCTTCAGCACCATCAGTGATCTCTGTTCCATCTTCTCCTGTAGCCTTTACTATTTCGGCATCGAGGGGCTCCTCGGTTCAGACTGTTACAACTACTGCATCGGCACTGACCATTCAGTCGGCGCAGACCTTGACCACATCGGCTCTGACATCTTACCCGGAACCAACGCCTCAGTTATTGGCTCCAATTTTGTCGGTTCCAGCTTCAGTACTGGCAACCACTTCGGCACCGATCCTTGTGTCAGTGCAGACCGTGACCTCGGCACCAATGATTACCTCGGTGCAGACACCTGTAGTCCAGTCTCTCTTGGCACCATTGTTCTCGGTACGGACTGGTGAGGTGGGCACCGAGCTTGTCTCTTCTGTGGACAGACCTGTTTCTCCCTCAGTCTCCGTGAGGTCCACTAGAAGCTTTTCCGAACATGACGTGTTGCGTCTTGTGGATCATGTGCTTCTGGCCAGAGGTATCCCACCCCCCAGGACCTATCCTTCCTTGGGAGGTGATCACCCATCTCCAAAGAACCCTTCTTATTCTCCTTTCATTGCCTTTGAAGTCCATTGATATAGTACAGTCTTCCCCCTCTGTGGTTCCCTTTATGGATCTCACTAAGGAACCGCAGTTGCCTTCATGGCAGGAGAGTTTTGCTATGACCCAGGATGACAGCTGTGACACGCATAATTTGCTGTTCCACAACCATCCGGGGACTCCGAGTCGGCAGGCTGAGCCACTTAGGGGAGGGATGACCCCTGTCCAGAATACTCACCCCTCTTCAGAGGTGGACCAGCCTTTCAACTGATGGAGAAGGCTCTGGCTTCTGGTGGTGATACTGTGCTGTCTATCGCCCCGCTCTCCTCTGGTACACTTTTTCACAAGTTGCACCTAGCGGACACCGGGTGCAATGGCCTCAGGACATATTCCCACAGGAACCACCTTTTCCGCTGTCTTTCCCAGCTTCTTCCTCTGAGGAAGTCCACCAGAAAAGTTTGTGTAAGAGGAAGCACATGGACTCCAAAGAGGAGTCCCTCATTGAAGACACAGACTTGATGAGGGGGAAGGATCCCCTCGGTCACCCTCTGAGGTATCCTTTGGTGATATCTTCGAAATCCTTAAACAGAGTGGCGACTGGAAGCCCTCTAATCCAACCTCTGAGGAGTCTGTGTTTCTGCAGGCCTTTCGCGCCCGGCCCCCTACCTCCTGGGTTACTCCACCTGCCGATGAATTTGTCCGGTTCATCGTGCAGCTTGCGTGGAAGGCTCCTGACACCGTCGAGGCTATTCCCCGGAGGCCACATAAGATTTTGTCTCCTCCTGCTACGGATCCCCATTGGTCTAAAGGTCTTCCTGTGGATGGTCTGGTGGTGGTGGCCACAACAAAAAAGGATCTGGTGGAAGAAGAAAGCCAGACTGTCCACCCGCCTAACAGAGAGTCCCAGGCCCTGGACAGGATAGGGAAGTGCCTCTTTTCCCAGTCACCAAAAAAGAGCCATTGTTAAGGGGCAAATGGTGAGAGCCACCAGGATGGTCAGTGATCATGGAGATTTTGTGGATGAACTAAACTATATGATTAAATTGTTCTCAAATAGAGGTTATCCCATGGAATTATGCACGGAATTGTATAATGAAATCAAAAATAAAAGTGAAAAAGGTATTTATAAACCTATTCTTAACTATGATAGCACAGACAATTATGAGACAATGTCCACCACACGAAACAATTTGGGCAATTTTCTATTATTATTTATCACTACCTTTAACAGGGACACTGATTGGATGACATGGATGGTAAACAAAAACTGGGGTATTTTACAACTGGATAAAAATGTGGGAGCAAGATTTGGGTGTGGGCCCAAATTTATATACAAGAAAGATTAATCACTGAAAGACATTTTTGAAAGATGTTCCCTTTCAAAGGATCCACCAAATAGTAGGAGGTGTGGTAATTTTAAATGTGAGATGTTCTACTTGTCCACATATACTATTAACAGGAAGCAACTTTACGGTTAACAAACATCATATATCTATTTTGGGACACTTTGATTGTTACGTTCAAAATGTGGTATACCTGGCTAAATGCCAGGAGTGTCCAGTTTTTTATGTGGGAAAAACATGTAGGCATTTTAGAGAGAGAATTAGGGAACACATTTTGGATATCAAGCATCTTAAGTCCACTAATGCTTTAACAAGGCACATTGCTGGTAATACTGGTCATTGTTTTAAATTCTGTGTGTTGCAACAAATTAAGGGTGATCAACAAGGTAGGATCTTGGACATACATCTAGATATATGTGAATTAAAATAGCAACTAAGCTTAGATGCGCAAAGTTACCCTGGCATCAATGATTATACAACCATTATGCCTTTACTTAAGCTCAAATACATTTTAGGTTAATGTTAAGGGCATAAATCAATTTATAGTGGTTTTAACAAATGTAACAATTTTAGCAGATGTTTTAACAGATATTGTTTTGTCATAAATCATCATTTGATTAGTATAATATTGATTTGTTAGTTTAGGGTATGAGGTATTTATGTATTTTGTATTTTTTATTTATGCTTTTATTTTCAGTTTATGTAATTGTATTATTGGGTAATTGTTTTATTGATTAATAGGTATGGATATATAGGATGGTTGTTATTTAGACAATGTTATTCTGATTAAGTCCAGACGACAGGACAAAACCTAGGTCAATTTTGTTATCAATGTTTTTTTTCCGGTTCGTGGTTTATATTAATAAATTCCATTCTGGTGCTTGAACTACATCCTTCACATTGAGTTATAGGATAGGTAAGCACACCTTTACGTCAGTGACCTTTACTATCGGGTCCCTGAATTATATGGCAGACTTTACCAGGCTTCAAAGGGATCTGATTTCTGAGCTCTCTGAAACCTTGGCTGGTGCCGTGTCTGATTAGGTCCGTGACAAAGTGGCCTCTCAGCTGGCCACCATTGAATCAATATCTAACTCCTCTATGCGACTGATATCTCACGCATCAGAAGGAGCAGCGGGTTCAACTGTGGTCTTGAGACGACAAGCCTGGATGTGCTTGTGCAATTTCACGGAACCCTTTAAGGCTTCCTTTCTTAAAGCTCCCATTGAGGCCTCTTCGTTGTTTGGACCCAAAGTTAAAAGCACACTGACCAGATGTGAACAGGATGGTAAAACCCTTTCTGCCGTAGGTGTCCATTGTTCTTCCCCTCACCATGCTTTCTCCCAAAACCAAGAGAGTGGAAAGATATGGTTCAAGAAATCTCGGTGTCCTTTCCGTGACACAGACTGAGTTCTCCCTCCTTTTGGCACAGAGGGGGTCCACGTAACCAGTGTTCCAGGGACTCTTTCCCTGGCCAATCCTACCAGCGCTCCTGAAGAGCGGCCCAACTCCTTTCCTCTGGAGGTGGTTGGGGGTCATTTCTCCTTGTACCCTTCTGCCTGGCTAACCATTACCACCGATTCTTGGATACAAAGGATTGTAACCAGAGGTTATCATATCCCCTTCAATCTTTGTCCTGTCCCTTCAAAAAACCTTCCCGACATTCCACCCAGTCAAAGGGAAGAATCAGCACTAGAGATGGAAAAGCTGCTAAGAAAGAGAGTCATCCAAATAGCCCCTCCAAACCAAATAGGATCCGGATTCTACTCAAGACTATTTTTGGTGCCAAAGAAAACCTGGGACTGGAGACCAATTTTGGATCTCAGTGTATTGAACAGGTTTGTGAGAGTACAAAAATTCTGGATGGTCACAATACAGTCTCTCCTCCCACTTTTGGAAAAAGATGATTGGATGTGCTCGATAGATCTTCAGGATGCGTACTACCACATAAAAGTGGACAGGCCATCAAGAAGATTTCTGTGCTTCCGTGCAGGAGCCAGTCACTACCAGTTCAGAGTACTGCCCTTCGGACTCTCCAGCCCCCAGAGTGTTCACAAAGTGCATGGCAGTCATCACAGCTCACTTGCGACTACAAAGATTCCAGGTTTTTCCATGCCTAGACGACTGGCTCATTTTCTCCCCCACCAGACATCTACTGGAAGAAGCCCTAGCATACTCTCTCCTTGCTGCACAAAGGCTAGGCATAACCATAAACTGGCAAAAATCCAATCTCACCCCATCTCATTCCACAGAATTCATAGGGGTTATCTTGGATACAAAGAACTGCAGAGCTGCCATTCCAGAGCACATAATTCTAAGGATAAAGCAACAACTGATCCCAATCCTTTCAAGGGAGAAATCCACAGCTCACTCTGTCCTACAGCTGTTTGGTTCCATGGCAGCCTTCATCACCATTGTCCCCCTGGCCAGGTTTCATATGAGGCTTCTACAATGGCTACTGCTCACCCAATGGTATCCTTTTCAGCATCCTCTTTCAGCCAAGATTTGAGTAACCCACAGGTGCAAACAGGATTTAAATTGGTGGATGACACACAATTCATCACAATGGTCTTGCCTCTTCTCTCCCCAACAATCCAAGGCCACAGTGATCATGGAAGCCTCCCTGATGGGGTGGGGGGAGGCTATGTCAGGGACAAGACTGTCCAACCCACTTGGTCCGAATTGGAGGCCTAACTGCATATAAATGTTCTAGAGCTGAGGGTGGTGCTTCTGGGGTTGCAAGCATTCCATCCCCTGCTGCCGTCTAGGACGATTGCGATTCAATCAGATAACATGGAGGTGGTCTGGTGCATCAACAAACAAGGTGGAACCAAATCTTACCCTCTTTGTCGAGAGGCCATGAGGATATGGCATTGGGCGATGGCTACCAGCCGTTTTATTCTAGCAACGCACATTCTCGGAAGTTCCAATGTGATAGCAGACAGACTCAGCAGGTGCATTCTACAACCTCACGAGTGGTCCCTGAATCCCTTGATAGCGGCGGAGATCTTCCACTGCTGGGGCTGTCCTTGCTGCAACCTCTTTGCATGACCGACCAACTACAAATGCAGCAACTACTTCGCCCTGATTCCCCCTCCGGGACAGTCACCCAGGGATGCTCTAGTCCACGATTGGCCCTCGGGTCTTCTTTATGCATTCCCACCTTTTCCCCTCATTCCCAGTTACTGAAGAAAGCCCATCGGTTGAAGAGCAAGGTGATCCTCATAGCACCATATTGGCCTCATCAGATTTGGTTCCCCTTCCTTTGGCCTCACCTACTTGATCGACCATGGATTCTCCATCCATCCCCAGAGTTGATCTCTCATCCACAGAACCTGTTTCATCCCAACTTAGACAGCCTGAAGCTCACAGCTTGGCTACTCCAATTCCCTTGATTGCCAGGCAGAATGATCTTTCTTTACCAGTACGTGACTTTCTCATTGCATCTCATAAGTCTTCCACTAGAATTACTTATCTAAGCAAGTGGAAAAGATTTACCTGTTGGCTGAAAGAAAAACAAGTAGATCCCTTTTCAGCACCAGTGTCGATAATACTAGAGTATCTGGCCGACCTTTTTCAATTGGGTCTATCGGCCTCTACCATTAGAGTTCATTTGGCTGCAATATCTAATTTCCATGAGGGTGTCCAAGACTCCTCTCTTATGTCACACAAATTGTGCAAGACCTTCATAAAAGGTGTGAATCATCTGAAGCCACCTTTTAGAGAACCTATTCAACCATGGGATCTGTCATTAGTTCTACAAGCTCCGACAATGCCACCCTTCGAACCAGCTTCTTGTAACCTCAAATATTTGTCATGGAAAACCTTGTTTTTGTCACCATTACTCTGCCAGACGTATCTCTGAGCTTCAAACTTTATGCATCAAGAGTCCATACTTGATTTTTCATAGAGATAGTATCTTTGAGATCTAATCCTTAATTTCTGCCAAAAGTGATCTCTGAAATGTCCATTAATCAAACCTTTGAATTGCCAGTTTTCTTTCCCAATCATTCAAACAGAGGAGAGTATTGCCTACATACCCTAGATATTCACAGGCAAATCCATTTTTACTTAAACAGGACTAGGTCCTCTCGTAAATCTGACCAGTTATTTTTGGCCTATTCTGGACCTAGATTAGGATCTGCAGTTACTAAGGTCACATTAGCTAGATGGTTGAAAGACTGTGTGACCTTCATTTATACACAACGTAATATTTCATTGCCTACTACTATGAAGGCTCATTTGACAAGGTCAGTAGCAACTTCTACTGCCTTCCATGCCAGGGCTTCTTTACATGACATCTGTGCAGCTGCAACTTGGGCTACGCCTCATACCTTCATCAATCATTACAAATTGGATTTGGCCTCCAGGAGAAGGGCATTTTTTGGTTCTATGGTGCTCAGGAATGTCCTTCCATGAGAGCCTCACAGGAATAGAGGTAGCTGGGGACTGTTCCGTGCGTAAGGAATGAACGAGGATTAACAATATCAGATAAAGACATTATGTCTTGCCATAACGTTCCATCTGTATTGTTGATCTTCGTTCAGTCATTATGACCCTCCCTCCTGTGGCTTCTAGTGGATCTCACAATCTCTTAGGTCATTTGACCAAAGGTAGCCTCTACCTTCTTTTGACTTGCAAACTCAATCTGAGGTAACAGGGAGAGGGGAGTTATGGGTAAGAGTTTAGCTCGAGAGTTTGTAGCTGATGCAAGCTTGGAAAACGGTTGGCTCGGTTCTGAGATCGGAAGTGATACCCATGCGTAATGACTGAACGAGGATCAACAATACAGATGGAACGTTACGGTAAGACACAACTTCTTTCTCTGGTAGGTTACACAAAAAAGCTGGCAGCATAGCAATACTCAAACCAACTGAATCTCACTACCCTGTCTATACCACTTCCTAACTTTCACCCAGCAGAAATCCTACTCGCCAACTGTAAGCCTAAATAACCTTAAAAGCTCTGTATTGCTGGTATCTACATACCTCCTGGGAACAATACCCTCACTCTTGAACATATGGTGTCCTGGACTTCCAACCACATCTCAAATGAAACTATAATTGTAGGGGATGTTAGTATCACCTGTCTAGCCTTGACTTCTGACTTCCCGACCTCAAGCATAAATGTCCATGGCTTTACTCAACTAATTTCATGTCAATCACCCATTTCATCAAAGTCTCCACTTCTGGCTCCATCCTCAACTGGATCCTTGTATACAATCCTAGCTTGTATCACAACCCTACAACACTCCCAGATTTTGTCAATGACCACCACCCATCCAAAGTCCAAAGGATCTCCTTACGTCATATCAGGCAACACAAACTTAATGAATGCCATAGCCTTGCCAACTTTAACTCAGATGAATTTAGCAATAGACTGACCTGCATACATTGGTCCTTCCTCTGTAACCTACCATTAGAGGATGCCATTCTGAAATTTAATTTTATATTCCTGGATATTCTTACTTCTCTAGCTCCTGTCAGAAGAAAAGGGTTAAATACCACCAAGCACCTGGGCTTTCTCAATCCACTCGCATCCTCATGCACAATAGAGATGTTGCATGGAAAAACTGGCTGAAATCTAAATCCCCTAGCACCTTCGTAACCTCACCAAAAAAAAAATCATGGAGGACAAAGTATATATCATCTAAATGCTCAAACTAACCATTAAAGTAACCCAAAAGTTTTCTGGAACTCTTATTAACAAGTTCCTTAACCCTGGCTGCCCCAGCATATCAAACCCTTAGCCTAATGAGTGTCCTTCTGAAACCGCCATGAAGTTCAACTCCTACTTCACTGACTGTATCGACAGACTAACCCAAAACAATCACCATCCTACTCTTCTTCCCCCTCCTCTGCCAACATATCCAATTTTTCTCTTAAATCTGTCCGTACTTCGTAAATAAAATTTTTACTTAAACTGAGGCCCTGCTCTCCCTCAGCATATACGTTATCTTCTGAATTCTTAAAATTGGCAGCTAACTCTGTAGCCTACCCACACAAACTCCATCCTCATAAACAGAACTATAGCCCTGTGGTTTTGTAAACGGTTGTACATTATTCCACTCCACAAAGATGAACAATCCACAGAACCCACAAACTACAGACCTGTAGCAATTCCGTCCCCCTTTCCAAAATACTCAAAAAATGCATCCACTAGTAACTTCTTGAATATCTTCTAAATGAAAACCTACTCACCCCAAACCAACATGGCTTTTGTCCTAGTCACAGTACACCTACTGCTGTTGTCTCTTTTACTCATACCATCATTAAAGCCAGAGAAGTAATAACCTGGTATCCTTTCTCTTTTTGGACCTCTCTAAAGCCTTTGATACAGTCTCTCACCCCTTGCTTCTCTCCAGAATGTCCACTCTTGGTTTTACTAACCCTGTCCCCCTCATCTGGTTTTCTAGCTGACTTTCCAATCAACTGCAGTCTGTCAAGTGGCTTTTCTCCTTTTCCTCTCTGTTAATACTGGAGTACCTCAAGGTCCTATCCTTGGTTCCATTCTAGTCAACATCTTTACTAACAGCCTTCACTCTTCCTGCTGTGTCCTCTCTAATTCAGTATGCAGAGGACTCCACTATCATCTGCTCTACTGACAATGTTTTACACCTTCAATGTATCACTCAAAAATCTTTCAACTCCACTGAAAGCTGGCTAAATGACAAACAACTAGTACTTAACACAAAAAAACTTCTACTGTTTCTCCCTAAATCTCTTTCTCACCTCAAAACATCCTTTACCATCACTTCTCTGGATAACACCTTAATAGAAGAAGGAACACACACACACAAGTCCTGGGCTTCATTGTTGATTACCAACTACAATTCCATCTACTTGTTCAAAATTGTATAAAAAAAAAATCACCAAAAACTTGGCATGTTACCAGCCTTCCATCCACTCTCAAAACAAAATTAGAACTCTGTTGCAATAAAATTGCCAGATTTGTTGCAAACCAGCCTTACAACTCACCACTGCATATCTCTCAAATCCTTAAGCTGGCTCAAGCTCCCTCACTGCCACTTCCTTTCTTAACTGCTCCTTACCCCCTTCATAATTAATAAACTTAATTGCTATTCTACCATCTCAGCCCTCATCAGTTACTGTACTCCAGTCGCGCTCTCTGAAGTTCTGACCAAGTTCTGTTGGATATCTGCAAGCCTAAAGAATAAATAGACCGTAGCTTATACAGCTATACGGTATCACTGGCCTGGAACAAAATTCCTGTAACCATTAGATCTATCCCAAATAGTCTCAATTTTAAAAAAGTCTCAATATACTGGTAAAAAAACTTCAGTTGTTAATTGCTTTTATGTAATAATGTACTCAATTATTTCATTCTTTTTGCTTATATCTCACTATTATGTGCTTTGTGTGTTTACTGTGTATATTTTTGCAAGACACCCGATGATCTTTTTGTGCATAGAGCTTTTCTCCCTGGGCCTCAATTAAAAATGGGCCCATGCCAAGTTGAAGATATTCCCTGTTAACAAATATCAAATAAATAAGTGTCTCAATATAAAGAAAACTTCTGACCAGTATAACTTAAATTTTTTGCAGTGGTATTTTTTATGTTCTGCTTCCCTCTGACTCATCATCATTCTGTTAATGATGTCAAATGTTTGCCTCCTCTCCTCAAAACCACACTGATCACGTCTGTCAGTTTTGGCAACACCTTTATCATTCGTTTAGTTTGAATAGATATAAACACTTTATAATCATGTTTTAAAATTGAAATAAATCTAAGTTGGGTCTAACTGGCCTTTACTATCTTTGGGTAGTGCAGCCAGCACTGCTTTCTTCTAAGATGTTGGTGCTTCCCCTCCTTTTAAAATGCTTTTGAACAAAATCTTCCCAATCTTGATCACTTCCAGACTTCCACAGGAATGCCACTTGTTCTGGAGACTTTGCTGCAGATAAATTATCCCATCATCATTTTAATCATCTTTTCCTTCCATGACTATTAGTTGAGCTTCATCTACCTATAAAATTGGCATAATTAAGTCTTTCATAAATGTTTCCATTTGTGCCCTGTCTTGATTTCCACATTTATACATGGGTTGACAAAATGTCTGAAGTATCTCCTATAACTCTATACGATCTGTGTTTTTTCTTCTTGTTATAGGCTCCCTAAATTTATTGATAGCCATTTCTGTTTTGTGTTGCCCAAGTCATTATGCTAAAAATGTGTGTTTTTTTGAGTTGTAAAAAATAGTTTAACAGCAGTCTTTCTAATCTCATGCATGTTATCCAAATTCTATATTGCTTTTTCTTCAACACTCTGCAGTTGTGCTGCCTCTTTTTCTGAGAGAGTCCCCTTACTCTGCAATATTGTAGTTTTTGTCATTCCCTCTAAATAATTCCTATTACTTCACCATATTTCTTTCTCTCTTATTTCTACTCACATTTTTAAACTGTATTTTTATTTTTATCACACCCACTATCACTTCTGAAAGAAATTCTGCCTTCCTAATAACTCTCAAATAATTTCCACTGCCTATTTATTAAATTCCTCTCTTTTTAACAGGTATGTGGAAAAATATCAGTATCTAATTTTTTTAGTTCATTACCCTTCATCTGTTTTTAACAGGTATGTGGAAAAGTATCAGTGTCTATTTTTTTTAGTTCATTACCCTTCATTTTAATCTTAGTTGTTATCTGTGCATGCATGATATGAAAGTTATTGGATAGGTGTTAAAGCTTTCAATTAAATGCACATGTTCCTGTGATAATTTCTATCCAGTCTAGCTCAGTTATTGTACCTTGGGGAATAATACATAAATTCTGTCCGAGTTTCTACTACTGAATTCATGTCTTCCTTACTAAATATTTTCATAATTTGTTTTGAGAAATGTACTCTTTTTTGTTATATTTTACCTTCAAGGGCCCTCTAATATATCCTCATTATTGCAAATCAGGTTTCGTTTCCCACCTGTAAGTAGTATTTTCAGCTGAAAGCTGATTATTTCTCCGAAAATTTTCTTAACTCCATAATAGCAGATGTTATATTGTCCATCTTGCCTTCCTTCTTTCTGGTTGGGTTCGGAGCCGATCTCGGCTCCAGCTCGGCCACTTCTAAAGCTCGAAGAGTCCTTACTGGCTCGGGGCTAACCCCTTATCCCAGCATGCATAGTGATGGCTACCCAGATCTTGTTTGCCACTTGCAGCATCGAGATTGTCTTCTGCTGGCTCAGGCCAAGTAGTGTATTTTGCTGTCAAAATCGTTATTTGTTTAGACTAAATTTCCTTAGAGTTTAGAGTTTCTATTCTTTATCATCCCTATCCTCGTTACAGTTGTTTGCTGTTGTTAGGCTGTCTTTTTCTCTCAGGCCTTTTTTCTGTGTTGTCGGCGGCCCGTTCCTTTCTTGATAGTTATTGTCTTGTCCCTTTAGCCCTCTTGCTACTTAGGGAGAAGCTGTTTTAGTTAGAGGCTTTCTCCCTTTGGGAGCAGTAGCCATTTAACTTAGAGGCTACACCCTCCTCTTCTTTCCCTCCTTTCTTTCTTTAAAAAAAAAAAAAAAAAAACACTCTCTATTGTTGATGTTCTTCATCTCACATTGCTGCAGTCCTTACACTTGGGTAGTCCGCTGTCCTCGGTCGGCCCGAATATCAAAGTATAAGGCTGACGTCGGTCAAGGCGCATTTGACTGACATCAGGATGTCAGGGTACAAATGCGCATGACCGACGTCATATCCTCAGTCTTTTTTGCCGCATGGTCCGATGCAGAAGCAGCATTGCAAGTGCCGGTTGGCGTTCTGAAATTTTTCGATTTCGGAGTTTCAGACCGAGTCAAAGTTGGCTAAGTACCCCGTTGGGGAATATTTTAGTTTTTTCTTGCCTCAGTGGTTTACCGGATGTCAGAAAAAGTGAATAATTGTATTTCTTGTGGGAAACGGATACCGCATAGAGACTATCATACTTTGTGTATTCCTTGTTTAGGGCCTGAGCACGACGTTGTTGGTGTCGCTCTTGTGCTAGATTCAATAAGCGCACTATAAAGAGAAGGTTGGATTGTGCCAGGTTAGTCTTCGGGAAGCGGTGCAATTATAAAATGCCGTCGGATGCTCCGACGCCCGCTTCTTCGAAGAAGCGCAAGGACAAAGCAGTTAAGCCTAGGCTAGAAGAACCGTCCGTACCGGACGCCGGTTCTTTAGAGGTGTCGGTGGAGCCGGTGGTTCCACCGGAGGTTTCTTTGGGTTCCCAGGGAGAGACTTTGTTGTTGCAGGATGTGGCCTCTCCGGAGGCAGGTCAGGCTGAAGGGGCTTCTCAGGTTACTATACTCCCCTCCCTTTCTAGGGTGGTTAGGCCCTCTCCTTCTGTTCCCAAGGCTTCTCCCAGAGGCAGGCCAGGTTTAGCTTCAGTTGGTGTCACCCCTAGTTCTTCAGGAACTGTGCCCAAGAAGCATATGCTTAAAATGGCAGAAGATTTGATTACTTTGATTAGGGGTTCTTTGCCCCCTCCTGATAAGAGACCTAGGGTGGAGCCTGAGCTAGGGAGTTTTGAGCAGGCTTCGGATGTTTCAGAGTCTTCGGCTGAAGACTTGCAGGAGTATTCTCCTTATTCTGATTCTGATGTGGATGATTCTACTCCTTCTGCTTCTCCTCCTGAGGATTTTTCTTTTTCAGAAACTCTTCATTCCATGAGGGAGTATTTTAAGTGGGAAGGTCAGGACTTCTCTGATTCCAGGAAAAGGCTTAGGGAATTTTGTTTTACCCCAGCACAGGCCTTTGGCTATACCTCCTGTTTTGGATGTGGTGGAAGATGTTTTTACAGAGGCTTCTCTTAATCCTGATTCTTTGCCTCCTGCTCCTGTTAAACCGGATAGGTATTACAGGGTGCCTGAAGCTCATAAGTATCTTTTTAAGAGTCCTAGGGCAGACCCAGAAACTGTTAGTCAGGGGCCTAAAGGTGTTAAGGCTTCTGTTGTCAAGAATCCGGTTCCTGCAGATAAAGAGGCCAGGGCTTTGGATAGATGGGGAAAGAAAGTTTATACTTCTTCCACTCTAGCTATGAGGGCTTTGAATTGCCAGTTCCACTTGTTGAAATACCAAAACTATCTCCTTTCACAATTGAAGTCTAAGGTTGATGCTCTGGCGGAAGGTATTGATTGTAAAGAGTTACAAGATTTAGTACATGTTTCTGAACAGGTGGGTAAGCATTCTTTGCAATGTGGTTTTGATGCTGTACAGGCCTCGTCTAGGGTGGCTGCCACTGGGTCAGTTCTTCGCAGGCACGCCTGGCTGAAGGATCAGAATTTATCTGACCATGTTAAAACAAGGATTTTAGATGCTCCTTTACAATCGGATGTGTTGTTTGGTTCTCCTGTTGAGGCAGTTTTAAAGAAAATGGAAGACAAGGCTAAGTCTATGCAGACTGTTAAAGATTTTTTGCAGGTTCAGCCTCCAAAGTTTAGTAGAAATTGGCCTACTAAGGGGTGGACGTATCCTTCTTATGATTCCCAGTCTAGGGGTAGATCTAGACATGGTAGGGGCAGAGCTCAGGGCTCTTTCAGGCCTAGAACAGGGAGTTCTCCTGCACAGTCTTCAGGTGAGGGCAGGGGTCAGTCCTTTCGTAAACAGACCCAATGACCTACCTTTTCAGCTGCCAGAGCCTTCTCGTCTGGCAGCACCTTTGGGAGGAAGGTTGGCACTTTTCAAAGAAAATTGGAGTTTAATTACCCAAGACAGATGGGTATTGGATATCATACACCACGGTTACAGGTTTTATTTCCATACCTTGCCTCCTTTCAAAGGCATGCCAGACATTCCTCCTCAACAAAGAATAGAGGCTCACAAGCAAATTTCTCTGTTACTCCAAATAGGGGCCATTCAGCCGGTCCCTATGCCAGAAGTGGGCCTAGGATTTTATTCTCGCCTGTTCATAGTACCAAAGAAAGGGAACACGTGGAGACCAATTTTGGACTTATCTATCCTCAACACTTATCTGGACATTCCCAAGTTCAAAATGTTGACGTTACAGCAGCTTTTACCTCTGCTGGGCAAAGATCATTGGATGGTAACTTTGGATCTCAAGGAGGCTTATCTTCATGTTCCTATCAGATTGAGTTGCAGGAAGTATCTGCGTTTTCGAGCTGGGACTTCTCATTATCAGTTCTCTGCATTGCCCTTTGGCTTATCTACTGCCCAGAGTGTTCACGAAAGTTCTGGCTCCAGTGATAGCTTTCCTCAGGTTAAAAGGAATACAGATCTATCCTTATTTGGACGATTGCCTGATTCTGGCTCAAGGAAGGGACGAGCTTCTTCATCATTTGGATTATGTGATAGCAGTGCTAAGATGCCTGGGGTATTCTGTGAATGAAATAAAGTCCAGTCTAGTACCCTCTCAGGACATGTGCTTTCTGGGTGTGAGACTGAATACAGCATCCCAGATGGCCTTTTTGACCCAGGACAAACAAAAGAATCTTTCCCTTTACTTTCATCAGTTGTCTCATCAGTCCAGGCTGACTGCAAGGACAGTCCTTCAAGCCTTGGGGTTCATGGCATCTTGTATTCTGGTGCTTCCCAATGCCAAACTGCATATGAGGAAGCTACAATGGTATCTCAAAATGTATGGACACAGCACTGCCAGGATTTGGACACTGTCATTCAAATAATACCTTGCATTCAAAAGGAATTGTTGTGGTGGGCTCAGGAATGTCACCTAAACAAGGGACTCTCTGTGACCCGGCCAGAGGCGAGTCAGATTCTAACGACAGATGCCTCAGACAAAGCTTGGGGAGCTCATCTGAATGGAAAGTGGATACAAGACAAGTGGCCTGCCAGACTACAACATCTACATATCAACTTGAAAGAGATGTTAGCAGTCCAGTTTGCATTAATAGCTTTCAAGGATTTACTTCTTCCAGGGCAGGTGTTGATTCTAACAGACAACACAACTGTCATGTGGTACATCAACAAGCAAGGCGGAACACATTCTTATCCTCTATGCAGGCAGGCAATGATTTTGTGGGAGACTGCTCTCAGTTTACAGCTAAATCTTCAGGCAAGGTTTCTGCAGGGAGCACAGAACTCCTTAGCAGATGTGTTGAGCAGACAAATTATGGATCCCCACGAGTGGAAATTGGATCCTCATGTATTTCAGAAATTGACAGTGTCTTGGGGAACTCCAGACATAGATCTGTTCGCTTCTCCACTAAACCACCAGCTGCCAAAGTTTTGCACAAAAAGGTTTCATCCCACAGCTTGGAAAGTGGATGCTCTTTCTTTCAATTGGAGCAATCTTCATGTGTATGCCTTTCTGCCTCTGCCTCTCCTCCCAAAGGTACTACTAAAGGCCAGACAAGACAAGCCAAGGATGATTTTGATAGCTCCAGATTGGCCTCGACAGCATTGGTACCCATTACTGAGAAGCCTGGTACGGAAGCCTCCATGGCCTTTGCCTTCGATTCCACACCTGTTGTCTCAGGAGGACAGTCATTTGCTCAATGTCAAGCTTCACTCTCTGCACCTAACAGCCTGGCATATTCTGTTTTGAACCATAGTGGCCCTCCACTTCCACAGCAAGTTTTGAATGTTATTTTGGAAGCTAGAAGGCCTAGTACAAGGAAAGTGTACGCAGATAAATGGAAGAGATTTTTATTTTGGAGTGCAGCAAAGGATTTTGATGTTTCTGAGCCTAATTTAAGTGTGGCTCTTCAATATCTTACTGAGTTACTGGACAAAGGTTTGTCCTTCTCTTCTATTAAGGTTCATGCTGCAGCAATTTCGGTTCACTATGATTGTGACCCACCATTGTTTTCTCATCCTTTGTTCAAGCAATTTCTTAGAGGGGCAAAGAATATAAGACCCCCACGAAGAGCTCCTACTCCTGCTTGGGATCTCAATTTTGTGTTGGAGAAACTCACTCTACAACCTTTTGAGCCTGCAGCTACTACTGAATTAAAGTTTTTATCATGGAAGACTGCTTTTTTGTTGGCTATTACCTCTGCAAGAAGGGTTTCTGAGTTGCAGGCCCTTATGGCGGTTGAGCCTTTCTTAATTTTCCATAAGGATAGGGTATCTTTACGCACTAATCCTTCCTTTATGCCTAAAGTGGTTTCTAGTGTGGCTTTAAACCAAACTATTCATTTGCCTACTTTTTATGCAAATCCCCAAAATAAAGGGGAAAAGATTTTGCACACTTTAGATGTACACAGGCAGTTGCGATATTATTTGGACAGAACTAAAGGGTTCAGGCAGTCTCAGCAGTTATTTGTTTCTTTTGCTTTGAGTTCTCAGGGCAAGCCTGTGTCAAAACAAACTATTTCTAAGTGGATTGGGTTTTGCATTGCTTTCTGTTATTCCCATCATGGCAAGGAGATTCCAGCTGGGATTAGGCCTCATTCCACTAGGGCTACTGCCACTTCGACAGCTTTTGAGGGGTGGCAACTAAGGATATTTTGGAGGCAGCTACTTGGAGTTCAGTGCATACTTTCTCTAGGCATTATCACCTACCACTTTACTCTAAATCCAGGGCTGGTTTTGCCACTGCTGTTTTGCAGGGCATTCTGGCAGCTCCTGCTTCCTTATAGTTTGGCCATCCTCCCTTACCTCTGCTTTGGGATTCTACCCAAGTGTAAGGACTGCAGCAATGTGAGAAGAAGAACATAGTACAGTTTTGTACCTACCATAAATGTAGATGTTCGAAGATCCACATTGCTGCAGTCCAGTTTACCCTCCCTCCTTCCCCTCTGTAGTTAGAGGCGGTTGTGTGGGTTGGGTTGTCAATAGGGTGTATATTGTATATATTGTACATATTTTTAGTGCTAGCATGGTTGGTTGTTTGTTTGCTGTCTTTTGGTTTTGACCTTTATTTTTAGGGTCTTCTGACATCTGGGGCAAAAAAAGACTGAGGATATGACGTCGGTCATGCGCATTTGTACCCTGACGTCCTGATGTCAGTCAAATGCGCCTTGACCGACGTCAGCCTTATACTTTGATATTCGGGCCGACCGAGGACAGCGGACTACCCAAGTGTAAGGACTGCAGCAATGTGAATCTTCGAACATCTACATTTATGGTAGGTACAAAACTGTACTTTTCCCCTTTTCGTAGTTTATGATGTCTAAAGAACCTACAAAGCAGTCAGGATTTAAGAAATGCCACTCGTGTTGCCAAAACAAATGTCCCTTATGGACAGGCACACGAGTTATGTTTATTGTTTAGGTGCGGTCCACGTGCAGGATTCGTGCTTTGTTTGCCATGCCTTTAGTGCACAGGTTTTGCAGGAGAGGCACAACAAACTGATATTGAGAGGGTTATTAAAACCTCAGGTTGAGGTTGCATCGGATATTTGGTCTTCTAAAAAATCTGATGATAAACCGGCATCTTCGTCAGATCCACTTTCGGTGCCGACAAAGTCAAAATCTTCTGACCCTTTAGAGTGGATTGTTGGCTCCAAAGAGTCCTTTTCTCCGGCGGCTCCATCTGTTGCTTCGGAGCTGTCCCAGAGTCAAAAGAGATCGAGATCTCCTCCTTTGGACCTGGTGAGATCTGTGCCTCGATATCCACTTTTGCAGTCAGTGGCAGGTAGTCACCGGTCCTTGGCCCATTCCTCTCAATCATCCAGGAGTTTATCAGATGATGATGTGAAGAGAGTGGTGAAGAGGCTGCTCAAGACATGGGTGTTTGCTCAATTGTCAGGCCCAGCCCAGAAGGAATTGGTGGCTTTGTCCGCACCAGTCCCTGTCTCTTCCTCCTCCGATTGCTTCCAGTTCGGAGCCGGAGTGCATGGAAGTAGTAGTGGTGGAACCGTCAGTTCTGACAACCCTTGCCTTGTTGGTTCCGACATTCGCTCCGACTTCGACAGTCTGCTCCATTGAGGGGTCTGGGTGCCGAGACCCCCTCGTTGGCTCTGAGGGGGGAAGTAGCATCGGACCCTTGTCTAACCCTGCTCTACCTCTCGGAGCCTCGGCGCAGGTGAGTTCAGCTCCTACATCTACCTCAGAGCTGTCACCTTCAGTGCGGAGGAGGTCTCCAGGCTCCTCGGAGCTGGAGCTTCCCTCCGTTCCAGATTGCGGCACCTTTGAGGTGATGAGGAGTGTGCTGTAAACAGAGATAGGCCCCACCCTCTGCTCCATTGGCTCCATCCTCATCGATACAGGTGCCTGCCTCAGATCCTTCTGTCCGTCCCAAGCATAGGGGACCGATGCCCCCAGATGCCCCACAGGGTGACCCCTCTTCTTCCGAGACCTCTCCTGAGCATGCCTCAGAAGAGGTTCACAGGAAGAGAAAATGTAAGAGGAAACATGGACTCCCCTGAGTCTGTCACCTCTGACACAGACTTGGATGACTCAGAAAGGTCCCCACAGCCCCCATCTAAAGAAGTCTCATTCTCAGACATCCTGGAGATACCTAGGCAGAGGAGAAACTGGAAGTCCCTTGCCCCTTCTGAGGACGAGTCTGTGTACCTGGATGCATTTGTTTCCCGATCTTCCACCTCCTGGGTGTCTCTGCCTTTTGACCCACTTTTGTCTGTAGTGAGTCGAAAGGTGTGGAGTGCTCCAGAGACCATGGAGCCCGTTCCGAGAAGGCCAACAAATTCATGACTGCACCAGACGACAAGACCTTTCTCACCAAAGGCGTGCCTGTTGATACTATGGTGGTTGTGGCAGCAGCCACCAAGAAGGAACTCGCGGAGACTTCCTCTTCTATCCATCCTCCAAATAAGGAGTCTAGAGCCATGGATAGATATGGGAAGTGTGTTTTCTCTTCAGCGGCCTTTACTCTTCAGTCGCTGAACTATTTGACACATTTCACAAGACTTCAGAGGGATCTCCTTAAAGAGTTGGAAGATACCGTCCAGGATCCTTCAGCTGAGGGAGCGGCTTCCAAGTCTGCTAACCAGCTAGTGACCCTAACCTCCATTGTCATCTCCTCCATGCCCTTGATTTCTTACACAGCAGATGGAGGCACAGGAATGGCTCTTCGTAGACATTCCTGGAAGTGCCTTTGTCCATTTGCGGAGCCCTTCAGGTCCTCCTTTACATACGCCCCCTTTGACCGCTCATCCTTGCTCGGGTTGCAAGTTCGAGAGATGTTTACCAGGAGTGAACGACATGGCAAAACACTCTGGCTAAAAGAGTAGCAAAATGTGGTTCCGTAAATCCCAGGGAGTTTCACCAGACACTCATGGAGATAATTCCCCCAGAGGCAGAGGGAGAAATAATAACGGGAGCCATCGAACTCGTGGCACAGGGGGGATCCGCAACAGGGTGACAGAGATACGACGTTCTTCGTGTTTCACTGTTGCAGTCATCACACTTGGGTTATCTGCCTGCAGGTTGCCCTCAGTCGCCCGAATACCAGAGACTTAGTATTTCTGCATCGGATGCTGTTGCTCCAGGACTGATGTGAGGTTGTCAGGGGTATAAAAACAAGCGGCCAACGCCATTACATCAGTCTTTCTTGCCGAGGAGCCCGAAGCAGTTCGCAAGTGCCGGTTGGCTGCTACCTGAATTTTCATTTACGAATTGAATAATCCTGAAGTCTTCTAAAGCTAAGTACCCTGTTGGGGATCCTTTTTTCTTGCTTTAACTGATGTCAGAAAAAGTTAACAATTGTCTTGCCTGTGGAAAGCAAATACCTCAGAGATTTTCATTCTTATTGCATCACCTGTTTAGACCCAGACCACAACTTCCCTTGCTGTCAGTTTTGTGCCTTGTTTAATGCCCAAACCATTCAACGTCGGGCTCGCTTTGTCGCTAAATTGTTTCGCTCTTGATCTCTGTATTTAAAAGGGCTTTGGTAAACCATCCTACTACTGATATTCTGAAAAAACATAAGGCTAAAGACAGAGACAGACTGCATAGGTCCAAAACTGCAGATGACGCTTCCGTTAAGCTAGTCGCCAGTCCATCAGTACTCAGTGAGGCACTGTCGCAGCCCCTGATGCCCACTTCAGTGGATTCACAGGCCTCTACTGAGACCCATTAGGAGTTTGGTATGCAGCGAGACTCTTCTTCGACTATGGAACCTGTGAATGTCTCTACCTTGGATGGGTCCAGAGCCGCTGTGCAGGCACTGGCTTCTGAGGCAGTTCTTCGCTCAACTGATGTTCTACTCAGACTTCTTTTTTTAACCAAAACTACCAAGTTGTTTAGGCCCAGAGTACGCACTACACCTAGAAAACCGACGACCAAAGCACGTGCACCTGCTCCCATGCCACAAAAACAAATTCTTAGAATGGCCAAAGACCTTATTACGCTGATTAGGGGAAGTCAGCCTTCCCCTGCTAAGAGAGAGTCCAGTCCCCTTCAGCTTCTACAGACCAGGAGTCCGAAGACACAGATTCCTGATTATGAAGACATGCCCTTATCTGCTTATGTGGATTCAGATGCAGAGGAATCCATTCCCTCTGCCTCCCCTCCAGAGGATTTTTCTTTTGGTGAAACCTTGCATACCCACTGGGAATGCCAAGACTATCCTCAGTCCAAAAAGAGACTCAGAGAATTTCTAGAGTTGCCTCAGCACAGGCCTTTAGCAGTACCCCCTGTCCTGGATGTTGTGGATGATGTTTTTATGGAATCCAGTGTTACTCCTGACACTTTACCGCCTGTCTCTAAGAAACCAGACAGGCACTACAGAGTACCTGACACTCACAAATTTCTTTTCATGAATCCTACTGCTGACCCAGAGATAATTTCCCAGGGGCCTAAAGGTATCAAGGCTACTACAGCCAAGAATCCCACCCCTTCGGACAGGGATTCCAGAGCTTTGGATAGATTGGATAAGAAGGTATATACCTCTGCAACTCTTGCTATTTGGGCATTGAATTGTCAGTTTCACATGCTGAAGTACCAGCAACGTATTATGGAACTTATTAAACAAAAAGTGGCAACCTTTTCAGACTGTGCAGGAAATAATGAATTGCAGGAGCTTATGCACTTTGCAAGCCAAGTCAGCAAGCATACTTTGAAGTGTGGTTTTGCCCTAGAAGCATCTTGCCGGGCAGCAGTCACTGGCTCTGTACTGAGAAGACATGCTTGGCTGAAAGAGCAGACCTTGCCAGACCTTGTAAAATCAAAGTTACTAGATGCTCCTTTGAATAAGGACTGTTTGGCACCAAAGCAGAAGAGGTTCTTAAAAAGATGGAAGAATAAGCTAAGTCTATGCAGACTGTTAAAGAATTCTTTCAAGTGCAACCCCCTAGATTCAGTAGGCATTGCCCTTCCAAACACTGGTCCTTTCCAGCCCCCTCCGTGCCTTCTCAAATCAGACCCAGGGGAAGCAGACCTCCCAGACTACAGTCTCAGGGTATGCAGAGATCTAAGCAATGAAGTGCCCCCACCCCTAAAGCAGGGAATGGTAAGCCACCTCTTTATGGAAAAAAATCACAATAACTTCTTTACTCCACTCCCCAGCCCTGCCCCATTGCTTGTGCCCCTAGGAGGAAAACTTGCCCTTCATGCAAAAAACTGGATGACCATCACTCCGGACCAGTGGGTCCTCAGCATTGTATCCCTGGGGTACAAATTTTATTTAGATTCACTACCAACCCCAAGCAGGTTTCCAGACCTTCCTTCAAACCAGTGGGCAGAGGCCCAAAACCAAGTACTTTCCCTGCTCAATATCAGAGCTATTCAGCCAGTTCCAGTAGAACAGAGGGGTCAAGGATTCTACTCCAGACTCTTCCTGGTACCCAGGAAAGAGGGCTGTTGGCACTCAATCCTGGATCTTTTAATTCTCAACACCTTCCTGGTGGTACCAAAATTCAAAACGCTTACCCTGCAGCAGCTTCTTCCTATGCTAGTCAAGGATGCCTGGTTAGTCACCCTAGACTTAAAAGAAGCCTATCTGCACATCCCCATAAGGGAGTCATGCAGGAAGTATCTACGTTTCAGGGCAGGATCTATGCCTTATCAGTTCTCTGCACTTCCCTTTGGCTTATCTACTGCAACCAGAGTATTCACAAAATGCCTGGTTCCAGCCATTGCATACTGCAAGCAGAGAAATATCCAAATTTACCCGTACTTGGACTGCCTGATTCAGGTGGACAGTCAGGAATTGCTGCTGCAGCACCTGACATTTATGAAAAACCTTCTCACTTCCTTGGAGTACACCATCAACGAAAAGAAATCAAAACTGGTACCCAGTCAAAAGGTTGTATTCCTGGGAGCAAGCTGGGACACAATTTCCCAGATGGCATTCCTCACTTCAGAGAAACAAGTCTGTCTGACAGACTACTTCAAATAAATGGCCACCAGAACCCAGCTATCTGCAAGAAAAATACTGCAAGCCCTAGGCTTCATGGTCTCATATATACACTGCTAATTCCATATGCAAGACTGCATATGAGGAAACTTCAGTGGTACTTAAGTGTTTGGTGCCAACATACAGGACCTGGAAACAGTCATTCCTATTTATTTATTTAACATTTGTTGACCGGGAAAGTCCAACTAGGTTCCACAGATCCTGTTTTCAGAGGAGGCCTGGGGAGAAATGCTCCAGAATTATACCCCGTCTAAGGACAAAGTTCCTTTGGTGGGCAGAAGCATGCAACCACAACAAGGAACTGCCATTTACTGAACCACACTCCACCCAGACCCTAACCACAGACGCATCAGACTATGCCTGGGGGCCAACACTTGGATGGCAAATGTATTTAGGGCCACTGGAGCCCAAGTCAGATTCATCTGCACATCAACCAAAAAGAGATGCTAGCTGTACAGAATGCCCTGACAGCTTTCAGATCCCTACTCTTTCCAGGACAACTGCTAATAAAAACAGGCAACATCACAGATGTTCTTCGTGTTTCACTGTTGCAGTCATAACTGTAGGGTGCTCCTGCCGGCAGGCAGCCCGAGGTCGGCCAGAATCCCAAAGTCTTGGTACATAGCCCTCAGCCGACGCCATCTTCTCCAGTCTTTCTTGCCGTGCGGTGGAAAGCAGCTCGCAAAACGTTGGTTGGCGATTTTCGAACAGCGTATTTGGTTGTTGTCGGTCCGAAGTTGTTACTTCTCTTCTCAAAGCTAAGTACCCGTTAGAATCTTTTCTTGTTCCTCCGATGTCAGAAAAAGTTAATAATTGTATAGCGTGGGAAACAAATACCTCATAAAGATTTCCACTCTTACTGTCTACCTTGCTTAGGCCCTGACCACGACGTTTCTTGTTGTCGGTTCTGTGCCAGGTTCAACTCTCGTACTATCAAGCGCAGGTACGATTTGGCTTTAAATTATTTTGGCAGACGCTTCAATTATAGAATGTCGTCGGACACTACCGGAGTTCAAAAGAAGCGCAAAGACAAAGACAGGCCTCCGAGGTCCAAACAGGACTTGTTGCAGCTGGAGCCAGCGTCCGGTTCGGCTGTCGTCAGTGAGGCGCTTTTGCAGCCCCTGTCGTCCGCCACTTCTGAACCGGTGGCGACACGGACTCCATGGGGAGCCATCGAGGCCCACTATTTTTACTGCTGCAGGACCTTCGGACGTCGCTCCTTCAGATGGGTCCGGAACCGCTGTGCAGGTACCGGCTTCTGAGGGGGTTTTCAGGCCTACTCACATCACTATTTCAAAGGCAAAGACAAAGACTCCTACTAAGTCTAAAGTTCCAGCTCAAGCTGCTTCTGAATCCACTCCCAAGACACAAAAACAATTATTGAGGATGGCTGAAGATTTGCTTACAATGATTAGGGGTTCTCACCCCCCTCCTGAAAAAAGGCCTCGACAGGATGTTACTCTGGATTCCTCTGACTAGGCTTCTGTATCTTCTGTTTCTTCCTCTGATCAGGACTATTCCTTTCCCCCTTATGAGGATTCGGATGCTGAGGATTCTTTGCCCTCGGCCTCTCCGCCTGAGGATTTTTCTTTTGGGGAAACCTTGCATGAGATGAGGAAACATTTTCATTGGGAAGGACAGGAATATTCTGCTTCCAAAAAGAGGCTTAGAGAATTTCTTCTTCTTCCTCAGCATAGGCCTTTAGCTATCCCTCCTGTCTTGGACATTGCAGATGATGCTTTTTCTGAGGCTAATTTGAATCCTGATTCCATGCCTCCTGCTCCTTCTAAGCCTGATAGATTTTATAGGGTTCCTGACTCTCATTTATTTATATTTAAAAACCCTTCTGCAGATCCTGAAACTATTTCTCAGGGCTCTAAGGCTGCTAAGGTTGCTACTTCTAAAAATCCTATTCCCTCTGAGAAGGATTCTCGTGCTTTAGACAGGTGGGGAAAAAGGTATATACTTCTGCTACCCTGTCTGTAAGGGCTTTAAATTGCCAGTTTCATATGTTTAAATATCAGCAATTTCTTTTGTCTGTTTTAAAGCAAAAGCTTGCTTCCCTTCCTGCTTGTGCAGAGGATAAGGAACTTCAGGATGTTTTGCATGCTACTGAACAGGTTAACAAGCATAGCTTACATTGTGGTTTTGATGCTTTGGATGCTTCCTGCAGGGCTGCTGCCTCTGGTACTGTGATTAAGAGACATGCCTGGCTTCGTGAACAAAGTTTACCTGAACAGGTTAAGGCTAAGTTATTAGATGCCCCTGTTCAACAGGATGTTCTTTTTGGTTCTAAGGCTGAGGAAGTTATTAAAAGATGGAAGAAAAGGCAAAGTCCATGCAGACTGTAAAAGATTTCTTGCAGGTTCAGCCTCCTAGATTTTCCAGGAATTGGCCCTCTAAAAATTGGTCCTTTCCCACGTCTGACAGGCCTCAAAGGGGAAGATATAGACGCTCCAGAGGTCGTGGTCAAGGCCAGACCTCTTACAGATCTAGACAATGGACTGCTTCTTCACCTAGGAGGGGAGAAGACAGATCCCAATCTCAAAGAAAGCAAACTCAATGACTCTCTCGGTTGGGCTTCAGGACCCCTTTACCTGGACCCTCTCGGAGGAAAACTGTCTCTTTTTATAGAAATTGGACTCATATTACCCAGGACAGATGGGTATTGGACGTGATTTTAAAGGTTACAAGTTCCACTTTCACACTTTGCCAAGGACTCACGGTTGGCCAGATCTGCCAAAACTTCAATGGTCAGAGGCCTTAACTCAAGTGGATGCTCTTTTGGCCATGAGAGCCATAGAGCCTGTTCCACTCTCAGAAATGGGAAAAGGGTTTATTCAAGGCTGTTTCTGGTTCCCAGAAAACAAAACTCATGGAGACCTATTCTGGACCTTTCTGTGTTAAACACCTTTTTGGAAATTCCAAAGTTCAAGATGCTTACTCTGCAACAGCTAATTCCAATGCTCTCTCAGGACGCCTGGATGGTGACATTGGACTTAAAGGAAGCCTATTTGCATATCCCTATCAGACAAGAACGCAGGAAATTCCTCAGGTTCAAGGCAGGTTCGAGGCACTTTCAATTCTCTGTTCTGCCCTTTGGTTTATCTACTGCCCAGAGTCTTCACCAAGTGCCTGGCACCAGTAGTGGCTTACTGCAGACTTCAGGGGATCCAGATTTACCCCTATTTGGACGACTGCCTTATTCAGGCAGACAGCAAAGATCTTCTGCTTCAACATCTGGACTTTGTTCAACGTCTTCTCCTACTACTGGGATTCTCAGTGAACATAAACAAGTCACATTTGATCCCTTCTCAACAAATGGTATTCTTGGGAGCCCTCTTAAATACAACCTTACAAAGGGCCTACCTCACTCCAGAAAAACAAACTCAGCTGGCTTCTACTTTCAACACCTTGGCAACTCTATCTCAGCTCACTGCAAGGAAATTCCTGCAGGCTCTGGGCTACATGGCTTCCTGCATTCTGTTGATTCCAAACGCAAGGCTTCACATGAGAAAGCTTCAATGGTATCTGAAAAGTGTATGGTCACAGCACTACCACGATCTGGATATTCTGATTCCTCTGATCCCCTGCCTCCAGAAGGAGTTCCTCTGGTGGTCCAGGGCATGCACGTTAAACGAAGGAAAACCTTTTCGTCTCCTCAGCCTACTCAAATCCTAACCACGGACGCCTCGGATTATGCTTGGGAGCACACTTTCTAGACAATTGCCAGCAGGGAACCTGGACAAAGGACCATCTTCACTGGCACATCAATCTGAAGGAAATGTTGGCAGTTCAAAATGCCCTTTAGCCTTCAAAACCTTTTACAACCAGGGCCTCTGCTAATTCGCACAGACAACACCACGGTCATGTGGTACATCAACAAGCAGGGGTTCTCATTCATACCCCTTTGCAGACTAGCTATGGGTTTATGGGACACAGCTCTAAATTTGAATCTGCATCTCCAGGCTCAATTCATTCCAGGGAAACAGAATCTCTTAGCAGACAGCCTGAGCAGAAACATTTCAGATCCTCACGAATGAATGCTAGACACCAACTTGTTCAACAGGATTACTGCAGTTTGGGGATGTCCCCAGATAGATCTGTTTGCATCCCATCTCAATCATCAGCTGCCTCGCTTTTGCACCAGGTCCTTCCACAAAACAGCATGGAGAGTGGATGCCCTGTCCTTCAGCTGGAGAAGCCTGTCAGCATATGCCTTCCCTCCTCTTCCTCTACTGCCTCGGGTACTACTGAAGATAAAGCAGGACAAGCCCAAGTAACTCATCTTGATTGCTCCAAATTGGCCTCGACAGTTTTGGTATCCAACCTTAAAGCTCCTGTTCTCGGGGCCTCCTTGGATTCTTCCACTGAACCCTTCGCTTCTGTCCTAGCATCAGGGTCAGTTACTACATTCCAATCTCAAGACCCTTTGCTTGGCAGCTTGGCTCTTCAAAGGAATTTGATTTCCTCTAGTCTTCCCAAACAAGTTTTGGATGTTCTTTTGGAAGCTAGACGGCCTAGCACTAGGAAATCTTATGCCTCTAAATGGAAAAGGTTTTCTATTTGGATGCAGGACCGAGGCTCTGATCCTCAGGTTCCTGATCTCTCCTCTATTTTGCTTTACCTTTCGGAACTTTTATCTAAAGGACTTTCCTTTTCTTCCATTAAGATTCATGCTTCTGCTATCTCTGCGCATTTCAGTTCTGATCCTCCTGTTTTTCACATCCTTTGGTGAAGCAGTTCTTGAGAGGGGCTAAAAATTTGCGGCCTCCAAGGACCCCTCCTGTCCCTGCCTGGGATCTTAATTATGTTTTAGAAAAACTTACTTTGCCTCCTTTTGAGCCTGCTGCATCTTCAGATATTAAATTTCTATCCTGGAAGACTGTTCTTTTGTTAGCATTGACCTCTGCCAGAAGGGTCTCAGAGTTGCAAGCTCTCATGGCTGTGGAACCATACCTTATTTTCCATCAGGACAGAGTATCCTTGAGGACCAATCCTACTTTCATGCCTAAGGTGATTTCGAAAGTGGCTTTGAATCAGACTATTCACCTTCCTACTTTCTTTCCAAATCCTCAAAATAAAAGGGGAAAGGATTTTGCATTCATTGGATGTGCACAGACAGTTACGATTTTACTTGGACAAGACTAAAGATTTCAGAAAGTCTAACCAATTGTTTGTTTCCTTTGCTTCCAGTTCTCTTGGAAAACCTATTTCTAAACAAACTATTTCCAAATGGATTGCTTATGGAATCAGATTTTGTTACACTCATCATGGGAAACAGTTTCCAGGGACCATTAGAAGTCATTCTACTAGAGCAGCTGCTACTTCTACTGCTTTCCTCAGAGGAGTCCCTACCAAGGATATCTTGGAAGCTGCCACTTGGAGTTCTGTGCATACTTTTCCAAGCACTACAATCTCCCCTTGTTTTCTAAGTCTAGGGCAGGCTTTGCCTCTGCTGTCTTGCAGGGTATTCTTGCCTCCCCTTCTATCTAAAGCCTCCTCCCTCTCTACACTGCTTTGGGATTCCACCCTACAGTTATGACTGCAACAGTGAAACACGAAGAACATAGTACAGTTGTGTACACCTACCATAAATGTAGATGTTCGAGTGTCTTCACTGTTGCAGTCGGGGTTTCCCTCCCTCCTATCCCCTCTTTCTCTCATATTTGTGGTGTATTTGTGTTTCCTTGTTGGATTCATTTTTGATTTGTTGGGGACTTCTGACATCTAGGGCAAGAAAGGCTGGAGAAGATGGCGTCGGCTGAGGGCTATGTACCAAGGCGTCCTGACGTCAGGATACTAGCTTATACAGCCGACGCCGGACCCAGACTTTGGGATTCTGGCCGACCTCGGGCTGCCTGCCGGCAGGAGCACCCTGCAGTTATGACTGCAACAGTGAAGACACTCAAACATCTACATTTATGGTAGGTGTACACAACTGTACTTTATGCAGTACATCAACAAGCAGGGGGGAACCCACTCCTACCTACTCTGCAGGTTAGTCATGGCCCTGTGGTACACGACCTTGGACATTCAAGTACATCTGCAAGCTCAATTCCTGCCAGACACACAAAACTCACTGGCAGATGACTTAAGCAGAAATCTCCTAGACCCACATGAGTGGTAATTGGAGACCAGCACCTTCAACCTCCTGATTCAGAAATGGGGGACCCCAGAGGTGGATCTCTTTGCCTCCTCCTACAACCACCAGCTCAGCAAATTCTGCACCAGGAATCCTCATAGCAGGGCCTGGAAAGTGGATAGCCCTAACTTTTCAGTGGGTAAATCTCTCAATCTATGCCTTTCCCTCTCTGCCCCTTCTCTCAAGAGTATTACTCAAGATAAGACAGGACAGACCAAGGACAATTCTGATTGCCCCGGACTGGCCACACCAGCACTGGTACCCACTCCTGCGCAGCCTGACCCATACACCAGAACGCAATCCTGCTCTCTCAGCAGGAAGGACAGATTTTGCATCCACAACTGCAAACCCTAAATCTTGCAGCCTGGCTTATTCCTTGAATTCTCCCCCAGCAACCCTAAGCAAGCAGGTGCTGGACGTCATTCTTGAAGCCAGAAGACCCAGCACAAGAAAATCCTATGCTGATAAATGGAAAAGGTTCTTCTCATGTATTCATTCTAAAGGAGAGGATACAACACTGCCCTCCCTGCTTCTAATCCTGGATTACTTAGCAGATCTACTCCACAAAGACCTGTCCTTCTCCATTAAGATACATGCCTCAGCCATTTCTGCTTATTACAACACTGAGCCACTTCTCTTCTCACACCCTGTTATCAAACAGTTCCTGAGAGGGGCAAACAACGTAAGGCCACCAAGGAGAGCACCCACCCCTGCTTGAGACCTTAACTTTGTACTGGAAAAGCTCACGCCTTCCCCCCTTTGAACCTGCTGCATCAGCAGAATTAAAATTCCTGTCTTGGAAAACAGCCTTGCTTCCGGCCATCACTTCAGCTAGAAGAGTGTCTGAGCTACAAGCATTTGATAGCTGTGCAGCCCTTCATTTTTTTCCATGCTGACAAGGTTTCCCTCAGAACTAACCCTTCTTTTATGCCTAAAGTGGTGTCCATTGTGGCTCTCAACCAATCCATCCATTCGCCAACTTTCTTCCCTAATCCTCAAAATAAAGGGGAAAGGATCCTGCACTCCTTGGACTTGCACAGACAGCTCAGATTCTACCTTGATAGGACTAAGCCCTTCAGAAAATCTGACCAGTTACTAGTCAGCTTTGCAACAGGGGCAGAGGGCAAGCCCATTTCAAAACAAACTATTTCCAAATGGATAGCACACTGCTTCCATTTCTGCTACAAGCACCATGGGAAACCATCCCCTCACGGGGTCAGAACACATTCCACTAGGCAACTTTTACCTCTACAGCATTTCCTCAGAGGATTCCCTACCATGGGCATCCTGGAAGCTGCTACCTGGAGTTCTGTACACACCTTCGCCAAGCATTACCACCTGCTTATCTTTTCCAAATCCAGGGCAGGTTTTGCTACAGCAGTCTTGCAAGGCATACTAGCCAGCGCTAACTCTTCTTGATGGCCTCTACCCCTCTTCAGCTTTGGGAATCCACCAAAGTGTGATGACTGCAACAGTGAAACACGAAGAACATAGCACAGTTGTGTACACTTACCATAAATGTAGATGTTCAAGTGTATTCACTGTTGCAGTCCTGGTTTCCCTCCCTCCAGCCCCCTGGTTCTGTCTCTCTCTCCTCTCTATGGCTATTACTCACCCCTTTTGGGGTATTGGTATTTACTTTTTAATGGTGGTGTTTTCCCCACCATAACTCAGCTCCCTATTTGGGGGGCTTCTGACGTTTGGGGCAAGAAAAACTAATGTAATGGCGTTGGCTGTCTGTTTTTATACCCCCAATGACCTGACGTCAGTCCTGGAGTGACCACATCCGACGCAGAAATACCAAGTCTCTGGTTTTTGGGCCAACTGAGGGCTACCTGCAGGCAGATAAACCCAAGTGTGATGACTGCAACAGTGAATACACTCGAACATCTACATTTATGAACTCACCAAACAAGAAACTGAACTGAACACACCAAATTGCTAGGAGTGGAAGTAGACAATAAACTAAAATTTGACATTCACATATCCATGACCATAAAAAAAGTCCACAAAAAACTAGGAGCATTATATAGAAATAAACAATTTCTCACCAAAGCAGCAAAGATTTCAATAGCAAATTCCCACCTTATCTCCACCCTACTTTATGCCTCTCCAGTATATACCAACCTAAGGCAATGTGATCTAAACAAGCTAGAGACCTGCTACAGCAAAATCGCAAAATTCACCACAGGGGCATCCTACCTTAGTCACCACTGTCTCTCACTTGCTGAACTGGGCTGGCTTGAACTCCCTCACCTCCTTCAGTGGTATCAACTCTCACTCACCCACAAACTAGTAAACCATCCACTAAATGTCCCATCCCTCCAGAATCTACTCCAACCCTATCGCACCACCAGACCACTAAGATCCAGCAACAAAAATCACTTGCAGATCACTAAAGCCAATAACTCTGCTGGTGAAGCACTATTCTCTTGCGCCATAGCCAAGTTATGGAACTCACTCCCACCCACAATTACCTCCGTACCATCATGCACCAACTTCAAAACTTTATTAAAAGCGCACCTAAAAACATGCTGGCTATGCCCTTGCAACTCCCACTCTAATATCATCCACCCCATCCAACTACTACCTTTCTTTCACCTCCACTAACTACCTTGATGATAGCAAGCTCAGATGCTCATAAGCCTAATACTTATTATACAGCAGGAACTTCGCATTGTTACATTTGTTAATGCCTGTTATGTACTTCACAGATAAAGATTCTAGTTGTCTACTGAGATGTACTATGTTCTTCATCTGTAAATATGTTGTAAGTAATTTCTTTGTTAAATTGTTAATCACTATGTAATCCAATGTAACTACTGTCTGTTTATTTTACTGTAGAGCTTTTCTCCCCGGGCCTCCGCTGAAAATGGACCCACGTCCAGTCGGACACTCCCGGTCAACAAATTTAAATTTATTTATTTTATTTATTTATTTGCAGTTGGTTAACCAGGATAGTCCATTGGGCCAAAAAGAACCCATTTTCAATGGAGTCCTGGGGAGAAAAGCTCCAAAACAAACATTACAAAAAGATTACATTAGTTTACAATTTCAATCATTTGTAGATTAGAGACAAATCTTTAAACAATGGTAACAAAAAGATAAATAAATTAATAATAAAATTAAATAAATAAAAAAAATAAATAAATAAATGTTAAGTGTACACAACTGTACTTTCTCTGCCAGGCCCTTTCAGAATCCCTGAGGGGATTGCCCGTCTGCCCACCACTGGAGGCAATCGGGGGCAGAATATCACTGTACCCAAGAGCTTGGCAAGATATAACAGAAGTCGAGTGGGTACAGTGCATAATATCCAGTGATTACAAAATTTCCTTCTCCCATACACCCCCAAGAAGTCAAAAATCATCAATCCCAGATGTTCCACCCAATCTTCGGGATCAAGCAGCCGTAGAAGTAAAAATTTTGCTGCAAAAAAGAGCCATTCAGGAAGTCCCCGCAGACCAGATAGAAAACGGAACTTACTCAAGGTTCTTTTTAGTTCCAAAGAAGACAAAGGGACTGGAGACCTATCTTGGATCTCAGCAAGTTAAACAGGTCAGTAAAGAAGACCAAGTTCCGGATGGTGACACTGCAGTCCATTCTACCCTTTTAGGGTCGGGACGATTGGATGTGCTCTATTGATCTCTAGGACTCGTACTACCATATAAAAATGGGCAGGTGGTCCAAGAGACATTTACGCTTCCGGCTGGGAGCCAGTCATTACCAGTTCAGAGCTCTGCCCTTTGGTCTCACCACAATTCCAGGGTGTTCACCAAATGCATGGTAGTAGTAGTGACGGCTCATCTGAGACGTTTGGGATTCCAGGTGTTTCCTTATCTAGATGACTGGCTCCTCATTGCCACCACCGAGCATCATCTCTTGAGGGCCAGGAAACGCACGATTCACACTTGTGCATGCCTAGGGATCACAATAAATTACAAAAATTCTGCCTTGTTGCCCTCTCAACTAAATACAAGAGACATGATAGCCAAGCTCCCACAAGAAAGGGTCCTTGCCATTTGAGGTCAGGTCTCTCTCCTCGTCACAGTCAAAGGTTCAGGCTCAGTTTCACCTGAAGGTCTTGGGTTTGATGGCAGCAGCCATAACTGTAGTTCCGTTATCCTGTTACCATATGAGGATTCTGCCGTGCCTTTTCTTCACTCAGTGGTCATATCAGGACTTGCTAATATCACACATGATCTTAATCATGATGCTTGCAAGAAAGATCTAAAGTGGTGGCTCCACTTTCCCCTAGTCACTCTAGGAAGACCCTTTATAGCCCCTCATCTGGTAGCCACAGTTACCACGGACGCTTCCCAGATAGGGTGGGGGGGCATAATCTTGGACAGATGGTCCAAGGAACTTGGCAACCTCACGAGTACCATTTGCACATCAATGTCCTGGAAATGAGAGCAGTGGTGTTAGCGTTGCAAGCACTTCACGACTCTCTCCCTTTGGGCTATATAGCAATTCAGATGGACAACATGTCAGTAGTATGGTACATCAACAAACAGGGCGGAACCAAATCTTAACCCTTATGTCGGGAGGCCCTTGGAGTATGGCAATGGGTGATCTCCTCTCAGCATTTTCTAGTTGCAATGCGCATTCCGGGGAAGTCCAGTGTGATAGCCAGCAAGCTCAGCAGGGCAATTCTCATGCCCCACGAGTGGTCTCTGAAATAAGATGTGGCAGATATGATCTTCAGCAGATGGGGCCAGCCTTGCTGTGATCTTTTTGCCTCTCACCTAAACAACAAATGCAGCAGCTACTTTGCCCTAGTTTCCCCACCGGGACAGTCACCCAGAGATGTACTGGTCCACAATTGCCCCCCCCTCCCGAGATTCTTTACGCTTTTCCCCTTTCCTTTAATTCCAAAAGTTCTTCAGAAAGCAAAGTTGCTGAGTTGCAAGCTGATCCTCATTGCCCCGTACTGGCCTCGTCAGATTTGGTTCCCATTCCTTTGGCATTAGCTGAAAGAGGAGTCTTGGATTCTGGACCCGGTTCCGGACCTCCTGACACATCAGTCGGTCACTCTTCATCCTTCCATTCAAACTCTCAAGCTGACAGCTTGGTTTCTCCACTTCTGATCCTAGCCAGGCTCCCTGATATCTCACATATATGGTTCAAAATATTTTAGTCTTTTCCCATAAACTGACTACTAGGAAATTTTACGCTAGTAAATGGAAGAGGATCTCCTTCTGGGCCGAGCAAAAAGACATTGATCCCTTTACAGCTCCAATTGCAAAAATCTTGGATTTCCTGGCAGAAACCTTTGAAAAAGGAGCAGTGGCTGCTACGATTCACATTCAACTGGCTGTTATTTCTAATTTTCATGTGGGCCTTCTAGGTTCTAATGTCATGTCCTATAAGTTATGTAAGGCCTTTTTGAAAGGTGCTACACTATTAAGGCCTCCTATCAGAGACCCTTTCCATCCTTGGTATTTAAATTTAGTACTAGCGGCTCTGATCCACACTCCCTTTGAACCAGCCGCTTCTTGTTCTCTAAAGTTCTTATCATGGAAGACCCTCTTCCTGATTGCTGTTACATCAGCCAGGCGGGTTTCCAAGTTACAGGCACTTTCCATCCTCTGCCCGCCTTAGATGATCTTTCAGAAGGATAGAGTATCTATTAGAACTAATTCTTCCTTTTTACCAAAAGTCTGCTCAGAGTATAATTTGAATCAATCAATTGAACTTCCTGTTTTCTTTCCAAATTATGGCAACAAGGCAGAGTACAAATTACATCAATTGGATGTCCACAGGCAGAGTACAAATTACATCAATTGGATGTCCACAGGCAGTTACAATTTTATCTTCAAAGGACCAAGGACATCAGAAAATCAGATCACCTGTTTGTATCCTTCTCTCAGAGTAGACAAGGCTCACCAGTTTCCAAAGTGACTTTTTCAAAATGACTGCCCAATACTATTAGTTATGCTTATGAGTCTCAAAATGTGTCAGTCCCAGGAAAAGTAAGGGGAAGTGAATTTGTGCATCAATGGCAATAAATTAACTCAGATTAGAGAACTATTGCACTTGGTACTAGAAAACAATGTGTTTATATTTAGAGATTCTATCTATTGGCAAGTTAATGGCGTAGCGATGGGCACTCCTTGTGCGAATAGCTATGCCAATGCAGTGATGGCCACATGGGAAAGTGGACATCTAATAGGATGCCCATTCAATACTCGAATTTCATTTTTTAGGAGGTTTGTGGATTACCTCTTTTTGTTATGGGGGGGCACATCTGATATGCTGACAGAATTTGTATGTTATTTAAACAACAGCACAAATTTTCTGACATTTACAGCACAATGGTCTGAAACAAGTATTGATTTCCTAGATGTAATTGTGTGTAAAGATGATAGTAACATGATGAACACTAAACTTTATAGGAAAACATGTTGAGTTAACCATCTACTCAACAGGCAAAGTATGCATCCGCAGTATATTTTTAGAAATGTTGTCCAAAACCAGTTCTATAGGGCTTCTAGGCTCAATGTTAGCAATATAGATTTTCAAGAACAGATATGTAGTACTGGCATGGAGTTAATAAATAGGGGATGATATGAAAGAGATATGGTACATAGAGGTATATCAAATCTTTTGGATAAGGGAACTACTAGAGCCAAACCCTACTACTCTGAACCAATACAAGACATAAATAATTTCTACAACAGACGGAGTAACAAGCTAAGGATGTCTTTCTCATACTCGAGTAATATTAACCAGTATACTGGTATCATTAAGAAAAACTGGAACATACTGACAACGAATGAACAAGTAAGCAGATTTATAGAATCTTTTCCACAATTTTTCAGAAATAAAAAGTCACTTAGGAGACCCTTGTGTACTCAGAGAGACAATAATAAACCTGCTATACAAGGGCATATACCATGCCTTGTAGGAAATGTTCTTTTTGTTCATATATCAATAGTAGCACCAGTTTTTTGCACCCAGACACAGGTGAATTGTTTAAATTTAATATCAGGGCCACTTGCACTAGTATGCATGTGGTATATTTGGCTGTATGCAAAGTTTGCACCAAATTTAATGTCGGAGAAACTGACAGAATGTTGAAAGACAGGATCAGGGAACACCTATACCATGTAGGCAAGGGGAGCATGTTTAATGCTCTGGCAAAACATGTTGCCAATACTGATGTCACGCATTGTTTTAGTTTTATGGTTATAGGAATGAATTTTGAAAATAGAAGGGGAGGAGATACTAGGTTGAAAACAAAAGAAATTGAAGCCCAGTGGATTATAAGACTGAGGGCTAATGCTGGCCATGGATTAAATGATTGTATACGTTTGAGACCTGCCTTGAAATCTAGACCATTAAGTAATAAATAACTAGATAGGATATATATTTTAATACATTTTTCATTTTATTTTTGTGGCAATTCTTAGTAGATATAGGTGTGTGTATATATATATATATATATATATATATATATATATATATATATATATATATATATATATATATATTGCATTTTTGTGAAGATAACATATATATATATATATATATATATATATACACACACACAAATATATATTTTTATATATGTTGTGTTTCTTTAAGTTTGTCAAGTATTATGTCATGTGATTTTAATTTTGTATTTAAACTGATGTGGTTTTATGTGTTTGATATTACACCTGATGAAGCTATTGGTGAAAGCGCTTGTGTTTGATTAAATCTACTACTTTTGAACCTGGAGCCCTTCCTACGCTGGTTTTGTGCCATTTTTATTCTGTTCTTTGGGAGCGAAGGTACCTGGAAAACAGTGATGGTTGTGTTAGCAGTTAATTTGGAATATGGTTGCAGTTAGAAACTCTATCTGGGAGCTAGCAGGTAAAATAGAAGTATATTGGGAACATTGCCAAGTCCCTGGAGCTAATATTGAGGTTTGCTTCTCTTTTTGTTTTAGTTTATATAGAATGGGAAAAGTATGTGTTAAGGTGGGTACTGCCACCTAGTGGCGATCCTGACTACAGAAAATATTCACATTCACTAAGGAGAAAGCAGGTTAGGGAGCATGTCCGAGGGAGACTGCTGTTGTGCTCGCCAAAGGTAATAAGGACTGTGTGTTTAATATAAGAGAAACTATGCAGGAGTTATTAAATATTTAAAAACATTACAGAAAAATGGCACAAATGCATGCTATTTGTCATAGTGAACAGGCAGAATGGGGTACAGTTATTTGCCAGTCCAGGAGTTTTTTGGGCAAGTTGGGGGAGGCACCCGAAACAGAGAGAGACAGGCAAGCTGTAAGATAAAAACAGAGACAAAAATTAGTATTCGGTCTTTAATTTAATCCTGGTACCATCCTCGGCACCAGCTTTGACTTCCGCACCGAGCCTACCTATAATTTCTACTCCAGGGTTGCTCACACCAGACACCTTCTATACAATACAGGTCTCCACCATGAGACCTCGGTGCCAATAGAACATTCAGCCATGACCCAATATTCATCCACAGTGGATCCCTTCTTCAGGCAGTAATTCGGCCCCTTCTTGGAAAGACCTGACTTCCTGTCGGGGATATCGACTCAATCGACCATGAGCCTATTGGAATTAAATGTGGTGCATCTTGTGGATCAGCTGATGATGGAGAGAGGGATTACAACACCTTCCAAAACTCCCCTCCCTTTAGGATTTGGGAGTCTCTCTCCACAGACTCCTGCATAGTCTCCTCCTTTGACCTCTGTGCAGGTATCAAAGCCCCCTGGAACCGACACCCTCATCAGCTCCCACTGCTTCGGTTCCATGAGTGGGGGATTGTGTTGAAAGACTTGGCCAAGTCAAGCCAGGCTGTATATACTGTCTTGCCTTCATGTAGGACTTTGGTGACATACTTGAAGTCCACCAGGTTTAATAAGCATGATCTATCCTTAAAGTCAAACTGGGTCGGGTCAAGAGTTTGAAGGTTACTTATGTCCTTATTGATAAGGTCCAAGATGATTCTTTCCATAGCCTTGCAGATTAGGCTGGTTAGACATAAAGGTCTATAGTTCCCAGGGCTGGTTGATGGACCCCCTTTGTGCAAGGGGATTACTGTTGCTGTTCTCCACTCTGCTGGAACAAAGCCAGTGCTCAGACTGAGGTTAAAGACAATGCCAAGTGGTTCCACTAGGTCTTGTTTTAGATTGTTTAGTAAGCAGCCTGGGATGTTATTTGTTCCCATACAGGCTGTGTTTTTGGCCTTGGAGAGCAGGGAAATGAACTGCCCTTTGGAGATTCTAAGTGGAGGACTGGTGTCATTTATGCTTTGGGGTATGGCTGGTGGGGGGTGAAGTTTGCCCCAAATCTGTCAGCTAGCAGGTTGGCATTTTCCTCGGGTTCAGTATGAGTGGTACTGTCCATTACAAGTTCAGCACACAGCTGGACATTTCCTTTTATATTTTGGATGTAACTAAATAATGCCTTATGATTATCCTTAGTTAGGGATGCTAATTTAGCCTCGTGACTAGCTTTAGAGGAGTTTATAAGATATCTGATTTTCTTGTCGAAGCTGTGGAGAGCAAGTTCCCTTTTGTTGTTATATAACAGTTTCTTCCTTTTGTTATTTAACCTGTTTATACTTGAGGTCCGCCAGGGTGGCTTGTTTTTTCAGGAGGACCTGGTTTTGATCCTGTCCGGTAGAGCAGAGTCTATATAGTTGTTTAAGTGGTTGTACAAAGCATTTGTTTACTCCTATGCATAGCAGTCATTGCAGGCTGCATTACCAGGGGGGTTTGAAACTTGTTTATACCATCACTTAGTAGGCTGTGTAGCTTGTTTTGAAGAAATTTTTCATTTTTTTTTTTTTTTTTTTTTTTTGCTTTTGTGGGGGTGTCAGATCTGATTATAACTTTGAATGAGAGTTTTATGGTCTGACCTTACCAGGAAGGGCAACACACAGGGTGAAGTGCAGTCAGTGACCCCCCCCCACCATGTTGGTGAGTCCAGGACACTTGAGCCCCTTGTGGGGGTGCAGACTAACTGTTCCAGGGCATTTGTATTGACAAAGTCCAAGAACCTCAGGGCAAGCAAAATTGTGCTTGTGTATGTCATACAATTTCTTGGACGGATAGTTGAAATCTCCCATGACCTAAGTGTTTGGTTGCATAGTGAGTGACTCTAGCAAGTCCTGGTAGGCAGTACGCTTCTCTTGGTTTATGGTGGAGGACCTGTAGCTAGCTATGAATGTGGTAGGATGTTTTACCTACAGGTATAGCTGGACCTGGAGTAGTTCAAGTGAGTCATACTGTTTAACCAGTCTCAAGATGTATTTGGTTTTAATGAAGATGGATACAACTCCATCTTTGGTTCTTTCATGCTCATTTTGGGGTTTGAATGTATGGAAGGCACTTGATCCATGTTTTAGTGACTGCACAGATGCTGGCATCTTCCAAGTTGAGAAGTGCTTCCAATGAGTGCAGTTTTCATTTTAGGCTCCTAGCATAAAGTAGCATAACCTTGAGTTTGTCTCGAGTGGATTTTCTTAAGTCAGGAATTTTATTGTTTTAACACTGCTTAAGAAAGGCAGTATGGGAGAGGCAAGTGTCTTTACCATTATCCAAAAGCCTACAGGGGACAGGTGTAGACTATCAATGGCAAAGCAGCATGGTCTGTCAACCATGTCTTCCCAGGCTGACGCATACTGGATCCCCCTGGATTGCCACCAGAAGCTAAGCCAATAGTTGAAGTTGATCATTTTTTGTCTATGTTGTGGCATCATCCTGGGTAAAGGTAGGATGCTGCTTAGGGCTAGTGACATACCTGTCATGGACACACAGTCTGAGAGTTCAGTCATGTTTTTTTTCATATAATCCAGAGAGGCAGGCCTCAAGTCCTTCACCTCAACATGTACTATGACCGAGTCATAACGATAACTGTTGAGTGACTTGACAGCATGCGTGACTTGATGGATCCTGGCACCTGACGAGCAGCTAATCATGACATTTTTCTTGTCCAACCTGGTGAGAGGGACATCTGTGTGTTTCACTATGGAGTTGCCTATGACCAGGTCATTTGGTTTTGAGGTGTTCTGCATTAGGGATTTACTTGCTGAGACACTGGTGTGTGTGTGTTATTCATGCCTCCCAACCGTACTGAATTCCTTAGTATTTACCCGTTTTGATGGCAAAATAAATGTGGTGCCATGAATTCCAGAGTGGCCCATCAATTTCCATTTTTTTTTTTGAATTTGCTTTTTTTTAAACAAACCTCCCTGCTGTTCCTCTGATGTTACTAAACTGCACAATAGAAGAAAAAAAATCTCCCTAAATAATACATCAGATCCACAAATGTAAATATCAAGGATAGGATCATAAATATTACTGAAACCGTAGGCCAGCACTGTGACATAGTGGAATAAAGCCCTAATTACAGCCCAGGTGACTTTGCTCCCATTAACAGCTTGGGTGTTTGAGGCACTGGCAGGGAGGGGTAGGCGTGCCTGTACTGAGATGGGACTATTCGTGTAGGCATTCCCTATGGGGAGGTGTGGTCTGTAAAAGAAAGTAGCCAATGGTTGTGACAGAGGAATCCAGAGGAGGGTAGGGATATCAAGGAATGGCTCATAAATTAAAATATATTCTGGAGGAAACATGAAATGGCACAATCCCACCCCCAGATATCCTTTTGGGTCTGTGGCAGCCCCAGACTTATTCTGGAGCTAGTTTTGGGGGGAGGGGGTGTAAAAGCAGCTGATAGACCGGGTGATGGACAGGAGCACTGAGTAGCCAGAAAGAATGATGCAGAAGGGAAAAAATATTACTAAAAACTCGAACAACACTTTTAAATCTACTAAAGCAGCCAATGAACATAGTTAGCAGATGAAGCTAATATGTCTTTGGTTATGTTAAGACATTAAGGAAGAACACTTTTAAATCTACTAAAGTAGCTCTTGAACATGGATTAATAACTGCAGATGTTAAGTTGTCAATCTCGCCTTCATTCTTGCTGGATGGGTTCGGAGCCGATCCTCAGCTCCGACTCGGCACTTGCTAAGCTCGAGAGCTAATTTTACCAGCTCGAGGCAGCCCTATATCCCATGATGCAAGGCGGAGATTACCCAGATCTCGTTTGCCGCTTCGCTAACGAGGTGCCTTCTTTTACCAACTCTAGGTAAGTGAACAGTTTTTGAGACTTTTCGTCTACCCCCCTTTAAATTTATATATATATATATATATATATATATATATATATATATATATATATATATATATATATATATACAGTGTTTTGTTAACTAATGACTTCTTTAGCCCTATTCCAGTCAGTGTTCCCTTTTTTTTTTTTGAGTAAATTATTCCCTTTTCCCTAGTTAGGCCTTCCCCTCCCTAAATTTTTTCCCGTCAGGGATTGTTTGTGTATGACTGTGTGTTATCCCTGTTTATTTTAAATTGTTGGACTGAGTGTTTGTGTGTGTGTGTTACTGTGTGTTTCCCCGACACAGTTATGTCGAAGGACACTAAGGTCTCAGGCTTCAAGAAGTGTGACTCGTGCTGTCAGATGATGTCTCTGACAGACGTTCACACTTCTTGTGTTTATTGCCTGGGACCTTCGCATCTGCAGGACTCTTGTGCTATCTGTCATGCTTTCAGCCCAAGAGTCCTGCAGGAGCAAAAAAATAAGCTGATATTAAGGGGCTTATTAAAGCCCGAGAGCTCCCCGACTAAGTCGGCGCCGGGGAAGCCCTCGAAACCTGTTAAGCCTTCGGCTCAGACTTCCAAGCCATCTGCTTCAGGTTCATCCTCACTAGGTTCGAGATCGGCTCCGGCCGGAGCCGATCCTTCCATACCAGTCTCAGTATCGGCTCCATCCGGCACCGATACTGTCAAATCCAGACACTCAGTGTCTGCTCCGGCTGGAGCCGACGTATCTTCGGCTCTGATGGCTCCATTGATCTCAAAAAAGAGATCTCGATCTCCTTCAGTGGAATCGATACATTCGGCTCCAAGATCACCCTTGCTCTCGGAGCGGAGCCATCGGAGCCATTCTTCTTGGTCATCCAGGCTATCTGATCACGGCCTCGAGAGAGTGGTGAGTAGACTATTAAAGTCTCAGGCATTGGCCCAAATACTCCATAGCCCATCTCAACAGACGGTAGCTATCTCACATCCACTGAACATTCCTCCTTCGACTCTCTTACAGAGCTCGGAGCCGGAGCTCCTCGGAACCGGCACCGTTGTGACTTCGGAGCAGATACCACCCCTTTCGGCTCTATCGTCCTCTGCTCCGATTTCCTCCTTGAGACCTTCATTGGAGGGATCCGGGCGTCTGGTCTCTCTCGTCGGCTCCGAGGGGGCGAGTGGCATCGGACCCTTGTCCGGCCCCGACATCTGCCTCGGAGCCTTCCCTCTCGGTGAGGCCTGAGGTTCCTATCTCTTCGGAGCGGGAACTTTCTGGTCTCTCTGACGGGGGAGCCTTCGAGGTGATGAGGAGTGTACTAGCCCCTGGGCTTAGTCAACGGACAGTTCCATCAGCTCCTCCCACTACAGTGCCTGCTGACGTCTCTTCCCACTCTCTTGCTTCCAGACCCAGAGATCCAACGCCTCAGGTTTCCCCATTGGGAATATCTTCCTCTTCCGAGGCTTCTCCTGATCCGTCAGGGGAACCCCCATGTAAGAGGACATGTAAGAGGAAACATCTAGACTCCCCTGAGTCTACTACATCAGATACTGACTTGGATGAGTCAGAGGGATCCCCAAGGTCCTCCTCTGAGGATGTCTCATTTTCAGACATCCTTGAAATCCTTAAGCAGAGGGGGAACTGGCCCTCCCTTAATCCTTCCGAGGACGAGTCAGTATACCTGGAGGCGTTCGGATCTCGACCCTCCACCTCCTGGGTGTCTCTGCCTTTCAACCCTCTCATGGAGGTAGTGGCTCGGAAGGCATGGATGGCTCCGGATTCGGTGGAACCTATCCCTAGGAGACCTTCAAAATTTATTACGGCCCCACAAGATAGACAATATGTAACAAAGGGTGTCCCAGTTGATGCCATGGTGGTGGCTGCTGCCACCAAGAAGGAATTTAGCTGATCCTTCAGTACCTGTCCATCCTCCTAACAAGGATTCTAGGACTATGGACAGGTACGGTAAGCGGATTTTTTCTTCAGCGACTTTTGCCATGAGATCGCTGAACTACTTATGCCACTTCACCCGCCTTCAAAGAGATGTTCTTAAAGAGTTGGGAGAAGTTTTACAGGATCCGTCAGCTGCTGGGTCTCAGGATAAGATTAGCTCACAGCTAGGAATCCTTAACTCCATTGCTAACTCCTCCATGCGGCTCATTTCTTATGCAGCCGATGGAGCGAGTAGGGCCGCAGGCACAGGAGTGGCTTTAAGGCGTCAGTCCTGGATGCGGCTTTGTAATTTTGCAGACCCCTTCAAGGCGTCTTTCACAAACTCCCCCTTTGATGGCTCAACCTTGTTTGGTCCTCAAGTGAAAGACACTTTGACTAGATGCGAACAAGATGGCAAGACTCTTTCTGCCATAGGAGTCCGTTCTCCACCCCTTCTAGACCTTACCCCAAAGGACAGAAGGGAGGGAAAATGTGGTTCCGCAAATCTCAAGGAGTCACGCCTGACTCACGAAGTCAGTTTACCCCCAGAGGCAGAGGGGGTAGCAATAATAGACGCTGCCCTAGGGGCAGAGGTGGTCCGCAGAATCAGGGTAGCAGAGAGCCTCTTTCTGACAAACCCTTCCAGCATCCCTGAGATGTTGCCCGATTGTCCGCCTTCGGAGGCAGTCGGGCGAAAATTATCGCTGTACCCAATAGCCTGGCTTTCCCTTTCTCAAGACAAATGGGTACAGTCAATTATATCCGAGGGTTACAAAATTCCCTTTATTCAAACCCCAATTCAACAAAAGGGAACCCTTCCAGACGTTCCACCCGGTCTAAGGGAACTAGCAGTACTAGAAATATGAAAACTGCTAGTAAAAAGAGCCATCCAGCCAGTCCCAGCGGACCAAATAGGATCCGGAATCTACTCAAGGTTCTTTTTAGTTCCAAAAAAGACAGGGGACTGGAGACCAATATTAGATCTGAGCAAACTCAACAAGTTTGTAAAGAAATCAAGATTCCGGATGGTCACGCTTCAGTCCATTCTGCCCTTTCTGGGCAAGGACAATTGGATGTGCTCGATAGATCTTTAGGATGCGTACTATCACATAAAAATTCACAGACGCTCCAGAAGATTTCTCCGCTTTCGGCTGGGGACCAGTCACTTCCAATTCAGAGCCCTGCCCTTTGGACTCACTACAGCCCCCAGAGTGTTCACCAAATGCATGGCAGTGGTTACGGCTCACCTGAGACATCAAGGATTCCAGGGGTTTCCATATCTAGATGACTGGCTCCTCACTGCCACCACCAGGCATCAGCTTCTCAAAGCCAGAAATTACACCATTCACACTTGCAGAGGGCTAGGAATTTCTATAAATTTCGAAAAATCTGCCTTGTCGCCTTGTCAATCTATTACTTTTATAGGCACAAAATTGGACACCGTACAACTTTCAGCAAGGTTAACAGACCAAAGGATCTCGGACATTCAAAGACACGTCCAGGTGATTCTTTTCAGCAACAAAATTCAGGCCAGATTTGCTCTGAAAGTACTGGGTCTTATGGTGGCTGCCATAACACTTCTTCCCCTCGCCCGCTTTTACATGCATCTTCTACAATGGATGCTATTCACCCAATGGTCTTTTCAACAACTTCCCATGCGTCACGAGATCATAGTAACTCCAACTTGCAAAAGACATCTGACTTGGTGGATATCGTCCCCTCAAATCCATCAAGGCAGACCATTTGTTCCTCTTGCCCCAGTTGCCACGGTTACATCGGACACCTCCCTGATCGGGTGGGGGGGGGGGCATTATCAGGGCAGAATGGCCCATGGCACTTGGCAACCTTTCGAGTACCATCTGCACATACATGTTCTGGAGATGAGAGCAGTGCTTTTAACGTTGCAAGCCCTCAACGACTCTCTTCCCCTGGGAACTATTGCAGTCCAAACGGACAATATGTCCGTAGTGTGGTATATAAACAAACAGGGCGGAACCAAGTCCTATCCACTGTGTCGAGAGGCTCTCAGACTTTGGCAATGGGCAATCTCCTCTCACCGGTTTCTGATAGCAATGCACATCCCCAAGAAATCCAGCATCATAGCAGACAGATTCACCAGAGCTTATTCTCATGCCTCACGAGTGGTCTCTCAAACAGTCAGTGACGGAAGAGATTTTTCAGAAGTGGGGCCTTCCTTGCTGCGACCTTTTCGCTACACCTCAAAACAGCAAATGCCCAGACTTCTTCTTTCTCTTTCCCCTTCCAGGCCATCCCCCCAGAGATGCTCTAACCCAAGATTGGCCCCAGGGACTTCTTTATGCCTTTCCCCCTTTTCCGCTGATACCTCAGCTAATTCAGAAAGCAACCGCCTTGAGAGCCAAGTTGATTCTCATTGCCCCTTATTGGCCTCGACAGATATGGTTTCCGTTCCTACATCATTACCTCTTGGTACAGCCATGGCATCTGGACCCGGTTCCAGATCTTCTGACCCACCAGTCCGGTCAGCTGCACCAATCCATACCTTCTCTCAACTTCACTGCTTGGTTGCTCCACTTCCATCCTTAGCCAGGCTTCCTATGATTTCTAATCCTGTACGGGATATCATAGTAGCTTCCCTAAAATCTTCTACCAGAAAGATCTACACAAGTAAATGGCGACATTTCTCTTTCTGGGCAAAAGCTAGGAACATAGACCCCTATACTGCTCCAATTCATTCGGTATTGGACTTCCTAGCTGACATTTTTCATTCAGGATCCTCTTCTTCCACAGTGAAAGTTCAACTGGCAGCCATTTCAAATTTTCATACAGGCTTTTTGGACCACAACATTATGTCACATAAACTTTATTAGAGACCCCCCACCACAGTGGGATCTAAATTTAATTTTAACATCCTTGATTCTTCCCCCGTTCGAACCTGCAGCTGCCTGTTCTTTGAAATTGCTTTCTTGGAAGACACTTTTTCTAGTTGCCATTACTTCTGCCAGGAGAGTATCCGAACTTCATGTTCTCTGTATTCGCCCTCCCTATCTAATATTCCACAAAGACAGGGTATCTCTAAGGACTAATCCGTCTTTCTTACCAAAGGTGGCATCGCAGACTAACCTAAATCAATCCATTGATCTTCCAGTATTTTTCCCGAATTATTCTGATAGAGCTGAACAAAAGTTACATTATCTCGATGTTCACCGCCAGTTCAGATATTATCTGGACAAGACAAAAATTTTTAGGAAATCTGATCAACTATTTCTATCCTATGCAGAGAACAAGAAAGGCCTTCCAGTTTCCAAGGTAACTTTATCTAGGTGGCTGTCTTCTGTGATCACTTACATTTATCAGCTCAGAGGCATAGAGTTGGTTTCTAACCCAAAAGCCCATTCTACCAGAGCTCTAGCTAGATCTACAGCTTTTCAAGCTAGACTTCAAATAGACACTATTTGTGCAGCAGCCACATGGGCCTTTCCTCATAGCTTTGTTTCACATTACAAATTAGATTTGGTCTCCAGAGACAGAGCGAATTTTGGTTCCACCATTCTCAAGAGTCTGTTTCATTGAGCCACCCAGGATAGAGGTGCTAGGGACACGGTCCCATCCAGCAAGAATGAAGGCGAGATTGACAACTTAACATTTAGAAGTTATGTACCTACCATAACGTTTCATGTTAGTTGTCTTCTCTCGCCTTCTTTCTTGCGTCCCACCCTCCATCTCCCTAGCCTGGTCAGACCGGGAAGATTATACATCTTCTATTAAGAGGTTATTGCCTTTTTCTAGCTGTTCAACTCCTAGTGTCACTAGATTACGTTGATCCTTTTTAGAGGGTTATGATGTTATTTACTATTGTTATTTTCCTCCTCCTCTTCAGTTGGAAGAAAATATTGCTATTTCTTTAGCTACCAAACGAGATCTGGGTAGTCTTTTCCTTGCATCATGGGATATAGGGTTGCCTCGAGCTGGTAAAATTAGCTCTTGAGCTTAGCAAGTGCCGAGTCGGAGCCAAGGATCGGCTCCGAACCCATCCAGCAAGAAAGAAGGTGAGAGAAGACAACTAACATGGAACGTTATGGTAGGTACATAACTTCTAATTATGGGCAATTAAAAACCTTTCTTTAGTTATGTTAATAAACTAAGGAGCATCATCCAGCATTGCTCTGAACTTATTCAAAATGGCACCACCTGTTCAGAATTAAAACACATTGCCAATATACTACAAAACCAATTCTGTACTAATTTTGCCCAGAGACTTCTTTCCAAAGTGTACATATCTACATCCACTGATGGATGCCAGGGGGACATCCAAGTAAGAGAAAGTGCTAGAGTGATGATAGTTATGGCCACCTACACACCTCTTCCCTATGGCTGGCACATGCACTTCAGAAGCAGTACATCTTAGTGAAGCCAAGTGTAACTTGGGAGAGGCTAGCATTCATGGAATGTCCACTGCTAAACACAGGGGATGCCAGAGGTTCATCTTGTTCCCCCAGTTTCTCAACTGTGGGATATTTGTGTGGTCTCCAGTATTAGCATTGTTTATAGTGACACTTGGATGATAGATTGTGCATGTGAGCATGGTGCCACAATCATGGTCTAAATTTGACCCACTGACGTGGTATGATTTGACCTGTTGTGCTTGAGCCTCTGCCAGTGGGACCTTTGAATGCATTCAGATAACATGCCTTTGGCACTGCCGGATTGTGTGTGTCATTTTCAGTACCACATGTTACATAATCTGCTACATGTCAATTATGTACTTAGCCTATGGGCACATATACACCTTGCAGTGCAGGTTTTCACAGATGCATCCCTGTTGGCACTCGAGAACATGCATGTATATGCTGTCATCTGACTGAACCATTCCCACTAGCAGGCTGCACAGTAAAGAGCACCTAAATGTATGGCAATCCATTTGCCTATGCATTAAACTGTCCATACTGCTCAGCAGCTGTTTATGTATACCTGTACACCATATTAGCACCATCAGCATTTTTATGTGCCTGCACTCCCTATGCTTAGCAGCAGCAGCAGTTTATATACCGATGTACTTCCTGATGAATGAGAAGTATGAATATGTAATACCTGACAATATTGACTGAGTGATTTTTGTGGTAAATCTTTAAAAATTGCAATGATTTTACAAGAGAGGGGACAGAAATATGAAGCAGTAACCGGAGCACACTTCAAATCAGAGACAGTTGAGAGGAATGGTAACAGTCTGTGAAATCATGGCCAGGTGGCAGCAAATGGAGTACACAGTAGTATGTCCTCCAGGTGTGTCCACTGTTCATAGATTGCCTACTAAATGTACAAAAAAAAAACCTCATGCTCACTGATTACCAATGCTGCTCTTTCTCGTTATCACCCAGTACACCTGCACTCACCATACTTTGCAGCGGTTTATTTACCCCAGCACACCCCATACTCACCAGCAGCAGTTTATATACTCCTGTGCTTCCTGTAATCAGCCAACATTTTTGTACACCTGTATACTCTGTACTTAACTGTTGAAGTGCTTCTGTGTACCCTGTACCACATGTTCAGCAGAAAACCTAAAACATTAGCCTAAAAATAATCCTGTCCTCTAAATTTCAGGTATTGGTTTTACAGAGATTAAACTTTAATTATTGGAAAGACTTGTACAGTGCAACCTTAATAATATGCTAATAAAATTATTGATCCATATGCTTTTAATAAGGTTACAGTTGTAAAGACCATTAAAATGCACAACCACATTACCCATACCCAATATTGATGGCGTGTTGACGGATTCAAAACCACCACTGCTTAAAAAAAAAAAAAAGCCTTCTTTAAATTGACCCCAGCAATATGGAATCACCTGCATCTGAAACCAGACAAGAAGGTGCACTGCACAGTTTCATAAATATACTAAACCAGAGCTTTCTCAGAGAAGCATCATATTCCTGCTACAAAAAGGGTGGTCTAAGTGTATATTAGATCAAGCAGATAAGAACCTAAATCAACTTGTGTACAGCTGTCATAGTAAATCAAGTCTCTTCTAAACCTGTGTTCAACTCATGCTATAATGTGTAAATAAAACTTTGACTGTTCTATCTCCATCATTTGATACAAAATATCTTATTACATGTACACAGTAATGTAGCCTTGGTGGGGTAAAGGAGGCAGCCACCCCAGCCACAAAGTGCTAAGCAGCATAACTGACCAAAGATCATTCTTCAGGGCAATATCTATATTTGAATAACTGCACTAGCACTGTAAATTGAAGCATTTCAGCATTTGGTATGGCATAAACTCTGTAGCAAGCAGTTGCTGCAATTAAAAATGAAGTTTTTTTTTTAATGTTTTGATAGGTCATGCACATAGCTAGTCCTGGACCCTTAACATTCATGCCTTTCAGTCAATATTATCATGCACCATCCTGTGCAAAATCCGTGGGGTGGTACTTTGAGATGTAATCCAGTAAATTAGATTATGCCACTAAGTAGATCAATGTGGACTGCAGATAGTAAGATCATTGTCATGAAGCTAAAGCAAGGCAGTCACATTCCAGTCCTTTACTATCCATTAGCATAAAACTACTCCAAAACTGCATGCATGTACAATATGCATATATAACGTATGCATCCCATACGTACACTCACTTTTATACATGCATGCGCGCGCGCACACACACACACACACACACACACACACACACACACACACACACACACACACACACACACACACACACACAGCCAGCATACAGTCAATAAAGTGCTCAGTTTCTTTGCAAAGAAATTGGGGGCAAAACCAAGCATTAATGGGGGATGGAGGTCCAAAATAAAATACTTATACAGTTCACTCTGAAAGTTAATAAAAAAATTAAATATTAATGCAATTCACTCTGAAAGCTAACAGAATAACATTTTCTATTAATATGTGTTCTCTGAATAGTATGAAGTAAGACACACTAATGACTGGCATACTGACTGACTAATCCTCACTGAGGTAACAGAAAAAAATAATACGAGGGACACGGCAAAATGATCCTATGATACTACTCAAAATCAGAGATGTTCGGCTAACAGATATACATATGCATAAGTTATGTATATTTTGTTGACCAGGTTAGTCCCAGTAAACCTATGGCTTCTTTTTAGTGAGGACCTAAGTTAGCATAAATGGTGACTAGGGGGAAATTTGGCAAGGGTATTGTGGAAATTTCCTCTCCTCTTTTTGATAATTAATATGGGATGTTTTACATCCACCTGAGCTACCACCAGCTTGTGTAGATAGGGTTTCATTGTAACATCTCATTCAAAGAATGGCACACTCAAAAGTTCAGCAATCTTCTTAAGTTGCACTGCAATGTCTGTATTTAAAAAGTGAAGCCAAATACTGGGGTCAAAATGCACCACAAATACTTGCTTAATTTATATAAAAGGTCTTGCAGAAAGACTATCCTGGAAATTACCACACAGTTAAAAATAAATCCTGTAAAGCAGAAAAAATGCCCACCCTAATGCAGTCAACAAGATAAAGAAAAGTAAGCTAATAATGTGTGGAAATCTCGCCCATATGCAGAAATAACTGCTCACACAATGCACAGTAAAACTGACCACCAACAAAAATAAATAAATAAAATCTAGAGTGCAAAGTTTTATACTTTTTAAATGGTTACTCTATTTAAATATTGAAGTAATGCAGCAAGTAATTAGGGACCTGGGTACCCAAGTAGATAGCATGCTCTCCTTTGATAACCACATAGCCAAAGCGGTCAGGAAATCCTTCTATGTGGCACACCTGATCACAAAGGGTTTCTCATCCAGATCCAAGGAGGTGATTGTGCCCCTTTACTTCTCACTCATTAGGCCCATAATAGAGTACAATGCCCCATTTGGGATGTACCTCACTAGACACCTGCAACAACTAGAAAGACCACAGAAGTACCTCACTAAGAGGATTAAGGGCCTTAAACAATTACCCTATGAAGCACAACTAAAAAAAGCTCCAGCTCTTCTCAGTCGCTTACCGTCTTCTCAGAGGTGACCTATATCTGACCTATAGGGCCATGTCAAACCCTGAACTAATGGACATGCTTCACCTCAAAAAAACGAGATCCCTCAGAATCACTCGATGTTCTTCATCTCACATTGCTGCAGTCCTTACACTTGGGTAGTCCGCTGTCCTCGGTCGGCCCGAATATCAAAGTATAAGGCTGACGTCGGTCAAGGCGCATTTGACTGACATCAGGACGTCAGGGTACAAATGCGCATGACCAACGTCATATCCTCAGTCTTTTTTGCCGCATGGTCCGATGCAGAAGCAGCGTTGCAAGTGCCGGTTGGCGTTCTGAAATTGTTCGATTTCGGAATTTCAGACCGAATCAAAGTTGGCTAAGTACCCCGTTGGGGAATATTTTAGTTTTTTCTTGCCTCAGTGGTTTACCGGATGTCAGAAAAAGTGAATAATTGTATTTCTTGTGGGAAACAGATACCGCATAGAGACTACCATACTTTGTGTATTCCTTGTTTAGGGCCTGAGCACGACGTTGTTGGGTGTCGCTCTTGTGCTAGATTCAATAAGCGCACTATTAAGAGGAGATTAGATTGTGCCAGGTTAGTCTTCGGGAAGCGGTGCAATTATAAAATGCCGTCGGATGCTCCGACGCCCGCTTCTTCGAAGAAGCGCAAGGACAAAGCTGTTAAACCTAGGCTAGAGGAACCGTCAGTACCGGACGTCGGTTCTTTAGAGGTGTCGGTGGAGCCGGTGGTTCCACCGGAGGTTTCTTTGGGTTCCCAGGGAGAGACTTTGTTGTTGCAGGATGTGGCCTCTCAGGAGGCAGGCCAGGCTGATGGGGCTTCTCAGGTTACTATTCTCCCCTCCCTGCCTAGGGTGGTTAGGCCCTCTCCTTCTGTTTCCAAGGCTTTTCCCAGGGGCAGGCCAGGTTTAGCTTCAGTTGGTGTTACCCCTAGTTCTTCAGGGACTGTGCCCAAGAAGCATATGCTTAAAATGGCAGAAGATTTGATTACTTTGATTAGGGGTTCTATGCCCCCTCCTGATAAGAGACCTAGGGTGGAGCCTGAGTTAGGGAGTTTTGAGCAGGCTTCAGATGTTTCAGAGTCTTCGGCTGAAGACTTGCAGGAGTACTCTCCTTATTCTGATTCTGATGTGGATGATTCTACTCCTTCTGCTTCTCCTCCTGAGGATTTTTCTTTTTCAGAAACTCTTCATCCCATGAGGGAGCATTTTAAGTGGGAAGGTCAGGACTTCTCTGATTCCAGGAAAAGGCTTAGGGAATTTTTGTTTTTACCCCAGCATAGGCCTTTGGCTATACCTCCTGTTTTGGATGTAGTGGAAGATGTTTTTACAGAGGCTTCTCTTAATCCTGATTCTTTGCCTCCTGCTCCTGTTAAACCGGATAGGTATTACAGGGTGCCTGAAGCTCATAAGTTTTTTTTTAACAGTCCTAGGGCAGACCCAGAAACTGTTAGCCAGGGGCCTAAAGGTGTTAAGGCTTCTGTTGTAAAGAATCCGGTTCCTGCAGACAAAGAGGCCAGGGCCTTGGATAGATGGGGAAAGAAAGTTTATACTTATTCCACTCTTGCTATGAGGGCGTTGAATTGCCAGTTTCACATGTTGAAATACCAAAACTATCTCCTTTCACTATTGAAGTCTAAGGTTGATGCTCTGGCAGAAGGTATTGATTGTAAAGAGTTGCAAGATTTAGTACATGTTTCTGAACAGGTGGGTAAGCATTCTTTGCAATGTGGTTTTGATGCTGTACAGGCCTCTTCTAGGGTGGCTGCCACTGGGTCAGTTCTTCGCAGGCACGCCTGGCTGAGGGATCAAAATTTATCTGAACATGTTAAAACAAGGATTTTAGATGCTCCTTTACAATCTGACGTGTTGTTTGGTCCTCCTGTTGAGGCATGAAATAAAAGTAGATGCCGCTGAGCAAAACAATGGAGGATATCGAAAAACAATTACAGTCACATAGATCTCTTAAATCCAATGGCCAATGAGAAAAATGATCCAAAGGCAGGCTAGACTTGTAGAAAAGCAGGTTTATTTATAAAAACAGGTGAGCGCTTTCGCAATAGCTTCTTCAGACCTTAACACATAGCAGTTTTAAAGAAAATGGAAGACAAGGCTAGGTCTATGCAGACTGTTAAAGATTTTTTGCAGGTCCAGCCTCCAAAGTTTAGTAGAAATTGGCCTACTTAAGGGGTGGACGTATCCTTCTTATGATTCCCAGTCTAGGGGTAGATCTAGACGTGGTAGGGGTAGAGCTCAGTGCTCTTTCAGGCCTAGAACAGGGAGTTCTCCTGCACAGTCTTCGGGTGAGGGCAGGGGTCAGTCCTTTCGTAAACAGACCCAATGACCTACCTTTTCAGCTGCCAGAGCCTTCTCGTCTGGCAGCACCTTTGGGAGGAAGGTTGGCACTTTTCAAAGAAAATTGGAGTTTAATTACCCAAGACAGATGGGTATTGGATATCATACACCACGGTTACAGGTTTTATTTCCATACCTTGCCTCCTTTCAAAGGCATGCCAGACGTTCCTCCTCAACAAAGAATAGAGGCTCACAAGCAAGTTTCTCTGTTACTCCAAATAGGGGCCATACAGCCGGTCCCTATGCCAGAAGTCGGCCTAGGATTTTATTCTCGCCTGTTCCTAGTACCAAAGAAGGGGAACACGTGGAGACCAATTTTGGATTTATCTACCCTCAACACTTATCTGGACATTCCCAAGTTCAAAATGTTGACGTTACAGCAGCTTTTACCTCTGCTGGGCAAAGATCATTGGATGGTAACTTTGGATCTCAAGGAGGCTTACCTTCATGTTCCTATCAGACTAAGTTGCAGGAAGTATCTGCGTTTTCGAGCTGGGACTTCTCACTATCAGTTCTCTGCATTGCCCTTTGGCTTATCTACTGCCCAGAGTGTTCACGAAAGTTCTGGCTCCAGTGATAGCTTTCTTCAGGCTAAAAGGAATACAGATCTCTCCTTATTTGGACGACTGCCTGATTCTGGCTCAAGGAAGGGAAGAGCTTCTTCGTCATTTGGAATATGTGATAGCAGTGCTAAGATGCCTGGGGTATTCTGTGAACGAAATAAAGTCCAGTCTAGTACCCTCTCAAGACATGTGCTTTCTGGGTGTGAGACTGAATACAGCATCCCAGAAGGCCTTTTTAACCCCGGACAAACAAAAGAGTCTATCCCTTTACTTCCATCAGCTATCTCATCAGTCCGGGCTGACTGCAAGGACAGTCCTTCAAGCATTAGGGTTCATGGCATCTTGTATTCTGGTGCTTCCCAATGCCAAACTGCATATGAGGAAGCTGCAATGGTATCTCAAAAATGTATGGACACAGCACTGCCAGGATCTAGACACTGTCATTCAAATAATACCTTGCATTCAAAAGGAATTTTTGTGGTGGGCTCAGGAATGTCACCTAAACAAGGGACTCTCTGTGACCCGGCCAGAGGCGAGTCAGATTTTAACGACAGATGCCTCAGACAAAGCTTGGGGAGCTCATCTAAATGGAAAGTGGATACAAGACAAGTGGCCTGCCAGACTACAACATCTACATATCAACCTGAAGGAGATGTTAGCAGTCCAGTTTGCATTAACAGCTTTCAAGGATTTACTTCTTCCAGGGCAGGTGTTGATTCTAACAGACAACACAACTGTCATGTGGTACATCAACAAGCAAGGAGGAACGCGTTCTTATCCTCTATGCAGGCAAGCAATGATTTTGTGGGAGACTGCTCTCAGTTTACAGCTCAATCTTCAGGCAAGGTTTCTGCCAGGAGCACAGAACTCCTTAGCAGATGTGTTGAGCAGACGAATTATGGATCCCCACGAGTGGAAATTGGATCCTCATGTGTTTCAGAAATTGACAGTGTCATGGGGAACTCCAGACATAGATCTGTTCGCTTCTCCACTAAACCATCAGCTGCCAAAGTTTTGCACAAAAAGGTTTCATCCCACAGCTTGGAAAGTGGATGCTCTTTCTTTCAATTGGAGCAATCTTCATGTGTATGCCTTTCCACCTCTGCCTCTCCTCCCAAAGGTACTTCTAAAGGTCAGACAGGACAAGCCAAGGATGATTTTAATAGCTCCAGATTGGCCTCGACAGCACTGGTACCCATTACTGAGAAGTCTGGTACGGAAGCCTCCATGGCCTTTGCCTTCGATTCCACACCTGTTGTCACAGGAGGACAGCCATTTGCTGAATGTCAAACTTCACTCTCTTCACCTAACAGCCTGGCATATTCTGTTTTGAACCATAGAGGGTCTCAACTTCCACAACAAGTTTTGAATGTGATTTTGGAAGCTAGAAGGCCTAGTACAAGGAAAGTGTACGCAGATAAATGGAAGAGATTTTTATTTTGGAGTGCAGCAAAGATTTTGATGTTTCTGAGCCTAATTTGAGTGTGGCTCTTCAATATCTTACTGAGTTACTGGACAAAGGTTTGTCTTTCTCTTCTATTAAGGTTCATGCTGCAGCAATTTCGCTCACTATGATTGTGACTCACCATTGTTTTCTCATCCTTTTTCAAGCAATTTCTTAGAGGGCAAAGAATATAAGACCCCCACGAAGAGCTCCTACTCCTGCTTGGGATCTCAATTTTGTGTTGGAGAAACTCACTCTACAACCTTTTGAGCCTGCAGCTACTTCTGAGTTGAAATATTTATCATGGAAGACTGCTTTTTGTTGGCAATTACCTCTGCAAGAAGGGTTTCTGAATTGCAGGCCCTTATGGCGTGTTGAGCCTTTCTTAATTTTCCATAAGGATAGGGTATCTTTACGCACTAATCCTTCCTTTATGCCTAAAGTGGTTTCTAGTGTGGCTTTAAACCAAACTATTCATTTGCCTACTTTTATGCAAATCCCCAAAATAAAGGGGAAAAGATTTTGCACACTTTAGATGTACACAGGCAGTTGCGATATTATTTGGACAGAACTAAAGGGTTCAGGCAGTCTCAGCAGTTATTTGTTTCTTTTGCTTTGAGTTCTCAGGGCAAGCCTGTGTCAAAACAAACTATTTCTAAGTGGATTGGGTTTTGCATTGCTTTCTGTTATTCCCATCATGGCAAGGAGATTCCAGCCGGGATTAGGCCTCATTCCACTAGAGCTACTGCCACTTCGACAGCTTTTTTGAGGGGAGTGGCAACCAAGGATATTTTGGAGGCAGCTACTTGGAGTTCAGTGCATACTTTCTCTAGGCATTATCACCTGCCGCTTTACTCTAAATCCAGGGCTGGTTTTGCCACTGCTGTTTTGCAGGGCATTTTGGCAGCTCCTGCTTCCTTATAGTTTGGCCATCCTCCCATACCTCTGCTTTGGGATTCTACCCAAGTGTAAGGACTGCAGCAATGTGAGATGAAGAACATAGTACAGTTTTGTACCTACCATAAATGTAGATGTTCAAGATCCACATTGCTGCAGTCCAATTTACCCTCCCTCCTTCCCCTCTGTAGTTAGAGGTGGTTGTGTGGGTTGAGTTGTACATATTGTGTATATAGTGTATATTTTGTACATATAATTAGGGCAAGGGTGCTTGGATGTTTGTTTGCTGTCTTTTGGTTTTGACCTTTATTTTTAGGGTCTTCTGACATCTGGGGCAAGAAAAGACTGAGGATATGACGTCGGTCATGCGCATTTGTACCCTGACGTCCTGATGTCAGTCAAATGCGCCTTGACCGATGTCAGCCTTATACTTTGATATTCGGGCCGACCGAGGACAGCGGACTACCCAAGTGTAAGGACTGCAGCAATGTGGATCTTCGAACATCTACATTTATGGTAGGTACAAAACTGTACTTTCTAGTGACTTGAACCTATGTACAACAACAAGCAGGACATGCTGGAGGGATAGATTCCTGTCCCAGCAACTCCCCTCACTCTGGAATAGAATCCCAATCCATATTCGACAGAGCTCCTCTCTGACCCTTTTCAAGAGAAATCTTGATGAGTGGATGGGTAATCGTAAGTTCTACCCTGGGATCACTTCAGGAGCCCTGTTGACAGAGGCCCAGGTTACTAATCTAATGGGGAGGCGAAAGCCATCACTTTGTGGCTAGGCTTATAAATGCCCATGGGCAGATAGCCTAGTACTTACCTATGAACGTACACCAAATACACCCTTTCTTCCGTAATTACTCTACACACAAGAGATAGCATAAATAATTCACCGTTTAAATAAGAGTCTTCCAAACATAGAGATGATGTTATGTAGTCCTATCTCACCTACATTCTTCACTTGTGGGTTTGGAGCTGAATGTCAGCTCCGACTCGGCCTATCTACTAGCTCGAAAGTCTTTGATTGGTTGAGCTAAGATGGTATCCCACAATACACTGCTCCACATCCCCAGATCTCGTTTGTCGCTTGTAGAGCTTGGACGTGGTCTCGACTTGGCTGTGGCTAAGTATTGAAAAAGTCTTTTTTTTGTGGAAAAGTTTTGCTAATTCTTAGCTAAAATAACTGTTATTTTATAGTGGTGTTGCATTGTTTTTGTAGTGTGTGTGTGTGTTGTGTGTGGTATTCCTTACACCCTCGGGCTAGGCCCGTTTATAGTTAGAGGACCCTAGTCCTCCTCGTGTGCTTGCTTGGTTAATTTTTTCTTAATTTAAGTTGAGAACCATTTTAATTAGAGGTTCTCCCCTGTGCCTGTGTGTGATGTTTCGTGTTTCTGCTTCTGTGTTAGCGGTTTCCCGCCCTTTTGGTAGCGGCTGCTACTATTTGTTAGAATGTCTAAGGAACAAAAAGAGCATAAGCCCTCTGGCTTTAAAAAGTGTACTAAGTGTGCCTATAAAATGTCTATCACAGACGGGCACTCTGTGTTTACTGTCTTGGAGCCATCCACCGTCAGGAGTCGTGCAGTTTCTGACACGCCTTTAGTCCTCGGGTACTCCAAGAGGGGAAAAACAAATTGATCCTAAAGGGACTGCTAAAACTGTCCTTTGAGGAGGATTTAGCTTCAGCTCCCAGCTCCCAGTCGAAGTCTAAATCCTCCAAATCCAAGAAGAGGTCGCCGGCTCCATCTATTGTTTTGGAGCCACCTTCTAAAATTTCCATTGTGGAATCTGCTTCCTCGGCTCCACTGACTTTGGGACCGCAGGAAGTAACTGTATCGACTGACTCTGCGGCAGCTCCGATAATTTTGGAACCGATTCAGAGCCGGTCGCCAAGTTTAAGGCAAGCTTCTCCAGATAGGAGGTCTGCTTCTCCATCTATTTCCTCCAAATCCTCCAGGCTTTCCGATTTGGATGTAGATAGGGTGATGCAGAGGCTCCTACAGTCGCCGGAGTTGGCCAAACTTTTCTTGGCTCTGATCCAGTCAGCTCCGCAGCCAGCTCTGTTGGTTGTACCTGCTATTCCTCCTCCGAGCGCATCCTTGTCGTCGGAGCCGGTAAGTTCCGCTCCGAGGGATGTTCCGGTTCCGGTGCCGATCCCCCAACGGGGTTTATTGGTGCCAGCATCGGCTCCGACCCTGTCGGCTCTGTCCACAGGGTTCGAGACTCGGGTCTCCTCCATCGGGCCCGAGGGGGATGTCTCGGAGCACCAGTCGGTGCCGAGCCTTCCCCTTGGCGCTTCGTCGGCAGGGACTCTGGTCCCGGTCATGGCCTTGGAAGGTGGTCGGTCCTCCGATTCAGGAGGTCCCGCCTTTGAGGCTATGTGGAGCGCACAGGCTAGGTCAGCTTCTTCTCTCGGATCGGTCCTTCCATCCCCTACAACACCGGCAAGAGCTTCTGACATCCACCTATCCTTGGACAGCAGGGCGCAAGGGCCTAAGGACACCCCCATGAGTGGTCCCCTTCTTTCTGAGGGGCCCTCAGAGTCTGTGCCTGAGGAACCCCCCCAGAAAGAAAGCTTGCAAGAGGAAGCACATAGACTCCCAGAACGAGTCCCTCACTTCTGATACTGACCTCGAGGAGTCGGAGGGGTCCTCTACGTCTTCCTCTGAGGATGTTTCATTCTCCGATATCCTGAAGATCTTGAAACAAAGAGGAGACTGGCCTTCCAAAACCCCCTCCGAGGAGGAGTCAGTATTCCTTAAGGCCTTTGGCGCCCAGCCCTCCACCTCCTGGGTGTCTCCACCCTTTGAGTTCCTGGACCTTATCTGTTGAAGGGTGTGGGAGACTCCTGACTCTGTGGAGCCGGTTCCTCAACTCCCCAACAAATTTTTGTCTGCTCCCCAAGGAAAAGAATTTTTGACAAAGGGAATCCTGGTAGATGCTATGGTAGTGGCGGCTGCCATACAGAAGGAAGTTGCAGAGTGTTCCTCTTCGGTCCATCCCCCTAACAAGGAGTCTAGTACGATGGCTCGGTACAGGAAGCGTACACTGTCTTCAGTGACCTTTACCTTGTGGTCGCTGTATTATTTGTCTCATTTCACGCGGCTCCATTGAGATCTCCTTAAGGAGTTAGGAGATGCTCTAATGGGTAACGTACCCGAGACGGTCAACGCTCAGCTGTCTACCCTCAACTCCATTGCTAACTCGTCCATGCGACTGATTTCGTACACGGCCGAGGGAACAAGTAGGGCGGCTAGTTCAGGGGTGGCCCTCAGGAGGCAAGCCTGGCTATGCTTGTGTCATTTTGCGGAGGCCTTTAAGTCTTCCTTTACTGATGCCCCCTTTGATGGTTCCTCCTTGTTCGGGACCAAAGTCAAAGACACACTCACCAGGTGTGAGCAAGAGGGAAAGACCTTGTCTGCCGTGGGAGTCTGTTTTTCCCTCCCGTCGAGGCAGAGGGGGCCCCCACAATTCGGGGGACCGTGATTCCTTCCGCGGTTCCCCATACTCTCATTCCTGAGGGTGTGCCTGGCTGTGCTTCTCCAGAGCCAGTCGTGGGTCGAATCTCCCAGTGTCCGGAAGCCTGGGTCAACATCACCCAGGACAGATGGGTATTAGGGATTATCGCCGGAGGTTACACCATTCCATTTCACTCCACACCTCCTCCCGTCAAAAAGATCCCAGATGTTCCACCCAGTCAAAGGGGTCAGGCAGCAACAGAGGTTTTCTCAGCTGCTAGAAAAAAAGAGTCATCCAACCAGTCCTCCCAGACCAGATCGGATTAGGGCCTTAGTCGAGATTCTTTTTAGTGCCGAAAAGAACTGGGGACCTGAGACCCATTTTGGATCTCAGCCGACTCAGTCATTATGTACACAAGTCCAAATTCCAGATGGTTACGCTACAATCAATTCTCCCGTTATTGGGAAAGGAAGTATGGATGTGCTCCATCGACCTGAAGGATGCTTATTACCACATCAAAATGGACAGAGCATCCAGATGTCATCTATGCTTCCGGTTGGGAGCCAGGCACTTCCAGTTTCGAGCCCTGCACTTTGGTCTCACCACAGCCCCCAGAGTGTTCACCAAGTGCATGGCAGTGGTGACGGCTCAATTGAGACTGCAAGGATTCCAGGTGTTTCCTTACCTGGACGACTGGCTCCTATCCGCCCCCACCAAGCATCTACTTCTTCAAAACAGAGATACTGTTATCGATCTTTGTCACCAGTTAGGCATCACAATAAACTGGAAAAAATCTGCCTTGCTACCCTCACAGCATGTCTTATTTATAGGAGCAGAGTTGGACACTATTCGGTTAAGAGTGTTCCTACCTACCTATGGAAAGGATCACAGGGTTACAACCACAGGTTCGGATGATGATGCCTCTGGCACACGTGAGGGCAAGACTAGTGCTTCAGTTACTGGGGACAATGGCATCCACTATCATGATGGTCCCGTTAGCGAGGTTGCATATGAGGATCCTACAGTGGCTCCTCTTTGCCCAGTGGTCCTTTCAAAGACTACCACTATCCCATCCGATCATAATCGCAGGCAAATGAAAGCAGGACCTCAGTTGGTGGCTATGCACCAACAATTTAGATGTAGGGAAACCCTTTGTTTCACCCAACCCGGTGGCCACAGTGACCACGGACGCCTTCCGGATAGGGTGGGGGGGGCATTATCTCGGCAGGATGGTCCAAGGCACATGGCAGGAGCACGAGATAGACTTGCACATAAATGTCCTGGAGATGTACGCAGTACTCCTAGCATTGCAGGCGCTTCAAGATGTCCTCCCCTTAGGGACTATTGTGATACACTCGGACAATATGTCAGTAGTGTGGTATCTCAACAAACAAGGAGGAACCAGATCGTACCCACTATGCAGGGAGGCCATGAGAGTGTGGACTTGGGTGACAGCTTCCCAGCGGGCCTTGGTGGCAACGCACATCCCGGGGAAAACCAATGTGATCACAGACAGGCTAAGCAGGGCGATCCTCATGCCCTACAAGTGGTCCCTGAACCGCCAGGTGGGGGACAGCATATTCAGCAAATGGGGTCAACCTTGCTGCAACCTTTTTGCCAGCCCTCTCAATGCGAAATGCAGTGACTACTACTCGCTGATCCCCCCCCCGGGGGGATCTACAAGGGATGCTCTGGTGCACAGTTGGCCCTCGGGTCTGCTGTATGCTTTCCCTCCATTCCCCCTTATCTCGAGGGTGATCCAGAAAGCGCTATCCTTGGGAAGTAGATTGATTCTGATCGCGCCACACTGGCCTCGACAAGTATGGTTCCCCTTCCTTCATCCTTACATCGTGGATGCTCCTTGGACTCTGGACCCTCGTCCGGACTTACTGACACATATGTCGGGGACAGCTCCACTCTTCCCTGGAGACACTCTGGCTGACCGCCTGGCTACTCTATTTCCATTCGTAGTCAGGTGTCACGATTTTTCTCATGATGTAGTCCATATTCTTTCGTGTCCTCATAAGCCGTCCACTAGGAAGATCTACTCTAGCAAGTGGAAAAGGTTTTCAATATGGGCCCAGTCAAAAGGTATTGACCCCTTCACGGCTCCCATTGACTCTGTTTTGGAATTTTTGTCTCATTTATTCTACCAAGGGTCTGCCTCAGCCACCATCAAAGTTCAGCTAGCGGCTATTTCCAATTATCATGCAGCTTATGAACCTAGCTTAATGGCACACAGGCTGTGTAGAGCTTTCATGAAAGGTACTCTTCTCCTTTGTCCCCCTGTATCTCAACCTGTTATGCCCTGGGACCTCAATTTTGTTCTGCAGGCCCTCACTCTCCCACATTTTGAGCCCACGGCTTCCTGTGATTTAAAATTCCTTACATGGAAATCTGCCTTTCTGATAACTATTACATCGGCCAGAAGAGTATCAGAACTCCAGGCCTCATCAGTCAAGCCCCACATATTTGATATTCCATAAAGATAGTCTCTCTCAGACTGAACCCGTCCTTTCTTCCCAAGGTGGCTTCCTTATCTAATATTAATAAGTCCATTGAGCTGCCGGTTTTCTTTCCCAACTTCTCTAGTAAGGCAGAGTACCAGTTTCACCTGTTGGATGTTCATAGGCAACTACGCTTTTATCTACACAGGACTACAGAATGGCAGAAGTCAGACCAGCTCTTCATTTCGTTCTTGGAAAATCGCTTGGGGTTTGCGGTCTCCAAAGTCACCATTGCTAGGTTGGATAGCTGGTTGCATCTCCTTTATTTACCAGGCAGGGGGAAAGAGCCTGCCTTTTCCAGTCAGAGCACACTCTACCAGAGCAGTTTCCACTTCCACGGCCTTTCAGGCTAGGTTATCCATGGATGATATATGTGCGGCTGCAACATGGGCTTCTCCTCGTATGTTTGTTTCCCATTACAAATTGGATGTGGTGTCCAGGGGCAGGTCATCTTTTGGCTCCACAGTACTCGGGAGTATTTTCCATTGAGCCACCCAGGATGTAGGTGCTAGGGACGCTGTCCCACAAATGAAGAATGTAGGTGAGATAGGACTACATAACATCAATTAGTTATGTACTCACCATAACGCTAGATGTATGTAGTCCATCTCGCCTCACATTCTTCATTACCCACCCACCGTCCCACGCCTGGAGGATTTGGAGGATCCCCTGGTATACCTCATGTCACTAGTCCCTTTGGACAATTTGTTGGACCTCATTGTCATGAGTATGTGTGTGTGTTTGGGTAATAGATATGATTTTTCTGTTGGCAGCAAACTAGATCTGGGAATGTGGAGCAGTGTATTGTGGGATACCATCTTAGCCCAGCCAATCAAAGACTTTCAAGCTAGTAGATAGGCCGAGTCGGAGCCGACATTTGGCTCCGAACCCACAAGTGAAGAATGTGAGGCGAGATGGACTACATACATCTAGCGTTATGGTGAGTACATAACTAATTGTTTACTTATGTAGTGTCCCAGTGCGTGGTACAAGCAAGTTATGTGAATTCTTCTTGTAGCCACTTGCTTCTACATAGCTGATCATTTCTCAAAATGGCTGTCAAAAAAACTACCTACTACCAAAGCAACAAACCATGGCCATTATATGAAAAACTTACTACAAAAGGACAAAAATTCAGCACTCCTCCTTTTACAAATCATAATGATTTTAAGTCATAAGCCCACTGCTGCCAGACACAAAAAACAAAATTCTTACAAATGTCATAAAAAACACTAGAAGCAACAGGCCACGGCTTATTGAAGTAAAACCAACAATTTATTTCTACAACAGACAAATGGTGAGTGCTTTCGTGGACCAAGCCACTTCATCAGACAAATGAAATAAATCAAAAAGCCCACTTTTATGCCATTCCACATCAATTAAAAAGGTGCAAGAACTCCACCTACAATTAAAGTCACACAGACATTCATGCATCCTATTATGACATTGGACTGGTTTTTGGAAGCACAGCTTATTTTTACCACTTATTTTTTGTTTCTGTTCAAAATTCTTACAAAATAGCAATTTATTTATTTTTATTTTGTTTTACATTTGTTGCCCGGAATAGTCCGATTTGATACATGTCCATTTTCAGCGGAGGCCCAGGGAGAAAAGCTCCACAATAATAATAATAGTAATAGTACAATAATATTCAAAGGATATAGATACAATATTTCAGATAGTTCACCACAGTAGGAACACATAGGCATATGCTAAAGGTTAATAGAGTGAGAAAAAATATGAGATGGTTCTTTTCACAAATTTAGAGCACATTAGGGAAAACTACAGTATACAGAAAGGATAGCAATTGTTAAGAAGGCGGCACTAACCTCTTCAGCCTTCTGTTGTGACTAAGTTGTCAGCTGAGGTGAGTTCTGTGGAAAATGACAAATGTACATCACTTCATAAGATATCACAACATCCCCACCCCAGACAATTAGCAAAAAAATCTGCTAACCCTTTTCTCACACAAGATACATTCCAGCAAAGGCTCAAATCTTTACTTCAAATAAATAAATGCATTAAATTAATAAAGTCTTTTTAAGAAACACACCATTTACGATTCGTACTCAAAAGGAAATCAGGATCAATGCAAAACAGTCCAATTATGGCATAATCAAGCCAAATACAGCCATTTCACCTGTACTGGCACCTTATTGTTTAATCCAATGTCCAGGGTCAACAACTCTCTAACACATTTCCAAGGATGATGGC